>NC_142686.1:105950000-106575000 GCF_056320005.1 Nelumbo lutea
TTCTATTGTTATTTGCTTGTTTAGTTTATTTATTTTCTGTTAGTATGTTCAAACCACAGTCCTTTAGTTAAAAGTTGTTTAAATAGTTTTGCTTAAATTTGTTAGTAGCAGCCAACCTATCAAGGGTAGGGTATATGTGGCATTGCACTCATTTTAAGAGGAAAGAAGAGGCTCAAACAGGAAGGAATTCATTCACATCTCTCAATCTAGGGGCCGATTCCCTTGAAAGAACCCTGAGTTAGGCATATTCCTAACAGTCTGGTATTGGAGCTTGGATGCCAAATACCTGTGCTACATTCATGGAGGCAAGAGTTGATCAGGTAGAGGTTGAGCTCCACCAAGTCTCCGACGATGTGAGAAATAAAAGAAACCATGACAGTCATACTGTGCCGTCTCAAATAGGGTACGCTAGAAAAACACAAAGGCGGCGATCAAGAAGGGGGCAGCCAAGGAAGCAGACAACGAGGGAGTTTGAGCATCGACAAGAACATCAAGTTACTCTTTTCAGTGTTCTCTAGAGGTGACCCAATTGCTTGGATTTATCAGAATTGTTAGAAGTAGTTAACAAGGGCAGTATTGACTTTTTCATGTTATTCTTTCTCTTTTATATCTGCTGTATTTTTCCTAAGGGTATTATAGTCATTTTGGCCTTAATAGAATGTTACAACTTGGGTCGACAGTAAGGAGAATAGAACAGATTTCTCCTTTCTAGTCTTCCCTCTTTTCCTCTCATTTTCTTCTCTTTCTCTTCCCTTTCTCTTCTTATCTTCTATTATTTTCTTCATATTTTCTTACTTTATTAAAGTTGGAACATGGTATCAGAGCCTTGAGGTCAACTGTACTATCCACGTCTCAACTTTTTGTACCCTAGGAAAATAGAATATTCTCTATTCTTTGTTGGAAAGGAAAATGACTTAAGAGGACTGATCGCCCACTTTGAAAAGAGGCTTTAATGCCTCAAGTTGCAGTGTTGTGTGAGTTGGTGGTGCTTTTCTAAAAGCCCTCTATTCGGCAGTTCGAAGAGGGCAGCTTTGTGATGTTTCGAGTTGTGAGGTAGGTGCTCCTCAATGTGCGGTGATTTTGTAGTGGTTTGTGTTGTGGTGACACCTTGTGGTAAATATGCAATCTTTCCCAAGTGTTTCTAAAGTAGAGGGCTGATGATTCTTGGTGTTTTTCCTAAAGAAAAAGGTGTGTTACAGTAATTGCATACCAGCTGTTTGACAGTTTTCCTACGTGACAAATCAGTGATCTCAATTAACTACAGTGAAACTCAATGGTACTAATTATATCCTATGGGCCAAGTCAGTTGAGGTATCTCTCATTGCGAGAGGCAAGTTGAAGTACATCAAGGAGGGTCCATTGAAAAGTGAATTAGAAGGGTACAAGAGAATGCCCAAATTATGACATCACTTTTGGAATAGTTTGGAGAATCACATTAGTGTAAACCTTATGTTTCTAGACACGGCCAAGGAGATTTGGGACCATGCCAAACAATTGTACTCTGGACAAGACAATATCACAAGAATTTACCAGTTGTACCAGGACTATTTTTCTCTTCAACAAGGGGATAAAAGTGTAGAAGAATACTATGCTTCTTCTGTTGCAAAACAAGTTATATGCCAAAGAGTCCAAATGTGCTTTTGGACAATCAAGGGTTCATTATTTGGGACACGTAGTTGAAAATGGCACAATGATGGTTGACCCAGGAAAAAGTAGACTGTATACAACAATGGCCACAACTAACCACTGTTAAGGATCTATGAGCATTCCTAGGGTTGACAGGATTCTACCGCCAGTTTATTAAAGGTTATGGACAGATTGCAGCCCCACTAACAACCTTGCTCAAAAAGAACTCTTTCAGCTGGTCTGGCCAGGCCCATGATGCATTTAAAGCCCTCAAGTCAGCCGTTTCCTAACCGCCTTCTCTAACACTTCTGGATTTCAACAAAGCATTTGTAGTAGAATGTGATGCCTCAGGTCTTCGGGTGGAAGCAGCACTATGCAAGATGGACAACCTATTATGTATAATTCATTTCCACTAATGCCACAAGCAATTAAACGGCCTAAGCTCCCAAAATTCTCCATGGATATGGAGTTGTAGACAGAACCATTACGTATAATTGATTTCCATTGGGTTAAAAATGGCACCCATGTGATACCAGAAGCATTAGTGGTATGGACTCAACCAAGGATCAAGATTTCAATACGATACGCCCCATATCGGGCATATCGTATTGTATCTTTGGGGTCCTGAGACACCTATTGACAGGTGTTTCAGGAACCCTCTTTTTTTAATAAAAAATATACATAAAACCTCCTCAAAACAATTTTTGAAAAAAAAAAAATAAAAGTGCATGCTTTTAGTACCAATGCACCTCTTCCGATACACAAGGGCATATCGATACTTTGAACCTCGGACTCAACTACCGGATGAGGATGCTACATGGGAGCCATACCTACACCTGCAAGTTTCCTCACATTGACCTTGAGGAGCTCACAGAGAACCCAGGCCTTTATATGGGAATAGACAACCGGTGCATGAAGTATACAAGAGGACACGTCGGCATACAAATAGGTCAAGTGGTTAGAAGGATGTAAGCCTTGTAATACTCTCTCTCTCTCTCTCTCTCTCTCTCTCTCTCTCTCTCTCTCTCTCTCTCTTCTTCTTCTTCTTCTTCTCAGTCTAGAGGTCGGCTCCCTCGAAAGAACCCAGAGGCAGATTCCTAACACTGGATCTGTTACAATCTGTGCAACTTCACCCACCTCAAGTGGGTCATCCTGATTCTTGTAGTTGGTTGTGGGAGAAAATAATGGTAGGTTCTCTGTAAAATCTTTCTATAGAAGTATGTGCCAAGATTATGACAATTTCTCAGTGAACAGAATCTAGCATAGTGGGGTGCCATCCAAATTTGTTTTTCCTTGACTGCAGCTCTGGAAGAATGTTTAACTTGGGATAAATTACTGCATAGGAGAATGACATTGGACCAGCAGGGGTGTGTCTTTTTCAGAAGAGTTGGAAACTTCCAATCATTTATTCTTTCACTGCCCAAACGCTGTCAAAATTTGGACTGTGCTTTTTGAATACATTTGGCTCAGCTGGCTGCTTTCAACAGTCTATTAAAGTTTTTTACAAAGCTTGTAGATTAAAGTGTTGATAGTAGGGACAAAACTGTATGGAGAATGCTTCCCCATGGCTGCTTTTTGGTCTATATGGGAGGAAAGGAACTTGTGTTTTTGAAAACATCTATGCTGATAGTGATGTGCTAAGGGCAGTCCAATGCACGAGGCTCCCACCAATGCAGGATCTGTGGAGGGACAGATGTACGTAACCTTACCCCTGCACATACACAGAGGCTGTTTCTAAGCTGATAGTGGTGTGCTCCTGAACAGAATTGAAGGCAGGCGTTGTTCATAGTAAGCTGCTCATAAGGATTTCAGGGGGTTGCTATAGATATTCTTCTTTCTTGTTAATTTCTTGCTAGCAAGTTGTATAGATATATACTCATGGGATGTACAAGGCCTACAAGTGCATCTCATTTTGTTTATGGATAAAAAGGAAATTTTATTAAACTGAAAATAAAGGCAGTACATCTCAAAATGATGGTTGTCAAGTTGACAAACCAAATACAGATCAGATCAAACTGTGAAAGAATCAAAATTACAAGGATTCAACTCCAGAGTACCCCATAAATTCTCTAACAGATCAAAATTACAATGTTTTTTCCTTGTCCTTGAAAACCCTTCTGCTTCTTTCTTTCCAGATGGACCAGCATACTGTGAATGGGATATAGCTCCACAGAATTTTAGCTTTCTTACTTCCTCTGATCTTCGGCCATTTGGAGAAAATCTCTGATGGAACCAAAGGATGAAATGCATTCTCTCCAAACAGGTAGGAGAAGAACTTCCAAATAGAATTTGCCACACTACATGAGAAGAACAAATGCAGAACTGTTTCTTCCTCCCGGTTGCACATATAACAGCAGTTGTTAACTGTAAGCCTCTGGATTTCAAGTGATCTGGGGTTAGGATACTGTCATGTGCAACCAGCAGTTCGCTACAAATGCATCTCATTTTGTTTTATATATTTTTTTATCAGAGCGAACAGATTTATTAATAATTGAGTTAATGATTACAATTACAAACAGAGCTGAGACTGAAGACCCACCCATCCATATGTTGTATTTAACCTTCTATAATGCTGCCCAGAAATATTGTTCCCTATGGACCCCTTGTTTGGCCAAGGAATCTGCCATCCCATTAGCGGTTCTCTTAACCCATCTGAATGTTGCACCAACTTCCCTTGCTAGCTTTCTCAATTTCCCTTGAAGTTTGCCTATAAATCCAAGTTACTGAGTTGTTTCTGCACATCCAAGAGATGACCATATTCAAGTCCCCCTCCTACATGCTGCAGTTCAATTTGCTTAGCTAACCTTAGGCCTTGTAGTAATGCCAATACTTCAGCCTTTAAGGAATCAGCATAACCAATTGATCCTGAAAATGAAGCCACCACCTTGCCTTGTGCATTCCTAAATACACCCCCAATCCCTGATGGTCCCAGATTTCCAATTGAGCTTCCATCAAAATTCCTCTTTACCCTATTATTTCCTGAAGGCTTCCACTCCATTATAACTCTCTTTAGTTGTGAAGGAACTTGCCACTTATCCCCATGCCCACAATATGTCATCCATGGAGTACTCTTTGAAGGCCTCTATTATAACATCAGGCCTTGTAGCTAACCTCATTTTGTTTTATACTATTAATACAATACCTTACAGTCTCTGCAATGTTTTTAAGACCAAATCCATATTAATTTTGAAGGCATGGTCGTTCATAATTTTTATAGATTAAGGAGCAGTTAACAGGTTAAGAGAATCAAAACAATTCAAAAACCACTGACTAGGGGACCCTGGCCTACACTGAATTTCATGGTTTAACTGCTTGGTCTGGTTTCTCAAACATTGGATTTTGAATTACCAACAGAATACAGTTTCCAAGCATTTACTTTTCAAGGGGAAAATCACTTTCTTTAAATCATAAATATGTAAGCAGAGGTGTTTGGGAAGAAAGAGAACAGGACCTTTGAAAATAAAACCAGGAAAACCAAAGATCTTATCTCTCATATTTTTTTATGCAACATTTGGGCTCTTAATTCTTAAGTTTTCAAAGGTATTTCTTTCAATGATCTTCAGAGAAATTTAGCAGATGTCCTCCTGAGAGTGGTTTAACTTGTACACTTTGTACTAGGGAGGAGGGACTGATAACTCTAAGCTTCAATGGTAGTGCTCAAGGATCCACAGGTCAAGCAGGAATTGGAGGAGTAATCCATGTGAGGGGGGGGTGACCATCTATTGGGCTTTTAGTGGTCCGATTGGGAGAGATGGCACGGCAGAGATCTTAGCTGCTCTCACAGGTCTTCATTATGTCAAAATGCTAGGCCTTTCCTCTCTAATCATCAAAGGCGATTCTGCCAATACGATAAAATGGTTAAGGGAGAAGAACGGAGGGTCTTCGAGGCTTGCTCATCTGCTGACTGAGGCTAGAGATATTTTGGATTCTCTGAATGTGAAGCTGATCTGGATCCCTAGGGAACTAAACTCCGTAGCTGACAACTTAGCCAAATCTGGAGTTCATAGAGAATCTCTTAAGGCTTCTGTACTGTACATCTTTTTTTTTTTATCAGTAAAAAAGATTTCATTATAAACTTAGAAAGATTACAGAAATGAGTAGCCTCAGCTACCCCACTAGAAGCTAGCGTTTGCCAACTATCGACTTTTAATTATCCAGCCTTACAACCCAGAAACAATGTTCCCTGTTAACCCCCTGTTTTGCTAGCTGATCTGCAAAGCCATTTGCCGCTCTTGGAGTCCACTGTATTAACCAACTGCATGTCTTTGGAAAAGCATTTAAACTTCTTAATTTCATTTCTATAGAGCCAAGGAGTCTGTTCATTTTGTTTTAACCAGCTCATGACCACTTTGGAACTGCCTTCCACAACCAGTTTTCTCACTTCCAACTCCACAGCCTTTTGTATCCCAAAAACCACTGCCTTTAGTTCAGCTGTAGTGGAGTCTCCCCTTCCAATAGGGCCTGAGTGAGAACATCCCCACCACAGCCCCTTTGTCATTTCTTATCACCTCTCCAATTCCAGATATTCCTGGGTTGCCAAAACTACTTCCATCAAAGTTCAATTTGAGGAAACCAGAATCAGAGGGATCCCACTCTCTTAAAACCTTCTTTTTAGTTGATGAAGAGGAAGCTACTGTCCTCCAATTTCTGAAGATATCATCCACAGTAAAATCCGAGAACAATCCCACAGATTTTACCCAAGAAATCACCTTTATCATGATCCCTTCTATCAGCACTTCCTTGCATCTTTGCTTTTCTTCAAAGATCCTCAGATTTCTTTCCTCCCATATCACCCAAAGCACTGCTGCCGAGTGCATCTCCATAGCATTCTACCTCTTCTGTACTGTACATCTGTCATGTTCCTGTTCTTTAAATAAAAATTTCAGTTAAGTTTTCTAAAAAAATCATAAATATGTAAAGGGAACTAAAAGAACCAAAAAGAAGAAAAAAATTGGGGACTAGTTAAAAAAATAAAATAAAAATAAAGGATACAAAAATTGAAGATATCACTTTGACAGATGGAGTATTATCACCCTTGAATCTCAATATACTTGGTAACAAAATTGAATCAAGATTCACAAGTAAAATAATTGAAAAGTAAATTTGGTCTGAGCTTCAAGAACTTTTATTCTACCTATTTCCTTTTCCATGCTGAAACATCTCACAAATATTCCCAGAGTTAAAGACGTGCAACTCCAACAAGGTATTATAATGGCCCTGCTCTATTTCCTCCTCTCTCACCTGATGAAGAAGTAGGAGTTCAATTATGAAATCCTCCCAATCAACATTACCTCCTTTTGATTGTTGGCATTGTTGCTTCCTAGCTTCCAAGTCTTCTAGAAGGCAACTATCCTTCTTTTCACCTGAAACAGTGCCGGGAGGTCGCATAATCTCATCAATTCGCAGCTTAGCTGCATCTATCTTTTCTCTCCTCCTTTTGCATGCCAAACTACCAGTAACGAAAGATGGAGGCAAGGCATTAAACCCCACATTCTTCTCCAAAATCTGTTGAAGTGAGAGCTTTTTGCTCAAATCTGATTTTCCACTCCACCATTCCTTACTTTCTCGATCTTCATATCTCCTCCTATTTTTTTGGTAATCCTCACCATTTTCACCTACATTCTTAAAGTAAGAAGATTCTTTTGAGAACTTTGAATAAATGCCTGCCAAGCATTCTTGTGACAGCTTGAGCTTCTCCACATCATCATAACTCAAACATGGAACTCTATTTCTGTCTTCTAGCTCAAAGTACTGAGAATCATTAGTTACATCTTCCAAATTGAACCAGTCAGGTTCTATACTCTTCCTCTTATTGCCTGGCTTCAATCTTGACTTCATCTCCATATATTGAATCACTAAAGGTGCATTTTTTACTATATTCTTAACTGTCACATCTTTTCCCCATGGTAAATTTTGAGCAACCTTTACTAGAGTCTCTTTGAGCTCTTTATGCCTCTTTTTGGATGTGGTGACTGTTGAATGCACCTCCTTTGCTATATCTTCAATTTCAACATCAACTTCATTTAACTCTGCTACAAATTTCAGGATAGCAGCAACCATAGGAAGAGGCCTCCTTCCTGTTGTCAAGAACCATTTAACTGCACACTGCAGAAGAAACCTTCCCTGTTTAACCATTTTATCCATCACATCCTTTGAAAATCTGGAAAAAGTAGGGCAGGTCCTAATTGCCTGTTCGAAAGAGGTCACAATATCAAATTCAGGCAACTTCAAATCAAGAAAATCGACGACACGAAAGATCATCCGGCCAAGCTCATAAACATCACAACCAATTACTGAGGCAACCTCTGCAATGGAAAGGGGTCTGCTGTTCTTTCTCATCACAACATATGAACAAGCACCAACAAGAACAAGGAACCACTCTCCACCACCAAACTCTTCATCAGTAATTTGCTGAATCATTCGTTTTACCTCTGCAGAAGTTGCAGCTGAGAACCCTAGTTTTAAAGCAATATCTTCAATAACCTTATCAGCTTCATATAGCTTCTTTTCTTTATAACTGTATTCACCACTGGCAGAAGCACCAACACGGACAAAGGTGCCCTGGGGGCCATTGATACCTCCAAAACTTGCTTGGAAATTGTCAAGTTCTTGCACAATACCACAATTCCTACAGACCAAGGTGTCAGTGAACTCATCACGTATGACAGTCTTCTTATTGCAGCTCTTGCAGGTACGGGAGTTCTCCATCCCTGTGCAACCAAATTAAAAGGAAGTTAGAGCTCAGGCATTTCTTTGAATTACTTGTGGGGCTAGCAAAAGTAAGGTTTTGAAAATATGCAACAATCTCCCTCTACCCATTGTTTGACAATGATGAAAGATAACTGATTGCAACCGAAAAGCTTCCAAGATATCAATAACATTGGAAGAAGAAAAAAAAAAGATAGTGACTAATTATTAATCTCCAAATCGATAGATTGGCAAGCAAACAAAAGAGACTGGATAAATTCTAACCAGTCAGAACATTAGCTACATACAAAAATAGGAGAGAAATCATACAATCTAGTTAATGTTGATGCTAACAAAGATTTGATCTCATGCTTAATATCATAATCAAGATCAGATTCATCGAACAGAGACCAATTATAAAACAAAAGGAAGCTGCTTGCTCCAATAAGTGTAGATTACACTGGTGAAACATAGTTTTTGTAAAATACCAAGTCCAAGGGCCAAAAGCATTTTTGTATAGTTAAGTGTAGATTACACTGGTGAAACATAGTTTTTCCTTTTCCTCTTTTCCTTTTTTACAGGTGAAGATGTTTTTACTAGGTATAGTCGTAGAGAAGCAAGTTTTTTGGTATAAAGATTAAGTAGTGTTTTAAAAGCCCCATATACAAGGACCTTATGTGAGACCATGTACAGTACAAAATATACGCGTTCAGCTCTATACATTAAAAGAATTAAAAATAATTGAATCCCATTGGCCACCATTGATTTATCCATCACATAGAGAAAATATTGGACAACTGATCATCTGAAATCCAGAGGTTCCAATATGGCTAGCAGATGCTGTCTGTGTGAGGAGCAAGAAGAGAATGCTACTCACTTATTCATCTCATGCAAGTTTTCAAACTTCTTGTGGAAAGTGTTTACAGCTATGTTTGGGGTCTCAGGCTTTCACCCAACTTCAACAGCAGAGATTTTCTCTACTTGGCCCTGGCTGAATGGGAGTAAGAAGGTGGTCAACCTCCTTGGGTGCCTGACCTTGGCACTCCTAGACCAACTTCCCTTGCGAGGCGGCCTTCGTTAATGGCTAGCATGGCTACCAGGGTTCCTCATGGGCTTCCTCACGCTCATGGGGACAGTGCATGGACCGGCACTGCACCAAGCACACTGAAGGGAGGTTTGGCATGCGGGTCTAGCTCAAAAATGTCCCTTCACCTCGCCAACCCCATGTCTAAGCTAATTGAGCTACCCCGTTGCCCATAGCGCACGAGAGTGTTCCGGCCTAGCGGTTGCCTATCATCCTTGGCATATAGGTGTCCCTCCCCATCGGCGCCACATTCGCCTCTCATCATGGCCTTCCCCCTTTGGCACGTAAGTGGCGCCTCCCATGGACTGGTCAAGTCCATAGAGAGCCCCGGCCATGAGCCTTGAGGTCATGATCCAGTGCCACTGACCTTGGTGAAGCCTTCTCATCGGGCAACACCTAGCCCTTCAACACACATGAGGCTTGTCCTGGCCTAGACATCGCACGGGTTTCTTCTGTTGCAGAACTACCCATGTGACATGGGGTGGGTGTGAGACAAAGCGGGGATGCCGTGAGCGAGGTAGGTTCAGGTTGAGTAAGGTGGTTGCGAGCGGTGTAGGCCTGAGCTGGGTGGGTGGGTCCCTGGACTACCACGGGCACAAGGCCAGGTTGTAGAACAGGGTTTTGGAAAAGATATTGACTCCATTCAGTACAATTTTTAATATCTGTAGATCTTTAAAGGAGCAAATGGTAAATGGGGTTTCCAGTAACACAAGAAATGCATTGATGAGAGAAAAACCATGGAAGAATACCCAGTTGTTGAGAATGAAGTTAGTGAATTACGAAATACTTAACATCAGAAAGCATGACTACAAGCTACTCATGTGACATAATATAAAGCCTATCCAATTCCATGGAGTTCAGTTTCAGCATAAGGTTCATTATAGCCCATTTCCATATCGACTACAGAAAAAATCACGTACAAACCCGATTAATGACCGAAATCCACCTAATTCAGGTTTAATGTGAAAGAATTCTAGACAAACAAACAAGAATGGAAATCACCCAAAACCAATCTAGTTCAAGAGGAAAACAATTGGCAATCAATAAACAGCTATTTGTGTTTATTTAGCTATTTAAGGCCTAAATCAAACATTTACCTGATGAGATTCTTCGAAGTGGTGTGGAGCTTTGATTGCAACGCCAATCAAACCACTTCCCGTTATATAAATTCCCCTAAATTTTAATAGAAATTTACAAGTATTATAGATTCAGAAACAGATAGGGAAAAACTCCAAAATGATTCCAACACACAAATACCAATAAAGAATATAATGGAGAGAAAAAAATTGATCAAATACCTTAAATGATGCTACTTGCTATTAATGGTTACAGGGCCGACGTTGGTGGTCAACCAAGAAAACGAAAAAAAAAAAAAAAAAAAAAACAGAGTAAGAAATATATAAGAAGAAGAAGGTATCGAACTTACCTTCATTGTTAGCTTCGTGCTCTGTGCACATGCAGAAGGAGAAGAAATGAAGAAGAAGAAGAGGGGAAGATCTTACCTTCACTGAACCGTAGAGAGATCGATTTTATCTTCCACAATGAGATAGGAGAAAGAGACAAGGGTTCAATTGAGGGTTCAATCGAATCGAATGAAAAAAAAAGAGGGAAAATTGCAATTTAGTACCTTAAAATTTCGGGGTAGTGTCAAATTAGTACCCGAACATTCAAACCTGTCACTGCAGTACTTAAATTTTCAAAAAGTGTCAAGTTGGTCCCTATCGTTAACCGACCATCGGTTATCTATTAAAATGTCAAAACTACCCTTCAAAAGAAGATATTGTTCGTTGTCTTCTACCTTGAGATTGAACCATAGAAAAGAACATATAACGTATAAACTAATTAAAAAAAAAAAACAAAGAGAGAATAAGAAGGCAATGACCATTAATTCGGCAATGATATATATATATAGATAGATAGATATATATATAGAGAGAGAGAGACAGACAGACAGACAAACAGGCAAACAGATAGAGAGAGAGAGCTTCATGTGTGGGAGAAAGGTTCCATGGGAAGAAACAGGGGAAGTGTTAGTTTACACGTCATATGTTCTTTTCTGTGGTAAAAGACAATGAACAATGTCTTCTTTTGAAGGGTAGTTTTGACATTTCCAACAGATAACTGACAGTCGATTAATGGCAGGGACCAACTTGACACTTTTTGAAAATTTAGGTACTGTAGCCAACATTTCAAAGTTTGGGTACTAACTTGACACTACCCCCAAATTTCAAGGTACTAAAGTGCAATTTTCCCTTTTTCCATTCGATTCAATTGAACCCTCGACTAAACCCTCGTCTCTTTCTCCAATCTCCTTGTGGAAGGTAAAATCGATCTCTTTACTATTAAAAGTGAAGGTAAGATTGACCTCTCTTCTTCTTCTTCATTTCTTCTCCTTTTGCGCACAGAACACGAAGCTAGCAGTGAAAGTAAGTTCGATACCTTCTTCTTCTTATCTATTTCTTACTCTGTTTTTTTTTTTTCGTTTTCTTGGTCAACCACCAATCTCGGCCCTGTAACCATTAATGGAAAGTAGCACCGTTTAAGGTATTTGATCAATTTTTGTCTCTCCATTATATTCTTTATTGGTATTTGTGTGTTTGAATCATTCTGGAGTTTTTCCCTATCTGTTTCTGAATCTATAATACTTATAAATTTCTATTAAAATTTAGGGGAATTTATATAACGGGAAGTGGTTTGATTGGTGCTACAATCAAAGCTCCACAAATCACTTCGAAGAATCTCATCAAGTAAATATTTGAATTTAGGCCTTAAATAGCTAAATAAACACAAATAGTTGTTTATTGATTGCCAATTGTTTTCCTCTTGAACTAGATTGGTTTTGGGTGATTTCCATTCTTGTTTGTTTGTCTAGAATTCTTTCACATTAAACCTGAATTAGGTGGATTTCGGTCGTTAATTGTGTCTTTACGTGATTTCCTCTGTAGTCAATATGGAAATGAGTTATAATGAACCTTATGCTGAAACTAAACTCATGGAATTGGATAGGCTTTATATTATGTCACATGAGTAGCTTGTAGTCATGCTTTCTGATGTTAACTATTTCGTAATTCACTAGCTTCATTCTCAACAACTGGGTATTCTTCCATGGTTTTTCTCTCATCAATGCATTTCTTGTGTTACTAGAAACCCCATTAACCATTTGCTCCTTTGAAGATCTACAATATAAAATATTGTACTGAATGGAGTCAATATCTTTTCCAAAATCCTTTACGGAGTTTGTTGGACTTGTGATGCTAACTCAGTAGCAAGTTAAATTTATCATTTAGTGTCTCCAATACTCCACAAAAGTAGATATTAAAGTTTGAATGTGATCCTCAATTCTGTTGGTTTTACCTATTCAGTATCTATGATCCAAGTCTAGCAAGAAAGAATAGGCTTCTATGTGGTGAATTTTGAAGGACTCTTGAAGTTTTGCAAAATAGGGGCATGAATATTTTTCGTGCTGCAAAATACATAGAGTTTTGCAAAATACATATTTTTCCCGGAATGAATCCTGCGGCATCAAATGGTTATCCAAACACCCACGTCTCATTCATTTTACCCATTCTTTTTCAAAATCGATAAGAAATGAAGCTAGTGGCAGAGGAGTTCACATATGCCCTCACAGAATGCGGCCCAAAAATGTCCAAGAGTACATCACATTCGTGTATGAGAACACTTCCCAATGACAAGTACAAGAAATGTTCTAAATGCACATTGAGATGTGCATGTAGGGCGCTTTTGGGGCCCGTTCTATGGGGGGCAAATGTGAACTCATGGCAGCGAAAGGAACATGCCTAAGAACTCACCTGGAGTTGGGATTGGCTTCATTGGATGACCCAAGTGAGGTTGAATGGATGGATCTATTGTTGTTGTGGCCGATCCTCTTCCTGGTCGACCGTAAGACAGACGAGGATTTACGAGACTAAACACTTGCCCACGACAAACTATTTCCCCACTCATGTTGATGTTCTTGAGCCTATATTAGTGTTGCAAACAGGTCAAAACCAATCCGGTTTAGAAAATAATCCCGCCACTGTGACCCCAGCGGCCCAGCCTTCGGCACCCGACGTCCATGGCAGACCCTAGACTACAACCTAGCCCTATGCCCGTGGCAGTCCGGGGACCCACCCACCCAGCTCAGGCCTACACCACTCGCGACCACCTTACTCGACCTGAACCTACCTCGCCCGCGGCATCCCCACTTTGTCTCACACCCACCCCATGGCCTAGCCCCATGTCACGGGGGTAGTTCTGCAACGGAAGAAACCCGTGCGATGTCTAGGCCAAGGTAGGCCAGGACAAGCCTCATGTGTGTTGAAGGGCTAGGTGTTGCCCGATGAGATGGCTTCACCAAGGTCAGTGGCATTGGATCATGACCTCAAGGCTCATGGCCAAGGCTCTCTATGGCCTTGACCAGTCCATGGGAGGCGCCACTTACATGCCAAAGGGGGAAGGCCATGATGAGAGGCGAATGTGGTGCCGATGAGGAGGGACACCTGTATGCCAAGGATGATAGGCAACCGCTAGGCCGGAACACTCTCGTGCGCTATGGGCAACGGGGTAGCGCAATTAGCTTAGACATGGGGTTGGCGAGGTGAAGGGCCATGCTTGAGCTAGACCCGCATGCCAAGCCTCCCTTCAGTGTGTGTGACACAGTGCCGGTCCATGCACTGTCCCCATGAGCGTGAGTGTGCCCATGAGGAACCCTGGTAGCCATGCTAGCCATTAACCAAGGCCGCCCCGCAAGGGAAGTTGGTCTAGGAGTGCCAAGGTCAGGCACCCAAGGAGGTCGACCAACCTTCCTCAAATAGTACGTTAAGCTTTTGGTGGTCTGCCAATAGGAAACATGACTTCTCCCAATAATCAACTGGCACAATTTATGATAGTGCCTCTCAACGTAAGCCTGCCAAGTGTAGGCAAGGCTAAGCCTGTGTTAGACTGTGACACCCGTGTCCGCTCAGATTTGGATCCACCTCAATGTTGAACATGATCCAATCTAATTGATATTGAGTCACATATACTTATATCTATATAAGATTAATATGATCTATCAATAAAGCTTTTCTGATTAACTGTGTGCGTCTTCAAAGAATTATACTTGGATCAAAAGAATTATAAGTCCAACTCCCTACGAAATTATCTTTAGGTCATTTTATTAATAATAAATAATATTTTAATTGATTTCTGTATTATTTATGATATTCAATACCCAAAGGTGATCCAAGTCCCATAAATCTGCATTCAAGAAATTTATGTTTTATACCTAGCAAGTAAATACATTTTTTTCCTTAGGCTGTTTCATAATTAACTCATATAGATACTTGAAATAGGACAATTTAGAACACTTCAGGTAGGGCTGCAAGTCAGGCCGGGTTAGGTTGGGTTGAGGCCAACCCTAGCCCAACCCTAGGTTCTAAACCCCCAACCTAACCCTAACCCAACTCGACCTTCAACCCGACCCACCCAACCTTAACCCTAACTAAATTTCTTCAACCCTAGCACAACCCAAAGTCAACTTTGGGTTGGGCCCAACCCAACCTTCTTCCCTTCCCTTAAAATCTTGTAGAATTTCTTAGTCTTAGATCTTAACTCAACTTTCATTACGTATATTAATCCTATGTTTTATTAGCATTTGTTTGTTGATGTTTTTATTGGTTCTTTAACTAAAAAATTCAGAAAAAAAAAAGTGTTTGAAATGACTATAGTTTATTATGATGACTTATAATAGATATTTTATGGGCAGCAAGCTATGGGTGAAAAACAACAGAGAGGAGATAAAGAATAAAATATTCAGAAAACATAAAATATGTTATCAAGGTTTTAGTATTTCCAATTAAGATTAAGTGAAGGGATTATCTTAAATGAAATCAATGATATTACGTGGTAGTGGCTATACAACTATTGTGAACGTTGGAAAACCGACTCACTTTACCATTTGGGCTAGAAATGGTGTCGCCACCCATCACTTTAGGAAGTGGAGGTGATGGGACCTCCGAGAATGATTTTCAAAATGGTTCGCTTTAATAGTGACTCCAATAGCCCAAGGCACCGGTCCAACCAATCCAGTTAAGACTCCGATGGGAGAGGGAAGGGATTAGGCACCCCTCTCCCGAGTCCAATAAGTGGGAGCCACATGGTATACTAACAAGCATAAATAAGTAATTATCTAATTGATTAAAGCATAATCAACAAACTAAACCCCCAGGTCCTTCCCCTTTCCATTCCAAGAAACCGAATTCAGTGATCATTCAATGCGATTCACAAAACTGAACTGAACATTTAGATTAAGCAGCTCAAGAAAACTTAAGGAAATCAGAACGACATTAAACCCAATCCTAAGCATGCGAGCATTTAACAGAAATCCAATCCAGATTCAGAGTTTCTCACTCTTCTATTTACGCAGAACAGAATATGTTGAGCACAAACATTAGCGGTAGCAATATCAGAAAAAAAAATTATAATCAATGAAATGAAATACACGATCAGTAATTCATCGAAACCCATGGTAACAAAGAAATATACCACTAGAGTAGGATTACCAGGGTTGTATGTCGGCCTGAACTCGACGATGGATGAACAGGGGAATCGGCTGAACTGACAGATGCGCGTCACTGGTTTTCAGACTTCAAGGAGTTAGATCAGAGGATCAAAAGCAGGTTCGAGAGTGAACTTCACTGATTGGGAAAATGGTGATGCCACAGGGACAGGTTGCTTCGAATTTCAGAGGTGGCGCAATTGAGCTATTGTTGCGACCGAAAGATTTGCACTATCGATGTCGGGCTGAGAGCTGTCGTTGCTGTGGTTCGGTTCCAATGATGGACAGTCTGATTTCGAATTCAACGATCAGGGGATTTGATCCAATGGAAGGGAGAAAGAGACGGAAGAGAGATATGAGAAAAGGAGGGAGGGGGGGAAGAGATCCGATTGGATTCGTCACCGCTTCTGGTTCGGTGGTGGGTTCGACGGTGACAGAGGGGGCGGCAACTGGTTCGGCGCAGAAATAGAAAAACAAAACGAATTATAAAAGAAAGAGAGGAGAGAGAGGGAGAGGGGCCGGTGGTGGAATGGGAGATCGCTGGGCTAGAATCCGCCGCTGCGACCAGTTGCAGGGCAATCTCGTAATGTTGAATTTAGGGTTGTTCATCATAACAATACCCAAACCGACCAATCCGGTCCGATCCAATCCGAGTTGGCCGATTTTTTTTAGCATCGGTCAGTTTCGGGTTAAAAAAAACATAAACCGATGGTTTGATTTGGTGTGAAAACCGAAACCAAACTGACCCGAATCAATTTATATATATATATATATATATATATATATATATATATTTAATCCATCAAATCATTTTTAATTTCCAAGCACCCGGCCTTTGTTTTCTTAGACTTGAATCCTTTACCGTTTACATCGAGAGAATCATTCACAAAACTGACCCAAACTGATTCAAACCGACCAGGTCGGTTTTACTTAGTATTGGGTCGGTTTCAATTTCATTTCTAGGTAAACCAACCAGGTCGGGTTGGTTGTAAAAACGCCAGTAAACCGACCCAACCCGACCCGTGAACAACCCTAGTTGAATTTACATGGGAGGCAGGGGCAATCTTATAATTTTGGGGAATCCGAGGGTTATTTTGATAATTTTTGGTAAGCTGGGCTAAACTAGGTCCAAGGGTTGAACCAGGTTCTTGGTTTAATGATGGGTGGCTCTGGGTCGAAAAAGTAGAGGGTTGAGATGGGTCTGACCATAGAGAGTGGGTTTGCGTGTGTGGGCTAGTAGGATTGGCTGAAATGGAATCTTTTTACGTAGAAGGGTTAATGAGGGCATTTTCGGTTGAATTTTGTAGGATGGGGTTTTCAGAGATTTTGAGTTGATTGGTCAGGTCAGATTGGGCCAAATGGGTCCGAAGCAAGCAGATTTGGAATCTAATCAATTTGGAACCTTGAAATGGAATCTTGGTGTGATTAAAGGGTAACCGGATTCTGTGCTGAGATTTCACAGGTGGGTATTTGGGAGTGTCCGAGATCTAATGATGAGGTCTGATCAGATGGTTGAGGTGTAAGTGGGGGTTGATTGGGGCCATCGGATAGGTATCAGGCAGTTTTAACGGTGGATTTGAGGGCTTTTGGGGTGAAATTCGGGTTTTTTTGGTGTTTCGGATGGATCAGAATGTTCTTATTGGGGATTTGGGGTGAATTGGAGGTTTAGGCGATGGACCAAGCAAAAATCGGATGCTAACAACTATCATGCATCTAAACAAATCAATGTATGATCATATATATAACATATATTTATATATGATATGTACTATAGAGTCGGGTTTAAGTTCGGGTTGGGTTGGGTTGCCCAAGGGGTCAACCCTAACACTAACCCTAACCCTAACCCAAGCATCAACCCGACCCACCCAAACCTAACTTTTTTGGGTTGGGTTTGGGCTAACCCAGCCCAAGTTGCAAGCTTAACTTCAGGCTAGCCCTTGTAATGTAGCATTACTAACCTCTTAATCCTCTAGGTTAAATTAGTAATAATTAGACCATGTTTGGGAATGCTTAAAAATAAGTGCTTGTTTGGGTTGGGACTACACCATTAAGCACTTATTGGTGTTTGAGAAACAAACCCAAGATAAGTGCTTATTTAAAAAATAAAGGCTTATTTTTTAAGCCCAAATTTCTAGATTTTTTTTAGTGCCCATACAATAAGCACTTATTCAAAAATGTTCTCCCAAAACTGTCCCCAGTACATTTTTAGAATACCAATCATACCCTTTCAATATTGTAACTTTTATGAAAGTAAAATACTTTTACGAGAACACTTTTATAAAATACTTTTACAAAAGCACTTTTATGAAGATACTTTTACACAAAAACACTTTTACGAAAGCACTTTAGTGAAAGTACTTTTATAGGAAAGCACTTTTATAAAAGTACTACGAAAATACTTGGAGTTTTATTGTTCAGTCTACCCCTACAAATCTTAGCACCACCGTACAGGTGGGATGAATCCTACCCGTGGATCGATACCAAATCCACAAGCAAGATGCAGTTTATAGAGGGGGACTACTAGTAGACTAGGAGGAGGTTGTAATTCATATTTCTGAGGTGGAGTGAAGTCTACTTATCCCAAAATACTTTCAAGAAGGTACACACAAAAAGTACTTTACAAAAATACTTTTATAAAAGCACTTTTACAAATGTATTTTTATAACAATACTTTTAAGAGCACTTATCCCAAAATACTTTTAAGAAGGAACACACAAAAAGTACTTTTACAAAAATACTTTTATAAGAGCACTTTTACGAAAGTACTTTTATAACAATACTTTTACAAAAGCATTTTTATGAAAGTATTTTTATAAAAGTACTTGTATGAAAGCACTTTTATAAAATCATTTACAAAAGCATTTTTATAAAAGCACTTTTAAGGAATTAGATTTACAAAAGCACTTTTACAAAAGCTCTTTACGAAAACACTTATGAAAGTACTTTATCAAAGTACTTTTATGAAAGCACTTTTATGAAAGTACTTTTATAAAAGCACTTTTATCCATTCACTTTGGATTGGATATTTCAAAATTTTGAAAGAAAATGAAGGACAAAAGAGTCATAAGTGCTTATTGGAGAACACCCAATATAAAATAAGTGCTTATTTGTGAAAATAAGCCATTAAAAAAGCTGGGGCCAAATGCAAATAAGTGATTATTTCGAATAAGCACTTGTTTTGAAGCACTTATTCAATAAGCATTTATTTTTAGCATAAGAACTCCCAAACATGGCCTTAGTTACATATTATTGGCTGAAAGTTTAAACTATTTATGTTACAAAATACCCATACGAGTAGGACTCAGTTGTTGCCCATCATAGTGGCCATGATCTAGATTGTGTGGTCCTAATCCAACCACCCAAGCAGATATTATTATGTGGGTGGTAGGACTTGAATACCTTCATAGAATAGCTTTAGAATTTGGGGGATTTGACAGATATAAATTTAAAATTTGAACATACTCATTTATTTGAACATACTCATTTATTTGAAAATAATCAAGTTGTTAATTGAGAGAAAATAAAGGGAATTAAATCTCAAATCTTTAGGTAAGTTATTTAATAGAGGGAGTTTGCCTACAAGAATTAATATGTGAATGGACCCCTTTCCCCTGTGGCCCTGAGAAGTATTCTCTCTATTACCTAACCTCCCACTCATGAGAGTGCTTCCTATCAGCATAATTTTTTTTTTTTCTCTCTAGAAAAAGTATACTAGAGGGAATCATTGTGACTCAAGGGGATAGACTAAGTCCTTATAGTCACCAAGTATCTATCTTGGTGGTAGAAGATATTACATTCAAGTGCAAATACCTATATAGATTTAGTCAAGGAGAGTGTGTGGATGTAGTTGTGCTTTATTAATTCCAAAGACTTAAAGGCTAATACGAGAAGGAAATCGACTTATAGAAGTAAACAACAATGGTTATGGCAACTAGAGGTATAATTCTTATTTATTTATTTATTGTTGTTTTATTTAGCCAAAACAATCACTATTCTTCAAGATCTAATCTAATCTGTTTTACCATTTTAATTTATTATTCCATGCTTTTATTTAGATTGTTCAAAACAAGTGGTTGTATGGCCGACTTTCAATTTATTGCATAGCAATTCCATTGACTTAGCATGCTATAACCCATATGAATGATCATTTAGTAAATCTCCCATATTATCCTGCATTACCACCATAATACATTAAGTGTGCTATAGCCATCCATTGAACAAAGCTTTTCACATTATTATGATTATTGATATATATCCCACGTACATATTTAAAGCACAATAGCATTATATCCTTCTATGCGACATTGCTTTACGTTTCTTTATTAAATCAACATTCAATTTCCACAAAAAAAAAAAAAAAAAAAAACTATGACATTATCTTCAAAGATACGGTTTTAGTTTAGAATATTTTACAAAAACCTAACCATTAGCACAATACCATGTTTTAAAACAAAATTCTAAAATACAATCACATTATTTAGTTCAAAATTTTCCCAAACAAATAAGTAACACCAATTCCAATTTCCAGGAGTAAAAATACATGCTAGTGTTTTAAAAACCTACCCGGAGGTCGAACCTTTTTGCCCCCAAATCGCGAGTCATCGATTCGATCGGTTGGCTCAAACGATTCAGACTGTGCCACATCATTGAATGTATGTGAATAAGTATATGTGTGTGTGTATAAATATATATGTATGTATATATATAAATAATGTATTATTTTGTATTTAAGTTATATATTTAATTTCTTATAAAGATTATTAAAAATGTAATTTGAGGTCAAAAAATGTTTTTTTTTTCACGAAAATAGCGGGGCAAGGCACCTATTGGATGCATATGAAAAGTTACCCAAAATCAAAGAAAAAATCACCCCAATCAGACATTGTAGTGCAAAGTTATGGCATCAGAAAGTTTTACATGCAATGTGTGTGCAACCCACAACCTGGTCTCCGGGTTGAACGGGTCAACGGTTTTTTATTGTCTGACAGGTCTTGACTAAACCAGACCCAAAATTCTAGTCGGGTGACGGTTCAAATAGTTCAACCGGTTGGGTCAACGATGTGTTGAAAACATTGAAACATGCTATTAGCACTCCTGTAGGTTTATTTTCAGACTCAAATGGTGTTGAATATCAAAATCACATAATTCAGCATTAAAACAAACAAATTGGTATTTTTCTAACACATTTTTGTAATAGATTTTTTAAGCACATAGCAGCTTTTTCATTGAATAATTTTCATGGAATTTTCTATGAGAACAACTCTATTTGAAAGTGATGGGATATGCTCCTCACACCGGTCTCACAGCATGTTCCAACCACACATCAAGAACATCTCCCATATTTGTAAGTTATTATTCATGGGAGATGTTCCCAGTACACACGATGGGATGTGGCTATGAGGTTGGTGTGAGGAGCATATCCCATCACTTCTTCCTCTGGTTGATTTAAATATCCCATCTACAAATATTTCCAATATGTTTTTTCCAAGAATAGCATGTTCTATAGTTTTGGGGTCACATCCCAATATTTGGGCACACTAAACGTTCATTAATTCAACAGTAATTTTCCATGACACGGCCATTCTCTCATACATCACATTTCACAACATTGTTCTCATATATTTTCAACAAGCACAATAGTTTGCTTGCATTTTTTAATAAAAAACATTAAGAAATTCTTTATATATGCACATGCTACTAACATTTGTAGTTCAAATCAAGCCATACCCAAGGGTAGTAGCCCTCTATAGCACTATATAGGGACTTATGAACTTGATCTTGCCCGAGAGCATTATCCCTTCGGCATTGCACAAGACCCCATTACTTCAGCCCTGCCCAAGGGTGTTACTTATTTGCGACACTGCACAAGGCCTCATTACTTCAGTCTTGCCCGGTGGTGTTACCCCTCTTCTGCGGCCTTATACAAGAATATCAAAAGGCACTTAAACTACCAAAGACCCATTAACTCCGGGGGCCTTCAGCTCAACAGTAATCCTATGGGCATTATTTATTAAAAGGCACCAAGTTTCCAAAGATTAACGCTATTTATCAAAATGCACCAAGCTACCAAAGACATAGTACCTTTAGGGGGCTTCGGCTCAATGGTAATCCTCTTGGCACTAATACAAGGGCACCAAGTTGTCAAAATACCTACCGACTCCAGGGGGCATCAACACAACAGTAATCCTCTGGGAGCTAACATTGCGTTACGATGACAACTATCACACCAGTCCACAATGAGCATACTTTCTGTGATACAAGTTCCATGTAACCACAAAAGATCAAACAATCACAAAGGTATATAGATCCTATTAACCTGGGACTAAACCTAAGTCAAACTAATCCACTTCAACTATAAAAATCAAAGTTCAAGCGCTAGTTACTCCAACATGAGTTAAATACTTTAGAATCAGAAATGCATATGCATTCAATTATGTCATGAACATTCTAGAAACAAATGCACATCCAACTAAGCATATCCTAGATGAAAATAAACATGTGATTTAAATAAACAAAAGGATAAACATGGAAATGGTAATTGACAAGAATAATCTAGAAAAATATTTAATCACATGTTTTAAATGTATAAAAAGAACCTTCCAGAATAAAAAAGTAAAAAAAGGAAAAACACAACTTAGAAACTTATGAACTATGCACCCAAATCCTATAAATAGACGATTCTCATCCATTTCAAGGGGGACATGTGGAATGTGAACTGTCATTGCTCTCTTCTCTCCATTCTTTCCATTTCAACAATCCTCCATCTCCCATATGAACTATGCGCCCAAATCCTATAAATAGATGATTCTCATCCATTCCAAGGGACATGTGGAATGTGAACTGTCATTGCTCTCTTCTCTCCATTCTTTCCATTTCAACAATCCTCCATCTCCCATATAAACTATGCACCCAAATCCTATAAATAGATGATTCTCATCCATTCCAAGCGACACTTGGAATGTGAATCGTCACTACTCTTTCCTCTCCATTTTTTCCATTTCAACAATCCTCCATCTCCCATACAATCATCCGTCACCCTTCTTCTCCATGTCGGAATTCAAACTTCGACAAACTACATTGGCTTGATTCCTCATTGAAAAGTATTTACGCAGCCCTTTCAGGGGCCGACCACTTTTTTTCCTCCCTTCCTTTCCCCTTTCTAGTCCCACAACTTGAGCCAATTCCTCGGATTTTGGAGTATAGACCACCATCACACAACTAGTATTGCACTACGACAAAAATGACTCTTAGCAGCCGTTGTGACTGTCGCTAAAAGATGAACCAACTGTCCCTATAAGTGCCTTTTAGCGATAGTCAAATATGTCATTAGCGGCAATCACGATTGTCGCTATATATATATAACCTATTTTTTTAATTTATTTCTAATTTTCTTAAAATAATATTGAAGAAGGGTGATTTGGCCCGACCTCGTAACAGGGGGACACGTGGACACGACCTGACTGATAGATAACAGCTCCACATGACCAGCCCGCAGCAGAACAACCTCGGGTACCCAACTACCCCGGGCTAAAGTGACCTCGAGACAAGGTCACCTCGAAACAAGATCACCTCGATACCAGATCGCAACAGGAATACCTCAATGCCAAGGCACTTCGACACTCAGTCCAGTTCAGGACTTAAAGGCATCATCTTGGGGATACTGACGTGCCACTATGAGGATCCCGAAAATCCCTCCAATGGTTCCCGGACTACACGGGATCACACCGCGTAACAGCTAGCGTTATCTCCCCCGACCGATTCGAGCAGACTCGATAAACCCTATCAGTTATCTCCCATTATCGCGGAAACGAATCTCATCATGGCGAGGATCCCGAAACCGCTCCGCGAAACCTGCGAGGACTCCATTATATAAAGGCTCCACCCCCCGGGGGTGCAATGTATGCGTGATTTTCCTGCCCTCAAGCTCTCTACTTTCAAAAGCAATTTTATCTCGCTACTAGCCTACTGACTTAAGCATCGAAGTGACCTCACTGGGCTAGCATCCCCGAGTTCTTTGATATCCTTGTAGGTTCAGTCCGCCATCTGTCTGGAAGCCATATCACCTCCAGCAGGGAGCAGCTAGACCCAGTCGCCTCTTCGGCATGGGCATACAAGTCCCAGTCGCCTCATCGGCATGGGTAGACAAGTCCTAATCGCCTCTTCGGCATAAACAACTCATCTCGTGCCTAAGGTATAGACAGCTTGGGTATAAACCCTACGATGTCTAGCCCACCTCGCCATATAATAAAAAAGTCGAACCCTAGTAAAGGGACAACTAACATCACCAAGTAGCCCGTGCGCAGACAGGTCAGGTAGATACCCTACAATGTCCACGCACCTCTAATCTAAGTCGAGCTCGCAGGCCTGGGATATACAAGGAATACTTAGTGCTCTTCGCCCTCGCTCGAGGCCTCAGCAGGAGGATCAAACCTTTCGTCAGCGCCGGCCTCTCCGATGTCAAGCAGCTCATCGTCATTCTTTGCCTCAAAGTCCGGGTCTTCGGCAGCTTCGATGGCCATTTCATCTGTAACCCTCAAGGTGGTGATAGTGCTCAGATCAAGCTATGGGAACTCGCACCTGGTCAGCCACCTGCTGAGCTTGAAGCCCTTGCGGTAACCTTCCATCCCGACTTCGATTAGCTCTCCTTGGAACTTCTCCGAGCTCTTGTACTCTTTGACGACCTTTGCTTTCGACTCTTCCACCGCCTGAAGGAGTACCTCGGTTCGTTCCTTGACATGGGCCTCGAGGTTCTCGACCTCCCACCTCAACACCGCTTTCTCGGACATCAGCACTGAAATGAGCTCCTTCTGAGCTTGTGCGTCGTTCTTCAACTAGTTGATCTCACTACGGGCCAAACTCAGCTCGACGTGAGCTTCGCAAGATGAGGACTCAGCTGCAAGAGCCGCTTCAAATG
Source organism: Nelumbo lutea (assembly GCF_056320005.1). Classification (NCBI taxonomy): domain Eukaryota; kingdom Viridiplantae; phylum Streptophyta; class Magnoliopsida; order Proteales; family Nelumbonaceae; genus Nelumbo; species Nelumbo lutea. Next base: position 105,974,850 of record NC_142686.1, read on the forward strand.
TACGTCAGAGCGTGCACCGTGGAATTCACTTGTCAAGAGAACAATAGTTAGTACCAGAAAAGTCTTAAATACAAAATTGAAGAAGTCAAGACGGAACTTACTTACCACCATGCAGTGAGTAGCCGCTCGAGCTCTGAGCTGAGCGACCAATAGCTCAGCCCAGCTAGCGACCTCTTTGGCATACACCACACTTTTGCTCTTGAAAATGCTATATTTCAGAGTCAAGATGCTCCGAACTGCTTCCTCCCTACCCGAAGACACGACGGTTGCAAGGCGGGCTTCGAAAATGCCTCCTCGGGCGAGCAAGGCGGGGAGGCCTTCCCTGGTTCCTCCTCGATCAGATCGATTACTGGAGGTTGCGTAGTGGAGGGCTGTTCGGACTTAGGCACAGTAGCCTGTGGTGACTCGACGCGAGCTCTTTTGGTAGCTCGCTTCTTCTTCTCATTCATCCGGCTAAGCAGTTGATCTGCAACGAGCTTCATTGGAGTTGCAGCGAAAGCAGAACGCCAGCAACATTATCAGAAATAAAGAAAAAACTCAAACAAAAATGACCTACCAGAACTCAGGCCAGCCTGCACAAGCTTGTCTTCAACCACGTAGTCCGCGAAGTTGAGCCCGACCTCCGCCCAAGATTGGAGCACTTCCCTTGTTTTCAGGTCCAGACAGACGGGGGTCCTGAATGGCCACCCTCCAATGGGTTGGGAAGGGCCATCCCTCAGTGTTTCAAACCACGAAGTAACCCCTCTTCCAGGATGAAACCCTATTTGGGAGCTCGTGCAAAAGCTTGTAGCCCGAGCGAGGAGAGAAGTAATAGGTTTGCCTATGCTTGGGAAGGACACAGGAGGCGCTCTTCTTTATGGATAGGATTGAAGAGAAGGTATCGAGGTCAAGAGGCAGGTTATAGTCATGAAAAATTGAGATGGTCCCTACTACGTTGCGGATAGAGTTCGGGTGCAATTGGTCTATAGTAATGTTGAAAAGCTTCAAGACTTCTACAATCAAGGGGTGCAACGGAAGATGAAGACCAACTGTGAGCTGCTCCTCGAAGATCACGATCTCGTTGTGATCATGCTCCCAGGGGAAGTTGCCTAGCAGAAGACTATAAATGCGGTTGTTCAAAAGATTGTACCGAGCTATCAAGACTTGGAGCATGCCCGTTGTCGTTATCGATGGTCCAAAGTTTTTTGGCACCCGACCTCGGTGCGAGGTGGATGCCAGATTACTAGAGGCCTCTTGTGCCTCCCGGGGTGACTACACTTCAGGAGGGCAACAGACCATTTCTAGACCCGAAGTAGCTTCGGTATGACTATTGACCTGGGCCAAGGCACCCACCTCGACCTCATCTAGAAGACTATCAAAACTGAAACTAGACATGAAAAAGACAAACTGAATCGAAGAGGAGAGCTAAGGAAGACTCACCAAGGAGAAAGACTGAATCGAAAAGAAACACCGAACTGGAAGACTCGAGCTAAAGAGCTTGAACGCGACCTCAGATCAAAGGCTAATGAACTTATGGCGAAGAAAATGAGTCTCGGGTCCCCCTATTTATAGCCATTGTACTTGAGAATCAACGGTCGAGATCAAATCGATCCGATGACTCCTAAGAAAACCGTTTGCACGACCCCCGAGGTTGAAATCGGTTTAGAGCATTTTTTACGTCCGCATAGTTTGTAGATCGCATGACGTCCTCGCGTAAACCAGACACGACCCGGGTTATCCTTGGTTGAGCTGAGTATATGAACTGGTCCGACCAACGATTCGCCCGCCAAAATGGCCTGGACCTCGAGCCAAATCCACTTGTCACATCATGAACTCCCCGCACCAGGTCAGGACCCCTAGCTCAAGGAGTGGGGGGCAATTGATGAAGGGTGATTTGGCCCGACCTTGTAACAGGGGGACACGTGGACACGACCTGACTAATAGATGATAGCTCAGCATGACCAGCCCGCAGCAGAACAACCTCGAGTACCCAACTACCCCGGGCTAAAGTGAACTTGAGACAAGGTCACCTCGAAACAAGATCACCTCGGTACCAGATCGCAACAGGAATACCTCGATGCCAAGGCACTTCAACACTCCATCCAGTTCGGGACTTAAAGGCATCAGCTCGGGGATACCGACGTGCCACTGTGAGGATCCCGAAAATCTCTCCAACAGTTCCCGGACTACACGGGATCACACCATGTAACAACTAGCGTCATCTCCCCCGATCGATTCGGGCGGACTCGATAAACCCTATCAGTTATCCCCCATTATCGCAGAAATGGATCTCATTGTGACGAAGATCCTGGAACTGCTCCGCGAAACCCACGAGGACTCCATTATATAAAGGCTCCACCCCCCGGGGGTGCAATGTATGCATGATTTTCCTGCTCTCAAGCTCTCTACTTTCAAAAGCAATTTTAGCTCGCTACTAACCTACTGACTTAAGCATCGGAGCGACCTCACCAGGTTAGCATCCCCGGGTTCTCTGATATCCTTGCAAGTTCAGTCCGCCGTCCGTCTGAAAGCCAGATCACCTTCAGCAGGGAGCAGATAGATCGCGCTACATCAAATATGTTTTCTCTACATTCATCTAAATTAAAATGAAACACAAAAGATCAGAACATCAATTACAAATAAAATTTAAAAATCTACTATCCATTCAAAATTTTTGAGTCAAATACATTTTAGTTTCAAATTGATAAATTGTTGGTTTATACAAGATACCATGTCATCCACAAGTAAGCCCTTATGCCTACCATGCCTGCTATTTCCTTTAGAACCTTCCACAAGTAAGCTCTTATGCCTTCCACACTTTGGCGATTTCTGTGTTGGTGGTATCTACACAATCAGGTAAGTTAGATTTTCAAACACAATTGGAAAAGAGTTCTAAACAATGTAAAATAACTAAGAAGAGTTCATGTAACTAAGTGTTGAGTACTGACCTAAAGAGAGGAAAAAAGAAGATAAGAGTTTAATGGTGTTCACGATGATAAAATACTATAAATAAGCTCAAGATTGAACATTTTAGTGTATTACCTTATACCAATTTGTTATTAGCTCACTACTAAGGGAAACAAAGAAAACAATATAATGTCATCATGTATACAAGAAAGCAAAAGTAACCTACAAATCTCGTAAAATTTGCAAGATAGTGGAGGCTGAAATTATAATATATATTAAAAAGGGATAGAATTAAGATGTAAAGAATAGTAATCCACAAAATTCAAAATTTTACTTACTTTTTATTCTTCATATACATAGTCCTCTGTCATAACAATGCTAGGTTTGACACTTGGGGGTGAACGAAGCAAATCTTGGGCCTCTTCCCAAGTAACCTCTTTTGGATCCAATGTTTTGACTCCTTTTCATGGGTTGCAACACCAGACCCCCATTTGTCCAAATCCCATTCTTCTTAGTTTTACGCCAGTTAATGTCCCCATCAGCTGAACTTAAGTGTTCCTACAGAGTATTCAAGTGAGGATCTGTGCTTCCCTTTAGTGACTGAAGAAGGGTAGAGTAACATTAGAAAAGGCAGATGTCATAAAAATGTCATTCCTAACATTTTTAACAGCCCTCAAAGTCCTTTATGCCTTTTCTTTTCTAATCATCTTTTCTTTTTCCCTTCAGAAATTCTACATGGTGATGGAAGAAAAAAGCTCCTGTGTTATTGAGATATTCTACTTAAAAACTCTCCAGTGTTGTATAGTGAGAAATAATTAGCATTTTACAAGATCTTCTTTTGCCCAACATTTGCACCTCAATTCAGCATCAACCACATTGAATCAATTGACTAAACTAATCAAGATTCACAAACATTTAGTAAAATAAGTAATTGAAACTTGACAAAACAACTTATATCCCTGTATCAATCTATGAGAATAATAAAATAGTCAATTGAAACTTGACAAAAACACTTAAAGAGATGATTGGTAGATTCTCCTCCATTCGGATTCACAAACATTTAGTAAAACAAGTAATTAGATAAATGAACATTTAACTTGTCAAAATAGGGCAGAAAACAAACTTTCACTGTCAAATTGATGGAAATAATAGCTGAAATATTCCCACTTTAAGAAGCAACAAACACAGAAAAGAAAAAGTGATGAAAAATTGTTTGAACACCAAAGCAATCTAAAATTTATTATTTTTAAAAAAACTCTTTTACCCATGTAAATTCCAAGTCATCATCATGAGTAGAATATACCTGTATGAACATTAAGCCCTTGGGCACCAAAGAAACAAGTAGCTATTTCAAAGGTAGACACATTATTACCCTAGCTTGCAAGAGCAGCAAAAGTTGCATATCGGCAAGTACTCAATGTCATATTATCTTCAGCTCCTATAAGGTAGTGAATGTACAAAATGCTAGCATTCATACATCTCCTACAACTACTCTCCTCTGAAAGAGGTAACTTGCAGTTTCTCTGTGACATCCTCAAAGTTTGGAGATTCTAGCATCTGCATGACAGTTATTCGGCTCAACACTCATAAGTGACTGGGATTTTTGTACCAAGTGCACAAAAGACTGTTGCATTTGATGGAACACCATATAGTTCCAGGGTCTCTAATACGGAATGGAGGAAGATGTCAGACAATCCTGAAGGAACCCCAAGGTTGCTTGACATGCTAGCATAGCGAGCAATAGATACTGCCACAAAGGCATTGATATAACAAAAACACTTTCCTCTGTCACCTTTGTTGGAGCAAGCAGAGGACACTAGTGTTAAATTTGACCCACTCAAATCAAGTGGACAATCTGCAAGAATATTAAGAAATGAACTTGTAAGATATTCATGTACTTAACTGTATTATAGTCAATTGGTGCCACAAACTATCATGCAAATAACTATTGCAATGAAGAGATAATTCCTAAATGGATAAATTGATGAATGTTACTTGCTGCACTAAAAGTTCTTTTTTTTTTTTTTTTTTTAATTTGGACAAATTAAGGGGATGAAATCACATGGAAGGAAGAGTTTAGATGAATGTTCATGGTGCATTCCATCTATGTGGCCTTAGCAAGAGGGGCATCAAAGGCAGTTGAGACTGATTATGTGTGGGGTTTTCTTGTTCTTGCTAGGTCAATGGCTTCATGCACATATTGATAAGGTTCCCACAATCAATCACTTAAATATTAGAGGTCTCCCCACTCACATAAGATGTTTGATGTGCAACAAGGAAAAGCCAGTGAATCATCTTTCCCTTGAATTAGTAAATGCCCAATCTCTTCTACATTATGGAAATTCTATTTTATTTTTCATACGAATTGGGTTAGATTCAACTTCTTTAAATCTGTGCTCTGTTCCAAGAACCCTTGCTCTCTAGTAAGTAGGGAAAATGTTTAGCTCAGAGAGAACTCAGAGTGAACTCAGAGAGAAAGGCTAGAAGGGAAATCAAACCATGAAATCTATGTTATTTGAGACAACTTTTCCCCCCTTGCACAAGGAGTAACCATGTGAGGTCCAATGGGGGTGTTAAGCAAAGCTATAGTATGGACTGTGCAGACAAGTGGAATGCCAGGATCTTCTTAAACAAGAATTGTTCGGTGGGTGCACTGGTTGATCTTATTACTATCAGGGTGGCTCAGTGTAAATTCAAAAGAAATTCAGAGCCTTTTCTAATGATGATATGGTTAGATCCTTAAAGTCTGGTGGGGCTAAATCGTCAACTCAAAAAGTTACACCACAAGTATGGACCATGGAGTGTTCAAGATGAATTTTAATAGCCACTCAATAGGGAACCTAAGAGCCTAAAGAGTTGACATAGGTAGATAATCATGGTGTTTTATGGCCCCATTGGCCAAAACTATTTGAAGGCAGAGATTCCGAGGGTGAAAGGGAAGAAGTTATTCAGCAATTTGGGCGTTCGCTTTATTTTACAGTTTGAGATAGTCCACCATTAAGACATTGCTGGTAGCCATCCAAATGGGGTAGTCTTCAATGGAACCAAAGTTTGTGACAACCTAACCAATGTGAATCCAAATTCCCCACCCCCAAAACCATAAAGTCAACAGATGTATGCAATAACACCCTTTCCACCTCATCTTTGTGACTTTGTTCTCATTGTTAGCAATATCAACTTCCTCCCTTGAGCAATTTCTCACTAAAGCTTTTTTTCGTTTCTCTTGCTATGAGGATTGCAAAGAGATGTGAGTACTCCCACCAATACACATGGAAAAAATAAAATGACCAGATATGGAACTTGAAAATAACACATAATGCCTATAATTTTTCAAGAAAAAAAGGAGTAGGGAACACCAAGGGGGTGTTCTACAACTTGAATTGTTTTTCTTGTTGTCAGTTCCAAAAACAAATCAAAACCATATTGTTTGAAAACATATTATTTCTTAAAACAAAAACACAAAACATGTTCTCAAGGGGGTGTCTTCTACTTTCAAAATTGAAACCAAAAATATGTTCTTGAATTTGGCTGGAAAACATGTTTTGTCTAATTATTCAACATCATATTCCATAAATCGTATAATTTTTATACTAGATAACTATAAATTTTGTTTTTGTTTTAAAAAGCCAACATTTTGTTGGTTTTCAAAAACATGTAATGTTCTTTGAAACATAACCAAATTGTTTTTCCCTTTGAAAACAAAACTAGAGTTCAAGAACATGTTTTTTTGTTGATGTGGCAATTCCAAAAACAAATGAAAACAAAAGCATTCATGTTGTAGAATGCCCCCCAAAATGTGCATATTTTATCTTCCAATAATAACTAAGGCTCTCAAGGACAAAGAATTCAATTCTTCTTGTCAAGTTATGGAGGTAAACAGATCAGACTTAAGAGGTAGATGGCTCATTGTCAAGGTGGTTCAATTGACCGTGGCTTTCCCCCTGGCATGGTGCGCAGGACAAATCCAATGTTTGGAGGGCTAGGAGGTCAAAAGTGATGAGGTGGGTCATAACACTAAAATCAACCCCCACCCCCATGGGGCGCCACTACCCCCCTTACATCTTAACGAACTCCAAACTTATGGCAGTAGATTACCTCTCATGAAGATAGCATTCAGCTAGTCCAGAGTCAAAACTTTAGCAAAGCAAGTTGTACAAGTTCTATCAAGATGATGTTTTATCTCACAATAGCAATAAGCGTGTAAAATAATATGAAGAAAGCAAGAAAATAGAACTTTCGTTCTATGAATCAGAGTAGATGCAGAGTATAACAGCACATAAACAACCTTAGCCATAACTGAAGGAACTTCATCAAACCATATGGTGTTTCATTACTAGGACCAATATATCTGATCTTGAAGGATTCTTGGACACTAAACTAAAATCCACATTAATAAATAATTAGACTATGCAAGTCAAAACAATTGTTTCATCAACTTATGTTTTCAACTTCAACAACTCTGCCCAAAGCTTGAAGTTCTTCCATAGGTATAGAGAAGAGCTAGTGAATTGGACCATATGCAATTTATCCAAACATTAGAACATAGTCAAAACCCAGAAGCACTACAATATATAAGAAGATTAAACCAAGGAGCACTATAATATCCATGAAGAGTGACAATATTCCGATGCTTTATATCCCTCATTGCCTTCAGCTCCCTTTGAAATCCTCATTCACGATTTGCATTACCCTTGTTTAGTCTTTTAATGACAAAGACCAAGAAATCATGGGGTTTAGTTTTAGGTTGAAGGTTCTTCACCGATCGAACACCTTTCTTAATACTCCATGGTGGTCTTCCTGCCTCTTTTCCTTGACAACTATGTCATCTACATAACATTCGATCTCCTTAGACATCATGTGGTGGAATACACTTGTTGTCGCTCTTTGATAGGTGGCCCCATCATTCTTTAGACCGAAGGGCATCATCTTGTAGTAAAAGTTCCTGATGGGTGTCCTGAATGCCGTGTGAGGTGCATTTACGGGGTTCATAAAGATCTGATTGTACCCACTATAGGCATCTAGGGAAGAGAAGAGTTGATTCACCGCTACTGAGTCTATTAGTACCTCCATGTTCGGCAAGGGGAATTCATCCTTGGGGCAAGCTTTGTTCAGGTCCCTAAAGTTGACACAACACTTGGGATAAGGTTAGGAAATGTCAGTTTTCATTTGTGCACTAAGGTCGGGTAGCTATACTTTAGAGTATTAACCTAAGTTGTCCGTTCTTATTCTTTACTAGTACTATGTTTGCTAGCCACTGGGGGTGTGCTATGGGCTTGATAAACCTAACCTTTAGGAGTTGTTCAACTTCTTCTTTGAACTTCAAGGTTACCTCCGGCTTAAAAAACCTCTGAGGTTGCTTTATGAGCTTAACCTTGGGATCTATACATAGGGTGCGTCTGACCAGGCCCAAGTCCAGTCCTAGCATCTGATCATACGACTAGGCGAAAACATCTTGAAATTCTGTGCAAGTGTATGCGGGTTAGTTTCTCTTAAATGGGCTTTTAGTGTTCTTCAATAGGGAGGAGTTTTTACCTCTTAGTAGTGCGACCTAATTTTCTTTGTCCTTAGCTCTTAGTTTGGTTGATATGTACAACGACCTTTCCTCTTCCTCTTCTGTGGCCATGTTGATTTCCTCTAAAGGTTCCTCCACTGCATCGATGGAATCCCTCATGTGTTTAGGAGGTGTTTGGATCTCATCACACTATTCTACAGTCTCCTCTTTTTGCTCTTGTTATTGCAAGTGAACTTTAGTGTTCCTTAGTTACGTTGGTTGATATCTTTTTTGCTTTTTTTTTTTAATGTTGTACCTTTGGTATGGGTGATGTCTGTCCAATCCTTGGGGGTGTCCTCATGCAATGAAATCATCGTGATGTCCTTTTGTAGGAGTAGTTTAGTGAAATAGTTCTGGTTGAAACATAGTTCGCAGGCATGCTTTTCTTAAAGAGAAATGCAACATTCATTCCATGTGAGAAGCATGTTCTTAGAAAGAAAAGTATGAGCATGCATAGTTTGAGTATCGTTTCAAGTACATATGGGGAATATACTCTAGTGATGACAAACAATAATTATGCTTGGATCTCATTTCATTTAGTAAAACACATACTCTATGAATAAATAGGGAGTCATACCTCTGAGATGGCCTTTTTAGCTATTAGCGATTCATCGTCCTCATAATCCGTAACAATGGTGTAGTAGCTCTTCCCATCGTCACCGGTCATCCATATGCACCTTGTTTTTTCTTCTTTTCCAGCGTGGTCGGTGGGTCGCTCGCAAGGCTCAGCAACTACATTCCTTCCACCCTAGCTACTCTAGTCTCGCCTTCGTCGGCCAGCTCAATGTAGTAGATTGTGTCTTGTAGGTGAGCTTCAGACTTGTCGAAGGGGAACCTGGTCACACGTCCCTTATGCTTAGCCTGGATGCACTGATGGTATGTCGACGATACGAGGGCCAAGCTATGTATGAGTGGTCGTCCCAGCAGGGTGTGATACGCGGTTTTTCTAGAAATGACTTAGAATTCTTGCATGACAGAGAATGGCCTGATTGATACCAGCAACTCGATGGACCCCTCTGTTACATATGCGTTTTCGTTGAAATTAGTCACCTCCATGGGCAGGCCTTTCACAGTGTCCCACTGCACATCCATCGATTTCAGGGTATGGATCTTCGCATCTCGAAGCCCCCCACCCTTGTTGTGATGTACAGGAGTCGATTGTGGTGGGGGTATGCCGCTAGCATGTCTTCAGGCGTGAATTCTATACTGGTGCGTGCAGGTCAATAGGGTTCCAAGGGTCTCTTGAATACTTCCGCCAAAGCTCTGATTGCTAGCTTCCTTGTTGATGAATTTGCTCTCTGTTTGCTGAAAAAGAGTTGGAGCTCCGGTTGGTATTGGCCTGGGGCTCCCACCACGTTGACACTTCCTCCCTGGGTGTGGGCTGGGAAGGGATCCATTTCTACCGATGTGCGGTTTCATTTACAAATTCGTCTAGTTTCACTTTTTGTACAAACAACCTTCTCAACAAAAAGCAGTCCATTAAGTCATGGTGCGGGGATTGGTGATAGTTGCATCACTGTTCTCTATGTTTGTCTTTTTTTGGATCCACTCTAGCCGATGGTGGTGGTAGACTAATTACCCTGTCCTCTACCAGTTTATTCATTATCATCAAGACCTCTTCTCTGGCACAAGGAAAGGGGGGGAGGAACCGACAGATCGCTTCTTCTACCTTGGCCATTATTTCGAAAATAGGGCCATGGCCTGGGTCCCGTGTTGTTGTAGGGCCTACGATCAACTGTGTAGGCCTTGTTTCTTCCAAATTTTCCCAATACAGGTTGGGGCTGAACTGTGGCGCTTTTGACCGTACGCGTTGTCCTCTCTAAGCACCACCATAGTTGGCTAAATGTTTCCACTTCAATGTTTTCTATGCCTATTTTGTAGGCAACTTGCATTCCCTGGATGCACTATTCAACAAAACCTTTCATTGCATGTTCGTCAAAGACTGCATGGGTCAACTTTTGGAACCTCATGGCGTAAGCCACAAGGTCCTCTCCCGATCGTTGCTCTGTGTTCCTTAGATCCGCCATTGTTAGTTTCCTCTCCAATGTGAACCATTTGGATAGGAACTTTTTTGCCTGTTCGGTCCATGAGTATGCTTCCAGCTGTGAGGTTGACGAACCACGTATGCGTCGGCCCTGTCAAAAATTTTGAGAACTCACACACTTTTAGATCACCAGCCCCAAGGCATCCTCGAATTTGCTAATGTGCTCATGCAGGCTTCCCCTCTGTCCGTCGTACTAGGGCCATTGTTGGGGAGGGGTGTACTCAACAAGATAAGGCTTATACAGGATTCTATCAGAATAAGGCTTCTACAAAACAGCCGAGTCCTGGGCCCGGTTGTGGCTCTCCACCACTAGACCTTGAACGTATTCTTTCAACTCGTCTCAGCTAAGTGGAGCCTCCATAGCTAGGTTAGTTCAGGGGAAGGTCTAAGGTTAGGCAAAAGAATGTTGCCCTATCTATGTGGGGTTGGTTCTAGCTAGTTGTTCTAGTACAATGCAGGCTAGGTTGGAGGCACGACGGCTAGCAAGGATATTAACAGGAACCAGAGCCGGAGTGAAAGGGGATTGTTCAGTCAGAGTTGTCCGCTAGTGGAGGATCTGGAGTGTGTTCTTTGTTTCCTCCTCTGCCCGTTCTACCTTTTCAAATCGAGCCTCGAAGTGGGCCTTGAATTCATATACTTTATTTGAGAGTATCTGGAGTGTGTTCTTTGTTTCCTCTTGTGCCTGTTCTACCTTTTCAAATCGAGCCTCGAAGTGGGTCTTGAATTCATATACTTTATTCGAGAGAATCTCGATATCAGCTTGATGGGGTAATTCTGTTTTGAGTTGTTGCTTTGTTCCCGGGTTAGTATCCTCTGGGATGTTGCCATGTTCTTCGGGGATGGGTGTGAGGTTGATTCTGCGGTTGACCATTTTCTATGATCAAAGACCGGACTAGAAATTCTAATGTAAGTAAGGAGTGGTTAGGTTGGTGGGCGATCTCTTTGAAAGATAGAAGAAGACCAAGAACAGAGAATCAACCGAAGGGTCTAGGGTGAAGGAGGGACGAGGAGGTAGCTGAGTAGGGAGTTTTGATGACAGGGTTTGCTAAAGGCTGAATGAATGCCCCTCGTCATAAGGGGGGATCTCCATTTAAAGGAGAGGATCCCGAGGTCTTGAAAGGAAGGAGCCAAAAACATTCATTCTCCACTGGGAAAGAGAATATTAGATTTGTTGTCGGATATTAAGGAGCACCGCTAGGGTTTCGCCATGTGTCCTTATGGGATCTCTCAAACATTAACTTTTCTTTCTCCCAGGGATCCTCATAACCCACGTGTGCTACTGCCTCTCGCGTCTCACTTAGTTGTTGTGGCATTAGTGACGTCATTATCTAACTAGTAGTCTTTCGGTAATCCTACGTGGTTCCTAGTCACACAAGTAATTAAAAAAAGCCCCATGTGCAACAAATATTCGGTCCTGATTTTGGTTAACAACGACCCTGTAACAGCCCAAGGTTTGTCGTGGGGCCTAGTGCACGTGGACCCCTTCGTTGGTTTAATTTATATTTGCCTTGTACCTGTGCTGGGAATGGGTTCATCGTTGGTTTATCGCAAAGAAGGACTGGTTATGGGTAAATCGCAAGCATCCTTGTGGTACAAATTCAATATCTATTATGCTCTAGGGGACTGAGTGAGCATTATGTACCTACACCCACTACACCAGTGATGGTTGGTGGGTATTTGACATGAAGAGTGGAGGCATTTTGCCTCGCTGGTCTTCGGATTCTGCCAACAAATCTCCGGTTTGGGTTGAACCAAGTTTAGAATCTCTCAATAGCTTTCCTAGAAAATTGTTCATCTGTTAATCAAATCTCAGTGTGGAAATTAATTTTCTTATCGTATTAATAATTAAAGGAAGGCTTAAACTAAAAATTTTCATGCTAGAGCTCGCCACGTAAGAGTTAATAAGAGTTCACCTCTTCTATTAAAAAAAGTTGGTGACTGTTTAGAAGAATCTAGAATTTGAGAATGCTCATTTTATTATCAATGTTTGAATGGTTGATAAAGAGAATTAGATGGCATTTGAAGGGCATTTTTTATTTTTCTAATGTCACTTAACAACAGGTTAACAGACTGGTTAACGACAGGTACTAGATTGTCTCATTTTGAAAGTTTGGGTACTAGATTGCCATTTTTGGAAAGTTCAGGTACTGAATTATCGCAATTTAAAGTTCGGGGACCAAATTGTGGCTCGAGCCAAAATAGAGGGTACTGATCAGGAATTTTCCCTTTTGCTTTTCATTGATACCCCCGTAACGTAAACAAAAATCCTCATATAAGGGGTTAAAATACATATTTGACAATTTTTAAAATTCAGAATTCAGAACAACATTTTCAACAATCAGAGTTAAAAAAGAAAAGTTCACCCATACCAATATACCTCTTAACATAATTATTACACTTTCAGACATCAAACGTCAGAGCAAATGAACAAGCTTAAATAAAAACTTACTCGATATTATAAACCTTACTTAACAGGAAATAAAATTAATGTGGGATTAAAATATTTTTGAATATATGGGTGGGTTAAAAAGTATTTTTAAGATAGGCATATTAACTTGGTCATCCATATGTTATAATATAAACTGTGAATGAAGTGTAAAGATAGGGGCAAAGGTAGGAAATTTTCATGAGGGGGACCAAAACCTAAAGTTGATTTGGGGGGGGGGGGGAATATGGATGGTCACAGGGGGGCCAACCCATTGGATTGGGGAATGGGGGAGGGGGAAATTTACATGAAATAGTGGGGATTTTTGGGCCATAGGGGAGGAGGGCATGGCTCCCTTGTGTAAAGATACTTTGAAATAGTGATTTTGAGGTTTATTGCATGACTTAAGGGCCTGTTTGGCAAGTCTTTTTGAGAAGATCTTCTTGTAGCTTTGACAATCAAAAGATGCATTGAGCTTTTGACATAAGGTCTAGGCATCCCAAAGACTGTTTGGAAAATGCATGTCTTTCCGCGTCTCAAAAGTGCGAGCATAAAACGCAAAAGACACAAAAAACTCCATTTAGAGCTTCTCGAAATCAATCCAAAATGGGCTTTTCGCGTCTTTTCGGCATTCCGTATTTTGGCAGCTAGATCTTCCACACACCAAACAAAAATAGACCAAATTTCAGTATACTCGGCTTGTAAACAATCGAAAGACTACACAGAAAGACGCACCAAACGCCCCCTTAGCTAGCTTGTTGCCCACAGAGGAAATGATTGGTTGATGTAACTATGGTGAACACTAAAAAAGAAAGAAAAATAAATAAATAAAACTAAGGTCAGCACTTCTACCCTAGCACTTGTCCTTGTAAGATAGAAAGTCTAACATAAAAATATTGCAATGCATTGGTTAGTCAAATTGTTTGGGGACCAAGTCCATGTGAATCTTTTTTAATTAATTAGTTCTCTTTGTCTCCATTGATTCATTGAAACTCTCTCTTCCTCTATGTATCTGCCACAAATTAGCAGGTTCAACCACTGTATAACTTTCATTATTTCTTAGCTTCTTCTCTTTTGTCAATCTCTTGGCATTTGAGTTTAATTTTAAGAAAGAGACATGGGAAGAGGAAGATGAAAACAAAAGAATGAAAAAGAGGCAAACAATAATAATGGTGAAAATTTTGACAAGAAGTATACAGTTATTACGAGGTCACCATGGCCACATCTTCCAGAGCAACTTCTAGAGTTGGTGAAGAGGCAGATATATCTAATATTAGAAACTCAACAAGAACCAGGAATAAACCTTAAAAATCCATTAGAGAATCTTCATTTTCGCAGAGTGAATAAAGCTTGGAGATCATGACCACCCAGGCAGTGTTGTAATCAAACAAGACCAACCCATTGTTAAGGAAAGCTATGGGTTGACTAGTATAAAAGAGGAAGGATCTAAAAATGGTAACTCTACAAGAGTGGAAGTTTCTAATGGAGGTTCTCTCCCAAGTTCAAAAATAACTGAAATAGGAAATAAATTAATAAGAAACTTTATACATTGACAACTATTAATAAGAAACTTTTCTTTCCTTTATTATTTTATTATTTTTGTATATATATTGTACCCAAGTATCTCTAGTTGACATATATAGAAATACAATTCTCTTGCATTGTTTTTTTTTCCTTCTCTTCTTGTTCTTTAACTTGGTATCAGAGCTAAGACTTGAAGGTTGATCATGGATGCAAACAATGCCGATTCTTTTGAAGAAATGAACTCCAATTCGTCTGTTCTCTAGCACATGTATATTACGGTGGTCATGAACTCGATTCCCAACATATCTCCTTATATCACTATCAAGTTGAATGGAGAGAACTTTCTATTGTGGAGAGCTCAACTTTTACCAGTGCTTAGAGCATACAAGTTGATGGGTTTGATTGATGGATCGGCCAAGGCACCACCGGAGGACATCCCAGATCCAAATAATATTTGTAAGGAAATTCTTAACCCATATTATTCGTCTTGGGTACAATTGAACCAACTCATTTTGAGTTGGCTTGTTGCATCTCTGACTGAGGGCTTATTAGCCCAAGTTGTTGTGCTTTCTACTACAATCGAAGTCTGGGGTGCCCTAGAGAGATCGTTCTCTTCTCGCTCATGATCTAAGATATTACAACTTAGATGCCAACTTCAGAATCTTAAGAAAGGGAATTTATCCACAAGTGACTATATTAAAAAAGCAAAGACTATTGCAAACAATCTATCTGTTATTTCTGAACTAGTAGCAAAAGAGGATATTGCTCTATATGTTTTATCTAGACTAGGAAGTGAATATGAATCTCTTATTACCGCTATTACTAACAGAACTAATGCAGATCAGTTATGAATCAATGATGTTCATGGCTTACTTCTTAGTCATGGATCATGGCTTATTCAACATAATATATCCAATGAAGCTCCCAACGCTAATATTGCTGCAAATAATAGAAAAATAATTATTATAATAAGAGTAGCAATAAGCTTGGACGAGGTCAAGGACGAGGCAACCCAATTGTAAGTCAGCTAGGTAATAAACCAGGACATGGAGCCTTGAAGTGCTACAAACGATATGATCTTTCATACCAAGGACAAAGCAACCATAATTCGCCAAATCCTACTGCTGCATTCCATAGTGGTATGTCTTCCTACAATGGTTCAATTGCTCATTTCGATCCTACCTGGTATCCTGATAGTAGAGCAACTCACCACATGACTCTAGATGCTGACAATTTACAAAAAGTCTGAATTTTTAGGAACGGATCAAGTGAAAATTGATAATGGAGAAGGTTTGGCCATTAAGAATATTGATTCTTCTTCTCTAACTTATGATCAACATCAGTTTAAACTAAAAAATGTTTATCATGTTCTTGCTTTGACAAAGAATTTGATTTCTATTAACAAATTTACAAGAGATCATTATTTGGTGTTTAAATTTCACTCAGATTTCTTTTTATTGAATGATCATACGGAGAGAACTTTAATCAAAGGACCCAGTAGAGATGGACTCTATCAATTTCCAGACACTAATAGTTATAAAAGGAATTTAGCTGAAGCTTTTGTTGGAGAATGAGCTTCTCTTCAGAATTGGCATCATTGACTTGGGCATGCTTCTTTACTCTGATGTGTGGAGACCTGTCCCAGTTTTGTCTACAAAAGGCTATTGTTATTATGTCTTGTTTATGGATATGTATTCAAAGTTTTCTTGGATTCCTCTTGAAGGAAAATCATATGTTTTTGATACTTTTCTTAAATTTAAGAGGTATGCTGAAAATTTCTTCTCTACTAAAATAAAAATGTTTCAAAGTCATTAGGGAGGTAAATATCGTAGATTATCTCAATTTTTGGACAATAAAGGAATTTTGCATCGAGTAAGTTGTTCTCATACTCATGAGCAGAATGGTAGTACTGAATGAAAACACCAACATATTATCGAGTCCACTGAAGCAACAGAAACTACAGTTTTTCTCATAAACCAGTTGCCTACACCGACCCTTGGTAATCTCTCTCTGTATGAAAAATTATTTGGGTGTGCACCTGATTATTCCATGTTACGGAGTTTTGGTTATCTTTGTTGTCCTCTTATTTGACCATATAATAAGCATAAAATGGCTTATAGGTCTACCAGTTGCATTTTCATTGGTTACAATTCTTCTCATAAAGGGTATAAGTATTATAACCTAGTCACTTCAAAGGAAATTATTGCCAAACATGTTTTGAATGAGAAACAATTTCCTAAGATTTCTCAAGATAGTCCATCCTTTGGACATCTAGATTTGGCACCAATTTCATTGTTACCTGTAACCACAGTTACTAATGCATATGAGCCTTCTCTTTCTTCTTTTATTACTGCTAATTCTTCTCCAAATCATCATGGTACTTCTCCAAATTTTTCTTCTTCTATTAATGCTTCTACCGATGGTTCTTTGTCTCATAGTGATAGTCAGATAGAACCGCTGCCTCAGAGAACACGGTTGCTTCAAGAAATTCTTGACACCACACTTGTTCCTCCTCCAGCGGCAGAAACACATACTATGACCACTCATTCCATGTCTACTCGCCAATTTTAGACTGTTATGTGGTATCCTTTTCCTGAAGGACTCCTAGTAGCTAGTGGTGCTTGTGATATGGAACTATCTTCCTATTCTCAGGCGTCCAAGTCTGCTCATTGGCGCTTTGCTATGACCTCTGAGTTTCATGCTCTCCTCCAAAACGATATGTGGCAACTTGTTCCCTATGATCCCTTCATGACTGTTGTTGGCTCTAAGTGGGTCTATAAAATCAAGAGAAAACCTTATGGTTCTATAGAAAGGTAAAAAGCCAGATTAGTTGCTCAAGGTTTTTCTCAGGTTCCTGGAGTCGATTTTACTGATACCTTTAGTCCAGTTGTTAAACTGGCTACTGTCCGTACCATATTGCCTCTAGCCGCATCACAGTGTCAGATCGGATTTGGATATACTCTGATTCGAATCCAATCCGATCTGTTTACATCCCTACATTTACAAGGGCTTTCAACTGTGTGTGTATAAGAGGGGAGAGAGAGAGAGGACAGTTCATAACAAAAATGCCAAAATTCTACCACAGCCATAGGTATGCAAAAAAAAAAAAAAGAAAAGAAACATTCATCATCGATAGTTTAAAAAAAAAAAAGATGATTTCAACAACTTAACCAAGACTTAGCCAACCATTTGGGATCAGCTAAATAATTCTCCATTAAACTCTGACATGGCCACATTATCAAACTCTTAACAAATATCTCACATTCAAGTAAGTAAAAAACACTTGATAGAAATTCATACTTCATGGACTACAGAGTTCCCAATTAAACATTATGAATAACAAATAATGATGCACCTTCAAGAGTCCCTCCTTTACCATTCAGATGTCTCGATCGGCATAAGAAAGCGAAACAAGGGTTCATATTGTCATGTAATGCAAACCAAGATGATGAAAGGAAAGTAGACACAACTGCAAAAATAACAGAAGAGCATTCCAAATCCAGCCTAGTAGCTTCTGACCTCCGACTTCAGAGAAAGAAAAGGTTCAACTCCCTCCATGAAACAAACATATGATAGGAAAGGTTTTCGTAGTGGATTTTTTTTTTTTTTTTTTGAGCAAAAAAACCGAGCTTTTCTGATCAGACATCACAACCCATTTTTGCAAGTATAAGAACAAGGCAGCAAAAATTCAGAAAACATCAAGGATGAGTTTCGAAAGAAAAACAAAAAAAGTTACTCTGATATGTGATTAAGTTTGAAACGGTCTAGAGGGTCTGGACCGTGGACCCGTAGCTCGGCATCAGGACCGATGGGTGGATAATAGAAATTCGATATTAAAAAGGATACAGCACTCATCAGAGTGGCGCAGCGGAAGCGTGGTGGGCCCATAACCCACAGGTCCCAGGATCGAAACCTGGCTCTGATAAAGAAAATGCTTCCCAATTTTTTTCGTTTTTTACTTTTCTCTATTTCACATTTTAACCCATGAAATTTTATGAAAAAAAAAAACACAACCAGAATCAGAGTGGCGCAGCTGAAGCGTGGTGGGCCCATAACCCATAGGTCCGATCGAAACCTGGCTCTGATAACCTTGTTCAGAGAAAAGGCTTCCAAATTTTTTTCCTTTTTCTCCTTTTCTCTATAAATGGAGCAGCATCAGAGTGGCGCAGCGGAAGCGTGGTGGGCCCATAACCCACAGGTCCCAGGATCGAAACCTGGCTCTGATAATCTGATTCAGAGTAAAAGCTTCCTAATTTCTTTTTCTATCTTTTTTCTTTTTTCATTTTTTTCGTTTCTTCAGTGACTAATGACAATTCGACTAACACTTAAATCGTGTTAGAACTACAACGATTATCAATGTATGTTCATCTTCTCTGCATTCGGATTCTGGTTTACATCAAGTTTTGGAACTGACTTTTGGAGGTGACGACGACGAACCACTTAAATGATCCTGCACAGAGAAAAAAAACCATAATAGAGATTTTAATCTCACTTCCGCTGACATTAGCAACTGTAAGATTGACAGAGAAATTAATGTTTAACAGTTGAAATTGAAATCCTACCGCAACAATTTCACCTAGTTTGTTCTTGTTCTCTATGGTTGTCACCACTCTGGTTTCAATGGTTGTCACCACTTTTTCTTCTTTCACCAAAACCTTCTCTTCCAATTTCTTGGATTTCCCTGCACACATCAAACGCAGTCAACCAAGGAAACCAGGCAGAGTAGCATTTCACTTCACTCTGAATTTTCTGATTGATTGATGGGTTGAAACTGGACTTACGCTTCTCCTCTGTTTCTGTTCTCTTCTCTCCTTCATCAACGAAACCTTTCTTGTGTTTAGCTCCTATTCCAGGCATGTCTGGTTCATGGGGTGGCGAGAAGTACACGACTCCTCCTTCGTCACCAACAATGGCGTCGATCGGATCCTCGTTCTTCCTGGACGAGAAGTAGTGGTCCGGTGAGTCTCGAGAAATCAATCTACCGTGGTGGGCTTCGTTCCCTCCGTCCACCAGCCCCTCCCCCGTAGCACCCTTTGCTTCCTTCGTCCCCCCATCGTTCGATTCTGTATTCACAACTACGTCTTTCACATCTCCTCCCCCTACCACCTTCTCGCTCTGGAATTCTATCTCTGTTGTTGTATTTTTAGGTTCTGGTTGTTGTTGCACTTGCAGAGATGGGCTTTTGGCGACGCCGTCGACGTCGCCTTCAGGGATGGGTTCTAGACCTTCCTTGCTCCCTTCGACGGCAACGCTTAGTTTCTTGCGACGGCGAACAGTGTTGCCGGCGGCAACGTCATGCTTTGATTTGTTGCAACCCATTTGAAATCCACACAAAAAGAACTGCAGAGCAGAGAAAGAGAGAGAGGGAAGGATTGTGATGGGGCTGCATCGATTGTTTGCTTATTTTTGTTTTCAGAAGGATTTGATGGCGTTTGAGTTTTTTCAGTTCTCGAGATTCCGAATTCTTCGATAATTCGGAAGGTTGAGATAACATATTGAGATGGGTGTGTCTATGGGCACACGAGGATATGTTTAGGTAATGACAGTTTTGCCAATGGTGCAACTACCGCATTTAGAACCGGTTTCCGGGTGGATGGTTCGACCGTCCAATTTGAATAAATGACTCGTTCCAACAAAAAATAAAAAAAAATAATTAAAATAAATAACTGTCAAAAACCATTGAATGGGTCAATAATTCAACCGCCTAGGTCAATGGATTGTTGACCAATTCAATGGTTTTTGGTCAGGGACCGGATTTAAGGTAAAACAGAACTGGTTATTTATACAATTTTGGAGCCAAAAGGTCTGACCGTTTAGGTCAAAGTGGTTCGAAAACATTGATTAGAACTATCAATAAGTCGAGTCAGGTCAGGTCTAGGTCACGATAGACCCAATCGAGTTTGCAATCGAGACTATCTATCCAGCCTGACGCTATAAGACCCAATAATAGCTATATTTTTAATATGTAATCAGATTAAATAATTTAAAAATATGCCTATTGATTTGTTAAATTGACACATTAGGCCCGTTTGATTCATAGGAATAGGGGTTCGGAATTGTAATAGAAATTAGAATGAATCATTGTGATTCAACTATTTGGTTGGATGGAATTGAAATCACATTTCCATTCCTGGTGGAATGGTATTTCCCTCCCTTCCCATGGAAATGAAATCCCATTCCACCTTATTCTAATTATGATTTTGATTCCTTTCTGAATCAAACATACAACCATTCCAATTTTGATTTTAAAGGGCTTTTTATTCCAATTCCAGTTACAAACCAAACAAACCCTTAAGCATGAGAACATGCTAATATTACAACCATATTATAAGAAAAATAGGCTTTTATAAGGGGTATTCACAATTCGATTAGTCAAATTGGTCCTTTATCCTAAACCAAAATCAAACCAAATCAATCAATTAACCGATTGATTGTTTCAGTTGTTCAGTTTTTCGAAGTTATTATTTATAATAAATAATATATTAAAAATACGTATAGTATCAATTATTTTATAAATACTATAAATATTTTATATATAACAACCAAAAGTTATAGCTAGCAACCCAATTATATTCGGGACGCATAATACAGACCTAAATCATATAATAATTAGGGAGACCAAATCTGGTCCTCACAGAGCGCACCTCACAATGACCTCACAAGCACCATCATGAATTGGGAACATCTCCCATGAATAATAGTTCATAAATATAGAAGATGTTTCTGATACATGATGGGATGCGCCTATGAGGTTAGTGTGACGTGCGCTCTATGAGGAGTAGATCCGGTCTCATAATTAGTTGGATCATGCTATCAGGTGTGCTCTATGAGGAGTAGATCTGGTCTCATAATTAGTTGGATCAGGCTGTCAGATCTACCCAACCTATTGTCAACCCTACAAGGCAACACTCGGTAGTTAATCCGTTTGGTCAACAGTCAGAATTAGAATCAGAATTCAAATGGTATATTCCCTTTACTGTTTGGTTCAGAGGAGAACTGAAACCGGTGATTGGAGACGAGCTTGGTGAGTGTAAGCTTGAGACCGATGATTGATTGTTTGCTGGTGTAGAGGAACCAGAACCTCCATTCTCATTTTCTTGCCTTGTAGGAGAGTTAAGGAACTCGCCGTCTTCTAATATTGGACCTGATTGCACAATCTCCTAATTCCATGCACTCTTCTCATCAAATACAACATCACAACTTATTAGTAACTTTTTTGTGATAGGGTCATAGAGACTATACCCTTTAGTTTCAGTACTATAGCCAACAAATATGCATTTAATACTGTTGTCATCTAACTTCCCTCTCTTTTGAGATGGAACATGCACATGTGCAATCAGGTCCAATATTAGAAGATGGCGAGTTCCTTAACTCTCCTATAAGGCAAGAAAATGAGAATGGAGGTTTCGGTTCCTCTACACCAGCAAACAGTCAATCACCGGTCTCAAACTCACACTCACCAAGCTCGTCTTCATCAGAGACACCTCTAAGAAAATGGAAATAATTGCAAGAAATTTATGACAACACAGAACAATGTCAAATTGCCAAGATTGATGAACCAATTGTCTTTGAAGAAGCCATCAAGTACAAAGAATCCAATCTATCATAGTAGAAAAAGGCATATTGAGATACATCATCATTTCATAAGAGTGGTAGTTGCAAAAGGAGACATCAAGATGGAATATTGCAGTACTAATGATCAAGTTGCAAATGTATTCACCAAGCCACTTCCACTGAAGAAATTCATGGACTTAAGAGATCTTTTAGGTGTTGTTAAATTTCTACATTAAGGGAGGGTGTTAAAGATTAATGTAGAAACTATTTACTGTTGAGTTAGTCAAATAATGACTTAGTTGGGACTGTATTTGTTATTTTTTAGCAGTCATATCAAGGGTGTTTGGTACTAGAATCTCTGATAGTTTGTTATGTTTTATTGCTATTTAAAGATATGTCATTTCTGCTAATTTCGTTGTTTGTTACTGTTCTCTTCATTGTGTTAACCATCCTTTATTTTTTAACATTTCCTACAATCAGAAAAACCAGCAGGATTTCTCCGTTGGATTCAATTAAATACTCTCTGAAACCCTTTGACTAGGTGGATGGGATTGCTCTTTTTGCACTCGAGATTGTAATTGTTCTAGGCCTGGAGCTGAAGTCAATAACTGCTAAGGTTCCCTGCAAACTCAAGGCATAACACATATCTCCAAATCCAATAGCGTTTGTGAATTGTATGATTCGTGGGTCGACACAGGATGAATTTGGGTCCATCAGTCTGTATTCTTCTTGGATGGATTCTCCTCTTGCAGACACATAGAAGATGACGCTTGGATAAGAACCACCACTTAGTTCCATGCAATCACAGTCGACTGTAGTAGTATCAGAGAGCACTCTCTTAAACTGGACACCAGAAGAGCCCCGTTCTGAAACTGGAAGTGGGCTATCAAGTGGATTTCCACAATCGTAGATTATGACTGAGAGGAGAGAGTCTTGAGGCTTGATGGGTCTGGTTATAAGCTTCCCCATGGGAGAATCCATGAGGTGATTCCAGTCCCAACAGAACATACCCTCCCATTTTCTGCAGGACGTGTTCCATCTGTGGATTGGCTTGTAAAAGTAGAGACTGGTTAGCCTGCCTTCATGGCCGGAAAGAAGGAGCTGTGGCAATTGTCCAGTACTCGAGCTAATTATACATCTTCTTGATCCTGGTTTCCACAGTTTGGAGACCCTGCTGAAGTTGATGCATTCATGCCTTCCGTGGTCGGAATTGATTTTGTTGATTAAGATGTCTATTTGATCAGGGATGTCTGTCCGAGGAGCTTTCCTGTAAAGGGTATTTGGGCTAACCTTCTTCTCCTTTTTCCTTCTCATTTTTGTTCCTCCTTGCAGCTGCTTTGCCTTCAGAATTCGTTACTGCATGCAATAAAGCAACAAAATGATCATCAGTCTTCACTTTCGGTTACTCCATTAACAATGAATCAGTTCATCTGATTATTAATTAACCAGTTAGAAATAGAATGAATGAATGTAAAATAAAGAGAAACCCACACACACAGAGAGTTAATTATTAAAGAAAGAAAATGAAAATCTTTTGGAGCTGTTCTGGGGATGAGACAACTCAGAAGACTCCCCAGAAGACAGAAGTACCTGCAGCATGAATTAATGTTGAAATGAAATAATATAATATATAGTTCATCACTTGGACGTAGCTTCCAAGTTTCTATGTACAAATCCTAGCTACTGTCTGTCTCCTTGCTCTTCAAGTAAACTTTAATTTAATAAAAATAGTAAAATACCAAACAACGGATAAACAAGTTTTCAAATTAAGCTGAAGAATCAAATGGGTTGTACTGTCCACACCCAATAATTAAGGTTGGTCCGCTACCAACCGAATGGTCTGACTGCCAGGTCCAATAGTCACAACTCACAACAACGCATGGGAGTAAAACTAAAACCCTCAAAATTAGCTAAAAGAAATATTAAAAAGAATTCACAGGGGGTTGAATAATGAATTTTAATGAAACCCACCCAATTGATTACCACTTTTATGATGTTTGGTTGATTAATTGGTTATAGTTTTCATCAAAATTCATGAGTGTTTTGATTGGTCAAAGCCTTTTCGGAATCATACATGTATTTCCCGCATCACGGTTTTTTCCAACCTAGGGGTGAATATGGATCAGGTTGTTTTGGTTCTAAGACAAAAACCTAGAACCTGCACTGTAGGGGTCGGATCCAGGTTTATGAAACCGGAGCCTACCCTGTCAATATCAGTTTTAGGGTCAGTTCTGGCATTGGTGGTTCTAGTATTGGTTCCAATGTCTATACATGTAACCTATTCTTTCTTACTTCTAAAAAAAATGGAACTTGCTACTTTAAAAACTTGATTTTCAATAATAGTATTCAAAGTTTATATTATTGATTAAATTAAGTAAATTAATTTGTAGATTCTCATAATGTGTTAATATATAGTTCAAAACTTATTATTTTAATTTATATTTTATAAATATTACATTTTATATTATTTATTATACACATATTAAATTGAAAAAAAAAAAGATTAAATCACTTAAGTGACTTATTGGCCAATTAAGACTATGGTCTTTATAATCATGAATGCTTAGACTCAAATCTTCAAATCTTGATCAATTTTCAAGGCAGTTTCCACCAAAGTTAACCAAGGCCAATAGATTAGATAGGGTCAGCTCTAAGCCGGTTCGAGTTGATTCTATTGGGTTCTAGGTAGAACCCACCCATTTATTATCATCTTCATCTAAATAAATAGCTGTGGGCACATAGGATACAGATATGCAGTCTACAATTTAGAGTTTTCACTAAGGCTCAGTCTGGAAAGATTACAAATGCAAATATGTACAACATAAATACATATAAAATATAAGGTTTTGTACTCTATATATTTGCATTTTCACTCCTTCCAAACTCAGCCTAAGGAAAAAAAAAAGGTGAAATTAGTGTTCAAATACAGTCTTTATACAAGGATATGCTCATATCGAGTTATGATTTACTGGTCTTTATACATTAAAGTAATTAACAAGTTATATCAATTTTATATCCATTCACCTTGAAAGATAGTTAGTTTTCATCAAAAGTCTCGTGATCAATAACTTTCTTTCATCTTTTTGGATTTTAGCATTTCCACCTCCAATATCACTATGTTCGCATTGCTTTTCCTCTCTGTTTCTTTCTTCTTCTCAGAATATCACGGAGACATGTGGGTGTGACCTTGCTTAGCGATGACTCAGCGTGACAGCACAGCAAGTGTAGCCGCAACTCAGTGGGAAAGGCTCACTGAGTTTAATCTGGCAACTCGCCGAGAGTCGTCTGGCTTGCACCTTCTTCCCAAGGCTGAGGCTCTTCGAGCTACCTTCAAGCTCGGGGCCCCCTGACTTTTCCTAATGCCCGAGCTCCTCCCAGTGGGTTCTAAGCCATTCCCAAAGAGGAACACCCCGATCCGCCTCTAGACACCCCGAGGTAGAGACACCTCGGATCAGCGCCGCTGGTGCAGCTCGCCACAGGCAGCTCGGCAGAACTTGCCACAAGCAACTCGCCACTTGCAGGGTAGCTCGGTACAGGGTAGCTCACAGAAGAGCAGATCGGCCTATCGCAGGAAGATCTCTTGGCTGACAACTATATCTGGCAAACCTGGAGACTGCGACCACGTCTTTTGCCAGACGGTGTCGTGCCCACCACCTCTGGAGGATGTCCTACATCTGACAAGTACGTACCCTGCAGTGACGGCCCGGCACGTGCCACCTCAGCCATGGCTGTAACGGCTTCGGCAGGATGACATTGAAGGTTATACCTACCCTGACAGAGGCAGGTGAGCCTGAATTGGTAGAGTTCTGTTATAAGTAGTCCCAATCCCAAAGGGCAGATAATCTTTTGACACCCATGCTATCTGCACTCTTAACCCCTTTTTTACTCTTCTTGCATTTTTCACAGAGCTCTAACTTAACCATCGGAGTGTTCCCGCCGGGCAAGTCCCCCAGGGATTCCTCGTCTTCTCCATCTTAGGTACCACTTAGGAGCCACGCAACCGCTAGTTAGGAGTGACCGGATCGCGCACCATCATTTGGCGCCATCTGTGGGAAACGCTTCAAAAAGCCTCCCCTTAGTTTCTGCAACTCCCTTTTTAAGACTTAGCACCCATGGCTTCTTCAAGCAACGTCGGACGCAGCATGGAGATGGGCATTGTTGAGGAACAACTCCAGGTTCCCGTGGTCTGTATTGGGCAGTTCACTATTCCCATCTCCGCGGATGGAGTCTCCAGCCTGAACGTGTCGCAAGTAACGACACCCTTGAGCATCCCCCTACCTTTCTCCGTTGGGACAACCTTCACTAAGCCTTCTATCGTCCCTCCGACGACAAGCCAGAGCCAGCTCGACAACCTGGTGTAGTCTGTGTGGGCCATGCAAGCCCAGATGCAGCAATTTCAGCAATTCCAGCTCTACCAGCAGCAGGTGCTGCACCAAGTCTCTCAATATCACTATCAATAGCAGTTCCCTCAATTGCCTCAGCCTCAGCTCCCTCCTCGGCACCCGGCCTCGTGGCAAACTATTCCTCGTCGCCAGAATGAGCGCTCTTCTCGCCAAGAAGAGGCTTCCCAGAACCCCCCTAAGAGCCAAGCCTCCTCCCGCTGCAGGAAGGAAAGACCAGCCACTTCGGTCTCGTTGCGGGCAGTCAGGTCAAAAGGATCCCAACTTGCCAGGCCTACGTCTCCCCCGCAATCAAAGTTCGAAGCCCCACTTCTAGAGAACCGGTTCAAGATTTTGGCTGCAGACTCTAAGAAAGACCCCTCCGTCTGTAGCCATCACCAGCGGCCCGAGTCGCTTCCTGCGAAAACTATCCCTGACTATAAGGAGGCGAGCAGCACCAACGCGGAGCCCACCAAGAAGCAAAGACGTCGCCGCCGAGCTCTCCAAACTGCCACCTACAACCTGCCCGAGCTCAGAGGCAGGGAAGAGGTAAGCTCGGGTGAAGTAAAAGCTCCTCTCCTTTCTGTTCCATCCCCCTATCTCCCGAACTCCTGGTCATTCCAATGCCCAAGGACTTCAAGCTCCCCCCTCTCGATAAGTATGACGGGTCGTTCGACCCGAATGATCATGTAGGTGTTTTCCAGTCACAGATGCACCTGGCAAGGGCCAGTGAGTCTTGCATGTGCATGGCCTTCTCCACCACTTTCAGAGGAGTGGCCTGCACGTGGTATCGAAACCTTGCGCCCGGGTCGATAAGAAGCTGGGCATAGTTCGCGCAAGCCTTCACGTCTCACTTCGTCACCAGCAAGCGGAGTTCGCGAACTGAGGAAAGCCTTCTCAATATAGTGCAGAGAGAGGGAGAGTCCATTTGGGGCTACATCAAGCGGTTCAACGATGCATGCATGTAGATACCACGCCTAGACCCCGTAGTGTGCCTTGCAGCAGCCAAGAGGGGTGTGACGCACAAGAAATTCAAGTGGCACATGGTTGTCAACCAGCTGGTGACCATAACTGAATTCCTCAAGCTTGTAGACAGGTTCAAAGCCACGGAAGAGGAGATCAACCAGAAGTGCGTGAGCGCGCCCGAAAAGAGAAAGAGAGAAGGGAAACTTTCCAGCCAAGGAGACAACCGAAAGAAGGACTTAGCTCGAGGGGCAAAGCCGAGTCAGCCATTCCGAGCCCCTGTAGCTGACCAAACTGACTACACCCCACTGAATGCTAAACGGGCCAAAATCCTGATGGCAATCAAGGATGCCCCGTACGTGAAGTGGCCACCCTGCCTGAGGAGGAATCCTACTGAAAGGAATAAAATTTTATATTGCAACTTTCACAGAGACCATGGTCATAGTACCGAGAACTGTAAGAATCTCCGTGACGAGATAGAGGAACTCATTCGTTGCGGATATCTAAGGAATTTTGTACAGAATAATAGTAATAATAATAAAGCAGGTTGGCAAGGGGAGCATGATAAGGATGCTCCCGAGTCCAGCAATAGGCCGGCAGAGCAGTCACAGAGGCAGTCCCCGAAAGAGAGGCCAGTTCAGGGCACCATCCACATGATAGTTGGAGGCTCGATCGTTGCAGGTTGTACCTCAGCGGCAGCTCGGACATCAGTTCGTGAAGCTTCCAGAGAAGAACAGAATCCTCCGAAGTGGCCGAAAATAGAGGAGCCGATCTTCTTCACAGAGGACGATGCGCACGGGGTCCACTACCCCCATGATGATGCGCTCGTCATAAAAGTAAGGATCAATGATTTCGAGGTCAGGTGTATCCTCGTTGACTCAGGTAGCTCGGCGGATATCCTCTTCAAAGCCGCATTCGACCAGCTTCAGCTGCAAGGAAGTGACTTGAGGCCCGCGAACACTCCCTTGGTAGGCTTCAGCGGAGAAGAATTCAGGCCCCTGGGGAAAATAACAGTACCTGTGGGAAGTCGGCACATGGCCTAGCGTAGTAAGGCTCAACAATGACTTCTTAGTGGTCGCGATCCCCTCCCCGTACAATGCTATAATAGGCCAACCAATCACCCATGCCCTACGGGCGGTGCTCTCCACTTATTATTTGGCAATGAAATTCCCTATAGACTTCGGAGGGGGGTAGTGCAGGGCGACCAACTTGAGTCTCGCAAGTGCTATGTCGCCACCCTCAAGGGAAAGACCAAGGTGGTCGACAACCTCGAACTAGAGCGACCTACGAAAGAAACAATTGCTATTCCAAGTTCAGCAGAAGACCTAGTTCGGACAGTTCAGATCAGTGTTTCAGTCCAGAAACCCCTGCGATTCGAACTAGTAAGTTTCCTACTTCAAAACTTAGATGTTTTTGCATGGTCCGCGGCAAAGATGCCCGGCATAGACCCTAATCTCAAAAGTCACAAACTCGATATTGATCCTGTAGTTAGGCCCGTTAGACAGAAGAAACGCAACCAAGCCCCAGAGCGATGGAAAGCAGTCAACGAGGAGGTTGGGAAGCTCCTCGTAGCCGACTTCATAAGATAAGTCCATTACCCGAGTTGGGTAGCCAACCCCGTTCTGGTAAAGAAGGCTAACGGCAAGTGGTGTATGTGCGTCGTCTACACCAACCTGAACCGAGCTTGCCCAAAAGACTGCTTCCCCCTTCCCAGAATCAACCGCCTAGTGGACGCGACCTCAGGGCATGAGTTGTTGAGTTTCTTAGATGCCTATTCGGGCTACAACCAAATCAGGATGGACCCGGCGGACGAAGAGAACACTGCCTTCATAACAGAGTTGGGTTTGTATTGTTACAAGGTTATGCCCTTCGGATTGAAAAATATTTGGGCAACCTTTCAAAGGCTTGTAATTAAACTATTTGAGCCATTAATTGGCAAAAAAAGTAAAGTGTTATGTAGACGACATGGTCGTCAAAACCCAATTCTCACGTGAATTAATACAAGACTTACATTTTGTCTTTCAAATTTTGCGACAATTTAACATGAAGTTAAATCCAAACAAGTGTGTCTTCGGTGTTACCTCGGGTAAATTCCTGGGGTACATCGTCAATCGGTGCGGCATTGAGGCCAACCCGGATAAGGCTATCCTAGATATGAAACCACCCCAGAAATTGAAGAAGGTTCAAAGGTTGAATGGTCGCATAGCCGCCCTGAGCCGCTTTATGTCTAAGTCGGCAGACCGCTGCCTGCCTTTCTTTAAGGCGATTAAAAGCAAAGGATTTGAGTGGACCCAAGACTGCCAGCTCGTGTTTGACGAGCTCAAGAAATACCTCGCTAGTGTACCAATCTTAACCCGACCCGAAGAGGGCGATGTTTTAGAGTTGTACCTCTCGGCAAGTGACGAAGTGGTCAACTCGGTACTGATAAAGGAAGTAGATTGGGTCCAACGACCCATCTACTATGTTAGTAAAGTATTGCAGGGAGCAGAGATGATATACCCAGAGATAGAGAAGCTAGCCTATGCACTGGTCATCGCAACTCGAAAGCTCTGCCCGTACTTCCAAGCTCATATTGTTATCGTCCTCACCAACAAGATTCTAAGGCAATTCTTACTTAAGCCCGAGGTCTCTGGTCGGCTGACAAAGTGGGCCATTGAGCTCAGCGAGTACAACCTTCAATACAAGCCGCGAACTGCTATTAAGGCCCAAGCCTTAGCCCCAGGCCGGTTGAGCACGAGGCTCCCAGTTCGGGCAAGCCCAGAGCTCCCAGGCCGGTTGAGCACGAGGCTCCCAACGGAGCCATAATAGTTTTGCACGGCCCAGGTGGCACAAACTGGAGTACGCACTACGCTTCGAGTTCGCAGCATCCAACAATGAAGCGGAGTACGAAAAGTTGATAGTCAGGCTAGCTTTAGCCAAAGAAGTAAGAGCCAAGCATATCGTCATCTACAGCGATTCCCAACTCGTAGTTAACCAAACTCTGCTCAACTTCCAGTCACACTTCATCAGGCAAATCCCGCGGTCAGAGAATGCTGAGGCCGACGCTCTATCCCGGTTAGCCAGTACCAGCGATATCACCATGAGAACCGTGTACATAGAGGACCTGCCTTGGCCTAGCACTCTCAAGGGGGCAGAGGAGGTCGCTCCCGTCATTCAAGCATAGCCGAGTTGGATTGACCTATTCGCGAGCTTCTTGCTGCACGGGACCCTCCCTACAAATCACAATGCGGCCAAAAGGGTAGAGCGCCAGGCGGCCAAATATGTCATAATAGACGGATGGCTATACCGGATATCCTACACGCTCCCCTACCTGCGTTGCTTGCGACCTTCCGAAGCCGAGCTTGTACTCTGCGACATTCATGAGGGTCTGTGCGACAGACACTTGGGGGGCAGGGCCCTTGCCCAAAAAGCACTGCGACAGGGGTACTACTGGCCAACGATGAAAGTGGACATTGTTGAGTTCGTCAGAAAGTGTGACAAATGCTAGAAGCACACCAATATCCACCATCAACCCGCTGCCGACCTCAAGTATCTCACCAGCCCATGGCCTTTTGCGCAATGGGGCATCGACATACTTGGACCATTTCCGCCAGCAACAGGCCAGAGGAAGTTCTTAGTAGTAGTAGTGGATTACTTCACCAAGTGGGTAGAAGTTGAACCTCTCGTAACAATCACAGCCTGGAACGTCCAAAACTTCTTTTGGAAGAACATTGCGTGCCGCTTCGGGTTACCTCGGGTACTAATTTCTAACAATGGCAAGCAGTTTAAGGACATCAAATTCCAGAACTAGTGCCAAGACATGGGGATCCAACAGAATTTCACTTCAGTCGCACACCCTCAAGCAAACGGTCAAGCAGAAGCCACGAACAGAGCAATCCTCTACGGATAGAAGGCACGTTTGCACCGAGCTAAAGAATTATGGGCAGACGAGCTACCCAGTGTTCTATGGGCTTACCGAACCAGGAGAAAGCCACCACAGGAGACTCCCTTCAACCTCACCTACGCTACGACTGAAAGCATACGATGACAAGACAAATGAAGATGAGCTACGTACCAACCTCGACCTACTCGACGAAGTAAGGGACCTCGCGTACATCAAGACCGCAGCTTACCAGCAAAGAGTAGCTTGGTACTATAACGTCAAGGTCAAGAAGCGGAACCTCCGCGTTGGTGACCCGGTCCTTCATAAAGTTATGGTACCTGAGCCCGGCGTTGGCAAGCTCAGGCCCAATTGGGAAGGACATTACCGAGTGAAATGAGTGCTCGGGGAGGGAACGTACAAGCTCGAAACCCTTGAAGGGAAACGAGTACCTCGGGCATGGAATATTGTCAATCTGAGGCAGTATTACCTATAGCCGCTGAGCAAACCACGGGTCAATCAGAGCCTAAGGACCGAAACGCCGAACTGACATGAACCTCGGCAACACATGAAGACCAGTCGCCCCTTCCACATGGCTGGATAGACTGTAAGTTACCCCCACCTGGCTTAAGAGCCAAGAAGCCGAGCTGGTAGGAGACCTTGGCGCCGCGCACGAATTAACCGCCTCACCTTGGCTGAACGTGCATCAAGCGATACATAGCCCAACTCGGCATATGCCAAGGGCGAATATCATCTGAGTAGACAGGTCGGGCACATGCCTTACTATGTCCACCCAGACATATGAAGTCTACTTGTAAAAAATATATACATATAATAAACAATCCAGAGAGCAGTAAAAGAAAATCGTATGAAACATGTACTTTCATTAATTCTACAAAATTCTTTACAAGGATTGAGGAAGAAAACAAAAACCAAGCTCGTAGGCTCGGGGTACAGGGACTGAACTACTTTGGAGGCTCATCGCCTTTGCTCGGGACCTCCTCGGGGGCATCAGCCAGATCGGTGGCCTCTGCATCATCATCGGCCCCTTCATCCTCGGAGTCCGGATCATCCGCTGACTGACGCACCATGTCATCAGTGATCCGCGAAGTGGTGATGCACTCGTATCAAGACTGGGGTAGGTGTGCCTGATTAACCACCAACTGAGCTTGAAGCCCTTACGGTAGGCCTCGGTCATCACGTCGTCAAACTTTGAAGGCTTGACGTAGTCAAGGACAGCCTGGACCTTTGCCTCCTTGAGGGCATCTTCGAAGATCCCGGTCTTCTCTTTGATGTCGTCTCTGAGGTACTCCACCTTGTGCTCCAACTTCCCCTTCGCTTCCTTGAGGCCCTACACCTCGAGCTTCAGAGCATCCCGATCTGCCTTGAGGCTATCCACCTCGAGCCTCAAGGCCTCTTGGCCAACCTTGAACTCGTTCACCTCAGCCCTCAATCTGTCCTTGTCTCGGGCTAGCTCACTCTTCTCTGCCAGCAGTACTTTGATGAAGCTCTTCTGAGCTGAAGCATCACTCTACAAGCAGTGGATCTGACCACGAGCTGTCGTCAGCTCGGTGTGGGCTGTGTGGGATGACTCCTCAGCTGCCATAGCCCATTTCAGGTGCTGATCAGATTGAAGGGTCAAGGCGCGCACAGCTGAGTTCACCTACAAAAAGGAGAACAATCAGAAAAAAAAAAAAAGATGGGGGAAGGGAAAAAGAAAGAGAATCTTTCATAAGGAACTCACCACCATAGTATGAGTAGCAGCTCAGGCACCGAGTTGACCAGTAAAGAGATCAGCCCAATCTGTAACCTCCTTTGGGTACAGAGCCTCCTTACTCTTCTGGAGGCTGCACTCGGGGTTCAGAATGCTTGGACTCTCCTCCTGACTCCCCGAGCTGGATACCGCCATCTCTGCTGCGTGGGTGGACTCCTCGGAAGCTTCAGCGGTGACATCAGCAGGATGAGCTTCAGCTGTAGCCTCTGCAGGGCGAGTCTCAGCGGAAGCTTCAGTAGCACCCTTGGCAGCAGCCTCGACAGGCTTAGTAGTGGCTTCTGCCACCACCCTAGGCTCCTGAGATGCCATGTCTCCCTCCAAGTCGATCACAGGGGGAGCGTCGGGGAGCTTGGGCTCCGAAGCCAGGACCTGTGGAGGCTGGGCCTCAGTAGGAGTCTACGGAGATTCGACGCGCGCCTTCTTGGCTACGCGTTTCTTTCTCTTCATCTGGTGGAAGAGCCTCTAACTTTCTATCTTCTCCGCCTCCATGGGACCTGCAGCGAAGCTCAGCGTTAGTAACTCTGAAGTGAGTATTTAAACGAAAAGGCCGAAGTAAAGACAAACCTACCCGGGCTCAATCCGGCCTGGATGAGCTTCTCCTCGGCTGTGAAATCCTTGTAGTTCATCCCGAGCTAAGCCCACGACTGTAGTGACTTCTTGGTCTTCCTATCAAGGATAACACCAGGGTCTTGAACTGCCACCCTCCAGTCAGTAGGGAAAGGCCACCCCGTGCTGCTCCGAACTACGAAGTAGTCCCGCTTCTAGGCCGGGACTTTACTTGGGAGCTTGTGCATTAATTTAAAGCCCAGGCAAGGAGACAGGTAGTAGGTCCGCCTGGTCCAAGGTAATGTTGAAGCGCCCCAGCACTTCAACGATTAGGGGGTGAAGAGGGAGACGGAGTCCAGTGACCAGTTGCTCCCTGAAGATCACGATCTCATCAAGACCGTGCTCCCATGGGAAATTGCCAGTAGGAAGGTTGTAAGAATACTCCCTAGGAAGGTGAAACCTCTAGATGAGATCCTGAAGTCTCTCCAGAGTCATAGTGGAAGGGCCGAACTGATTTGGCACCCGACCACGGTGGGAGGTGGATGCCAGATGGCCCGAAGCCACCTGTACCTCGGACAATTGAGCAGAAAAAGAGGCACCCTGAGCCGAGGTACCTACCTCAGGCTTGTCTATGAGACTGTCTACACTAGACATGAAAGCACGGAAAAGAAAATAAAGTTTAGAAAAGGAAAGGAAGCTCGGGGACTCACCGTAAAAGGCGCAACCGAATTGAGGAAATGACTGAACTGGAAGACCCGAGCTGGGAACCTCAGACGCGAGCTCAATACAAACGTTGAAGACTTTGTGATGAAGAAAATGACCATAGCCCCCCACTATTTATAGCCGTTGTATCCGGGTGTTGACGGTTGAGATTGAGACAATCCTACGGCTCTCAAAGAAACCGGCTACGGGCTCCTCGAGGTGAAATAAGTTTAGCGCGTTTTTGGCGTCCGCGAAGTCCAAATCGCGTGATGTCCACGCTTAAGCCGAACGCAGCCCAGGTTTCTTTTGATTGAATCGGGCACTGGACCGGTCTGGCCAGGCGAATCGCTCGACAGAGTGACATGAGTACCAAAGCCAAATCCACCCAGCGCGTCATGAACTCCCCGCACTGGGTCAGCACCCCCAGCACAGGGAGTGGGGGGCAATTGATGGAGGGTGATTTGGCCCGACCTCGTAGCACGGGGACACGTGGGTGTGATCTTGCTTAAACGATGACTTAGCGTGACAGCACAGCAAGCGTAGCTGCAACTCGATGGGAAGGGCTCACCGAGTTTAATCTGGCAACTCGGCGGGTTAGGCTACTCGTCGAGAGTCGTCTGGCTTGCACCTTCTTCCCAAGGCTGAGGCGCTCCGAGCTCGGGGCCCTCTAACCTTTCCTAATGCCCAAACTCCTCCCAGTGGGTTCTAAGCCATTCCCAAAGAGAAACACCTCGATCCGCCTCTAAACACCCCGAGATAGAGACACCTCGAGTCAGCGCCGCTGGTGTAGCTCGCCACAGGCAGCTCGGCATTTGGGATCGTTGATGAAGGTGTTTATTTGATCTGCAGGAAGGTCTGTCCGAGGCGCTCTGCTGTAGAGGGTAATTGGACTAACCACATTCTCCTTTTTCCTTCTCCTTAATTTGGATCCTTGCTTCTTCGCCATTTGGATCCTTTACTGCAACGAAACAACAGATCTGTGGTGAGTTTTTGTGAAGAAAAAGAAACCCACATTGACATAGAGAGAATTATTAAAGAAAGAAAACGAAATCTTTTGGACGAGCTGTGCTGGGGGAAAGAACTCAGAAGTACCTACAGCTCTCTTACGAAAAATTAAAGTTCGAAAGAATTTAAGTAAACTTCAAAGGAAGACGCGGGCTGTGAGAGCTGATCAGTGCCATGAATTAATGTTGAAATGAAATAAATCCTTCTGTCGTAGCTTCCAAGTTTCTATAAATCCTTCTGTCTGTCTCTTGCTCTTCAAGTAAACCTAATTAAATAAAAGTATAAAACTAGCACAAAACGGTCAACGGACAAACACGTTTCCAAATTAAAGAGAGCGGATCTGCTCCTTACAACTGGCGCCTCACACGCACATCCTACCATGCATTGAGAACATCTCCCATACTTATTAATAAATATTTATGGAAGATGTTCTCAATACATGGTGGATGTGCGTGTGAGGCTCCCATTTGTGAGGTGCAGATCCCGTCACGCCCACCCAATAAGTTTCTTGCAAGGTACGAGTAAAACCAAAACACTCAAAATTAAAAAGTAGTAGAATGTAAATAATTTTTGGAAGGTAAATTTCTTAAACTATTCTTATGATTTATGGTTTAGCTAATTGATTCAGTATATCTCTACTATGTTTGATTATTGTCTAACGCTACCCGTATTATTTTTTACCCAAAGTCAACAATAGCGTCAAACCCCCACCATGTTTCTGATGAAGGACAGTGTTAATGGGACTAAGAAGGCCGGTGAATGGAGACCAGATCTCCTCACGCAAGACGCCTCACACTGACCTCACATGCATATCCTACCATGCATTGGGTACATCTCCCATACTTATTATTTATGGGAGATGTTCCCAGTGCATGGTGAGGAGCAGATCCCATTCCCTATGAACCATCCCGTCGCAGGTGAAGGGATCTCTGTTCTCGAGTGCTCTATTGATCTCCATCCTTGCAATGACAATCATCTCCATCTCAATGAAAGACAAAAAAGTAATTATAACTTTTATGTGTAAATTTGACTTCAGGGTAAAATGGACATTTTATCCCTTCCATTAATATTTAATATAGTGATAATTTTCCGAAATAGTAGGAATATGTTAGACAATAGCCAAACAGCAAAGATATACTTAGTCAATTAACTAAACCATAAGGAATAGTCTAAGAAATTTACTTAAATAATCAAGCGTTTAGTAAAATGTGAAAATACTTGATGGTGTTTGATTTCATTGAATATTATATGAAAAATAGTGCCAATTCAATGATACAATCATTTTCTCCGATAGAGTTCGGTTAAATTGTTTGTGAAATAAACATTTTTTCTCGATTTATGTGAGAATCATCCGTTAGAAAAATCTTATTTTTAATGTTCCCCCAACATCAAAGCGGTTTTTACTATTAAGCTTATGTGTCACTAATCAACACAGGAATAGCCCAGATGGTGTAGCTTATGTGTCAGGCATGATTAATACCAAAAAGAAAAAACAACTTATGGCATGTAACGGTGTCTAAATGTCAAAAAAAAAATGTTTTTTCAACCGTTTTTTGTTTTTCAAAATAAATACCCCACAAAATGTATATTAAATAAATTACAGCAGTACTAAGCAGCCCCTTGATCAATGAGACCGTAATAAGGGTACCCAGCAAATCTTGGGTGCTCCGTTTGCTTGCAGCTCAAATTCATTTGCAGCAGCATAAATGCATAGTAAGTGCAAATTCTGATTTACTTCTGCTTAAAAAAGCACCACCACAGAGGCACAAAGTACAAAGAAAACAAAAAGAAGGCCTCAACAAGCACCCAAGCATGACAACCAACAAAACCTACCTACAGCTACAGACCACAACTAAAACCCAAAAAACAAGAAAAACACCAAACACAGTCCTTTTGTAAAACTGGTCCCAACCACCCGGGAGGATCATCACTCATCAACAAAAACGTCAGAATTAGGGCTGTTCATAAAAATACTCAACCCGACCAAACCGATCAATTTGGACCAATTCAACCCGAGTCGGTCAGGTTTTCATCAGTACCGGTCAGTTTTGGGTTGGGCAAATATATAAACCGATAGAAAACTGAAACCGACCCGACCCAAACCAAACTAGTCTTCTACTAGTTCAGTAGTTCCTAGTTTGAGTAGTTTCCTACTTAACTATAACTAGTCTTCTACTAGAACTAGAAAGCCCATTAGGCAATTATAATTAGAATAGACAATCTATCCTAGTTTCTAACTTTTTATAATCTTTTATACCAAATAATCAATCCATTAGACAATTACAATTAAAATTCAATTAGGTGTCCTTTTGTATAGGAGCAAAACCAAAACTGACCCAAACCGACCCAATCCGACCCATGAACACCCCTAATCAGAATCATGCTTCAGCTTTTGCTTTCAAGTTATATTTTACTCCATATACATTGCAAACAAACTAAACAAAACAATGTAAAATCCAAAACAGAAGTAACTCACACTCATTTGGACTCGAATACTTTGCCTACTCATAGTTATGTCTTGTGGTTTTCCCACTTTGGTTGGTTATATATTAAGGGGCCATTTGATAACCCTCTTAAACTTTGATTCCCATTAACCAATAAATTATTTTTTTTTGGAAAGTTTATTTTCTAAGGGTAAACGATACACATCTCCTAAGTGAATAAATAACTTTTCCACATTGGAGAAAAATTACCAATACTTAAATGGGACAAAAATACCCCTTTTAATAATGGATTTTTATGGTTAAAATGGTCATTGCCTTATTTATATAGAAAATAAAAGAACATGGATAAATGCACCAGATAAAATATTTCCTGAGAAACACTTACCCAGTTGACTTACCAAAAGTGAATGGGGGGCCTTAATGTTAAATCATACTACCATATCTCAAATACGCTGAAATCTGGAAGTCATTAACATAGACGGTGAAAATGTACATAATGTTAACAACAATTATATACAAACTCCTTTCCCACTCCCACTGCAAGAATCTCCATTAGCTCCCTTTGAAACAAGAAACCCTACAATTCTTTGCAGCTTTCTTACAACACATCACTAGGTGATCCCTAATATATTACAAAACAGAGCTGCTGCCTTTCCCCATTTTCATACGAAGCTCCAAGGCAGAAGTACCAGGGTCCCTTGATAAAATTATGTTCCCATTGAGGTCCGTTGTGCTATGGCTTAACAAGTTATTGCTCATCACAATTCTGCAAGAACTCCATGTCTCAGCTTGTAGCTCAACACCAAAGTACTTTAAATGATCTGTGATGCTGTTGCCTGTAACAGATCTGCAATGATGGAGGAAGAAAAAAAAACAACAGCGTTAGAGCCCTTACCAGCTTTGTTAAAAATATGGAAGTACAAGGGAGGAAGAGAGAAATGCCTGCTACAAGAAGAATCTTCACCGGAACCATCGCAAACCTTCTCGGCTGTACATACCAGGCTTCCCAAAGCAATTTCGTAGAGCCAAACCTATAGTTAGAGTAAAAGACTGGATGTTATTGATCATTAGGAGCAAAACACATGACGACTTATTAGCTCGCAATCGATTCTATGAAAATTCAAACACAGACACCTATCACCTTTTTAAGGCTTCAGAGTGTCGAAAATAACGGTTATGAAACTATATTCAACTAAACAGTCCATTATAGCAGTGATGTTTCGTTTAGATGCATGCGTGCAGTGGTCTGTCTGCCTGCAGGATCTCAGAATCCGGAATTCAACATCTCTTATCTAGCCCTTGAGGATGAAGAGTAAATTTATTTCAGAGTGTTTCTTTGAAGATAGAAGGGTGTATCTTATCTAGGGGCGTGAGCTTATTTTTGAAACCGAACCGGGGTTATCAGTTTTGGGAAAACTGGTAACCGAAGCCAATCAGTTAACCAGTTGATCGGTTCGGTTAACCGACGATTTTTCAGTTTTTATTATTTACAATATATATTATAGAAAATATATAAATATATAATAAAAACTAGAAATATATATATATATAATTATATTTTGAATAATAAATAATATATTATATATTATATATTATAAATATATTTTTATATATATAATGCATATTTATTAATTTATAGTGTATAGAAAATATAATATATAATATATA
The DNA here is from genome assembly GCF_056320005.1 of Nelumbo lutea. NCBI lineage: Eukaryota > Viridiplantae > Streptophyta > Magnoliopsida > Proteales > Nelumbonaceae > Nelumbo > Nelumbo lutea. Next base: position 106,014,174 of record NC_142686.1, read on the forward strand.
ATATACATAAATATGCATAAAATATATATATATATATATATATATATATATATATATAAATATATGTATATCGGTCGGTTCGGTTAACTGCTGGTTTTCTATTTTGGTTTTTTAAATACCGAACCGATACCTTCGGTTAACCGAATTTTCGGTTCAGTTTCGATTGGTTTTTCAGTTTTTCTTGCTCACCCCTAATCTTATCATGATTTCACCCACAAAAGAAAATGTGATTAAAAGGATGAATTTTCACTCATGTTACCTCTCTTGGGAAGTGCTGGTATGTCTTCTGTGGGAAATAAGCATAGTATGGAGGCAAATGAGGCACAATATCATGTGCATGCGTCACACGGATTGTATTTGGCACATGTTTTCTGTAGTAGGATACAAAAACTGCATTACCAATACGGGGCTGTCCAAATGTCATTACCTGGACATTATGGGCCCCATAGTTAACCTGGAAACAAGTAAATAAAAAGCACTATTACTCCAACACAAGTTCCAGTTGAAAGTACAGGATGTTCCATGAAAGCTATGCAGTAAAATATGAAGAAACACATGTTAATCAAGAAATGGATTTCCAACAAAAATCCATGATACAAATTGTGAGAGAATTAGATTTGAGCATATTGAACAACTCCATATTAAAAAGATAGCTATGCCTAGAATGTTTGGAATTGAACATCCCATTAAAACTACACTGTGTTGCCTAGTGCCACGATATAAAAGGAATAGAAGATGGATGCTTTTTCAGTTAAGTTTCACGAGAGGTTTCATAAGAGGGAAGCGAAAAAGGACAATTTGTTGTGCTCATATTTTGCCACTGATGAAAAACTTTAAACTAGAAAGATTTTGTTGAATATTTGAAACTCAAGGTCCTGTTAAAAGTGCACTAAGTCGCCTAATGCCAAAATATGAGCAAATATCAGATTACCAAGGAAATGAAAGATGTTTTTCATATAATTTTCATGAGGGAAGCAAACAAAGAAAAAAGATACCCTTATCACTCAAGTTCACCACCGAGGATATTTAAATATAAATAGGTGAAAAGGAAAATAAGATAAGTTGTAATTATAGTTTATAAGTATTTAGTGAGTGGGCAGGTAAGCACATAAAGAAAATGAAGTCATAAGAAACACTAAGCATATATATAAAGAAGTGTTATGTACCACGAGATCAAGTGCACAGAAGGATGCCATTGCCCCTCCCATTGAGTGCCCTGTCACCATGATGTCAAGGTCCCCATAAAATTTCTTGGCTCTTTTAACTGCATGTATAACCTCAGGTCGTAATGTTGTGTTATGATAAGCAGTATAAAATCCATGGTGAACCTGAATCCAAAAGTTATGGAATGAAAGCTAATAAGACTCAAGCCATGCATATTCATTCTTATATCTATGTCATTTCTAAAACCCTCTTTACCCAACTCCTACATACCATAGCTTCAGGCATGCCTGGGTAGTTTAGATCTAGTTGTTTCCAGAATAGGTCCTCAATCCAATTCTGCATGCTGCAGACATCGAGTCATTCCAGAAGGAAATTACAGTTCAAGAACTGATAGATAAATGTAACATCTGCACAAGTAACAACACACTAGCAAAGTCAACTAGTTTCCCTATATATAATTTGTTTATTATGTGTCATTCCATTTTCCTAGGTAACTTGCCCAATTTATTGAAAGTTTCATAACCTATCCCTACAGCCAATTAGCAGCTACTTTTGTAAGATGTCCACTGAGCCTGCACTCACAATTCAGACTTCAGAGGGAGAAAAAAAAGAATTGAATTCAAGGAACTAAAGATGGCAAAATGACACTTCGCCTGTGTAGGTTATTGAATCTCTGTCTCTATTTTTCTTTTGTTATTCTTTATTCATGCTAGTGGAAGAGTAAGAGAAAGTGATAAGACAATTCTTTCACTATCCAATATAATCTTCTGACATGGCTCATTGATGCCAATTGAGGGCTTAAGGCCATTCAAGTAAATCCAAGTTAGTTATTTAATGTTTCAGAGTTTGGAAAGATTTTTCCAAAAGATCCACTTTACTGCAACTTTAATGTATAAGGTCTTCATAGCATTTATACCTGTGTTCCTGAGTGCCCCTAAATGCAATCACAATGGCATCAAGATCCTGTGCTACACCAATAAATGCCTGCAGAAGATGCTTACAGTGAGATCAGACCTTTGGAGACAGCAAAGAGGAAGAAGCATTTAGCTTTTCAAAACAGTGGAAGAAAATTTTGATAAAACAAATCATTGTGGTGTAGTATAGTTTTCTGGCTATAAAGTATATCATGTTTGCAATAGTATCTACCTGTAAACAGTGCTGGACATCAACAATCAACTCTATAATTTCAAATCCCTGTTTCAATATAAAAGAACATTTATCATTTGCCTAATCATTAAGGAAGAAAATGCTATATCCTTCCACTGTTTAGGCAGTAACCAGAAATAAGCTCCCAAATCTTAATTTTACATTCACAGAATATAAAAAGTAGAAGTACCTTGGTCATGTGATCACATCTTGAGCATGTCCAAGTAAATAGTTCTGTTAGATCTGACATGTATACCTGCAAAATATAGAAGCATGCCTCTGATAATCATTTACAAGTTATAGCTCAAGAGCTGAACTTAGGCAAGACAACAACAAATTGTACTACAATTAGTCAAGCAAGCAGTCTATTGAACCTGAGATCATGAACCATGTCAATCAAAACTGAATAATTGAATAACAATTTGCAATAGGAAAAAAAAATGGTGAGTACAGAAGCTTCTGGTTACTCTCCAGTACTAATTCAAGAGAAATATTAATGTAAAAGATTACCGCAGATGCATACTCCACTAATATTGTGGCAAGAGTGTGATTGTATACAGGAAGATGGTCCCTGTTGTTCGCTTTAAGCTCTGTAATAGTGAATGAAAATGTTATGGGCCCGCCCACATCAGAAAAATATCATTAGAAACTGATCAATAGTTTATCACCCAACTCTAAGTTTAGTTTTTGTTAACACACAAGGAGAAGGTTCACTATGTATCAAAATATTAGATGAGATGTTTCAAAAGCTGTAAATAGCAAGATTTTTTCCCTCATCCCATTTCAGCTGTCTTTTAACAATAGAAAAATGACTATGCATAAAAATTTTTGCACAAGTATTAGTACAAAAAATAACTATTTTCATGAAAAGATAATTTCCGTCAAATCATAATCACAGTTACCCTGTTGATGGTTCCAACAAAATATATAAGGTTGGCTACTCAGAATTTTTACTTTGTTCTTTTTATTTTAAAAGCTTGAACAGATAGGATACAGGTACACCCAACTAATTTTACACGCATTAACTGCAAAATAAGAGTACAATGTTTCAACTTTCAAGGACTAAAACGAGGATGCAGAATATCAATAGAACCGGTTCCACTCCACCATGAAATATATTTAGCTTAGCTACCTAACCTTTTTTTAGATGTTCGTGCATAGAATAATTCACCAACTAGAACAGAATTATCCCAATTTTTCTTATGAGCATAGTAATTTAGAATTCAAGAATTCACACGGACGTCTTTGGACTGATAACTACGATTGCTACGAGTACAAAAACAATATTGCCCTTAATCTACTCCTAATTTCCATATAAGGAAGCAGGCAAAATACCTCATAATCTGCAAATTAGCTGCTAGAAACGAAAATACATTTAACATCTAATATAAAGAACTGAATTCAACGGGGGAAGGAGTTAACCTCTGGCACCAGAAGCTGCAAATAAACATATTAAAATTGCCGTCTTTAACCACAGTCGTTTCATATCCTTTCCCAAGAGTCGAACAATCAGAAGCAAACCAAAAATAAACGACAACGATTTCACACAGTTCAGTGTTCCGTTCTCTGTTTCGGCTTCTTCACTTCTAAACTCGATTCAACCCTCCCACCGCCAAGAAAAACGGGGGAAAGAGAGAATCAAATACAATAATCATAACTCAAATGGAAGCCGCAGTCAGTCGAAATTCATGCCCAAGTCTTCCCCACGAACAATCAGGACCTGAAAATCGGAATCAGTTAATTATAAGCAGCAAATTAGGGCAAAGATTCCAGAAACGCCAGAGCAGTATACAAATACATACCCTACCGACGTAACCGTCGACCTTTTTAAGGAACCAGTCAAATAAAGTCCGGCGAAACCCCGGAATTTAGCGTCGAATTCCAGGGAGCTGAAGCCGCACAATGATGGCAGCTACGGAGCCCTAAATTCCAGCTTGGGTTGGGAGGTCTTCAGTCTTCTCTGGTTGTATTCTTGTGCTTTTTAACTTCCGTCTCTGAACAGCGTAGAGAGGACGAAAGCCAAGAATGACAAGAGGGGAAGTTGGATAAAACAAGCAACAATAACAGTCGTAGTGACGACATCGCAGTCTGGCTCTGGCAGCTTCTATCTTGCGCTGGGCCGGTGGGCCCGCCCCGTTGTCATTTCTTGGGCGGTTGGGCTCTCTGTTGTGTCTGCAGCGATCTTAATGAAACAGTACTCCCTGCTGCAACGAATCAGTAAATGATATGAAAATTATGAGATCTAAACTAAACCTGTTCACGAATCCGGGTTCGGGTCGGGCTTTCTCTGAACCAATGTTTAAAAACCGACTCTGAACCCAAAAAAACTGCTTTGGCCATGGGATTTTGGTTTAGTCGGTTGACCGTGTCATCAGAACAAATCGTCTGTTGTAATTTAAAAACTAGCGAATGGCCCGTACTAAGTACGGAAAAGTTAATTATATATATATATATATGAATAAACATTAATGATTTTTATCATTATTTTTTATTACTATTTATAAATTGCCATTTTTTAAGACATTCATACAGGTCCATATAAATTGACCCTTATATGTCAAACCTGTACAATTATACGAGTCATTAAGTTCAACTTGAATCACTTATTATTTTAATTTAACCATTCTTATTATTATTATTAATTTATTTTAGTATTTAATTTAAATTTCTTGTTATATAGTAATAATAATAACTAAATTTGTAATTATTTAAATATTTACTTAAAATATTTTTTTCCAACCGAGTATAATTATTATATAATAGATTTGTTAATTTATATTTTGTATTTAAGAATAAACACTAATGATTTTGCTTAACAATTTTAGTGATTGTTAATAAATATTGATTCTTATCTAAGGTTTAATTACTATATTTGGTAATTACTATGCGGCATGCTTTGAATAAACATTAATGATAACTGATGATTGTTATTTAATTTTTTATTATTCACTTAATTAAGTACTTGATGATTGTTATTATTACTAATTATTTCTATAAATAATTGATTGTTATTATTATTTATTTAATCCAATAATTTTCAGCAAGTAATTATTTGATTTAATTTGAATTATTTTATTTTTTTAATTATTTATAATAGACATTTAGGGTAAGCTCTTCATTTGATTTAAGAGACTTACCATGTTTTATCTAGACAATGACCACATACTAAGTAAGGGGTAACTATAGTATCATTTAATTCGAAATTTACTATTTAACAGTAAAAAATCAATGTCGAGCAACCCACACCCAAAAAAGTTTTCAACAATATCAACAATACTGCTTATATTTAGGGACGTATGAATGGATAAAAAGCATTTAAATATATCCATTCAAAGAGGCAATGAGGGAACTGCTTCAGGAAAAAAAAAAAAAAGAAGCAAAGAAGGAAGAAAATTATTCAAAGTGATGCTAAGAAAAACAATCCATGCCAAACAACATTTGCAAGATGCATCCATCCTCTAAAGTAAGAGATGAAAAAATATATGACTACAATCAAATCACCGTCATGTATGGCTACAATCAATTGATAATATAATCAGGACTCCAAAGCTCATCCAACAGAAGAAACATTAAAGAATTAAGAATAATGGGACCATCCTAAGTCTGGGAATCACATCCAAGTTAGGTGGCAACACTTCTTTTGGTCAATCATGGTTATGGATTTTAAGTCTAAGCTCCCCAAGTTGCACGTACACCGGCTATAATTTATCTTTAGGAAAAAGATAGGGAAACCTGTACATAACCTAATGGTATGTTTGAATTATGGGAATTGGGAGATAGAAATAGGAAAGGTAAGTTGAAATTATAATTTTATGAACGTTGATGTGTCAATTAGAATACTCATAGATTTTTAGTTCATTCATTTAGTGGTAATTTGAATATATTTTTTATTCCATGTCTTTATTGAGTAATATAGATTAATAATATATTAATAATTATGAAATCAGTAATAATAATAAGTATATTATTATTATTATAATTTACTAATATTGTATTCTTATTATGTTTGTTTTGATTTTGAAATAAGTAATATTAAATTATTTTTATTATTATTACTATTACTATCATATATATTTTTTGCTATGAAGTAATTAATTTGTTATAATTACAGTTTTTAGCTAATTCCTGAAATAGTAATTGCTTTTATAATTCTTTTAGTTTAACAATAGTGAATAATTGAAAGTTTATAATTTAACTTTCACTAAATGAAATATTTATTAGAGACAATAATAGTATTAATTATAATTACTTATAATAATAATAATAATAATAATAATAATAATAATAATAATAATAATAATAATAATGTAAATAAGTAACACTAATTATATATTTATAAATTCATTAATATGAATTAATATAAATACAAAATTATTATATCCCAATTAATAATTAACATTATTAACATACTTTTTAATTTCCATTAATTAATTAACATTCTGAAGAAATAATTATTATTGTTATAATTAAGGAATTAATTATCAGTAAGTAATTATAATCAGTAATTAATTTTTATCAAAAATCATTATTATTAGTAATAATTAATTATAATTATTGATAATAATAATATAATTATTTATTTCATACAAATGTATGAATTATAATTTATGATAATAATTCTAATATAAATAATTAACATTAAATAATTAATATGAGTTAATATAAATATAAAATGATTATTTCTAAATTATTAATTACCATTATGAAAATCATTATTAATTATCATTCCGAATTAATAATGAGAAAAATTATTAGTAATTAAGTATTAGTAGTATGTATTATAAGAAATTATTATTGGTAATTAATTATTATGAATGAGTTATTATTATTAGTAATTAATAGCTGAATTTAATTAATTATTATTAGTACCCCTCTCTTTCAAAAAGTTGACTCATCATCATCGTCATCATCAACTGACAACAACTTAATAAATACATAATTTGATAAAAATAGGTAAATATCATTAATTTATTTTTTTATCTTTTAGAAAACTGAATAAGAGAAAAATAAAATGGTTAGCATTGCAAATGAAAAATTATTTGGATTTTGCAAAAAAAAATTATTGAACATAAAAAACCAATTATTCAAAAATAAGCTCGTTAAATCAAAGAGTAGTTAAAATTATTCAGTAAATAGTAATTTGAAGAAATTAAAATTAATAATTAATTATTTGTCTGAATTAAAATGGGTAATTTCAGCAAATAATTTTAAGTAATTAAAATTTTCCATTAACATTTTTTTAATAATAATCAGTATTGTTAATAGATTAATAACATATTAGTAACTATGAAATCAGTAATAATAATAAGTATATTATTATTATTATTAAACTAATAATATATTCTTATTATGTGTGTATTGGTTTTGAAATTAGTAATATCATTATTATTATTATTATTATTATTATTATTATTATTATTATTATTATTATTATTATTATTATTATTAAGTAATTAATTTTTTATAATTATGATTTTTAGTTAATTCATAAAATAATATTTTCTTTTATAATTCTTTAAGTTTAACAATATCAAATAATTGAAAGTTTTATAATTTAACTTTCACTAAATGAAGTATTTATTGGAGAATAATAATAGTATTAATTATAATTACTTGTAAGAATAATAATGTAAATAATTAACACTAATTATATATTTATACAATATTTAATATGAATTAATATTAGTATAAAATGATTATATCCCGATTAATAATTAACATTACTGAAATGCTTATTAATTACCATTAACTAATTAACATTCCAAAGTAATAATTATCACCATTAGTATTAGTAATAATTAATTATAATTATTGATAATAATATAATTATATTAATTAATATAATATAATATTATCAATTATAATTAATGATAAATATAATTAATTATTTCATATAAATGTATGAATTATAATTTCTGATAATAATAATTATAATATAGTAATTAACATTAGATATTTATTTTCAAAATAATTAATATGAGTTAATATAAATATACAATGATTATTCCTTAATTGTTAATTACCATTATTAAAATATTTATTAATTATCATTTCGAATTAATAATGAGGAATATTGTTAGTAATAAATTATAGTAATTAAGTATTAGTAATAGTTATTATAAGAAATTATTTTCTGAATTAATAATGAGCAATATTATCACTAATTAATTATTATCATCAATTAAGTAATAGCAGTAATTATTATTATTAGTAATGAATTGCTGGAATTAATTAATTAGAAGTAGTTAACAACAATTAATTAGTAATTAACAATAATTATTATTAGTATTTAATAGCCATAATTAATTAATTAGAAGTAGTTTACAATAATTATTATTAATAATCAATAGCTGGAGTTAATTAATTAGTTTAATAGTTAACAGTAATTAATAGCACAGTTTCCTTCCTTTAGGAAATGATTGAAAGTGGGAGCTTCCCACTTCTCACAACTCTGCATGGTGGTGGACTCCACTCTGCATGTTACTGGGCTCTTTTTTTGAACTACCACTAATCAAAATTTGACACATGTCTAGTGGGCTCTATTCTTGAACTACCACCAATGTAACCGTTTCTGGTCACATACCATTTTTTTTTGTGATGTATCAATTTTTGGCTAAGTGCCTCGTCATCTTGTTTGCTCCCATGTGGTTGGTGACTCAGAGGCTGAAGTGGAGCTCCCTGGTGGCGAGCTGCCTAGTGGTGAGCTACTTGGTGGCGAACTGCCTAGTGCTGAGCTGTCTGGTGTCGAGTCGCCTAGTGGTGAGCTACCTTGATGTCGAGCCGCTTGGTGGTGAGCTACCTTGATGTCGAGCTCCCTAGTGGTGAGCTTGATGAGCTTTATTGCTCATTTAGAGGCCTGCAAGGAACCAATTGTCAGAGGACCCGGGGTGGCTTACTCGGCGGGGATACTCCGATGGCTAAGTTAGCACAGTATAGTAGTAGAGAGCTTGAAGATGATATAAGAGAATGAGAGAGCTAGAGAGCAGAGATTACCATCCTTCCTTCGCCCCTGGGGGGTGAGGTCTTTATATACTGAAGTCCTCGTGGGTTAGGTGGAGCAGTTCCTGGATTCCCGTTGTGATGGGACCTACTTTCGTGTTAGGTGGGGATAAAGCCACCAACTGGTAAGGTTGCCCATTTCCGCCTGATTCGGGGAGTGGGTGAGCTAATATAGTCGTTACAAGTCACAATCCCGTAAAATGCGGGGTACGGTGGTGAGCTCCTCGGGGTTGTCAGGTTGGCACCTATGTCAGGCCGCCAGGTCGTGCCTGGGCCAAGCCGCACCTGTGCCATGCTACGCCTGGTGGGACCATCAACTTAGAAAAGACAAGTTGTTTCCAAAGTGGTCCCGGGTGTCACCTAGTTGTTCTGAGGTGCCAGGTGTCATAATGTCATTGGAGAGCCAAATCCGCCCTCATCATTTGCCCCACACTCCCGAGCTGAAAGTAACTCAGCGAAGGGAGTAGATTTCTCCTTTTGGCTCATAAGTCGACGAGCTCGTAAGCGCTGATTCAATTCCTTAGGCTTTGGGAGCGACTCGCAGTCCACTCCTTGATTTTGCCCATGCCGAAGAGGCAACTAGGTTTTATGCGGTGAGGTCTCTGTGAGGTGTCGGGTTGACCAGGTGTCGGGCTACCTGTGAGGTGTCGGGTTGACTGGGTGTCGGACTGCCTATGAGGTGTCGGGCTAACCGGGTGTCGAGCTGCTTGTGAGGTGTCGGGCTGACGGGGTGCCGAACTGCCTGTGAGGCATCGGGATCTCTGCCAGTTCAGTACTGTAGCCCTTAGGCTTTGGGGGCAACTTATAATCCACTTTTGTTGATTTTTCCCATGTCGACGAGGCGGCTCGGTCCTGTGCAGTATTGTAGCCTTTAGTCTTTGGGAGCGACTATTAGTCCACTCCTGGACTTTGCCCATGCCGAAGAGGTGACTGGGTCTTATGCAATATTGTAGCCTTTAGGCTTTGGGAGCGACTCGTAATCCACTCCTGGACTTTGCCCATGCCGAAGAGGCGACTGGGTCTTAAGTGACATTGTAGCCTTTTAGGCTTTGGGAGCGACACGTAGTCCACTCCTAGACTTTGCCCATGCCGAAGAGGCGATTGGGTCTTAAGTGATGAGGAAGTCTTTATCAATTCGTAAGTTCGTGCCAGGGCTAGGCCACCAGGTCGTGCCTGTGCCAGGTCACGCCTGCGCCAGGCCGCGCCTGTGCTGGGCCGTGCCTGTGCTGGGCCATGCCTGTGCCAAGCTGTACCTGTGCCAGGCCACGCCAGTTTTCTAAAAAGTGATGAGGTTTTATCTGAATTGAAAGTAGAGTTGGTAGAGCTGCTTAGTCTGTTAGCTCCCTGCATAGTCTTTGAGTTCATAAAAAATGGAAACCATAAAGCGAGAGCTTCAGTTCCTAAAAAGTGAGGACTTAGCTTTCTAGGAGAAGAGGACTTGGCTTTTGTGGGATGAGAACTTAGCTTTTTGTAGCGTTTCCCACAGACGGCGCCAAATGATGTAACCGTTTCTGGTCACGTATCAGTTTTATTTATTTATTTATTTTTTTGTGATGTATCAATTTTTGGCTAAGTACCTCGTCATCTTGTCTGCTTCCATATGGTCGGTGACTCAGAGGCTGAAGTGGAGCTCCCTGGTGGCGAGCTACCTGGTGGTGAGATACCTGGTGGCGAACTGCCTGGTGGTGAACTACCTAGTGCCGAGCCGCCTGGTGGTGAGCTACCTTGATGTCGAGCTCCTTGGTGGTGAGATACCTTGATGCGAGCTCCCTAGTGGTGAGCTACCTTGATGTTGAGCTCCCTAGTGGTGAGCTTGATGAGCTTTGTTGCTCTTTTAGAGGCCTACAAGGAACCAAATGTCAGAGGACCCGGGGTGGCTTACCCAGAAAGGACACTCCGATGGCTAAGTTAGCACAGTATGGTAGTAGAGAGCTTGAAGATGATATAAGAGAATGAGAGAGCTAGAGAGCAGAGATCACCATCCTTTCTTCGCCCCTAGGGGGTGAGGTCTTTATATACTGGAGTCCTCGTGGGTTAGGTGGAGCAGTTCTTGGATTCCCACTGTGATGGGACCTGCTTTCGTGTTAGGTGGGGATAAAGCCACCACCTGGTAAGGTTTCCCATTTCCACCTGACTCGGGGAGTGGGTGAGCTAATATAGTCGTTATAAGTCACAATCCCGTAAAATGCGAGGTACGGTGGTGAGCTCCTCGGGGTTGTCAGGTTGGCGCCTATGTCAGGCCGCCGTCTCGTGCTAGGGCCAGGTCGCGCCAGGGCCAGGCTGCCAGTTCGTGCCAGGGCCAGGCCACCAGGTCACGCCTGTGCCAAGCCGCGCCTGTGCCAGGCTACGCCTGGTGAGACCATCAACTTAGCAAAGGCAAGTTGTTTCCAAAGTGGTCCCGGGTGTCACCTAGTTGTTCTAAGGTGCTAGGTGTCATAATGTCATTGGAGGGCCAAATCCGCCCTCATCAACCACTAATCAGAATTTGTCACATGTTCATTTTGTTTAAATATTTGGAATGACAAGTGTCTGAATATAAATGGGCCACATGTCTACTGTAGGGGGGCTTTGTCCTGAAATCATTCCTTTAATATATATATTAGATATTCATCTGCCTAGGTCAGTAGGTCGTTAATCGAGCTAATCATTTTTGGCAAAGGAACGTTTTAGAGGTGAAACAGAACCAGTTCCTTGAATGGTTTTAGGCCAAACTATCTAACCATCTTATTCAACCTAAATGAGCCAAAGCTTGATCCTCATATAAAGCTTAAAGCTCAACCTAGAATTGATTTATAAGAAATTTGTCACTTATTATTCAAAAATAAAATTAATTTATTTATATTAAACTACCTCAAAACCAAAAAAAACAAAAGACTTTATGACTTAAAAAAGAAAAGAGGAATAAAGAAAATATATATTTATTTATTATATAAAATATATTTTTGTTATATAAAAATACATTTTATTATATAAAATATTATCATACTGGGGCCAATTTGAACTCGATGAGATAATGGCACCTTTTGAAGCATAATAACAGTAAAAGTAATAAATTTAATGAAATTTCAAAAATAAATTAACTTTTTAAAAATAATAGAGATTATATCATATAAGGGCAACTTTTGGACCCTAATATCAATAAAAGTAATAAATTTAATAAAATTTAAAAAATAATATAAAAAATGAGCAAAAGTACTATTCATCATCATCTTCTTCTAGATTATTCTTCAAAGCCGCCCACCGCCACCTCCACCCACCTCCGCCTCTGCCTCCAAAGGTGGGCAGCGGCGGCACTGGTCTACCATCCTCCATAAAGATTGTAGAAGATTTTGGGTATGATGAAATAAATCCATTTCATAAGTACAAGATATTAGATCCGTTGAAGGTAGTTGAAGAAGACCAATTTGGAAACTACAAGACTGGAGTAACAAAGAAAGGTTTTTATAGAGACTCAGCATTCTGTCATGCACTCAAGGTGTTCGTTGAAAATATTTGTGAGAAGAGAGGCTGTCTTTCTGGCTCGGACACAGGAGGATTTACAAATCTACAGGCAGGTCAGTATAATTTGAAAGAAAATCTGTTTTTTCATAGGCCTCACCCTGTGGTTAAATCTCTACCAACGTGAAAATTGTCTTTTGGGAATGCTAAGGGTTGTAATAATCCAATGGTGCATTTCTTGAAAAGATTTTGTAATACAGAAAACCCTGATGTCAGAAAGAAGGCTGACACGAGAAAATAGCCAGCTAACTTACTTACAAACAATATGTCATATTTCAGATGATTCATATTGGAAATGGAGAATACCAAGAAAGAAGCATCTGGTTCATATTGAAAATGGAGAATACCATAGACCACCTGTAAATTGAATTTGAATTTGGATTTCAATTGGATGGATATTAAACATTGTGAATAAAATGAGTTAAAAAAATCAAATTAAATATTGTATCTTATATATATCTATTAATACGAAATGGGTGCTTTCTACATCTTGGAAATGGAATCTACTCGTGCCAATAGATCCCATGTGCGAACACCCATTTCCTATTAATAGATATATAAGATAACAATAATTACTGATTAGTATAGTAATTAATTACTGTAATTACAGTAATTTAATAAATATATAATTAATGATTATAATTAATAATTACTGTTATTATAAATATTGTTAATAAATAGATATTTACTTTAATTTTACTTTAAATTAAAATTATAAATATTGTTAATAAATTTAGTAATTATTATATTAAAAATAATTTAAAATGTTATTAAAAGTATTGTTATTGATTATTTAATAAAATATTATAATTACTTACTATTGCTAATAAATACTGCTATTTTAATTTAATTTTGGTAATTATTAATTTAATGAATATTGTTAATAAATCATATTCATAAATTTAATAATTATTGTTATATTAAAAATAACTAAATAATATTATTAAAACTATAATTAATGATTATTTAATTAAATAGTATAATTACTTATTATTATTGATAAATGTTGTTAATAACATTCTGACAAACGATGGTTTGACCATTTGGTTCAAACGGATGACCCGTTTTGACAACAAAAATTACAAGCAAAAAATTACTGAACCATTCTGGCCACCGGTTTTCGGGTCGATGGTTCGAATAGACAGTCCATTCTAACAACAAAAATTATAAGCAAAAAATTGAGTTTGTGAGGTCCATTAAGTAGTATCATACGTGTTATGTCATTCGAGCGTGTGATTCATACGACCTGAAAACTGAATCGATCTCGCCACCGGTTTTTTGATTGACAGTTCGACCGTTCGGTTTGAACGGACGACCCACTTTGACAATAAAAATTACAGGCAAAAAATTGAATGGGTGAGGACAGTGAGGTCCATTGAGCAGTATCATACACGACCCATTTTGACAACAAAAATTAAAATAAATATCCAAAAACCATTGAACGAGTCAATGGGTTGATGATTCGACCACTTGGGTCAATGGGTCGTTAACCAATTCAACAGTTTTTGGCCAGGGAACGAGGTTAGGGTAAAACGGAATTGGTTGCCTGGACGGTTCCCAATTAAAAAAAACCGATGACCCATTCTGACAACAATTCGAGCGTGTGACTCATATGACCTGGAAACGGAACCATTATGATCACCGGTTTTTGGGTCAAAAATTCGATTGTTCGATTTGAATAGATGCCCCATTCTGACAATAAAAATTAAAAAAAAAAGGCCAAAAACCATTGAACGGGTCAATGGGTTGATGATTCGACCACTTGGGTCAATGGGTCGTTGGCCAATTCAACAGTTTGTGGCCAGGGACCGAGATTGGGGTAAAACGGAACCGGTTGCCTGGACGGTTCCCAATTAAAACAAATAAAAAATTGAGGACCCATTATGACAACAAAAATTTTAGGCAAAAAATTGTGTGTGAGGTCCATTAAACAGTACAATACATGTTATGTCATTCGAGCGTGTGACTCGTATGACCTGGAAATGGAACCGTTATGGCCACCGGTTTTGGGGTCAACAATTCGATTGTTCGATTTGAACAGATGGCTCGTTCTGACAATAAAAATTAAAAAAATAAAAAAACAACCAAAAACCATTGAATGGGTCAACGGTTCAACCGCCCAGGTTAATGGGTCATTGACCGATTCAACAATTTTTGGCTAGGGACCGAGATTAGGATAAAACGGAACCGGTTGCCTAGATGGTTCCTGATTAAAAATAAATAAAAAAATGGTCAAAAACCATTGAACGGGTCAATGGGTCGATGGTTCGACTGCTCGGGTCAATGGGTCATTGATCGATTCAATGGTTTTTGGCCAAGGACTAAGTCAACGGTGACGATTCCATTCCAACCCCTACGAAATTGGGTCCCTCCTTTAGTAATATTATTAAAATGAATTGTAAATGACTTCAATATTGTATTTCATGGATAAAATGAATTGAATATTACTTGTATGCGACTGAACACATGATAATTTAGTAAAAACACAAGATTCATCTCTATAATATAAATTTTAAGCATAGATGAGCATATATATATATATATATTTAAATCGAATTGGTTAAGAAATTAATTAAGCACCCATAATTTTATCATGGATATGACACTTATTAAACCATAATGGTGTAATAGGATTCATGTAGCCAATCCTATGTAGTTTAGACAAGTCTTAGATGATGATGATGATATTTAAATCAAATCAAATGGGATTATATTAAGTCACATGGGATTGGATTCACATTCCATCCAATTGTAAAACAATCCTGATGGAGTGCGATCCGGTTAGTCTTAGCTGTCCGCTACCTTGCTTCTGAATTCGGGGTAGCAGGGAACCTGAAACGGAAGAGATGGGAAAGCTCCGGGGGGAACCCGGTGTAGAGGCTCCGAAGCTCAAGTTAGAATCCTTCAAAAGCAAGGTAATACCAGATAGCGCAAAGTTTGCATACCTCCGTTGTCGGGGGGCAGGGGGCTCTTATAGTCACTTCGTGTACTCGTCTCGAGGCCCTTATCAGATCGGGTATGATTACCCTTGCGCTTGTCAACTCGGCCGTCGTCCCTTCTGCTGAGATAGAACCGTCACTGCCTAACCGTCTAATTGGAGATGGCGGCGTCAGTGGCGGTGGCAGGTGGCCGTTTAGAGTGCTACTGCCAAACGTTAGATCCCAAGTCAGTCAGGCGTGGCGCCCTCGGGCACGGACTTCCCTGATGTCAGGCATGGTACGACTTGTTTGGCTTTGGTGCCCAGAAGATGATGCGAAGTGCTGAGCGAGGCGGTCTTGAGCTCGGAGGTATCCCGAGCTGTTACAAGGTACTTCGGCGAAGTCTATCCCGAGCTGTTACAAGGTGGCAGTTCGGCGAAGTCTATCCCGAGCTGTCACAAGGTGGGTCAATTCGGCGAAGTGTATCCCGAGCTGTTACAAGGTAGTTCGGCGAAGTCTGTCCCGAGCTGTTACAAGGTGGGTTAGTTCGGCGAAATGTGTCCCCTTGTTCCTGCCTAGGCTTGGTCCCTTTTGCCGAGCTGTCGTTTCTGCCACGTGTCTCATAATAAAGAGGTCGGGCCAAATCTTCCTTCATCAAATCCCATTTCAAATTACCCTTAACAAAGTTGAGTTTGGATTCGAATTCAAATATTATTTGCAGTCCTAGGGGGTAGTTCATCCCATATAGCTCATCCCCTACCAATGACCTCCCCCCCCCAAAATTGAGGACCCATTATGACAACAAAAATTTTAGGCAAAAAATTGTGTGTGAGGTCCATTAAACAGTACAATACATGTTATGTCATTCGAGCGTGTGACTCGTATGACCTGGAAATGGAACCGTTATGGCCACCGGTTTTGGGGTCAACAATTCGATTGTTCGATTTGAACAGATGGCTCGTTCTGACAATAAAAATTAAAAAAATAAAAAAACAACCAAAAACCATTGAATGGGTCAACGGTTCAACCGCCCAGGTTAATGGGTCATTGACCGATTCAACAATTTTTGGCTAGGGACCGAGATTAGGATAAAACGGAACCGGTTGCCTAGATGGTTCCTGATTAAAAATAAATAAAAAAATGGTCAAAAACCATTGAATGGGTCAATGGGTCGATGGTTCGACTGCTCGGGTCAATGGGTCATTGATCGATTCAATGGTTTTTGGCCAAGGACTAAGTCAACGGTGACGATTCCATTCCAACCCCTACGAAATTGGGTCCCTCCTTTAGTAATATTATTAAAATGAATTGTAAATGACTTCAATATTGTATTTCATGGATAAAATGAATTGAATATTACTTGTATGCGACTGAACACATGATAATTTAGTAAAAACACAAGATTCATCTCTATAATATAAATTTTAAGCATAGATGAGCATATATATATATATATTTAAATCGAATTGGTTAAGAAATTAATTAAGCACCCATAATTTTATCATGGATATGACACTTATTAAACCATAATGGTGTAATAGGATTCATGTAGCCAATCCTATGTAGTTTAGACAAGTCTTAGATGATGATGATGATATTTAAATCAAATCAAATGGGATTATATTAAGTCACATGGGATTGGATTCACATTCCATCCAATTGTAAAACAATCCTGATGGAGTGCGATCCGGTTAGTCTTAGCTGTCCGCTACCTTGCTTCTGAATTCGGGGTAGCAGGGAACCTGAAACGGAAGAGATGGGAAAGCTCCGGGGGGAACCCGGTGTAGAGGCTCCGAAGCTCAAGTTAGAATCCTTCAAAAGCAAGGTAATACCAGATAGCGCAAAGTTTGCATACCTCCGTTGTCGGGGGGCAGGGGGCTCTTATAGTCACTTCGTGTACTCGTCTCGAGGCCCTTATCAGATCGGGTATGATTACCCTTGCGCTTGTCAACTCGGCCGTCGTCCCTTCTGCTGAGACAGAACCGTCACTGCCTAACCGTCTAATTGGAGATGGCGGCGTCAGTGGCGGTGGCAGGTGGCCGTTTAGAGTGCTGCTGCCAAACGTTAGATCCCAAGTCAGTCAGGCGTGGCGCCCTCAGGCACGGACTTCCCTGATGTCAGGCATGGTACGACTTGTTTGGCTTTGGTGCCCAGAAGATGATGCGAAGTGCTGAGCGAGGCGGTCTTGAGCTCGGAGGTATCCCGAGCTGTTACAAGGTACTTCGGCGAAGTCTATCCCGAGCTGTTACAAGGTGGCAGTTCGGCGAAGTCTATCCCGAGCTGTCACAAGGTGGGTCAATTCGGCGAAGTGTATCCCGAGCTGTTACAAGGTAGTTCGGCGAAGTCTGTCCCGAGCTGTTACAAGGTGGGTTAGTTCGGCGAAATGTGTCCCCTTGTTCCTGCCTAGGCTTGGTCCCTTTTGCCGAGCTGTCGTTTCTGCCACGTGTCTCATAATAAAGAGGTCGGGCCAAATCTTCCTTCATCAAATCCCATTTCAAATTACCCTTAACAAAGTTGAGTTTGGATTCGAATTCAAATATTATTTGCAGTCCTAGGGGGTAGTTCATCCCATATAGCTCATCCCCTACCAATGACCTCCCCCCCCAATAACACTAGATGAATAGATGTACAAAAAGTAAAATAGGGGAGGGCGTAGCCCACTTGAACCCTACCTCAAAATATAAAATCTCACCCTAAAACTTTGTATCGAGAGGAAACCAATTAAGTAAACCTGCATGGTGGAATATTGTGAAAGTCTTCAAGAAGTTTACGAAAATCATTAAGGCTATGTTTGATTTGAAGGAAACGGTAGAAAAAGGAAGGGAAAGGTATAAAAACCTTTACAACCCTTGTATTGGTTTTCATGTCTTTCCCTTCCTTTCTCTACCTTTTCCTTTAAACCAAACATAGCCTAAGGTCATTAGGAAGAGATGTGAATTGGTGGTATCTCCCCTCATTGATCCCTTTATTAGCCATAAGATTGGCATATTTGTTTCATTCTCTTAAAGTATGAGAGAATCAAACAGTCGTTAAAGAAAGTAGTGAGTCGATCCTTCTAATGGTGCAAATTACCACCCGTGGAATGTTAACAATTTCCTTTCATAATATCAATGAGTACTTTTCCATCACTTTCAACTTCAAGGTTCAATATACCATGATCAAAATAACATTGAAGATCATCAAGTAATGCATTCAATTCAACATGGATGGAAGTTGTATGGATTTCGGATATGCTGATTACAACACAATTGGCCATGTTTACCCAACCACACATTGGGAATGTCTCTTATACTTTATATCACCGATATTCTTAATGTGTGACTGGATGAATTTGGCCAGCAATGTGTTGAATTGATATAATTAAATGGCATGAAATTTTCCCAAAGACTTTGCCCTTGAATAAGATTAAATCAATATTTTATTATGAAATCTTGAGTGACATCATGGATTGATCAAATTCCAAGCCATCCTTCTTGAATAGGTCTGTGAATTTTACTCCAACTAACCTAATGACTTTTTTTACCATGACCAACAGTACCTCGACCAGGGGGTGTGGCACTAAACACGTATGTATAGTCATACTTTGAAGGACATGCTTGACTATTCAAGCACTTATTATCAGTGAGAGCTACAAAAGGTGTGAATGGCAAATGCTATTGAAAGAATCTTGTAATGCTCTTGATCATATCAATGGTAGAGGTTCTAACATTTTGATGGACAATGAAACAAGATGTCTCATTGTTGATAAGTTCATTGGAGTCCTTATCATAAATTTAAATAATTTTCATTAAGTTCTCAAGACCTCTTCTTGAATTGAGGGCAAAAAACCATGGTATCATCTACTGAGAGACTAGGAGTAATTTTGGTGCATCCCCTTGGAAGAGCATAGTAAAAAACAATTCCATTTTGGAAGATACCATTAGGTACTACTAGATATCATGTATGACAATCGAAAGAAGAAATGTCCATCATCTATATATTAAGTTGTGTTAGGTTTGAAGGAAAAGGTAGGCCAAAAGGAAGTTCTTCAAACCTCCATTTTGACAATTCTCCCGACACCCCTAGGCACATACCCCTATACAACAAGTGGTAGAAATATTGTCTTGTGGAATTCCAAGTACAAACATCGAGCTCAAGACACAATTGTTCCAAATGCAACATATTTTCTAGGGGGATCATACACAAATGTTTACTCGGTGTGGAAAGTGTTTTTTTTTTTTTTTATATTATTATTACAACAATTTGCTACAATTATATGTGTAAAATATTATTATACAATATGAAAATATCATATATTTAATATCTCACACATAAAAACTATAAGGATAAATTGTTGAAACCTCCCTAAAGTTTGGTAGTTGCGATAATCTTACATGAACTTTTTGACATAGTTGCAACTAGATCCCTCTGTTAGAGGCATAAAAAATGTCTAAGATACCCATGCAATTACAATTGATGCTGGTTTTTACAAAAAAAAAAAATACAAACTTTATAAACAACAAAAACAAAATAAGAGAGTTTAAAGTTGTAGCTTTACCTTTGAGGGATTGATATTAAGGGCAAATTTGGGAAATTTCTTAAAATATCAGTATGGTTTAGGAAATTGAATAGATTTACCCCTACTGTTTACATGTTGTCTTAAAATATCATTAAATTTTCTAACAATTTACCAGTTTTGCCCCTACCGTTAGCATTCGTTAATGTCCCGTCAAAATCTGCACATTTGACACCATGTGACATGTAAACTTTTTTTTAGAAAACCCAATATTATCTTCCGTCCATCTTCTTTAAGCCGGGTAAGAATCACAGCCCATGAGCGGGACCCTCAAGCTCATATCCATTGTTATAATCTTTCTCACCAATGTCTTGGGTATATCTTCATCGGTGATTATTTCTTGCCAATTGCACAAGAAACCCACATATGAGCATATTCTCCTAGTTATCAAATGCTTTGTTGTCAGAGCAATCCTCTCCACATCTCTAGTCCATGTCCTCCCCAATGTGTTCAGTGTCCTCTCTAATTGTCAAGTCACCAACCATCACCATTTTAAGGACTTCCCATTCTTTGGTTTAGTCACCTTAATTGGGGCTTTGCTTGCATTGTTGGTGGACGTGACAACCACAACCTAGAGAAGTGGATTTTGGAATAGAGATGGGAGCGATGTTGTGAAGCATCAAAATTGGGTTGCTTTTGTTTCTACATGATAGTCATTGTTACGATTTCTGTTGTGGCATCAGAAGATCCCGATGTTGTTGTTATTGAAAGACCAATCACTATTATGATCAAAACCATGGTGAGTTTGTGGATGGTAGGGATGGGTCCAAGGGAAATTGGGCATCGGTGGCCGAAGAGAACCAATACAAGGTGGAGGAAGACCGATAGGGTGATGTAGGCGACTATAGAGGTGAATAAAAAAGACTAGGTGGAGCCCCAAGAATGGGCGTGACTCCACCTGAAACCAACGATGACAATATGCTCTGACAACAAATAGATGAGGGTTCCCATCCTTGATTGATTTCTTTGGCGGGGTCAAAATGTGTAGAAAAGGGAAAGATTAATCATAGTTACAAGAAGAATCCTCCCTTGTGTGTTGAAGCATCCAAATTTATTCCTTCAATGTCTTTTACTCTTTTAGTTTATGCTCCTTTGCCTCTTGAAGAAAAAAAAAAAAGAATTTGGTGGAGATGTTTGGGACACATAGTTGCTTCAAGTCTTGCAATCTTCAAGCACCTTTCAAGTGATTCAAGCTTCATGAATCGATATGCGTAGCAATTAAGAAATCTCACCTGTAAAACCTTAACTATTCATAGCTAGTTAAAGTTACTATAGCGACCATAACAATGACCTCTTGAGAATACATTTAAGTTGTTTTGCTCTTCTGTATGTGGTAACCTTTATATCTTTGGCAGAGGAGTCAGACTGGTTCTTTGGGGGATTTCCTATTGGAATGGGACGCACCTCAATCCCAAGGCATGGTTTTGAGGAGGAGATATGACTGGGGGGAAGAGATCGCCATTTAAGCTTTGTTGGGTTCTAATGCTTTTGAAGGAGATGGTTTGCTACAAAAGCAATGTTAGACAGTGTATAACTTTAGCTCCAATCAGACTAATGTACATAAACATTTTTGTAAATGAATAAAATGCATTGTTGTTTCATGTTTATATTGGTATGCTTTATCTGTATTACTCTTTAAACTAAACATTGAAGAGGACCCGTGTTAGTTTATAATGTTCTCAGTCATTGGATAGACTTTGAGAGTTTATCTTGACATGGCTAACATTGGTGTGCTACAAAGTAGTTGGAGCAACTTGTCCCGACTACTAGGGCTAAACTTCAAGCACAATCAGTGGGTGTTCACAAGAAGCACTGAACCTGGACTAATTTCCAATTATGCGTTGGACCTTTGAGATAAATGGGCAAAACTGAAAAATTATACTTTACCCTATACTTGATTATGGTACTATATTAAGTGTTGGACTGGGCTATCTTTGATATGCCAATCAGTAAGATCCATCAAGGGTCAAATATTTGGGTATGTTGGGGCAATTTAAAAAAATCACCTGAGTGTGCAATCATAGTGATAGGATTGGTCCCTTTGTTAGACAAGGTGAATACCAAGATTTACACTTTCTTTAATTGAAACTTAAACTACCAGTAGTGAATTTAAATTTTGATTTTGCAAAATATATTTATATGTACCTATTTTATGAAAAGGGTTTGTAAAAAGTTTTAATCCCGGGATCAATCCGAGCAGAGAGTGTGACACTACGTCTTGTAACTAGGGGAGAGGTCTTTCCCTGTCGGACAATGTTGTGATCATTATGGGTCAAGAGGTTAAGTGTGAGAGACCATTATAGTGTTGATTACCTAATTGGCTTTATAGGGTGGCTGAATCCAATTATCATTTAAGTGTAAATGTTGGGCCCAGACTAAGCCCATGTTGATTGGCTCAGGGTTCACTGCCTTGAGCAATGAATTCAACATAGAGGTGGGGCCAAATCCTCATGGACTTGTGTAAGACCTTTGTGGGGTCCCACACCATAAAATATCAGGCCCAAAGTGGCCATGCAACACATAAAAATGCGAGCCATTAAAGAAAATGGGCCAAAGGCCCAATACTATTGAGATTAGTCAAGCTTTAAAGTGTTTTGGGTTGAAATTGGGCATTGTTTTGGGTATGGAGCACCTCTTAAGAGGATAATGCTTATATAGTAAAAGAGTCTAAATATAAATTAGATTTGAATAATCTCTTAATTGCATTAGGAGAGTGCTCCATATAAGGGGGGTTAAGAGGAAAAGAGCAGGTAGAACTTGTCATTCTCTCTTGCTTTATCCTCTTGTCTCTTACCTTTCATAAACCCTATCACGATATAACCATTGCAGTAATTGTTTTTTATTAGTTTTCCTATGAGTTTTTGCAATAAAAAACGTTGGGAAAACCGTGATTATATATTGCATTCGATCAAAGCAAGTTGGACTGATATTTTTGTTGAACTGTCTTCTCTCGTACACCGCACCATTTTCAGTTGGAGGCTGGTTTTGGGATTGATATTAGGCGTGAACACTCACTGTGGGAGTTGTGATTTGTGATCTCTATATCAAGTAAAATCAACTTTAATTTTGCTTTCAAATTTGGTATAGTTTAGTGCATGATCAATCTAGAAATTCAGATTTCGAAATTACCAATGAATCAATTCCCATGTTGGGATTTTTTTTTTTTGAAATTTCACCCAGCCATTTAGGAAAAGTGATGATGATTTGAGTTTTCCATATATAATGCCTATGACCACCCATATTTGAGTTGATTAGATTTAGAATATAGAGGCTCCTTATTTGGGTCAAGTTTTGGTTATTAGTTCATTTTCTTGCATTTCTTGGATTACCAAACTAGAGCAAAACCAATGTTGTGTTTTTGTGTTTGCCATCATCATAGCCCTCCAATGATGCTGAAGGAAAAGAAAAACAGGTGGGTGAATAGGGGTGTCTTTGTTTAATTTGAATCATGGGTTTTATCGCCTGAAAAGCCATCGATTGCACTTGGACTTGAATTTCATTAGATGAGTTTTATTTTGAAAATTTGGGGAATAGTGAGGGGCAAGTTCTATATTTTATTTTTTCATTAGTTTTTAATGGCAATGTCAATTGTTAGAAAACTTGGGCTACTTTAAGACAATATATAAACAATAAGCGTAAAGTTAGTAAATTTTCTAAACCATAGGGATACTTTAAGAATTTTGCCATTTTGAAAAAGAAACATTGAAAGGGTTTAAAATTGCAATTAATATTATGAAGAAAAAAATTGGAAAACAAACAATTTAGTCAAAAGTTACATGAGTATTTTGGACATTTGACATGCATGTTGTCGGAGGAGGGAGAATCTGCTGCGAGGTTTCAACAACAGGCAAAAACTTTGGACGAACTTATGATAACCATACCTCTATATCCAGTGGGCCTTGAATCTTGATGTCCGGATCACCTGCCAACAAAATATATTCTTAGAGATTACTAACATTATGTGCGGTATTACATGGAGTTGGTTTGGAACGTATTTCGTTGGCAAGAGATCCCAACTCCCAACCCACAAACATTCGGGCACATTCGATCTAAAGGCGGTGAAAGAGTTCGCATGAGCGCCCGCCCTACACGCGCTCCACATTACATCCAAACCGTGTATTCGAAGCATCTTACCATGAATTACATACGCTGAGATGTGTACGTAAGCGCCACTTTGTACTGACGGCGGGAAATTGTCATCCTCACCGAATAGTTGGCGGGAAATTCCCCTAAAACATTTGGACATTATTACCCCGGCCATTTCAACGTATTTACACCTGCTTGTCCAGTAAATAGTTACGTTTTTGGCTCCTGCCTCTCCTCCTCTTTCTCTCCTTTACTCCTCTTTCTGCCTTGGTTCTCTCCTGCCCTCCTTCGCTTTCGCCGACGAAACCTTCGATCTGGTAATCCATGGTGAAAGTCTCGAATTCCGAGGCCTCCTCCGACGAGGCTCCGTCGAATTGCTCGATTTCTTCTGATGAGGAGCCGAAGAACGAAGAGATCAACGAAGAGGAGGACGAAGAAGAGCTCGAAGCCGTCGGGAGGACGACTGGCTCTGATGATGACGAAGCAGGCGAGGACAATTCACAGACTGACGACGACACGGGCGCCGATGGGAAGAGCGAAGAGGATGAGGATGAGGAGGTAAGGACTAAGGATGCAGACTTCAATTTTTTATTGGACTTGCAGAATTTCCTCGAGTGAAATGGTTACGTATTTTATTTGCTAGTTAAGGTTTTTGTGATTCTTTCCTCTGTCAACTGGTATTTGGAGGGTTTTGTAGGTTTAGGGTTTTGATTGTTACATTGGAAGGTATTTCTCTGTCGCTTTCCCTCATCTCACTTGCACTTCCTGGTTTCACTGCTTAGCTTACCATTCGTAATTTTATGAACGTACTAATCCTTTTCCCATTTATTTATTTTTTCTCAGTTATATGTGAATGTATGCGATTTTTAGTCTTGTCTGAGTTTCCTTCTCGGATGCATATGCACACACTTGCTCAATTTATTACAGAGCGTTCATTCAAATTCTTTCTCTCTGCCTCGTCCAGTTTTCCTCGGTTCGATTATACATGTCAAACATAGCTAATTTTGTGCCACTGTTCGATTATTTCTCTGGGTGTTCTAAGAGGGGCCTTATATATGTGTTATAGAGTATATGTTGTCTAAAGCATTTTTTACCATTTAAGATTTTTTTTTTTGTTATTTTCCTACAGGGTGGAGACACTTCGGGTAATGCTGAGGTTGGAAAGCGTGAAAAGGCCAGACTGAAAGAATTGCAAAGGCTGAAGAAACAAAAAATCCAGGAAATCTTGGATGCCCAAAATGCTGCTATTGATGCTGACATGGTGCGTGATTCACTATAGGTTGACCATATTGCTACTTTCTATTTGTTATTTTTCACTTGTCGTGGTAGATGGAGTCACGGATGGATGTTTTGGCACCAGAACAATAAAGGGAAGGGCCGTTTGAAGTATCTACTGCAGCAGACAGAGATATTTTCCCATTTTGCCAAAGGAAATCAATCTGCATCTCAAAAGAAACCAAGAGGAAGGTATGTTGCGGATGCAATTTATGGCATTTTTTTTATTGGGAGGTTAAAAGCAGCTGAGATTATTGGCACCCAGCTAAACTGTATTATGACACTGGCACATTGATAGTTGATACTCTATCTTTCCCCTTTCAATCTTCATAACCAATAAAATTGAAGAAAATTAGGAAAGTTCCAGAATCAGGAAAAATTGAAGAACAATGCAAGTGGTGAACCAATCTCTCTCAACAATTAATCATCCCAAAATACCTTGAGATACTTCAAGGAGGAAGGATCACAACAAGTCAAGACTTCAAGTGTGTCATACTTCAAACCTCATGTTGCATATGCTTTTTCTATATCTCCTATTATCAATCTATATCTCATGAGTATGTGATATTTTTTTGATGAATGAGTGGTATTTTTTTAAATAGAGATAGAAATAGTACAAGCATGAAGTACCCTAAGAGGAGGCACGAGGTGTTACCTCCCCTAAAAGGTGGTTCCAAACCCAACTCTTTTCAAATTGCAGTTACTAATTAGCCAAAAATAGAGAATCCCTTGAAGCCCCTTGTTTAGCTAAAGAATCTACCAAAGCATTTGTCGATCTACTAACCCACTAAAAGTTAATTGACATGGTTCTCGTAAGCCATTTGACTTTTTTGATGATGTCTCTATATCCCCAAACAATAGTTTCTGGGTCCGACATCCATACCACTGTCGCCTTAGAGTCTCCTTCAACTATCAAATTAGTTACTCCAAGTTGGTTGGAAATCTGTAGTCCTTGTACCACACAACTAATATCTCAACCCTTGTAGAGTCTCCATAACCCATTGGACCTGAGAATAAGGACAAAATGTTGCCATCCTTATTTCTCAAGATCCCTCCTATACCTGAAGGTCCTGGATTGCCTTGACCGCTCCTATCAAAGTTCAAATTTACAACTCCGTCCGGAGGGGGTAACCAACTTGCTTGTGTTCTATTTTTCTTGGATGATGTGGAGGCTACTGCTGCCAACTCCTTCGAAGGTCATCACTAGAGTAATCCGCAAAGAGATCAGTAGTTTTTAGCCAAAGGATTGCCCTTGTTAGTATACACTCCTTTATTTCAGCAATGCTCATCTCCTTCTCCTGGAAAATTCTGGCATTTCTTTCCTCCCAAATGGTCCATAAGAGGGCTGCCCTAATACATTTTCACATTACTTTCCCTTTCTTTGTTGGCCAACCAAAAAAAGACGGATCAAAAAGCAGATTTACTTCGTCACAAGTATGTGATATTGCTAGCATTATTTTTGGAAAAGAACTAGGAAAAGTGTTTTTATTTATGTTCACATCTTAAGTCTGCAGGCCATGCTTTAGAGAAGTTAGATACTTTTCATGCATCAGTATTTCAAGACAGTTCCACAGAGATAGGGTGTGTTGTTAGGGAATCCTGGACAATAAAGGATTGGGGGTGTTTTTAGGGATGAGAACGGGGTCATTTCTGCCATGTTCTCAGGTCCAATTGGAGTGGGGGATTCTCTTAGAGCTGAGATCTTGGCAGTTATGGAAGGAGTTCAGAAAGCTAAGGAGATGGATACCGGAAAACTCATAATTGAAGGGGATTCGGAGGTGGTGATAGGGTGGCTGAGGAAAGACAACTGTGTATGAGAGGAGAAAATTCAAGTGGCTGGTGCGGGAAATGGAAATCAGGATGAGTTGGGTTAAAAGAACAGCTAACTCTATAGCTGATGGGCTAGCCAAACAGGGGATAGAAAGGGATGTAATGTTTTGGGCTAAGTTGTAACTAAACTGCTTCATTTCCTTTTCTTTCTTTGAGGACTTAAGTTGTTTCTGGAAGGTAAGAGTATTTGTCTTCCTTGCTGTAACTATTCTTGTGATATTTTGATAAAATTGCTGAAATTGTTATTGATAAAAAAAAAGATAGGGTATGCTGTATTTGTGGATCATGCATTCTGTTGATGATTAACAAATGATTTTTTTCATGTATAAGTATATATATATATATATATATATATATATATATATATATATATATATATATATATTTCATTCGGAGCATTTGCCATAGTTTTGATTGGAAGTTCTCTACAATTCCATTTTTTTTGCTGTGTGTGCATGCATGCTTGTGTCTGTCATAGTTGTCAAGGTGCATAGGTATTTTAGGCCATACTGGAACACCTACATGCATTGGAGAGCCTAGCACCTACCTAGAAATAGAATTTGACAAAGAGGAATATAAAAAGCACATCCAAAGGACGCCAAAAGTAAAACTGCTTTGAGAAAGACACCTTTGTTTTGAGGAATGCTTAAAGAAAGACACCATACAGAACCAAAAATAAACCAATAAATAAAAAAACAAAGAACTGAATCCTAGAGTGATAACTTGGTGATTAATGCTAAGGCAATGAGGATATGGAAAGCAGAAGACAGTGAGGGCCCCTGTTGGTTCAATGTGGAGGTAGCAGAAGACAGAGAAGGCAGTTTGGATGTTGCAATTGCTTTTGATACCTCTCCAATTAACTTGGTGATATCAGAGGCAGGGATAGCAGGAATTGCCCATGGGCCACAAGAAAACAGCAACAATTGCTCCCTTGCTCATAATGTGGATGTGTTAAATCGATTTTGGAAGATGCTTAGGTGTTTCTTTTCCTGATGGGGAGAGAGGATGCAAAGTTGCTGACTTCCTTGGAGACAAGTCACCTCGAATTTTGTGCTAGTTTGTAGAAGAAGAAGCACGTAGGGGTGGTTGTGGTTCAGATGGCTGAGAGCAGCTATGAATCAAATTTGTTGCTGGCTAGTATGGACTGCGTCCTGGGTTGCAGGGGCTAAGAAGCTTGCTGATTTCAATGATGGTGTGGTGGTGAAGACTAACAGATTTGGAAGATGCAGTAGCCGAGGTAGGTCTAGAAGGGGTAGAGGAAAGAAGGGCTTGGTTTAAAAGGTTGTTTTTGTGTTTCGTTGTGCTTTGCTTTGAGCCCAGGTGGGGGTGGGGGCTGGCCTGTTTTTTTTTTTTTTTTTGGTCCTTAAGTGTAGGTAAGGGTGTCAATGCACCAGTTTTGGATTGGACCCCGTCCAGTCCAAAATCAATTTGGACGGATTGGATGGACCAACAAGACATTGGATTGGACCAATCTAGTCCAAAATACTGTTTAGATTGGATTGGATTTGGTCCATCCATTACAAGTTTATATTGGACTGGGTTGGATTAAGCCAATATATGGTCCATTGATATAAGATAAGAATATATGTGCCAGTGGACCGGGTATGGGTTAAAGCCAATTTAAATTAAAATGATTTAAAACAGATTGAACGGTCTAGACATTGAATTGGACCAGTCCAAATTGGTCCAAAACATTCATTGGATTGGTTCTGGTCCATTAATAATGGACTCACATTGGACTGGATCGGATTGGACCAAATCCAGTCCAATCGACACCCCTATGTGTAGGGCAAGGGAGAGACACTAGGCTGGTTTTGGCAGTCTTTGTTTTGTCCTCTGCTTGGTTAAGTAGGCTTGTTGTTGGGTGTGCCCTTCTGGCTGGGGTTCTCTTTTGGCTCTCCTGGTGGCTGTAGCTGGTGTTAAATTTTGTGGTTTGAGCCTCTTTGTACTTTTTTTTCTTTCTTGTTTATTTTATTTATACTTTACCTTTTCAAAAGAAAAACCTAGAGTAATAAAATGCCAGATAAGTATTTGAAGCAAGGTACATTGTCATCTAACATCTTTAATAGGTTGATTAGAAATACACGGTTACATTGTCATCTTATATCTTTAATAGGTTGATTAGAGGTACAAGGTTATACTTTGTCAGCTTATATCTTTAATAGGTTGATTAGAAGATACATTGTCATCTTATATCTTTAATAGGTTTATTAGAAGTACAAGGTTACAGTTGTAGCAATTCATATAACGAATGTGCTTTTCTTCATTTTGGCTTCTCACTTAAATGTTTTTTTTTTTTTTCCCCCCCACTAGGGGCCGTCATGCATCCAAGGTAACAGAGGAAGAAGAAGATGAAGAATGTCTTAAAGAGGAAGAGGATGCCTTTTCTGGTGCAGGAAATACACGATTGGTGACACAACCTTCATGTAAGTTGTCACCCATATTTCATAAGAAGCGGCATGCATATTGATATATTTAGAAATTCCAATGTTTTATGCCATACTATTATAAGAGGTGCTTCATGGATAAATTCCATTGTACTTGTGGATTTTGATATCCTATTTTCTGACCATCAGGAAAAACACTTCTCCAGGGGAAGTTCGATGGTCTTCCATCTCTTTCTGAGTATATTGTCTTTGGTTGTCCTCATTGTATGTGTTAACATAGATTAGAAACAAAAGTAGTGGCAATATGTAAAAGGGAGAGAAGGATCTTTTGGGTTTTGTAATGTCAATGAATTTCATTCCCTTTCAAAGAATCCATGCTGACTGTGAAAAGGCCAGCAAGGCAATACAACAGAGCTGAAAGCTGACCTCTCATTTGTTAATGCATTTTGGCGAAAACTTTATATTGCATTCTCAGATCCTGGACAAACCCCAGGCTAAACTATCTCTTGAATATCCTCTACTTAGCTAGAGCATTAAGAAGTTTATTAGCACACCTTGGGATACATTTGAACGAGCAACTAAGATTTCTTCATAAAGACTGGGCTTTCTTTACTGTAGGACCGAATTTCCATGGCACAACCTTTTCTGTACACAACCATGAAACAAAAACTTGACTAAATTTCTCCACTTGTTTGTGGCTACTATCTTTAAACCTTGCATGAATTCCATTGGTTTAGATCTTAAAGAGTTTCTGATACTATGCAGGCCCGACAAACTCAGTTTTGCACTGTCTCATATCTCTGTTCTTTGCTTCCTTCTTTTTGACACATCCACGACAATTTGTCAACCTCTCATTAGATCATTCGTCGATTCCCCTTTGAGATTAACCCACAGCCATTTAATGATTAGATTGGATGATGTTGGGGAAAGCAATGGATAAACAGGGCCTTTAGGCCCTTTACTCTGGAAAATGGTGGCTTTTAAAATGTGAAATGGAGGATTTTTCCCCATTATTGAGATTTCATAAGCTGAATGCCCCATCTCTGACTCCCACCTTTTAATTGTTAGTTGTTTTATGTTTAATCTGCTTCTCTGTGCAGGCATTCAAGGGAAGATGCGGGATTACCAGTTAGCTGGGTTAAACTGGCTGATACGTCTTTATGAGAATGGCATAAATGGAATTCTTGCTGATGAGATGGTATGCAGATATAGTTTAACATTTAATTTTAGGTTTCTCTATCTTCTGTTATGTTAATTATTGGTAGTAAGGCCAAGTTTTGACTATTTATTTATTAGCTGATATGTTGATCAAGATTTCTAATTAGAATTGACTTCTTCAGTCTGTATGTGCAAAATTGTATGTTGTATATGTTTTTATGATATATCCTTTTCAATGTGATACCATGAAATGTTTTCTTTCCAATCAGTTCATGTGAATGATAACTTGGGGTAAATTCCACCCAGGGTCTTGGCAAAACATTGCAAACGATCTCCCTACTAGGTTATTTGCACGAGTTCAGAGGAATCACTGGACCTCATATGGTTGTTGCACCAAAATCTACTCTTGGAAACTGGATGAAGGAGATCCGGCGGTTTTGTCCAGTTCTGCGTGCAATAAAATTTCTGGGAAATCCAGATGAAAGAGTATCTTAACCAATCTCAGATTTGTGATGTATTCCTTTGCTTGCTATACTTTTAGAATCCATAATGTTAATGACTTGCTCTGGTTTTTTATTCTGCAGAGGCATATACGTGAGAAATTATTGATTGCTGGTAAGTTTGACATCTGTGTGACTAGTTTTGAGATGGCCATCAAAGAAAAAAGTGCCTTGAGACGCTTTAGCTGGCGCTATGTCATTATTGATGAGGCCCATCGAATCAAGAATGAGAATTCGCTTCTTTCGAAAACAATGAGACTCTATAACACCAATTACCGTCTTCTTATCACGGGAACACCTCTTCAGGTAGCTATCTATAATTGTCTTGTCTATGTGACTCTAGCATGTGCTTGTCATGGAGGGTAGTTTCTCTTTTGTAGTATCTTCTGCATTTGAGGTGAGCACAATATAATTGAATGTTCTGACCCATGTACCTGACTTTTTGTAAGTTAATAATTTAAAGCAGGATTTTACAAAAGGTTTTTCTCCTTAATGGTTTATGTAAAACACAAGCATTTAAAGGAGTTGGGTTTCTTACTATTGGATGGTCTTCCGGTTATTTTTAACTTCCATGCATGTTGATGCGTCTTCCCAATGCTGTATTTGGCAACCACTATATTGCCTTCTCCATAAAGAGAGCTGAGTTTAAACAAAGAAACAATCAAAAAAGAAAGTAAGATGATCTCAATTTCTACCTGGTTGATTTGGTCATGTATGTGCCTAACTACATATGTATGTTAAATGAACTCAATTCTCTCTCTCCCCCCTCTATCTTGATGGTCTGTCACTGATATTAGATCCTTATCATCAGTTTGAGTAGTTTTCTGTTTCTTTTTTCCCTGCATGAAACTTGTAGATTTTTAGGCATCTTCTGCTAAAGTTCCTGGACAGTAGTAGTTATATTGATATAATTTTTGCTTATATGCAGAACAATCTCCATGAACTTTGGTCTCTTCTCAACTTTCTGCTGCCGGAGATATTTAGTTCTTCTGAAACCTTTGATGAGTGGTTTCAAATATCTGGTGATAATGACCAGCAGGAGGTTGTTCAACAGCTTCACAAGGTAAAGCTTTTACCTGTAATCTTTGAACACCTATTTTTTCATTTACCTTTACTGGAGTGATTGGTGTATTCTTTTGCACCTTTGAAGGTCCTTCGTCCATTTCTCCTACGAAGGTTGAAGTCGGATGTTGAAAAAGGCTTGCCCCCCAAAAAGGAAACAATACTTAAAGTAGGGATGTCCCAAATGCAGAAGCAGTATTATCGTGCTTTATTGCAGAAAGATCTAGAGGTTATTAATGCTGGTGGAGAGCGTAAGCGTCTTCTGAATATAGCAATGCAATTGCGTAAATGTTGTAATCATCCATACCTTTTCCAAGGTGCAGAACCTGGACCTCCTTATACCACGGGAGAGCATCTTATCACAAATGCAGGTGGGAAGGAAATATCTTATGGATTTTTTTTTCTAAAGTTATTTGGTACTAATTAGTCAGCCAATTGTAAATATCACTTCCCATCTTCTTGTAGGTAAAATGGTTCTTTTGGATAAGTTGCTCCCAAAACTAAAAGAGCGTGACTCTAGGGTCCTGATATTTTCACAGGTCTGTCATTTATGGAGATGTGTGGTTTTGACTAATTTTCTTAGAGTGCATAATGAATCGATGATTCCAGTTCATCTATGCTACTTGTGCATCTACTGTAACCCCAAATTTCTCTCTTTCCTTCCAAGTGTTGAGAATCTGCCTTTATTGATTGTATTTTTGTGGATGGATGCTTTTGTTTTTGTTTAGATGACAAGGTTGCTGGACATTTTGGAAGACTATTTAATGTTCCGAGGGTACCAGTACTGTCGGATTGATGGGAATACTGGTGGGGAAGATCGTGATGCTTCCATTGAGGCCTTCAACCAGCCGGGAAGCGAGAAGTTCATCTTCTTACTATCAACCAGAGCAGGTGGCCTTGGTATTAATCTTGCCACTGCAGATGTTGTCATTTTATATGACAGTGACTGGTAAGTCACTCTTGTTTGGTGTAGTTTATTGCTTGTTGTTTAATCAATGGTAGTAAATCTGCGAGGATAACCTATTTAACCCAGGAACCCACAAGTGGATTTGCAAGCACAAGACCGTGCTCATAGGATTGGTCAAAAGAAAGAGGTTCAAGTGTTTCGCTTCTGCACAGAGGTTTGTTTGTTTGTTTGTTTTGTTTTTAATTTATTTCAAGGCCTACCTGAAAGCCATTTCTATCGTTTGAAATGCCATTAATGTTTCCTTTTTTTCCTCATTCATGATTTATGATGATTCAGTACACCATAGAGGAGAAAGTGATTGAAAGGGCTTATAAAAAGCTTGCATTGGATGCTTTGGTGATACAACAAGGGCGACTGGCGGAGCAGAAAAGTAAAGGATAATCTACTTTATAAGCTTCCATGTTGGTTTATTAGTGACTTATTTTTAGAAGTCTGAAATAACCTGTTCTTGAATCTTGATTCTTTTATGGGTTCATTGGTGCAGCTGTTAATAAGGATGAACTATTGCAAATGGTGAGATTTGGTGCTGAAATGGTGTTCAGTTCCAAAGATAGCACGATTACAGATGAGGATATTGACCGAATCATAGCTAAAGGTGAAGAGGCAACAGCAGAGCTTGATGCCAAGATGAAGAAATTCACTGAAGATGCTATCAAATTTAAAATGGATGACAGTAAGTTGATGCATAAATGAGTTTTTCACCTGAATGCTCTCTTTTTTCTCTTACATGATAAAGTAACACAATTATATGCATTTACCTAATCATCCATCTTTTTTTTTTCTTTTTTGCAGCTGCTGAGTTGTATGACTTCGATGACGATAAGGTAGGATAAATTCTTTGAATGCCACACCATACTTCCAATCACTATGGAGCAGCTAAGTTTATTAATTGGACATAATGTTTTTAGACATTTTACTATATTACTTGTGTTGAATTATTCATTCTTCAACTTTGTTGAAGGACGAGAACAAGCTTGATTTCAAGAAGCTTGTCAGCGAAAACTGGATTGAGCCACCTAAGCGAGAGCGGAAGCGCAAGTAAGATTTTTTTCCCATGTTGGGGGGTGTTGCAAATGGTTTTCTTGTAACTTGATAATTTTGCCATGCTTCTCTTTTAGTTACTCGGAGTCTGAATACTTCAAGCAAGCAATGCGCCAGGGTGGGCCAGCAAAACCAAGAGAACCACGGATTCCTCGTATGCCTCAGCTGTAAGTTATCTTTTGATGTGAATTCCTGTAGGTAGGGCTGTCAATGGTTTGGATTTGGGCTTAAAGTTATATCTGTTAAATAATTGGATCACTCATGGATCGCCCATTTGATCCGATTAAGATCCAAATCTGATTAAGTTTTATATAATTATGTATATACACAACATTCTTAATTAAAAATTCATTATTTCATGTTTATATAAATTTCTTGTAAATTATTTTTTAAATAATTCTTAGCGTTTCTTTATTTTAAAGGTGGTTAAAGGGACTTGGTTTAAATCTGAAAATATGATAGGATTTGAATATGCTCCAAGAGCCCTTAGATCGTGGCTGATTTTGGATTAGATTTGGTTTTGTAACTTATTTTTGCATAATTAGATTGAACTTGGATAATGGTGCCTTTTTGTTCTCAGGCATGACTTCCAGTTTTTCAACACACAAAGGCTAAGTGAGCTTTATGAAAAGGAAGTGCGCTACCTCATGGTCAGTGACATTTTAAATGTATTTCTTTCTGTTCTGATCCGTGGCTTGCTCATGGGTTTAGGATTTACTTAATCTATATTACCATATGTTTTTCAGCAAATGCATCAAAAGAATCAGATGAAAGACACTATTGGAGAAGGGGATGAAACTGAAGGTTCTCTCTCATTTTTTAGATTTTATTTTATTTTTGATATTCAAGATTCTGGTTTTTTCCCTTTCAGTGGTATATTCAAATATCCCTATTGGACTTACTTTTGGCCAATTATTCCTGTTTAGATTTAGGGGATCCATTGACTGCCGAAGAACAAGAAGAGAAAGAGCAGCTGTTAGAAGAGGTAAGTCTATTATTACTGTTATAATTGGTTCTCTTGATGTTTCTTTTCTTTCTGAAGAAAATAAACTTTACTTTTTTTCCTAAACTTGATTCTTGGTGAGCTTTAGGGATTTTCAACATGGACTAGGAGGGATTTCAATACTTTCATCCGAGCTTGTGAGAAGTATGGTCGGAATGATATAAAAAGTATTGCTTCTGAAATGGAGGGAAAGTCGGAAGAGGAAGTTGAAAGATATGCCAAAGTCTTCAAAGAAAGATACAAGGAATTAAATGGTAATTGTATTGTTTCTCTTTACGCATTTTCAGGCGATGGTGCCACATGGATATGTTACACCTGCAATGTCAGCTGTTGGATGTGAGAATATAATATAGCACATAATGATATTAGGAGGTTTTCTACAGTAATTTTCACATATCCTGTATCTCACTTTGAGTTATATTGATTACAATTTGAGCCATGAAATCAGTGTTTATTAAACCAAACACAACCTTTTTTTTCTGCTTTTAAAAATTTTAATTTTTATCCACAATTATATCAGGTTCTTTTAGCAAGATGCATTTAATAATGTGAACTAGACTTAATGGGCGACTTAGACATACCCTGTTCATTTAATTGTTTTTTCTCACTATTTACTTTTTGTATACAGATTATGACAGGATTATTAAGAATATTGAAAGAGGGGAGGCAAGAATCTCTCGAAAGGATGAGATAATGAAGGCAATTGGGAAGAAGCTAGACCGGTACAAGAATCCATGGTTGGAACTGAAGATTCAATATGGTCAGAACAAGGGAAAGCTGTATAATGAAGAATGCGATCGATTCATGGTGAGGTTTCTTATAATTCCCCTGTTTTATTTCTTTTTTCTTTTGAAATTTCCCTGTTTTTTATGAACTATATTGTGTGCACTGGGTGGTTTCAGTTATGCATGGTTCACAAACTTGGGTATGGGAACTGGGATGAGCTGAAGGCAGCTTTCCGCACCTCACCCCTATTCCGTTTTGATTGGTTTGTAAAATCTCGCACCACTCAAGAACTTGCAAGGCGCTGTGATACCCTTATTCGGTTGGTAGAGAGGGAAAATCAAGAATTTGATGAGAGGGAGAGACAAGCTAGGAAAGACAAAAAGCTTGCCAAGGTTGGTATTTTTTTTGCTGGGTTCTGATCCAAGTTTGTATCCCCCCCTCTTTTCAACAATGGTATGGTGGTGTATCTAACTACATGTCCTTTTCTTTTCCTATGTATTCTCCCCACTCAGAGCATGACACCATCAAAGCGGGCCATGGCTAGAACGGCAACAGAGAGTCCAATATCAACCTTAAAGAAAAGGAAACAGTCGGTGATGGATGACTACCTAGGCTCAGTAAGCTATACTTTCCAACTTTTTCGTTCTTTATTCAGGATTCTTTAAAAGAGCATCACTAATGCCATCATAAAAGGGAAAAGTAAACATGGGGTTGTGTAGAAAGACATGGTTGTAAGGTGCTTAGTTTTGTTCACCAGTTAAGTAATGGACATGGGTCACATGTCGGGCTGCTATCCAATTGTCCAAATTTGAATTCAAAATTGATCCCATTAAGGGTGATCCAAATTTAGTCCCTCTATAATTGGATCGAATATGGATCCACCCCTATCTAATCCGATAGAATCTGATTTGATTTGATTTAAAAATATATACTCCTATATACTTAAATTATATTGTATCTATTTTGAATGCTATCTCTATAGTTCTTACTAAATTGTCATAACTTCAAGTTCCATACAAGTAATTTTCAGTTCATTTTTTCATGAGATACAATATCAAAGCCATTTTTAGTTTATTTTACAGATAAATATATATACATTGACCATTTTAGTTTAATGTACTTGCACTATTCAACATCTGATTATCTCTAAGTTTGATTCTAATCCGATATAAAACGAATAAAATTTGGACCTACCTATGTCTGATTCAATTAAATCGGTTTGCAGCCCTAGTAGCCACATGGCCCATGATTTTTATCATTGGTATTCTCTGAGATGTGTCACTGAAGCTTTTGGATTGATGTTCCCGTGGTTGCAGGGGAGGAGGAGGAAATGATATTTATGGGAGGCAACGTTCAGATTGTTATAACCATATATTTTACTAAATCGAACATATGCATCAAGTAGGATTCTGCCCCAACTAGCGATATCAGGTTCACATACAAGAATCCAGCCTGGCTGTGGCTTTGTTTTTGGATTGGTGGAAGGACAGTTCCCTTGGTAAAAAGGGTAAACATTTAGGAAGGCAATGTATGTACAAATACTGAAATGAAATGATCCATCCACTTTTTTATGTGAGCCTACGTAAACGTAACACAAGCTAGACTAATTTAATCTCTCCAATTTTTTTCTTTTTATTATTTTATTTTGTTGCATACACCTTGTCAAAGTAGGATCAAGTAATGCTTCTTCTGTAGTGCTGACCATTTATAAAGGGAAAACACGTGGTTATTGGCCACTCAGGCGAGTTCACATCTGGGACGCCCCACAAATGTCCCCACTGCACATCCCCACCTTGTATTGGGGTAATGTTCCCAATAAAAGGTGTGATGTGCTATGGGACATTGTTGTGGGGTGCGGATGTGAACTCGATCGGGTAAAAGGCATGCATTACACGATATAAACGAGATCACATCTTCCCACAAGGAATCGCCCCAATGTCCCACCGCACATCCCCGCCGTGTAATGGGAACTCCTGAATCCTGTTAATATATATAACTAACTGTCCGTTTGGGCGAAATAAGAAATACAAGAGACCGAGAAATGTTTTCTTCAACTGCGCTACATGGGTAATTAGGTTGTGTTTGGTAACCATTTTTACACTATCTATAAACGCAACGCCAAAGTGCGATCTCATGTGCATTTTTTTTTTTTTTAATATCTTATGTCCTACATACATGATGCGATAAACCTCTCATTTCAATGAGGTCAATTAGGGTAGTAGGGTAAGAAGAGAGGTTAATTCAACCATCGGCATTGCCATGGTCCCATAGTGACAAATGGCATATATGATAAGGGTGCATAAGAGTTCAAGAACTTCCCATAATTGACAAGCACTATTTATGTCATGACCATACAAACAAAATCTCATCTCGATACAAAAAAAAAAAAAACTGTACACAACCTAGACTAGACATCTCTCAGTGCAACTGTGCAAGCGGAGGTGCAATGTAAATTCATTCCTAATATCAAAGCCGTCCCCCACTTACGGCAATAACAATGATGCTCAAACTTTTCGTATAACCCCAAAAATTGACGGACTGAAATCCATAGATAGAGAGATGGAAAAATGGGACACCCATAAGGCCATAACAATCAAACAAATCTGTAATCCACTCCTCTTCCCCCCACCATTCAATATTTACCCACCACTAACACCGAAAGTACATACAGAGAATCAGGGATTAAGATATCCTCCTCCTCCTACAATCTTCCTTCAGTACCTTGTGCTTTAGAAGGGCTTCCAATGTGAAGCTTCCACACTGAATGTTTGTCCTTTGGATTTACCAATGTTCCGAATCAATTCCTCTTCAACTCTACTCTTTTAACTGTAACTGCATAGAAATGATATGTGGAAGCCACGAGTCAAATTTAGATAAACGTGTGAGAACTATGAGTTGAAAAAAATGCAAGAAGGAATACATAATGGACTTTGATACTTCTCTTATACCTTTGAGATCTTAAACTAATGAATGATAGCAAAAGAGAAATTGTTATTTATGCATGACAATGAGGTTACCTCAAGGTTTCTCGTTTGTTCCATCAAAGCTACCCATGGCATTTGCCCGCTTTCTCTCCCTCCAATTCTCACCCCATACTTTTGCCTCTGCAACTGCACGTTCTCTATCAAAATCACGGTTGTAATTCCTTGGCGTTTCTCTTGCTCTAGTGGCATGGCCAGGGCTGTCTCTTTGAGATTCCTGCTTTTCTAATTCATCCAAGCCCCACTTGCGCCCAGATCCGCCGCTGGTTTCCCCCCTGCCAACATCTGCACCGAAGCTCATGCCTCTGCCAAGGTCTCTCTGTCTGAAATCAGGTGAATTCTGGTGCGGAGATTGGGAACCATGTCGGCCGATACGTCCAACCTCATCTTGGCTCTCGGGCCCACCGCTGAGGTTCCTTCTTTCGTTTCTGTCCCTTGTAGCAGATGAACCAATCCTGTTGCTCTGTGCAATGGCTGCATTTGGGTCATATGTTTGGGAAGCCAAGTATGAAAGTGCAGTCACAACATCTCCTATGAGAGGCCTTGTGGCAGCTTGCTCTTGCAAACACATGGCAGCAACAGCAAGGGCCTGGTAAAGTCCTCTCATAGGATAACGTCCTTGCAATAGTGGATCAGCCATCTTGGGGAACTTCCTGCGATCCTTGAATAGCGGTCTTGCCTGGAGAAAATGGCAAAAGAATATTCTTTTTGGAAACGTAACCAGGGCATTAACAAACAACAAAATTCGGCAGTATAGAAATAAGGGAAAAGAAAAAACAGAGAGAAACATTACCCATGCAACAAGATTATGCTCTCCGGGTGCCCGGGTGTTGTCAATAGCCTTCCTGCCTGTGATAAGCTCAAGGAAGACAACACCAAAGCTGTAGACATCAGACTTCAGAGTGAGTTGGCCAGTCATAGCATACTCAGGAGCACAATACCCATATGTTCCCATCACTCGTGTGGAGACATGAGTCTTGTCACCCACAGGACCCAATTTTGCAAGCCCAAAGTCTGACAACTTTGGGTGGTACCCCTCATCAAGCAGGATGTTTGATGACTTAAAGTCCCTGTAAATGACAGGTGGATTTGCTTTATCATGCAAGTACTCCAAGCCCTTAGCTGCCCCGGCTGCAATTTTCATCCTTGTATTCCAGTCCAG
Source organism: Nelumbo lutea (assembly GCF_056320005.1). Taxonomy (NCBI): domain Eukaryota; kingdom Viridiplantae; phylum Streptophyta; class Magnoliopsida; order Proteales; family Nelumbonaceae; genus Nelumbo; species Nelumbo lutea. The sequence continues at coordinate 106,054,632 of NC_142686.1, forward strand.
AGGTTCCTTGTCTGGGGGAAGATCTGGAAACAGGAGAATCTCATTTTAGTTGATTTTCAACTGCTACACTCACCTCCTTCGAACTTTTAGAAAATGTAACAAGTGAACTTTAGAATTTTATTTAAGAGAGATAACTTATAAATGCAAAGAGCCAACCAAGTCCAACAGTGATGTTGATTCAGTGGCACTTGCGCCATAATATACTGCCACAAGAAAATATCAGAGTTGAATCATCTTCAACAAGATAATCTAGTTGACCAATTACATTTGGCTTACCTCTGGCACCAATAAATAGAGCAGGGAAGTATAATTCATAAAGGTTTTTAACCCTAAAGATATTTGGAGAACATAAACTTTTAATTAATCCAATAGTAGAAATTGTAATTGACATAGATGGTTCAATCATGTTTATGTTCCTTTATTTTATCTTTTGGTTGAATATACCCAAAGAGGAATGATGTTAAAGGAGTTTGGCTGTTTCTACAGTTCCATTAACATTGTCACTCCTTTTATATGCAACCAAACACAACCTATGTGGACTCCTCAGATTGTGTCCTCATGGTCTTTCACTCTGGTTCACTTGTTTCAAGAAGCGGCACATTGAGAACCAGTACAGATCATATGATTACCAACTCCTTCATAGGAGTTAAATGTTGTCAAATATGCTACTGTCATATGGGTGTAGAACCATAGGGAAACACTTGAATAATAAACTTGAAAATTGTCTTGTTTGAAGGGCCATTAATGTAATTGATGGGAAATTTCAACAAGTGGAGAATCCAGTAATGATCTTTTTTTTCCTCCATTTGTCTATGTCTCTATGATGATACGACCTCTGGAAATTCTAATCATCTGAGTTTGGGTTGGCACTGGGCAAATGGAGGAGTGACACAGAGGAAATTAAGGTGGGAAACAGACGGATCTTCAAAAATGTTTTGGTTTAATAACAGATCCCCCTAAAAAAGAGTTTCATATAGCATCATGAGATAGGATTACTTTATATGGTTTAATGGAGGCTAATTTGGTAACTTAGCTCCTTAACTCCTTTAGGGATTGGAGGGGCCACAAAAGATAAAGCTGAAAACATAATCTGGCTTTGAGCGGGTAAACTAGGGAGAGCTGATTCATATGAATACTGTCACGACTTCCAATTTCTCTTGATTAAAGGCAATTATGAGAATGCTATTTGATAGGTTTGGGAGGAATAATTGCAAATAGTCTTTCATGCCATCAAGATGTCACTGCATCTGATATCTTGTGGTCCTGGTTTTAGACAGATTACTAAAGATTATAATGAGATTACTGAAGGGTTAGGTCAGATTTCAATGGGGATAAAATGAAAAAGGGGTCTCCTTCCCATTATACTATTTTGTTTTAATGAAGGGGCTAATGGGTTAGCTAGAGGGACTCCTTTTTGATGTTTTCATGCCCATTCTATACTACTTACTATGCCAGTTTTTGCATCAACAAAGTCCTTCTATTTGTCTTCTTCTGTTATATGTGGAATTAGAAAACTTTATTAATGTCTACACAAAAATGAAGAGTTATACAACAAAAGGCTAAAGTCAATTTACACTTCATAGTATACGACCCTCTGCACCCTAAAGATTGGGCCAATTATAGACAGAATCTCTACCCGTACAATCTTTGAAGTCCTTTAGAACTAAGGATCATTCTAGCAAAAAAACCATTATTGTCCATTCAAAGACACATCAAAAGCATTTCTTGACTAACACATATAGACCTGTTCATAGGCTGGGCTTGGGTTCAGGCTTTGCCAAAATTTGAATGGGCTGGCCTGAAGCACCATAAATCTGAGCCCAACAAGCTGCCCATGAACAGGTCTAACCACATATACTGTTGTTATTTCTCTCGGAATATCTAGCAAATAGTGTAAGGGATTATGGATAAAATAAAAAAACCCTACCACCTATTGACACCATGGGATAAGGTAGCATCACTTTTCTCATCAATGGGGGGCAAGAGCAAAAGATCTGGAATAAGGATAAAGAAAAAAAACAGAGGAGGTGGTAGACAAAATAAATTAGTATTTTATCAACTCTTCTGAAGATTTGCACATAGCACAACAGTTTTGGAACTGCATCCCTATATTACTTAGATGATGGTTATTGGGCACATTATTTAAAAGACCTTTGACCCATGTTTCTGCATCATTTTCATGAATCCTTTTTGTTGTTCTGTTTGGAGTAGCTGGTCAAGTCAATGATGTTGAAGGCAGAGACGCAGAGTTGATTCTTGACAGTAACTTTGGTGATGGATCTAAAGAATAGCTATCAGAATGGTGCAATGCTCTAATTCCCTATATATCACTTTGAGATGTTTAACCTCTGGGAATTATTATCTTCCCAAGTACCCTATGCCCTAATTCTCTTAAAGGCATCAAACTGGTCTTGTGAGCATCTTTTTAAAAAGCATAAATGTTCAAATTGCTCTGAGTGCTTAGAAATGGCTACCAAATCAAGTTCATTGAAAAGTGAAGAAATACCATAAAAGTATTCTACTAGTTCAATAAGCATTGCTATGTCTTTAGCTCTGAAGCTCATGTTTAGCTGCTGCAAAGTTCTCCCATCCTTCTACTGCAACACCATATATTTGGCATGCTTTAAAAAGCAAGTAATGAGCTGCTAATAAACTTAACATAGATAAAATCATTTTGAAATAGAAAGCAGAAATTTCAAATTCTCACATAAATTCGTAATTCGTGTTGCTTATTTGTACGTTAACCATGCTACAGCAAGAGCTGTCATCACTAATTCCAAGTTACAAACCTCTAAATTTTGAATGAGATTATGCAAGTGGACCATAAACATGGGAATGAATGGCATTTCAAAGACTCCCAAATATTAAAAAAAAAAAAAAACAAGGAAATGATCTAGAACAAACTGCTCTCCTGGTACTCAGAAACATGTAGAAGATCAAGTAACTAGCTAGCAACAAAATTAACATAAATTAAAAGCTATTTGAAATAGCTAGGCAGAAATTTCAAATTCTCCCATATATTAGCATTCATCATATTATTTTTTTTGACACTGCCAATCATGTTACAGTAAGAAATCTTACCACTGATTCCAATTTCAAAATCCCCAAAATTTTGAAAATGATATTGTGCAAATAGAGGGGCCACAGATGAAGATTTATTTATTTTCTCCCTCTTCTCAAGTTCCATGAACATTTTTCTAACATGCTCCCCTCCACTTGAAGAAGCGGTCCCTGTTTTCCAGTCTTTATCAACCACTCTCTGAAGATCCATTTTCTTGACTGCCTTATAGATTTGATCCAGAATTTCAGGAGCATGTCCAACTTCCAACCTTTATTTCATTATCCACTAATGTTTTTGCATCCAATAGAGTCTTATTGCTTGCTATTAAAGCCCTTCAAATACCCCAATTATAATTAATGTTGGTCATGCAGAATACCTTTTTTTTACAAAGTTTCAAATATGCTGAATTTGTTGCATATTCTTAAATTGTATGCGAAACAGGCAATCCTGGGAACAGATAATCCAGGAGAATATAAAGTTGCTTCATGGTGTTTGGCTGGTGAAAGGCTTTTCCAAGTGGGGAGAATCCTATGGCACTTAACTCTGTTTGCAGCATGTTGGACAATGAAAGGAGCAAAATTCCAGAATTATTGATTAAAAAGGCCATCTGGAGGAAAGAGTAGTAGGAAAATACAATGCTTCATCTTTTCTGAGCCTCTGTTCTTTTGGATTTTGTGGATCTTTTGATTCAACATTTTTTGTAACTTCAAAAAAAGAATGTGGCAGAAATGACAATGTTAAGATGGATGAATGGAATAACTAGAAAGGATAGGATCATAAATGAACTTGTTCAAAGGAACCTAGGAGTAGCTCCAAAAAGATATAAAATGAGGGAATGTAGACTAAGATGGATCTTTCATGTGCCGAGGTCATATACAGAACCAATAAGGAAAAAGAAAAAAGATCTGTTACAAATTGAAGGGGCTAGAAAATCTAGGGGCAAACTGAAAAGGAAATGGGTTGAAGCAGTGAGAAGTGATTTAAAGGTCCAACGGATATGGTAATGGTACTGACTAGAACAGTGGCAGAATAGGATTCATGTAGTGTACCCTATATAGTTGGGAAAAGGCTTGGGTGATGATGATGATGATGATGATGGACAAAGCAACATTTTCTAGATATTTTGTACTAGATGTATTATTTTGTACATAATACCATGAGGACCATAGAAAGCCTTATGAAATCAGACATTTGGGTCCATTTATTGTTTTTTTTCTCCTGTTTTGTGATATAACACCACTGGCAGTCTAGCACACCATTCACTAAAAAAATGCCTACTTTGTATAACGAGTCCTATTCATAAATAACTATGGTTGAGTATAATAGGCAAGAATTAATACATATATACTTGACCAAATTATTCGGATTCTTGTTTGAACATCCAAAAATATATTCTAAAAGGACCTCTTCTTAAGATTAGATAAGATCCCCTTTCAGGATAAAGATAGAACTATTGAATATGTCAAACTTTTGAATTTTCATGATCCTTTGACAAAAACGATATAAGAATTAGCCTGTGCATGCACAAAGCTTACAACTATGTTATAACATAGATTTCAACTACTGCATAGATGGTTATGAAGCCTAACCATGTAAGTGGTCCTCCAAAGATCCCAATGGCATGTACTCATAAACAAGGAGGCGTTGATCCCCATCAGCACAGTAACCAATCAAGTTGACAAGGTTGGGATGGTGTAAGAGGCTGAGCATGAGAACTTCCACCAAGAATTCTCTATTTCCTTGAAGGCCATTCCTGTCAAGCTGCTTCACAGCAACTACCTGCAAAATTAATTAATTCACATCAAGAACCATTCTTAAATTCCCCAACAATAAAGTTTCATCCTAGTAGATCAGACGAATGATGCAGAACAGCATTTTAATGGGTAAGAAAATTAACATAGGTTTCCTGTATAATCAGTAAAACATGAAACAGTAAGTAAATTTCTACAGTATGATGATAAAAATGTAAGTTGTATGGCATCAGCAAGTGCAGCATTTAATCCCAGAGTTCTCTCGATTCCACTATATATTAAGTGGACCTTGAAAACTTGAATGACCAACCTGTCCAGTGCTCTCCAAACGACCCTTGTACACTCGCCCAAATCCTCCTTCACCCAAGAGGCATTCTTGCCTAAAGTTCTTAGTGGCAGCAGCAAGCTCTCGAAATGTAAATGTCTGTGCAGCAATATGTGTGGCCTGCCCATCTTTTGTAGCTGGAGTTTCCTTCTTAGAATCAGAACCATTCCGAGATTTCGATTTATCTGAATCATCAAGTAAACAAGATGCTAAGTAAGGGATGAAAAAAAACAAAAGAACCAAATGGAAGAGAAAAACGGGATAAGTAATGAAAAGAAAATATTACAACTAGGAAATGGTGCATGTGAAGTAAAATCCATACAAATTAGCTGATATGTCCTCCACATTTTAGCATTTGTCACTCCATTCTCAACCACCCTAAAAGTAAAACCCATTACAATGAAGATCTCGAACTTTTGGCCTACAATTTCAATCATGTGAAACAATAGGAACGTCTTTAGATTTTTAGAGCATGATATGTTATTGTATTGGCAGTAATCAAACTAAAATTAACGATTCCCTAAATTATCTTTACACCTATAGTTTAATTTTTAACCCACTACCCATGTCTTACCGATCAGATAAAATGTGAGAGCACCTCATTCAAGTTTCAAGCTTACTAGTTCATCAGCATTTTCTTCACAGCTGTGTTTACCATATAATGAGAGGAACAAACAATATTGCAATTCAAGAAGGAAGGATTATGCGAATTCTAAAGATATGCACAGATCCCCGAAGAAGTTCTTGAAACCAAAATGTTATCAACAGAACGAAAATAGAACTGTCAATAACAGAACATTATCTAGCAAATTAGAAATGCATCGCTAGACATCAACAGTAAGAGACACCAAAACTTCAACTGGGAAAACCTCCAGAGTCAAGTGAAAAGAAATTCATAGGCAATCGGATCGAAAATAATCACAAATTTCAACAGCAACCCATATTCAAGATATCGAATATCAAAACTTCTACTGAAAAAAAAAACCCAATTGTAACACTAAAAGAAAGAAAGAAAGAGAAAGAGAGAGAGACTTACCAGAACTGACTCTGCTCACATGATGAGACTGAGGGGCCGTTGAACCCTCCTTTGAAAAATCCTTCTTCCCACTTTCCTTGACAGTATTTTTCTCCTTATCAGACGATCCGAAACAGGGGAGACACCCGCCCATCTCAAACTAACCAAACCTAAGAGGGAAAAACGAAATGGTCGACCTCTAACAACCACTCCTCTTCATTTCCTCACAACCCATCAATGAATTCTAAGCTCCACCTCCCTCACTACTCTTCCCAGTCGATCTTCACCCGAACCTCTTCGACACTAACGCCTTACCAGTTACCAAACACCAACGAAAAGATCGTAAGCAGATCAACAAATTCGAGACACTCAACTCAGAAACCAAGAGAAGGTAAAGAAGAATATATACATAAATGGAGAGAGAGAGAGAGGTTAATAGGAGTGTTGAAAATGAGGAAAGAAAAATAGAAAAAAAACAATTAAAAATATATGAATTAAGTAATGCTCAAGTACTTATAATTACAGAATTTGACAATATATAAATCTACCGGAATCTACCAAAATGCCACTGTTTTTAACGTTATGACTGTTTTACCCCTCGATGCAGTAAAAATTTACGGCGTAAGTGAGACGACTATCATCACACACAGTCAGAGGTGGAGCCCACTCCCACCTAGGGTCATGGTTTCACACTGGGGTCGTTCTTCTGCAGAGCCGTTTGATTTTAGGACCATGATGGTCAACAAAAGTAACACGGGGGTGAGGTGGACTGGTATTAATCCAAGGGTCAGGATTTTCCGGCCATGCCGTGGGAGCCACCGATTGGGGGGGATTATTCCATGTGAAGACACGTGTTTAATTTCGTTGGCTGTAATGAATGACTTTATAGGTGGGGTAGTTTGAACTTTGAGGGTGTTAAAAAAAAAAAAGAAAAGAAAAAGTGGGCCCCGACGATCTCCTCCAATGGGGAAAAAGAATGTGGGGCCCGATGTAGGTCGAATCGCTCGTGCAAATAAACAGCCTTTGGGTGGGAGCTGGGACCCAAATCTGTGGAAGATGAGATTCCATCATTCTGATGGTCCTCGGCCGAATGCAGAAGTAGAACAGGATCGGGGTTAATACGAATGGATTTGGATCTGGGTGGACCGTCTCAAATCGATTATTAATTTGTTTATAAAATATACACTCACAATCACAATTAAGGGTGCAATCTTTTTTTTTTGGTGGGTGGGGAATCGGTAATATCCACCATGGTTTTCAAAATTGGACCAGATCGGACGGTCAGACCAGAAAAACCAAGGATCGCTCAGGTGATCAGTTTCAGTTTTTCCTAAAATCAGAAATTTGTCCAAAACCGATGATTTTAGTCAGCAAACTGCTGATTCGGGCGGTTAACCATTTGAATGGTTTTAATCATTTTTAATTTTTTTAATTTTGTCAGAACAGACTGACTGTTCAAACCGATAACCGAACCCTTGACCAGTTTGATTTTCAGGTCATTTTTAAAAACCATGTTATGCACTATTAATAACTCCCCCGTTACCCCTTTTTCCCAAAGTGCTGATTGCAGGATTTGATTATAACAAATGAGTCAGCCCTTAGTTAGTTTTAGGGGTGCAATGGAATCGATCTCTAATGGGTTCAAGTTAGATTAGTCTTGGTTTGAGTTTAATTCTAATCAAGTAGTCAAATTTGAATTGGGTTCGAATCTTACGACAAATTTGATTAGTTATTCGAATTTGAGTTTGATAATAAAAAGTTTGGTTTTAAAGCTTGTAAGCCTGGCTTAATTCTGATCGACCCTAATTCCGAGTCAAAACCAGAAGCTGGCAGTTGGGTGAATTGAACCAAACCCGAGGAAACAGGGATGTTTTTATCTATGGATTTGATAATAAAAAGTTTGGTTTTAAAGCTTGTAAGCCTGGCTTAATTCGGATCGACCCTAATTACACCCCCGAGTCAAAACCAGAAGCTGGCAATTGGGTGAATTGAACCAAACCCGAGGAAACAGGGATGTTTTTATCTATGGATCTCCGCCGTTTGCTTGGTGTAGTGTGTGGACAGAGAGTACGGTAACGCCTACAGACTGCCTTGTTTTCAAAGCATAGTAGGAAGACTTCTCAAAAAAAAAAAAAAAAAAAAAAGATTTTGGAATGAGAAAGGAGAAAAAAAAAGAGAAAAATAAAGACAAATAGCTGGTTATTGTCGGCTACTCTCATTTCATGAGTTGTGTTTTTTGAAGCATGAAAGTATCTGGGGTCACAAAAAGGAGTTCGGATCATCTGCCAACAAAATACATTGCAACCTTCTACCAAGGTGATATTATACCCCATATTTCATATATGGCTGGTCTTATATTTATGGTGGGTCTTAGTCTCGTGGTGAGATATGCGATGTTAGATCAAGTTGATAGAGTGTTGGAATATGTTTTATTTACAGAAAATCTCTACTCGGGGTGGGGGGATTAACTTTTTCAATGGTGGAATTGGTGTCAGAAGGTGTTGGGGTTGGGGGGTGTGGCCGTGATTGCCTATTGGTGTTGAATAGATTCCAATCTGGCATCACAAAAGTTCCCCCTAAAACATGAGTAGACTCCTTATTATGGGGCAGTCAGTCAGTCAATCATGGTCTAGAATAGGCAATTTTTCCTTCTTCCTTCCTTTCTTCTCATTTGAATTTAGATTTATACAGATGTACGCGTATTGAATTGAGGTGCTAAATTCAGGAAAATGACTGCCATTTGTAAATCATTAAAACATAAATGAGAAAGAATTTAACACATCACAATATTTAAAGTATTAATGTTTTGAAAAGTCAATTTTAAGAGATGTATCAAAATACTTTTATTGAACAATTTGTATAATTAGTTGTCGATGTCTTTTGGATGCGCGTATAAAGCTGGATGTGTTGTTTCAAAAAATCACACAAGTTTGCCAAACAGGAGAGGTAAAAAAAGTCAACAAATTCTTTTGCTGATGACAACGAAAATGTAAGGAGGAAATTTCATATGTAATGTGATTGATGAAGTAGGGTTTTCATATTTGAAGTAAAAAAAGGGTAAGTCCTCGGAATTGATGGGATAAGAAAGACAAAACACAAAACCAGGATTAGGGAGTACCGACCGGCCACATCCATCCACTATTACACTTTTGAGACAAAAAATTGGGAAGACTAGACACACAGAGAGACTAGACAATCAAATGGCAATGGTGTAAAACTCGATTTTTTTTTTTAACTAGAGACTAGAGAAATTATTATTAAAATAAAAAAGTAGACACTATGGAATGTGGAGAGTGGAGATAATAATCTTGTTTTTTTTTTTTTTTTTTTGTTTTTGAGAAGAAGCCAATAGGTTGTTTCATTGTTTTATCTTGATGAAGAATCGCGGGAAAATATGGAGAAACAGATAGATGTGTAAAATGGGCCGTGTTGTACTTCTTTGGGATAACTTGGGGGTCGGCTCAGCACAACCCATGACCCAAGCCCGTGTGGGCCCGTGCCACGGGCCTGGGCTGGGTGGGTTGTAGGCCTTGCTGTGGGCGTGGGCTGAACCAGGCGAGATTGGTTTTGACTTTCCTTTGGGAATTATTTGAAAAAAAATAAGAAAAGAGAAATCTAACAGATAAATGAAAAAAATACTTAGCCAAATAAGAATGAAATAACAATTTGGAAGACAAATAGGAATTCTATTTCATTTAAATTTGAATGATACAAATTACATAGCATGCAATGGTTGGATACTTGGATGAATGAAATATGAAAATTGGAAAATTGAATAAATTAATAAAATATAACAAAAAACAATATAGTTACAAATTGAAAATACAAAATTACATTGTTAAAAACAGCAAATAAATTAAATAAAATTAAAACAAAATTTATAATAATTTGAAAAAATGTTATACAACTATTGAGTGAATATACAAAAAATATTGACTTCATCATTTTTTGATTTTCTCCTATTGTTCATGACTTTCATCATCTATTTTAGGTGAAATATTGGGTGTAGTGAGTATACAAAGAACTACACTTGCACATTTGAAGTGCAAATGTGAGCGGAACGAGACAACTTGCGCTGCAGGGCAGAGAAAAGGGTATATAGAAGAGTCCCATCAGTAGTAGAACATAAAGGGAACACACTGTCAATAGAACAACTATGTTTCTGTAGATTGTCAACAGATGGGAGAATAATTAAAACAGTCCTCCATAAAAACATATTAACAGCAGGTGGCATAACTTTGTGTCTCCACAAGTGAATCCATGGCATGTCGGCTTTTATATACTGTGAAGAAGAGGAACTAGGAGGTGAGGAACAATGGACTTCAGAAGAGATACACTTACCAAATAACTACATATCATCAGCAAAAAATAAGTAGTTAAGCCTTAAATCAGTTCTTCGAAGAGGGACACCTCTAAGTCTTCAAGTCTCTAACTGTCGAGAGAGAAGGCATGAAAGGACCTCTGTACAGATGATGTATAGACACGGGGGGAGGGGACAACCTTGGCGGAGGCCTCTAGATGGCCGAAAAGGTTCCCCCTGTTGTCTATTTAACAGAATGGAGAAGTTGGTAGTCGATAAGCATTGATGTACAATTCTACAGAATCTTTCAGCAAAGCCCAAAGACATGAGAGTCTTCATCAGAAATGGCCATTCCACCTTATCATAAGCCTTAGAGAGATCTAATTTCAGTAGGAAATAAGAAGATTTCCCTTTTTGTTTCTTCAAAGTATGAACAATTTTTTTTGCCATGACAATGCTGTCATTTATTTGCTAGCCAGTTGATATGGGCCAATAATTTTCTGGAGGAGTGGCTTCAATCTATTAACAAGAATTTTTGCAAAGCTTATAATAGGAGACATTACTGAGCCCGATGGGGCGGAAATCAGAAGCAGCTTCTAGGACTGATGTTTTAAGAATTAAACAAATAAAAGTTTGATTCAATGATTTTATCAATTCTGGGTTCTCAAAGCACTGTTGGACTAGCTTCACTAAATCTGGACCCATCGTCGTCAAACAATTCTGAAACACTGCAACTGCTGTAGGCATACCATCAGACCAGGTGCTTTTAAGGGTAGGAATAGAGATTAAGGCATTGTTATCATCAATAGTGATAATATGTTGGAGGCCATTTATTCATGCTTTTTAAATTAGTTAAGTAACTTTTCATTTAGTTGGGAGTACGGAGGGATGACAATAAATGAAGGCAGTGCCGTCCGTCCTACCTCTTCCACACACGTGGGCGTGGTGGAACGCAGCTGCTTCTGCTTATATTTTTTGGTTTAGGAGTGAGAGTGACTTATACTACATCTATTTCCAGAACCTTCATCATTCTCTTTAACAAAAAAATAAAAAAAATAAAAAGATAATGTTGATCATAAGTTGAGAATCTATAGGAATTTTTTTTTTCTATTTTATGCTACCGCCCAAAGAATTTGATAGGTTGGAGTGTTGTGTTGTTTGTGGTCTAGTTTAGTGTACAGGAGAAAAGATAGTTGGTCTCGTCAATCATCAATTTTCAACTGAAACCAAGTACTGGGCTTTCAACAAGACCAGGGAGGGGGGAGTCGTCATCTCATCTCACCATATTTCACTTTCACCACCAGTAACTGATCAATCAAAGAGAAACATTAGGCGATTGCGACACCTGGCATGTGTAAGTCTCCACACTCGTGCCTGCTTGTTTGCGAGTATACCTTCTTCCCCAAAAAAATTATGCTGTAGGGTGTAGGTCTCTACTCTAGATCCAACACAGCGCGGCGCTCTCTCTCAGCACTGGTTTGAGCCATTAGCGCAAAAATGGGAAAAAAAAAGCAGCAGTTTGAGTGCACAGCAAAGAGATGGTGAAATGAAACCAAGGTGTACTTCTCTCATTTATATAATTTTTTGTGCCACTTGTATCAAGAAAAATGATTACAAGATGGGAGAACACACCAACAGCCGCCACTACTACTCAACTCATCGAGAGAGAGAGAGAGAGAGAGAGAGAGAGACGAAAAAACAGACAAGAATCAGAATTGGGGGGGGGGGGGGGGGATATCTGTTCCGACTCAACTCAATGTAAAATGAACAAAATTGTGGTTAAAAATCTGTAATATAATATTGGTAAATGAGGATCACTCTTCATATTAAAGGATTGTACACGAGCACATATTCAGCTTTGGCACTTCCTCCTGGTTTTTGTCTGTTATCCACAACCAAATCAAACAGGAAAACTGAGTAACAAAAGGCATATCTAATAAACTCGCAATCCCAATGTTTATATCATGAAAAAGAATAAGAAAACCTTACACATAAAAACACACCATAATGTCAACCCTTGGTACCAACTGTACTTACATAACAGAAAATGGAAGGAGACTGGAATTGTATGGAATTTTGCCTAGGTAATAGATAGGGTTACTTCCCCTCTAGACGCTTGGGATTTTCCTTCGCAAACTAGTTCTTATGTTGAAGAGGTGCCTAATAGCTTTCTCGTAATTGGTAAAGGTCTCTGGCTGGTTGCAGTGCAAACCAGCCAGACCTGGCCCACCTGGGACCATATCCTGCTTTCACGAGGTTTGGGAGGTTTAGGGTTTTGGCGGAAGGCTAACTCCTCCTCCCCCTAAATTGTATAGCTCTCATTTGCCTAGGTGAGAAAATTCCTTCTTTTATTAATGGATGTAACCCTAGATCAAACATGAGGAGAGGATAAAAATAAAAGGCTAACCAAAAAGCTACTCCTGATGGGGCATGGTGTAAACATGCAAAGGTTGAGAACCATGGATAACAGGAAGTTGATTCTGTCAGGTAATGTGGTCAAGGTTTTTACTTCTTTTATGCATTATCCCAAAATTAGAGATCTTTGGAATGGAAAAGACTGTAAAACAATTGAGGAGTCAAAGACCAAATATATGAAGGATTGGGGGATAAATCTTTCTGCACCCTTGACATACCCATAATTTTCAATTTTGAAAATTCCAAAACCAACTAAATAAGGGAAACAAACACAATGTACCTGTCTTCTTCCTTGCAACAGGTGGCTGTACTACCACATGCATTGTAATAACTCCACCAGGAAGATCACCAAAAGGTATTTTGGACTCGGCAAGTGTCTTGTTGTTCTCCAAAACTTTCCCAGAGCATATGAGTTTTACATCATTTACTGACTTGGGTATGACTGTTTTGTCTGGCAGTGGAATAGATTAAAGAAGATACATTAGGAACAATCGTCCATGACCATAGTAGAAGATAAATCACAATATGAGAACATGAAAGATGCTGAACAATCAATTTTATATTGGATAAGGTGCTTCAAGCCGATAATGCCAGTCTTCTTTTTCCAACAAAACAGGAAAATATAAAAAAACAGATTTAGTTCAACTCCCATCACATACCCATGCATGCACATGTAAAAGCATTGAACAAAGAAAGGAAGGAAAAGAAAATGCAACCTCATGTTGGTGCATAACATTCAACATCAATAATGCACAAAGCCACAAACCAAAATACATTTTGCATAATCCAACCATACTATGCAAAGCATACAGAGAATGGTACAGACAATAATGATAGGCTTTCTCTAAAGTGGAAGCAAATGTTGACTGCACATGAGTAAGTAGTTTCCCATCAACTCAGACAAGCCATTTCATGTATCAACAAAAGGACCATATCAGTGTCAAAGAAAGGCATGTGAGCTTTATGCATGAGTCTTGCCAGAAAGTGCCCCTCAAAAGCTTAAACCTTGAGATTCAGAGACAAGGATCAATTTTCTACCCATATTAACATTGAGTGTACTTTTCCCTTTTTGGGGGTGGAGGAATGGGAGTGTATTTTCTCTGTTTTGAATCATTTTTAATTTTAAATGAGGGAGCATAATTGGGTCCTAAGGCCTTCCTGCAAGCTGTCATTATTAAAATGATATCCATAACTTTTCACTGAACATCTGATAAGAGTGCTGGAAGTCTAAAATTTGGGTCATACATCAGTTGGCCAAAGGAGACATCCATAGCCCTTGTGAGACAGCAGTATGCTGACAATAGAAGTCTGTTCTGCATTTTGCGAGGATGAAGAAAGACTGAATACATATTAAAAGGTTGGACCAACTCCCCCATATGTGGTGGAAATTAAAACTCCTGAAGTGCCTTTAGCCTAAGAGATATTAAATTTCATATAAATATATGATATATTCCTCCATACTGGAAACTACCAATCCTTGCCCTTTTCGAAGCTGAGGCAGGATAAGAAAAGAAGAAATTCTACATATGGTGAAATGGAGAAGAATGTAATCAGCCGGTAACAAAAATGGAAGGGTTGATTTGAAATATTCAGTTTTTCCAAAGAGGTTCAGTCTGCGCAGCATTTGGGACTTGGTTGCTAACCAATAATTTGTTATGAGAGCTACTGTTCATTTTTTAGTTCCAACTTCCAAGCTCCCTGAACTACGCTTTGCCTGTGAGGTTTTAACTCCAACTTTTGGGTAAATTAATAGATCATCTACAAAATGCCATTGTCCCAATTTGACATAACTACTAGGAAGGATATCGCATGTTGACCATTACAATATTACAATGATCACAGTAATCTTCTTCCATTCTATTTATAGTACACACTTTATGCTAATGCTTTTTTGGTTCCAGTTCTTCAATCTCCCTATAACTTGTTTATATGCTATTCTTTATCCCAAAACTTTACCTTTCGAATTGTTGAGTCGTGGTTAATATGCTTCCTTATTGTCTCAACTCTCAAGGGGGGAAGCAATAAAAGAGATCTATGCATACCAAGAGGAACCGAGGCTCGAATGCCTAAACAGGTTCAAAATATGCAGACTAGAAAATGATTTTCTCAAAAGAAAAAACCATCACTAATAGCTTGAGGAAGGAACAGAGTCAATTATTATGAAATGGAACATGTTTTTTGCACTCATGACAGGCCATAAAGACTTCCATCTTTGTCATTGAATTGCTATCCGATCCAGTGAGACGGACAGGCTTCGGAGTCCATTGTGTAAATTCTAACAAACTGATATTACAAAAAAGTTAACAACAATTTTCTAAGAAAGCCCTCGCGCGCTATTAGAGAATAAACGGATATAAGGCTGATTAAGGAAAAAGGAGTGTAGAAATGCCATCTCAGTTGATGCATAACTCAAGGAGGCAAAGTAAATAATGGCAGGAGCAGAAATGTTCTAACCTTGAGGCCATTGGGAAACTAGTCTATCCTTGAGTGCTGCAACAGTAGTAGACGAGGCATAAGAACTATGACCAATATCCGTTCCATCAAAGATTCGGAACTTAAGCTCAACACGTTGCTCACTGCCTGCCATTATACCTCTTCTTCTTGATCAATAAGCTTGCAGCTCCAATGTGACACAGGAAGATCGATTTCAATTGAAGAATTATGTCCCTCCCTTGTCGCCTACACGAGGATCACCATTCTCCCAAATTATACCTCGATATTTCTGCAACCAAACATTAACAAAAAAAAGGATTGCGAAAACAAAAAGGGAAAAACCGGCACCTTCTTCCGCATCTGGATATCCAACAATCACCGCCATAGATCGTTCTTAACACCAATTACTACAAAGAAGCGAATAGTCTGCTAGGCGCCAAAATATCAAGGACAGATGAATGGACAATTAAAGAAGGAATCCGACCAAGTACGCACTTCATACGAGCCAAATGATTCCCGAGTCTCAAGAATAGCGCTGCTGAGACAGATAAGAGGGAACCCTAACAATTAGATCTTGATTTACAGCGATAAAAAACAAAGGAATCACGAAAATCCATTCTGATTCTCTAAAATGAGGACGAACGCTCAGGAGTATTCCCAAATTAGCCTACAAACATCTGATGCTTCTGATCTACGGGAATCTTTCCCGGCTTTGAATTTTGACCAAACTTTCAAACTCTTCCGACGAGTCTGGAAAAACGATTAAAAAAGAAAAGAAACCCTAGATGATTCTAACAAAGAAAGGATTAAATACAGAGCGCGGGAACAGTGAAATAACCAAAAGAAGAAAAGCAGCGAAATGGAGAACCGAGAAGAAAACACCAAACCAACAAGAATCCAAAGACCACACAAAACCCTAGATATTCCCATGAAGAGACGGAAGAAAAGCAGTACAGGTACCTGATCAAGACGCCATGAATTCAAGACTCCACCGAATCAAAAATTCAATGTCGTTAGGTTTTTAATCTTCGAGTCGAGTGTCGAGCCGAGCGCGATGTTTTCAGAACTTTTTGTTTTTATTAATTAGTCCTCTTCTGTGATCTGCTGCAATTCCACAAATGACTATTTCCAACATTTATATACACAGAGATTAGGAGTTCTAACCGTTTGATCTTTGACCAATGTGAAGATCGAACGGTATAAATTTCTCGGAGAACCGTAGGCAGATCAAAAGGACGGTGCACAGATCGAGAGGGCCCCACGTCGTTATGTAATCTTGACCGCCTGTGTATCTTGGCTCCGCCCCGAGAACAAACGCTACACCTAACACTGTCCCAACCTGCCATTCCAGTTGGTAGCGTTGTGTTGGTAGCAAATCCCTACTTCGGTCCCACGGACAGAAACCGTACGGTTTCACATATTCAATTAATGCGACAGGGAAAAAGTGAAAGAACAAAAAAAAAAGATAAAATGTCACGACGGCATTTCTAGGTAAACAGAACGGAAAATATATTTCAATAAAAAATAAAAAATAAAAACAGAAAATATAGTTTCTGGGTGTAAGTAAAAGCAATGCAGATATGACGCGTGTCGCGATAACAAAAGATTAAAAAGCGTTTATCCTAAAAGACCGGATCTGTTCTGCCACCTGGCGCTTTACATGCACATCCTATCATGCATTGGAAACATTTTCCATACTTATTAATTATTATTTACGGGAGATATTTCCAATGCACGGTAGATTCCATCACTTACAGAGGTGGAATCCTTATCGGCCAATCAAGATTCAGTTTTACGAGACCGGATCTGCTCCTTACGCATAGCGTCTCACACCGATCTCATAGGCACATCTTATTCTGCTTTGAGAACATTTTTCGCACTAACATGTTATTATTTACGAGAGGTGTTCCTAATGCACAATGAGTGTGCTTGTGAGGTCGTTGTGAGGCACCTTGTGTGAAAGCAGATCCCACTCCTGCTTTAGATGCCCGTTGGTACAGCCTTTTACATGTGAATAAGAAATATCTCTTTACTTCTTTATTATCTTTCACAGGGAGATATTCCCGATGCAAGGCTACAAGTAATTGTGCAAACGGTGTGAGCACTTTTCCTGGAATAGGGTTAAGTTAAAGTAGTGAAATCATGGACTTCAATGCGTTGTTGTGGCCCCAGTTTACCTCACTTTATCTCGTTCAAGGTGGGGCTGCATCAATATATTAAGGGCCATGATTCACGGTTTCTTTTAATAATATATTAATTTTTAAGAAAAACAAGTAAGAAGATCTGATCTTATCAATAAGATTTAAATTTAAATCGAGTCTTATGAAATCCGATTGAATCTGATCCGATCCATTTGCATCCCTACTCTGCAATCTACATTGTTTAAATTAGTGGGTCCTAAATGCTCTCCGATCCCCTAATGACCCGCCCCATCAACCCACTAACTATATGTTTAGCCCATAGCACCTCACCTCTATGGGCTCCGAAACCCCATTGCAATACCAAGAGAAGAAAAGAAAAACTTTGGCTGTTAGGGATCGATAACTTCCGTTGTTGAGAATATTTTCGAGAATGCCACAATATCATGGGGTGGGGGTAAAATAGTAATTGTCCTATACTTCTTTTTAACCATAATCATTGACATGGGTGTGAATTGGTGAATGTATCCCCTAAAAACGCTCTCAACAACATAGGCTGTTCGGTGCCAACAACCAAAAGTAACTCGAGAAAAAATGGCACTTATCTCAACAATACCATGTCGACTATTGGTACCTGACTTCCCTCACCCTATCGGTTTGGGGATGGAGACTCCTTTCGTGGGGTGGAAACAGGGATAGAGATTAATAGGGATCCCCAACCAAGATTGGGGTCGGGAATGGGAATGACGTCTCTGCCCTGCCCAACCCAATTATACATATTAAATATATATATATATATATGATCTTATTAATATAATTTATATATCAAATATATTTTAAATATCCTTTATATTTTAAAAGTTTTATTTATTTAAAATAAATATATTTTTGAAAAAATACTATTAAGTAAAAATTTATGAGGATTCCGTTGGGGATCGGGGTTGAGAAATATAATCCTCGCCCTGAACCGCCTCGTTGCCATTCTTAACGGAGCCTTTGCCGATTTGTGTCCCTCTGGGTTAACCGTGGTTGTTGACTCTCAACTCAGTGAATCATTTTGAGTTGATACATGATTTTCCAGCTACGGAAAATCCACCATACAAGACTGCCCAATCACAAAAATAGAACGAGGACTTGGGTAAAAGAGTGCAACAAAGACTCTCTAGGCCGAGCCATTAGGTCACAATGTGGTCCCTGACTAGATAAAGAATTAAGGCTCCGTTTGGGAAGTATTAGAGTATTTTTGGGTCTTTGTAGTAATTGTCATTTGATTTCGATGCTTGGCTCTGTTTGTTTGCACGAGAGCAAATTTATGAGAGTATGAATGGGCTGAAAGAAAATCCAAGTTTTATTTTCTTGTTTCTGTTTGGGAGGATTAAGAAGCAAAATTAGGTGATCGATCACACTTCAAAAGACAGAAAATGAAATTATGAGGAAGGTTGTTTGACTGTTCGTCTGGGAGGAGTAAAAATGGGAATAAGTAAATTAATATGGTTTCCACCTTATAAGTAGGGAGAAAAAGGTGCAAATTATAGTCACAAATAAATACATGCAAATTTGAACTAAATACAAAATTTGTATTTACACTATAAATAAATAGAGCCATTGGCTGCATTTAATTGCAGTGTAAATCTGAACCAGATACAAATTTTGCACTCAATTTAGTTTTGTAATTTGTGCATGGTTCTGGAAACTGGACTGGTTTGGATGATCGGACTAGTTGATAGAAGTGTACTTTACTATCTGATACAAATATGCTTTGCATTACCTTTTCTCTCATTTGCACTCACACTTGATACAAAGGCTGTATTTGGTTGCAATACAAATAAATTTGTACTGATGCAAAACTATGACAGTGCAAATGGTTTGAGTGTAAATTCTGACCTATCTTTGTTTCGAATTTATCTTATTTTGTTTGATTGGAGTACACATGAAGTAAATTAAAATGTGATGCAGAATAAAATAAAACTCAAAACAAAATTAAACTAGAATTTGCATTTTCTTCATTTCCACTCCTATGCATTTGTACTGGTGCAAATAAAATTGCACAGCAACCAAAATGTACATTACTACCTTTTGTCTCATTTGCACCTACTAACAGTGTAAATTTTATATCTCAAAAACTGATGCAAAATTTGCACCACCTTCCTCTTTAATTCTCTCTCGTATAAAGTGGAACCACATTATCTTGCTTCCTCCCTTTGGAATCACTCTTGCCATCTTTGAAGGTGATGCAGAAGTGCTTGTTAAATTATTATTACAGGACTCCTCACAACCTCCCTGGAGCTTTCTAATACTTGTTGAAAGTTGCAAGAGTATTCTTTCACACCTTCTGGAGTTCTTGTCTTCTGAGTTGCATTTGTTACCGGAACTCTTACCTCGATTTTCTTGCATCTAGACTTGTTTATGGGCCAGGCTTGGGCTTGGTTTTTGCCAAATTTTGAATGGACCTGACTCAAAGCCCATGCCTTAAACAGTATAAATTAATCTGAGCCCAAAGCCCAACCCGTGAAAAGATCTACGTGTATCTAAGGTGGGACCATATCATTTTGCTTCTGATTTTACTTTTCACAAACAAACAAAATAAAATTTGAAGCAAAAGTAGTAAGCCAGAATTTACAATCGACCTATTTGCACTTGCATGCATGCATTTACATCGGTGCAAATGCAACCAAAGGCAACGCTTTAAGTTCATGATTGCAGGCCAGCAGAAAGATTACCAGTGAGAAATTGCTTGATTTAACAACACTGATTAAGATACACAGAAGCTCAGAGAGGAAATGTTAATTCTACATGGAAACCTTATTATTTCTTAAAAACTAGTAAAACAAATGACACTAATTAGGGGTTATTGGATGGATATCAGAGCCAAATGGCTCCAGCTTCTTTGAGCATGGGAACCAGGGAGCCACAGAGGTGAAGGGACATGATTGTGCTGGTTGAGTTCACCAGTCGACCCCCTATGAAGACTGCAGGCACAGAAGGGTTTAATCCTAAGCTTTGGAGCGCCCTCTCCATTTCTCGTCCCTTTGCTTCCTCATCAAGCTCGTAGATGGCGGGGCTCACCCCAAGGTCATAGAAGAGAGTCTTGATTGCATGACACATACAGCACGAGCTCTTACTGAAGATCACCACTGCTTTCTTGGACGCCAGTTTCATCACAATATCCATTTTTGGTGGGTGTGAATGTGATATGATATTAGGTTTTTCAAGGCCTCTTATTTATACAGCTCAGGCCGTGATAGAGTTGGAGATCAATTGCACTGTTTAAACGAGAAAGCTGTAAAGGAAGGAGATGGAGAATGCTCTTTCTTTCTTTCTTTTAGAGATATATTTAGATGGATTCTCAAATTGGTCTGATCATTCTGTTGATTAGGACCTCTGTGTTTTAAGATCTCTCAGACACTACGGCAAGATTTAGGGTCGCCGTCGTACACTTTTGCATCCACTCTGGGATGATAAATTTGCCTTACCCACTCCTGGGTCTTACTGGTTCACCCGCTTTCCCAATTTCCATTGGTTTGAAAACCCTAAATCTTAACTAAACCCTTAAACCTTAAATCTTAAACCCTAAACCTTAAACATATAAAATCCTGACCTTAAAACCCTAAATTTTAATTAAAAATGCATTTGATATATCGATTTTTAAAATAAATGAAAGCAAAAACATTAATGTTATAGAACACCCCTTAGCACGAGACCCGGATATGTAACTAGACACATGCATGGTTGAACCAAATGCATCCAGATATTCCCAACCCAAGTGGTAATTCTCATTATCTGAAGGATCCATTTGCTAAAAGAATAGATACTGATGTAGCTGATGCATTACATACATAATGAGGGCCAAGTCTGCTTTTACGGGAGGATACATTTTGGTGTAGTTGGGTTCTTTGTCAACTAATAGAGAATTTTCTCTTACATATGTGGCACCTAGTATTGAGGATGGAAAGTAAAAAAGAGGATCCTATTTCCCATAGGGACACACCCCTTTTTTCCTCACTTATTCGCATCACATTCATAACAAGAGAAAGCCAAGAAAAGAGAAGGAAAAGCTGAATAAGTAAAAGGAACTAAAATTTAAGCTTAACTATAAAAATCCACAAATCAAATACATGGGTTCTAGGAGAAGATAAATACTAAATGATTCACACTACTTTTTTTTAATGATTCTTTTTTTTCTCTCTCTAAGAAAACCATTTGAATAACCAAACACTAGTGGAAATTAGATATCGGGAAGGTTTTAAATATCGATACAGGCTGATACGCTGATAGGGTGATATGGGAAGGTTCTAAATATCGGTTTAAGTCCCGACTACCTTCTGAATCATTGCCTGACCCAATACATTCCCTATAAGAATATATCTGAAAAGCCCTAATACGATACGCATCGACCGATATGGGCCGATACGTGATGAAAGTTTGATCCTTGGATATTGGATATACAATGCACATGATCTTACTCGTGACTATTATATTTTTTTAAAGTCCAATTACGGTGGTGCATTCATTGATATAGATTTTGGCTTCATTAATCATATCTAATTATAAAGTGATGACGAAGAGTTGGTGGATTGGGTGCAATTGATGACTATGATTTAAATCCTTCAATAACTATTGACTGTGACATTGATTATAGAATGGGTTGTCATTGCAGTTAGATTCATGAATGTTCAAATGACTCCAGTATCCATAAATGATCTTTACAGAGCTGAAAAAATCTTTCTCATCCTGTCTGAAGCCAAAACCGCATATGTCTCTTTGAAGATTTCTTGCAAGAAGCTTCAATTTTACTGATTGTTGTTCCTCATTATCAGCTATAATATATCTAGTGTGAAGGAATTTCCCAGCAAGTAATTTCATTTTATTAAGTGGTTAAAAATAATCAAGGTTCAAAATTTCAACATGTATCGGGACATATCGATTGATACGTATTGTATCGGAAGTTTCATGATACACCCTTATAAAGGATGTTATGAGGTCTGAACTGGTTCAAAAGATAGAAGGGCTTTAAACTAAAAAAAAGTCACAAGAAGCATATCGGCCTGTATCGATAATTTGAACCTTACAAATGACATTTAAACTTGTCTCCTGAAAACCTTACAAAGTGAATTAAGAAAGGTAAGTTATTGACTTCTTTTCTGGATAACTTTAAAAACATATCAAAGATAAGTCGTAGCAGAAACAGCCAGCGAGGAGGGCAGCAGAAGACAAACGTAAATCAATTGCAACTCCACTTTGTACTATGTCAACTCGGTATTTTCATTGAATCGGGTCAGTTAGTGTAGTCCATGTGCAATGAATGAAAAGCAGAGGGATAGAGAAGAATAAAATGCATGATCCATTTACCACTGTACTATGTTTTATTTGATATAAAATAAGATAGAGAAAGTTAGGAAGGTTCTTAACAAACTTTATGAATTTCCTAGAACTTTTCCTCAACTTGGGCTGGATTAGCCTAAATAAGTAATTAAATAAAAGGAGAGAGAGGCAATGGTGGTTTGGAAAAGACTCGATTAAGACAATGGAGGAAGGAATAGGAGAGAGAGATGACATTGTGGTGGCGGTGGTTCTGTGAAAGGGTGCTTGATCGCTTCCAACGGAAATAACACGGGGGACAATCTCATGGCAAAAAAAAAAAAAAATAAATAAGTACTTATTGAATAAGCACTTAAAAAGTCACCCAATTTTGGCTTATTTTTGAAGTTTTTATTTTCAAAGTAAGCACTTTTAGGCTTTTTTTGCCAAACATTAGTAAGTGCTTAAGTATTTCCAAACAAGGGCTTGGGTTGGGTTAGGGTTGACGCGTTGACCAAATGTTATTATATAATATGTATTCACTATATCCATCTATTAATCTATCTATACTTATATGCATGAGTGATAACATTTCCTATGAATGACAACATACAAGTATGGGATATGTTCCAAATATGTGGTTCGATCGCATACACTATAGTCCTGCATCGGGAATATCTTTTTTTTTTTGAAGAAAAAGATAACTTATATTCAAAAAAAGGGGGGAGGATGTACATATGAGATGTACAAACAGGCCAGAAAAAACAGAAAAGAAGGGTCTGATTCAACTAAAACATCTGCAGTTTGATTTATCTCTTGGGGAATCCTTCTAAAGGTGCAGTTCAACAGAGAAGACAGGTCATGAATATGATGAGCAAGGTGAGCTAACCTCCAAGGTTCCTCATCTGAGTCTTTTGTTCATTTGATGGTAATCCTTGAGTCTCCTACTACTAAGGCCTCTTAGCAACTCAGCTAGCGGATTTCTGCTTCAGTTCAGAGGCGTCTACAGCTTGAAACGGACCACTAAAGGCCCACAAGATGTCTCCAATAGAGTTTCTAACACAAAATCTGCAGTCAGTTTCTTTTGTAACTCCCCTCTGCTCACACTAGGGGTGTCAGTGGACCGATTTTGGATTGGACCCTATCCGAACCAAAATCAATTTGGATAGATTGGGCAGACCAACAAGACATATTCAATTGGACCAATCCAGACTTAATGGTCCAAAAAGTATTTATTGGATTGAACTAGGTCCATCCGTAAATGAATTTATATTGGATTCAGTTGGATTGAGTCGATATCTGGTCCATTGATAGAAGATAAAAATATAGGTGCCGATTGACCAAGTTTTGGTCAGAACTAATCTAGCTAAATTAAAACCGATTGGACGGTCTAGACATTGGATTGGACCAATCCAAAATGGTCATTGGATTGGATCAGACCCAGTCCATTTGTAATGGACTCACATTGGATTGGATCGGATTGGACCAAATCCAGTCCAATTGACACTCGTGTCTCACACCAACAAAATGTTGGTGGACTAGCATCCGTGAGAAGATAGGGACAAGATCTTCTCATGAATACTATCCAAGGAGGAGAAGCTATCTTGGAAAATTCTTTTGTTCCTTTCTTCCAAGTGATAACGGGCAGTGTTTAAGGATCCATTGATGTTTTTATTTGAAATGCCACCACATTAGTGCCACTAATAGGTATTTTGGGTTTCATTAGGCTATATTTGGATGCAATGTAAATCAAGAACTGATATAAAACTTAGATCGACCCGGTTTTGTATGCGTTTGGGAAGATGGTGTAATTATTATCAATGTAAAATTACACTCCGGTTCACTTTTGCGTGCGTTTGGATGGAGTATTGTTTTATGTCGATAATTGATATAAAATGATGTAAAACTTTACACTCTTCCACCCATCACTATTTTCAAAAAAGCAATGGTCACTTTCTGGTTCAGTGTAAAACGTCATCAGTGTACAGTGTATTTTTACACTGATGAAGTTTTACACCGATTCCAAACACAGCCTTAGTGATAACATTTTACTTGGTTGAGACTATATTAAGTTAAAAACAGTTGAATTGTTTTCTTTTCATTTAAACGTTTCAGGCAGCAATTGGGATACTGAATAAAGACATAGGTAACGTACGCTCGGATCTCCTACTCACAGTCCTATCCAGATGCAGATGCCACTGCAGTGATAGGAACATCAAAGTAGTGGTGTCAATGAACCGGTTTTGGGTTGCACTCGTTCAAATTAAAATTAATTTGGACAGATTGAACAGAATATAAAATATATTAAATTGGACCAGTTCAGACATAATGTTCAAAAATATTTATTCGATTGGATTAGACCTGCTCCGTTCTAAATATATTTATATTGGATTGGGTTGGACTGAACCAATATCTGGTCCATTGATAAGAGATAAGAATATAGGTGTCAATGGATCAGGTTCAGGTTGGAACCAATCTAAATTAAAATTAATTTGAATAATTTGGGCATTTAGACATTGAATTGAACCGGTCCAAAATGCTCTAAAGTATTCATTGGATTGGATTGGAACTGG
Source organism: Nelumbo lutea (assembly GCF_056320005.1). Classification (NCBI taxonomy): domain Eukaryota; kingdom Viridiplantae; phylum Streptophyta; class Magnoliopsida; order Proteales; family Nelumbonaceae; genus Nelumbo; species Nelumbo lutea. The sequence goes on from NC_142686.1 coordinate 106,079,941, forward strand.
TTCATGATGCATTCATATTGGAACAGATCCGATAGGACAAAGTAGGGGTGCCAATTGGACTGGATTTGGTCCAATCCAATCTAGTCCAATGTGAGTCCGTTGCAAATGGACCAGGTCCAATCCAATCCAGTGAATATTTTGGGTTGGTCCAGTTCAATGCCTGAATAGTCCAATCTGTTCAAATTTGTTTTAATTTAGATTAATTTTAACCCAAACGTGGTCTATTGATACCTATATTCTTATCTTCTATCGATGGATCAGATATTGGCTCAATCCAACCCAACCCAATATAAATTAATTATAGATGGGCTAGGGCCAATCCAATCCAATAAATACTTTGAACCATTAAGTTTGGATCCAAATTGACACCCCTACATCTAATCTTCCCAACGTGCAACTATAGTGTCTTGTGGGTAGCCTTATAGGAAGAATTTGTGGGCAGGAGACAATACCGCTCAAAAGACTTATTGAATACTGATGAAGGATGATTTGACCCAACCTATGAAGCGGTGACACGTAGACACTGACTCAGCATAAAGTGACGGCTTAGCATTGAGGCCCAGTACAACCAAGTAACGAGCTCATAAAGCAGCTCCCTACATCGTAGCGCGCAAAGGGAGGAGCTCGCCACAACACGAGCTCTGGGTTCCCCAAGCTACCTCTAAAGGGATATTCCGAGGCAACTTTAGCTTGCGAGCTAAGAAAATCAGCTCGCCCGAGCTCCTAAGCAGACAAGTCATCCTGAGGACCAATTGTACTTAGGGTACACCTGAAGTATTCCGAGCTCGCTATAAAGTAGCTCGCGAATGGGCCGCATGAGCACTCCTCAGGAAGCTTCTATCTGATAGGCCGTACCGATCAAACTGTGCCACATCCCTTACTGACGGTGCAGTCCCTGTCCTTTCGACAGTCTGCACCCACGTCTCTCAATGGGCAGAGGTGTGCCTGTCACCTTGGAGATGTGTCACTCACCCAGGCGAGGAGTATGTCACAACGGCCACCTACACAACCCTGGTAGGTAACGACTACGGCAGAGGCCCAGTGGCGGTTATACCCGATTTGACAAGAGCGCCCCTATAAAAGCCCTCAGGGCAGAAGAAAAGTTTCTTCTTGAGACATTTAATCTCTCGAGTATAGTGATAAAGTGCGACCTACACTCTTAGCTACCGACTCTTCTTTTCCTTCTTTCTTGCATTCTAACTTAAGCATTGGAGTATTCCCACCGGGTAACATCCTCGGGAATCCTTCCTTTCATCTTCTCAGGTGCCGTCCGTTGCCAGCAAGAAGCTAGTCAGCAGCCAGCTAGGAGTGCCCGGATCGTGCCGCATCATTTGGCGCCGTCTGTGGGAATATGCTTCAAAAGGCCTTTCTCTCTAAACCTTCTCAATCCGACGCTCATGGCTTCCTCTAGCAACGTTAGACGAAGCACGAAAATGGACAACTCCAGGGAACAACCCCAGCTTCCTATTGTCTGTATCGGACAGTTCACCGTCCCCCTCTCTGTGGACGGAATCCCCAGCTTGAGTGTGCCTCTCACAGTGGCACCTGTCGTTGCCCCACTCCCCGCTACAGTCGGAGCGACGTTCACCGAACCTTCGGTCGTGCCCCCAGCGGCCAGCTCAAACCAACTGGAGGGCTTGATGTGGTGCATGCGGGCCATGTAGGCCCAAATGCAACAGTTCCGACAACTTCAGCTCTATCAACAACACGTGCTACACCAGGTCTCCCAGTACTAGTATCAACAGCAATTCCCTCAACTGCCCCAACCTCAGCAGCCGCAACTCCCCCTTCGGCACCTGGCCTCGTAGCAAGCCAGGTCTCGTCGCCAGGAGGAGCACCTTTCTCACCAAGGAGAGGCCTCCCAGAACCCTCCTAGAAGCCAGGCCTCCTCCCGCAACAGATGCGGAAGAACAACCACTCCGGCCTCGCTGCGGGCAGTCAGGTCGGGAGGACCCTAGCTCACCAGGAGCCCGTCTCCTCAACCCTCGAAGCCCGATACCCCATTCCTAGAGAACCGGTTCGAGATCCTCGCTGCAGACTCCAAACAGGATCCCTCTGTCCGTAGCCAGCACCAGCGGCCTGAGCTACTTTTGTTACACACCATCCTGGATAGCACGGAGATGAGCAGCACCAATGCCGAGCCCGCCAAGAAGCAGAGACGTCACCGCCGAGCTCGCCGATTTGCCACCCATGACTTGCTCGAACTCGAGGGCAAAGAAGAGATAGGCTCGGGCGAAGCCAAGGAACCCCCTTTCAGTCCAGTCTCCCCTATCTCCCGAGCTCCTGACAGTCCCAATGCCTAAAGACTTCAAGCTCCCCCCTCTTGACAAGTACGACGGGTCGTTCGACCCAAACGATCACGTGGATGCTTTTCAGTCGCAGATGCACCTGGCGCGAGCTAGTGAGTCGTGCATGCATGTGGCCTTCTCCACTACTTTTAGGGGAGCAGCCCGTACGTGGTACCGAAACTTGGCACCCAAGTCAATAAGAAGTTGGGTGCAGTTCGCACAAACCTTCACTTCCCACTTCGTTACTTGCAAGCGGTGTCTGCGAACTGAAAAAAGTCTCCTCAGCATAGTACAGAGAGAGGGAGAATCCATCCGAAGCTATATCAAGCAGTTCAACAAAGCCTGTATGCAGATACCGCACCCGGACCCTGTCGTACGCCTTGCAGCTGCTAAGAAGGGCGTGGCGCACAAAGAGTTTAAATGGCACATGGTCGTCAACCAACTGGCGACCATGATCGAGTTCCTGAAGCTTGTGTACAAGTTCATAGCCACTGAAGAGGAGATCAACAAAAAGGGCGAGGGCGAGCCCAAAAAAAGAAAGAGAGAAGGAGAGCTTTCCAGTCAAGGAGATAGCCGAAAGAAAAAGGACATAGCTCGAGGGGCAAAGCCGGGTCAGTTTTTCCGACCTCCTGTAGCGGACCGAGTTGATTACACCCCACTGAACGTGAAGCGAGCTGAAATCCTGATGACGATCAAGGATGCCCCATACGTGAAGTGGCCACCCCGTCTGAGAGGGAATCCCAATGAAAGAAATAAGAACCTGTATTGCAGTTTTCACAAAGATCACAATCACAGTACCGAGAGTTGTAAAAACCTCCGCAATGAGATAGTGGAGCTCATCCGTCACGGATATTTGAGAAGCTTTGTACAAAACAATAATAACAATAGTAATAAAATAGGTCGGCAAGGGGAGCACGGTAAGGATGCCCCCGAGTCCAGCAGCAGGCCAGCCGAACAACCGTAGAGGCAGCCTCCGAAGGAGAGGGCAGTTTGGGGAACCATCCACATGATAGTGAGAGGTTTGATCGTTGCGGGTTGCACTTCAGCGGCAGCTTGGACGTTGGTTCGTGAGGCCACCCGGGAGGAGCAAAACCCCCCAAAACGGCCGAGGACAGAAGAGCCAATTTTCTTCACAGAGGATGATGCGCGAGGGGTCCACTACCCCCACGACGACGCGCTCGTAATAAAGCTAACTTTGAGGTCAGGCGTGTACTCATCGAGTCACACAGCTCAGCCGACATCCTCTTCAAAGCTGCATTTGACTAGCTCCAGTTGCAGAGAAGCAACCTGAAGCCCGTAGACACTCCTTTGGTAGGATTAGCGGAGAAGAAGTCCAGCCCCTTGGGAAAATAACAGTACCTGTGGAAGTCGGCACTTGGCCTTGTGTGGTCAGATTCAAGCACTACTTCCCGGTGGTCGTGACCCCCTCCCCCTACAATGCCATAATAGGTCGACCAATCACCCATGTCCTACGGGCGGTGGACTCCACTTACCATTTGGCTATGAAGTTTCCAATAGACTTCGGTGTGGGGGTAGCGCAGGGCGACCAACTCGAATCCCGTAAGTGCTATGTCGTCGGCCTGAAGGGAAAAACCAAGGTAGCCGATGACCTCGAGCTGGAGCGGCCTATAGAGCAAGGCGAAGAATGAGCCACGCCCATAGAAGAAACAGTCGTAGTTCTGACCTTAGCATCAGACCCAGCTCGAATGCTTCAGATCAGCATTTCTGTCCAGGAACCTCTACGATCAGAACTAGTAAGTTTCTTACTTCAAAATTTATATATTTTTGCATGGTCCGCAGCAGAGATGCTTGGTATAAACCCCAAACTCATAACTCACAAGCTGAACACTGATCCTGTAGTTAGGCCTATTAGACAAAAGAAACGCAACGTAGCCCAGGAGTAGTGAAAAGCGGTCGACGAGGAGGTCGAAAAGCTCATCGCAGCGGACTTCATAAGAGAAGTCAACTACCCGAGCTGGGTAGCCAACCCCGTCCTGGTAAAGAAGGCCAACGGCAAGTGGCGCGTGTGCGTCAACTACACTGACCTAAACCGGGCTTGCCCAAAAGACTGCTTCCCGCTCCCCAGAATCGACTGCTTGGTAGATGCGACCTTAGGGCATGAGTTGCTAAGTTTCTTGGACGCCTATTCGGGCTATAACCAAATCAAGATGGACCTGGTGGACAAAGAAAAGACAGAGTTTATCACAGAATTTGGCCTATACTGTTACAAGGTTATGCCCTTCGGGTTGAAAAATGCAGGGGAAACTTTTCAAAGGCTTGTAAATTAGTTGTTTGTGCCGTTAATCGGTAGAAAAGTAGAATATTATGTAGACGACATGATCGTCAAAACTCAACTCTCACAAGAATTAATACAAGATTTGCATTCTGTTTTTGAAATTCTGTGTAAGTTTAATATGAGACTGAACCCAAACAAGTGTGTGTTTGGTGTGACCTCGGGCAAGTTCCTAGGATACATCGTTAACCGGCGTGACATCGAAGCCAACTCGGATAAGATTAAGGCCATTTTAGATATGAGACCACCCCGGAAGCTGAAAGAGGTTCAGAGGTTAAATGGCCGCATAGCTGCCCTGAGCTGCTTCATGTCTAAATCGATGGACCGTTGTCTACCATTCTTTAAGGCAATTAAGAGCAAAGGGTTCGAATGGACCCAAGACTGCCAGCTCGCGTTCGACGAACTCAAGAAATACCTCACTAGTGTGCCAACCTTAACCCGGCCCGATGAGGGCGATGTTTTAGAACTGTACCTCTCGGCGAGCGACGAAGTGGTCAGTTCGGTACTAATAAAGGAAGTAGATTGGGTCCAACGACCCATCTACTATGTTAGTAAAGTATTGTAGGGAGTAGAAACAAGATACCCAGAGATGGAAAAGCTAGCATACACACTGATAATCGCAGCTCGGAAGCTCCGCCCATACTTTTAAGCTCATACTATTATCGTACTCATCGACAAACCTCTAGGGCAAGTGTTGCTTAAACCCGAGGTCTCTAGTCGGTTGACGAAGTGGGCCGTTGAGCTCAGCGAGTACGACCTCCAGTACAAGCCGCGAACTGCCATTAAGGCCCAAGTTTTAGCAGATTTTATAGCTGAATGTACATTCAGCTCCGAAGTTCTCAGGCCGGTTGAGCACGAGGCTCCTAGCTCGGATGAACTTGAAGCTCCCAGGCCGGTCGAGTCTGAACCCCGTGAAGTAGTAACCAGTGTGGCATCTCTCATAGCTCAGCCAATCGCGAGCTGGGATGAGGAGCCCTAGATCCTTCACATAGATGGCTCCTTGAACCAATAGGGCAGTGAAGCCGGTATAGTTCTACACGGCCCAAGCGGCACGAAACTGGAATACGCGCTACGCTTCAAATTCACGGCGTCTAACAATGAAGAAGAGTACGGGGCGTTGATAGCTGGACTAGCCCTAGCCAAAGAAGTAAAAGCAAAACACATTGTTATCTGCAGCGACTCCCAACTCGTGGTTAACTAGGTCACCGACGAGTATGAAGCTTGCGAGCCAACCATGATTGCCTTTTGACCAAAGTTAGAGAAGCCCTGCTCGACTTCCAATCACACTTCATTAGATAGATCCCTAGGTCGGAGAACGTTGAGGCCGATACTCTGTCCAAGTTAGCCAGCACTAGTGACATCACCATGAGAACCGTGTACATAGAGAACCTGTCTCGGCCTAGCATTCTCAAGGGGGTAGAGGAGGTCGCTCCCGTTGTCCAAGCAGAGCCGAGCTGGATTGACCCGCTCGCGGGCTTCTTGCTACACGGGACCCTCCCTGTAGATCACAATGCAACCAGAAGGGTGTAGTGCCAAGCAGCTAAATACGTCATGATAGACGAATGGCTGTACAGGAGATCCTACACGCTCCCCTATTTGCGTTGCTTGCGGCCTACCGAAGCCGAACTCGTACTCCGTGACACTCATGATGGGTTGTGCGGCGGGCACTTGGGGGGTAGAGCCCTTGCTCAGAAAGCACTTCGACAAGGGTATTATTGGTCAACGATGAAGGTAGATGCCATTGATCTCGTCAGAAAATGCGACAAATGTCAGAGACATGCCAATATCCACCACCAACCCGCTGCCGACATCAAGTATCTCACCAGTCCATGGCCCTTTGCACAAAGGGGCATCGATCTACTCGGGCCATTCCCGCTAGCGACGGGTGAAAGGAAGTTCCTAGTAGTAGCAGTGGACTATTTTACCAAGTGGGTAGAAGCTGAACCCCTTGTAACGATCACGACCTGAAATGTTCAAAACTTCTTTTGGAAAAACATTGTATGCCACTTCGGATTACCTCGGGTATTGATTTCTAACAATGGCAAACAGTTCAAAGACATCAAATTCCAAGACTGATGCCAAGACATGGGAATCGGACATAACTTTACTTTAGTCGCACACCCTCAAGCAAACGATCAGGTAGAAGTAACGAAAAGAGCCATCCTCCGCGGGTTAAAGGCATGTCTGGACCAAGCTAAAGGATTATGGGCAGATGAACTACCTAGTGTTCTGTGGGCGTACCGGACCACAGAGAAGACTGCCACGGGAGAAACACCCTTCAATCTCACCTACGACATTGAAGCAGTAATCCTTGCAGAGGTCAAAGTGCCTACGCTGCGACTAGAAGCATACAATGATCAAATGAACGAAGATGGGTTGCGCACCAACCTCAATCTACTCGATCAAGTAAGGGACCTCACGTTCATCAGGACTGCAACCTATCAATAGAGAGTAGCTTGGTACTATAATGCCAGGGTCAAGAGGCGGAACCTCCGTGTCGGCGACCTAGTCCTTCGTAATGTTATGGTACCCAAGCCCAGCGCTGGCAAGCTTGTGTCCAGCTAGGAAGGTCCCTACCGAGTGAAGAGAGTGCTCGGGGAAGGAACGTACGAGTTCGAGACCCTCGAAGGGAAACAAGTACCTCGGGCATGGAATATTTGTCAACTTAAGACAATACTATCTGTAGCAACCACGAGCCACTCCCAAAGCCCAAGGGAAAAAATGCCGAGCTAACATGACCTTGGCACAATAAGACCCAGTCGCCTTTGAGGCACGGGTAAACCTCAAAAATAGACTATAAGTCACCCTTAGAGCCTAAGGGCAAAGAACGCCGAGCTAACATAGACCTCAACATCAAGAAAGACCTAGCCACTTCAGTGGCGAAGGCAAAGTATGAAATATCAAAGGCGTAAGCAGCTCGGGTTTAATCCTTACGAAGCATAGCTCGTCTTAGCACGTTGGTTGAACTGAGGAATAACCAACCAATGCATAGTTCGGGCATGCATGGTAATCACTTCGCGGTATGCCATAGAGGCCTTAAATGTTAAAGGAGAGATCGGGATAACGACTATCGAAAGGTCCTACTTCGGGCATGTAAGTCTAAAGACTCAAGTGATGAGATCGCTTTAGCAAAAATAAAGGGAGTTCGTCATACTCAGAAGAAGGAAAGAACTTTCATTGACACTTCAAAAAAAAAAAAGAAAGAAAAGAAAATAAGAAAAATAACAAGTGCAGTAACCGAGCTAAACGGCTCGAGAAAAGTTTGAATATCACGGGGCACAACCACCCAACCAAAGACTTGTGAAAGACCAAGTTTATTGCACCCGGAAGCCACCAGAAGCCCAGAGAAACGCCGCCTCAAGGATCCGCCTCCTCACCCTCTGGAGAGTCAGGCTCCTCTTCCTCCGCTTGGTCCGCCGTCTCAGGAGACAAACCCTTCATAGTAATGCCGTCGAGGTTGAGTCCGGAGAACTTCTTCCGAACCAACCACTGACAAAGCTTAAACCCCGAGCGGTACAAACCTGAGCCATACTCTGCCTGGAGGTCCTGAAATTCCTAGGAGTCTTTAAAATCTCAGACCGCTTTCTCTCGCTCAGCCTCCACCATCTGATCAAAGTTTCGAGTCCGATTTAGAAGAGTGGACTCCAAGTCCCGCACCTGCTACCTAAGGAGCTCCCTCTCCGCCGCCATCCTCGAAGATTCCTCCCTGTAGCGTGTGCTCTCTTCAGAAAGCCGGGCGATCTTAGCCTCCTGGTTGTGGACGAGCAGCTCCTGAGACTCGCTCCCCTTGCGGGTGTGATGGAGTTTGCCCCGGATCCGTTGAGCTTGCCCTAGAGCTTCTGGTTGGTAGCCCGCTGGTCGAGGGTATCGACGCGATGGATGCACGTCTGGAGAGCCATGGCATGGATGGCGGAATTCACCTGCCGACGGAAAAGAAGATCAGAAGACAACGAAAAAAGGGCAAAACAAGAGAGAAAAAAAGGGAAAAAAGGTCACTTACCACCATGCAATGAGCAGAGGCGAAAGCGGAGAGGTCCCCAGGCTCCATAGTAGATTAGGGATCTGAGTCTCTCCGCCGTCATAGAGGAGGGACCGAAGGTGTCAGGCTCCCTCCCACGGGAAGTAGAGGCCACATCACCGAAGGTCTCTCGAGCCTCCAGAACCTGCTCCCAAGCTCCCCCCGAGCTTGAGGGAGCGTCGTTGTCCTGGTTACCGTCCCGGTAACAAGTATGGTATGGATACCCAGACATGATTGACAGTGATTGAGACTCATCGAAAAAGACGAAACGAAGTGAACGGAAGAGCTCGGGTAAACTAGATGGATGCGTGACCTCAGAATCCGAAGACAACAAGATAGCATGAAAGGAAATGAGGCCTAGGGGGCCCTCCTATTTATAGCCACTATGCCTCCGAATCAACGGCTCAGATTGAGGCAGATCCGACGGTTCACAATCAAGCTGACCGCACGCCTTTTGAAACTGAAATGTGACTGGCTGCACGTCTCCCATGATTAAGGTAATGATGGTTGCATGACATCCGGAGTTAAGAGCCACTTCAGCGTGTCTTCGATATGCGAAAGGTCAGAAATCCCCTGATTCCCACGCACACATTTAATTTGAGCAGTAAATTAAGTTTGAATTTCGCTCAAATCAGTCCATCGCACTTCATAAACTCCCTACGCTAAGGCGGTACTCTTAGCTCGAGGAGTGGGGGGCAATTGATGAATGATGATTTGACCCAACATATGAAGCAGTGACACGTAGATACTGACTCAACATAAAGCGACAACTGAGCATTGAGGTCCAGTACAACCAAGTAACGGGCTCATAAAGTAGCTCGCTACATCGTAGCATGCAAAGGGAGGAGCTCGCCACAATGCGAGCTCCGGGTTCCTCGAGCTACCTCTAAAGGGATATTTCAAGGCAACTTTAGTTTGCGAGCTAAGAAAACTAGCTCGCCCGAGCTCCCAAGTAGACAAGTCATCCTGAGGACCAATCGTACTTAGGGTACTCCTGAAGTATTCTGAGCTCGCTACAAAGTAGCTCGCGAATGGGCCGCATGAGCACTCTTTAGGAAGCTTCTATCTGACAGGCCGTACCGATCAGACTACGCCACGTCCCTTACTGATGGTGCAGTCCCTGTCCTTTTGACAATCTACACCCATGTCTCTCAGCAGGCGGAGGCGTGACTGTCACCTTGGAGATGTGTCACTCACCCGGGCGAGGAGTATGTCACAACAGCCACTTGCGCAGCCCTGGCAGGTAACGGCTGTGGCAGGGGCCCAATGGCGGTTATACCCGATCTGACAAGAGCGCCCCTATAAAAGCCCTCAGGGCGGAAGAGAAGTTTCTTCTTGAGACCTCTAATCTCTCGAGTATAGTGATAAAGCGCGACCTACACTCTTAGCTACCGACTCTTCTTTTCCTTCTTTCTTGCGTTCTAACTTAAGAATCTGAGTATTCCCGCCGGGTAATATCCCCGAGAATCCTTCTTTTCATCTTCTCAGGTGCCATCCGTTGCCAACAAGGAGCTAATCAGCAGCCAGCTAGGAGTGCCCGGATCGTGCCGCATCAAATACCTACCTATTCAGGATGATTAAGTTTCTTGTTAGGCGTTTTGACATGAAATGCCATTGGCTCAGTTTGGAAGGAGTACAAATACAAATATGTAGAGTGCAAATTTTATATGTATTTGTAGTCTTTTCAAATGGAGATTGAACGTTTCAGCTTTGAAGTATCAAATGCACCAATACAATTTGGAATTAAAGCTGTGTTTGGTTGTAATACAAATAAATTTGCACTGATGCAAAATAATGGCAGTGCAAATGATTTGAGTGTAAATTCTCACCTATTTTTATTTCAAATTTTAGCTATGGCAGTAAAAATGAAGTATATTAAGACATGAATCAGAATAAAGTAAAACCCAAAACAAAATTAAATAATTTGCATTTTTTTTATATTTGCACTCCTATGCATTTGTATTAGTGCAAATAAATTTGCAGTGCAACCAAACACAACCTTACCGTAAGAGACCGCCGATACATTACTCCAAATGGACCGCGGGAACGTTGATCTCTCTCTCTCTCTCTTTCTTGTTGTTTTGGTTTTCAGTGTTCTCTTGCCACTACTTTATAGACACAAATTCTTGATTAAGATTGATGGGTGAATGATTCCCGAAGGATTCGTCGGTGCGATTCTCTGTGTCATCACCCACCTATGTTTGCTCTTGCTTTCTATCATTCTATGTCCACTCGATTCTCCATATCTTGCTCGTCACATAATTCAGTGAAACTTATGACGGTGGAATACGGCCACCACTCGAATCTGTGACTGTGTGTGGATGCACAAGCATCATCTTCACTTCATCACATTCACACGACTACTGCACTTCACAGAGAGAGAGAGAGAGAGAGAGAGAGAGAGAGAGAGAGAGAGAGAGATGGACAATAGATAATCCATTGAGCATCTCTTCATCCTTCCAGCTTCTCCTTTTTCATGGAGGCTTTTGTCCAGCATCTCTCTTTTGCTGGAGCAGGAGAAGAAGAGCTAACAAAAGCAGGTGCAGAGCTACATCAATCCTCACACTCTAAGAGATAATCAATCCCAACTAATCCTACTAGCTAGATGGCTCATGACCTGGGTTAGCCAGGAAGGTTGCCCTTTGATTCCGCCACACTAGAAAACTTCTAGTAAAGCTTAAACTTAACGCAGCTAGCTCCGGGCATGCAATGAACCTTCACAGATACACTGTATGTTAACAGGAGAATCCCTCATGGGTGCAGTGCAATAGAAAATGGTTAGCAAAGGAAGCATCAAACGTGGTCGATGACGCATTTAAATAATCTTTGAGCTTGGGATTCTGTTCTCTTTTCTTCCACTAGTTCAAGCTGGGGGCATGGTATTTGTCTAAGCAAGATTTTAAAACTCTGTTTAAGGAGTGAATTTCTGTATTCTGAATCAAATATTTTAGCTTGAGATTTCATTCATTAACATAATTTTGCATCAATCTCTGTATCTACCAAAAGTTGAGAGATCATCATACAATCAAACCAAAATATGCAAAAGAGAGGGACCTCATTGACTTATGGATACGGATGAACACAGAAGCACCCAGAAAACTCCCCTGTGCCTCATTGGGTGGTCATAAACTAGGGTTAAAAGGAATATGACTCTTAACTGAATGTATGTCCAAATCAAGGCTTTTAATTTGCAGATCCATACATATCATGACTTTCTAGTTAGCAGTGTCTGATGGCATGCTTTGAAATTGATTGTTGTCGAGTAGTGTTTACACATAGGATGTTTGTTAATTAACTTTGTTAATTAGTCTCAAGTGTTGGGCTGGGAGAAGCTAGAGTACTGGGTTGTTTGGTACCTACCAAACTTGAGGTCTGAACAGTGGGACTGTTGAGAAAAACAGAAAGAAAAAGATAATTAACACGGCTTAATTTCATTCTAATCTGTACAACTTACCAAGAAGAGTCTACAATTAATGATCTATATATATATGTGGGACATGTCTGTTTTACCCTTCAAAGATAAAAAAAAGGCTAGCTCTATTCTGGTTTGTGGTGGTGGTGATTTGCTGTTGTGACAGTCTTCCTGCAGAATACCTCCTGGCCTTAAATTTCTGCAGTCAATATCTTTTCAGTCTCATTCTCATATATTCTTCCAAATTCACCATTAATTGAACACATCGTGATCAAATTAATCTTAACAAGGTCTTAGTATCCTCTGGACATTAGAAGATTTGGGATATGGAGCAAACCCAATTACTTGTTGTAGTTAGTCTGTGTCAAACCACAAGGAGCAAGATAGATGCATGGAAAGCCAGATAGATAATCCAGATTCATTGTGAAAAGAAGAGTAGGATATGTATATATATAGAGAGAGAGCTCCATTGATGACCTTGGATTGAGCTAACTTAATTTATTCATCTAATTACATGGTATTAGAGAGGGATGCATAATTAATCAAACTAGAGTTTGATATGGCCTGAGCAGTGGAATCAGAGAGCCACCCAGGTGAAGGGACATGACTTCATTAGTAGATCCCACCAGCTTACCACTTATGAACACAGCTGGTACAGGTGCATTACACCCCAGCCTGCACAGCGCCCTCTCCATTTCCTTCCCTTCTGGGTCTTGATCAATCTCGTGAACGATTGGGTTCACTCCAAGTTCATGAAACAGAATCTTCACGGCATAGCACATGCAACAGGAGCTCTTACTGAATATCACCACCCCTTTCTCTGCAGCCAATCTCATCACCTTCTCCATTTCGATGATCCCAACTGAATAAGCAACCTTTAGACTACTGTATATATATCAAGTTGATAGTTAGTAGCTACTATAACTAAGGTAGGAGAAAGAGGAGCTGCTTCCAAATGGAAGAGCTTCTGCTCATCTTAATCAAAGCTCAAATGAATGAACTTCAGAATTGAACCAGCAGTTGGGGTTGCAATCAGACTGTGTAAAGAAATCTGTATCTCTGGATATGGAAGCTCATCAGTCTGATCAATCAACCCTTTGGGCTGTGATGAGCTTGAATTTCTCAAGACTCATGGCAGCTTATTTATAGTGAAAGCTAAGGAACGTTGGGCTGCCATTGTTTAAGCAAAACAATTCACAAGGGAATGTGCCTTAGTTGGATACCCATATAGCAATAATATCCTCTGATATTTTTTCCTACGCCATAGATATATCGACCTACTGTTTCACCATTCCTTGAAGCCTCAAGTTGCAGCCACACTTGAATCAATTTCAACTGTGTATTATATTTGGGGAAAATTGCTGAAACCTCGTCTGAAGTTTCTGGTTGCTGTTGAAACCTTTCCTGAACATTTTGACATAGTTGCAAGTAGATCCCCTTGGGTAAAGTATTCTAAAAGAGGCATGAAAATGTCCAAAATACCCATGCAGTTACTTTTAACAAAAATGTTTGTTTACCAAATTTTCTCTTCATATGAATCACTACTGCCCCAAACTCTTCCAATCTCTTTTCTGAAATTGATTTATTTTTCAAAATTTCCCTTCATATCATCACTCAAAGGTAAAGTTGTGTTTTTGTTGTTTATAAAGTTTGTATTGCTTTTTTTCCCGTGGAAACCAGCCTCAATAATAATTGTCTGGGCATTTTGGACATTTTTATGCTTTTTTCTTAAATATTCTAATAAAAAGGGTCTAATTGCAATTGTATTAGAGGGTTGAGGGGAGGTGATTGCAACTGCTAAATTTAAGGGAATGTTTCTGCAACGGTCAAAAACTTCAGATGCACCGTTGGGTGGGTCCCAGTTGGCTAGGTCGGTAAAATCTAGCCAACTGGGACCAAAGGGTAATGTGACACGTGTACTCCTGATGAAACCCATTTGTTGGCACCTTTATTGCTTTTGTGGACGTGAATGTGGATGTGGGAGAATACAACCAACCTGGGAATATAAGAAATCAAAAGTAGGAAAATTCCCCAGTTTGGTCAGTTGATTCCATCTTGAGACCTTCTTCCTGTCTCAACTCACTTTTGCTAAAACAACAAAATCAAAATCAAAGCCTTTGATGTATTGTGATGGTCCCATCTTGAATTAGATGAAGGGTCTTGATGGGGGCACAACAATACGTCTAAGACTAATTTTCAGTTTCAATCCTGAGCTGAAACTATGCCATAGCAAAAGTGAACTCCTTTTCTTACATCAAGAAAGATTGCAATCTGGAAAGCGGGAAGTTTTACAGGGTATTGGATTCCGTGTGCCCTGCTTTCACTAGCTTTCTCTCATCTAATGACCATGTGGTTCTCTGTTCATATAAATATATGAATGGTTTGGCTTGCTACAAACAAGTAAGAACTAGCGATGACCACACAAGTGTGTGGATGGTCACACACTAAAGAGCCTAAAGGTTGTCGCATGTGTTCCATCTGGGCCTAAATCAGATTCTCAGTCTTCCATCGATCTAAACTGAGATGAAAATGGGTGATTACAGCTTGTTTAGTGGGTGAGGGTGAGAGCCATCTCATGTCATGCTTTGATCACTGGCACTAGACCACTTGCAAATTTGCAAATCAGCCACAACTCTCGTCAGCGCAGCGCATAAACAGCTGGAGAGGTCAGTTGGGTTTTGAGGTGTGCCGCGCCACTTTGAGAACCAGAAAGATGATATTGGAAAAGCTTTGACCAATCAAATTCCTCGTAAATTTTGATAAAAACCCATATGATTGGTTACTACTTTTATAATATTGATTGATTAGTTATAAGGTTTTTCAGTATTAATTATATCTTTCTGGCATCATAGTTGCATGAATCTTAATTTATATGAAGACTGGAAAAGGGAAGGGGCCAATTGGTTGGTGTAACAGCCCATATGATTGGTTACTACTTTTATAATATTGATTGATTAGTTATAAGGTTTTTCAGTATTAATTATATCTTTCTGGCATCATAGTTGCATGAATCTTAATTTATATGAAGACTGGAAAAGGGAAGGGGCCAATTGGTTGGTGTAACAGTAGAGTTTTTGGCAGACAAGCGTGGGAATAACAAAGGTTTGAATTTGAGAGTGGCCACTTTATATGCCAATGGTTAGATCCTGATTCTCCACCCTTGCCAATATCCCCAATAGTTGGGACAATGATGAATAATCTTCCTTTTTGACGATTAGGAAAGAAGTTAGGATTGGTTTCTTTTTCTGGGCAGCTCAGTTTGAGAAGATTGCAAATACAAATATGTACAGTACATGTGCAGGTGGGATTTGATCCCAAGTCTCCACTATAACCAGCATGAGACCTTACCAACGAGAGCCTGTGGTTCCACAGTTCTGCTTCTGCAGGTTTGATCATGAACTTCCCATTTGGAGGGGTACGAGTGACCATCTCAACTAACGGATTCTTGCCATGACATTGCAAATTAAAAATCTTCTAATATTTAGACCTAATTAGGAGACTAGAGATGCTATCCATTCAGCTTCCAACATGATCTATATTCTAAGCTATGCATCTCATGACAAGTTTTTTATTTTCATTTTGGAAATATGGATATCGTATCTTTTGGGTGAGCCCAGATCTCTTGTAAGCAAAAATTATATCCACATGGCATCCAGCTGCACATTAGGAATATCTCTTATAAAAAAGGGTAGTCTAGTGCATGAGGCTCCCGTCAATGCCAATGGGGGTCTGGGGAAGGACAAATGTATGCAACCTTAGAAAGAGAGAGAGGTTATTTAGAAATTGGGAATATCTCCTATACGTTATGTTAAATTGACGAGAAGATGCTCCCGGTCCGAATCTCCTGCCCATGAGAACTCTGCCCATGTTTATCGCAGCCACACATGGAGAGCATCGATGTTCCCAATTCATGGAAGTAGTGTATTGTGGATAGGCGTGAGTAAAGTTCTTGTGAACAGGAGATCCCATCTGATATACAGCTTGATTCCCATGCTTTAACAATGTGTGCAGAGGTTTTGCTTGCAAGGAATGCCACAGCGCACAGCCATGGAAGCAGCAGATTCCTACTTGCTAATTAAGGATAAAAAGTTAATGAATGTAGGAGAGCCTTAATATATATCATTCTTAATTATTAACTCCCTATGACTTTGACTTAGGAAGACTAGCTAATCTAGCTAAGTAAATTACAGAAAAGCCCATGTTGTCTTCATGTCTATCTTTGCACGAGACATTAGTTCGTTCGTAGGAAACTAATTAAAACGTTTCACATGAAGAGAGTTTATAACGTGAGCGAGTCCAGATTAGCTCCTAACACGAACCTCGCAATATGGGAGATGTTCCTCCAATGTGCAGCTGCAAGTGCTGTAAGGTGCGTTCTATGAGGAATAAATCCGGATTCAACGTGAGTAGCCAAGTTTTACTTGTTGATGATGAATAGACATAAGTGGTAATTAGGAATGACCACAGATTTCAAATCTGCTGGCCACAAGACCTTACAACCACACATTGGGAGTATCTCCCATAGTTGTACATTATCATTTAAGAGGAAATATTCCCAATGTATAACTATAAAATTGGGATCTCCTCCCAACAGAAATCCGTCCCAGTACATTTCAACATGATTTGAATTTGCACATCTCACCATTAGACTGGAAACCCACCATGAGATGAGATGTGCGAGGACACAAATCATGTTAGAATGTGTTGGGATGATTTTCTGTTGGGAATAGATCCGGACTCATAACTATAGTGTGTTGTGCCCAATGTGTGGCCGATCAGCCGAAACCCAAGAATGACATAAAGTGGATAGTATTCGTAGAGAGGTTTCCATTTCCAACCATACGCCCAATCTCTTGTAAGTTACAGCTAGCATTTTGAACAAATCAGACATAGGATCATATGCAGTTGACGAAACTCCACTCTCTTCACAAACCCATTCTTCCCTAAGCTGCCTCTACCACCATTGATTATATATTCACAACTCTAAATTCTTAATCGGCTAAGATGCATAGTACCTTGCAGGCTTTTAATTATTAATGTGATTCAAGGGCTATGATGAGATGCAATCAGGCTGCTCCTGGTGATGACTTGGCTTACAGTAGATGACGGACGTGATTAATCTGTACAAGGAGAATCAGAGAATCCAGGGGGCTTATCCAGCGAGGTCATTCCGATGCTTAAGTCAGTATCTGGTTGCGAGCTGATGAGAGTTTAAGAAAGCAAGAGAGCTAGAGAGCATATATTATACATACCTTTGCCCCTAGAGGGTTGGGGCCTTTATATACTGGAGTCCTCGCGGGTCTTTCAGAGTGGTTCCGGGATCCTTGCTATGATGAGGCTCATTTCTGTATTAACAAGAGATAACGCCGCTAGCCGATAAGGCTCATTACTACCGCCTGTATAGGACAGGAAGATAGTGTTAGCCGTTACGAGGCATGATCCCGAAAAGCACGGGATCTTTGGGGTTGCCATGTGAAGGTCAACCTGACTAGATAGTGAGCTGTCTGTGAAGTGTCGGGCTGCTTGGTCGCGAGCTACTTGAGCTCTTGTTCCATAGACTTGATTTGCTCCGAATGCTGAAGTGCCTTAGTACCGAGGTGATCTTGCACCGAGGTAGGCCTGTCCCGAGGTGGCCTCTTTCTAGGGTGGTTCATCTATCCAAGCTCAATGTGTAACGAACTTGGTCTTTATCCTGGTCACGATCTGGTAACTCGAAGTAGCTTCAATTAGAGGTAACAGGGACCCGAGGTCGCTCTGTAGTGAACTGATCACGCTAATCTATCACTCATGTCGGGTCATGTCCACGTGCCGATCTGATTGTGTCGAGTTGTCACTTATGTCGAGTCATGTCCATGTGTCTCCCCATTACGAGGTCGGGCCAAATCACATTTCATCAATTGCCCCCCACTCCCCGGGCTAGGGGTCTTGACCTGGTGTGGTGAGTTCATGACGAGCCAAGTGGATTTGGTTCGAAGTTCAAGCAGCTAGTCAGATGAGTCACCGGTCTGATTTATTTGACGTGGCTCGATCAAAAAATCCCAGATTGTGTCTGCATACGCGCGGATGTCACAAGGTCTATAAATTTCGCGAACGTAAAAAAACGCGCTAAATCGAATTTGGCCTTGGGGATCGTGTAGTCGGTTTTTCTAGGAGCCGTCAGATCAATCCAATCTCGACCGTTAGCTTTTCAGACATTGCAGCTATAAATAGGGGGGCCCGTGACTCATTCTTCTCATCGTGAATTATGTGATTGAGCTCTCTCGAGGTTGCATCGAAGCCTTCTAGCTTGGTCTTCTTTTTGTTTTCCACTCCGTCCTTTCTTTTCGATGAGTCATTGTTCTTTAGTTTTTTCCTGCTTTTCAATCATGTCGAGTTCTAGTGTAGATAGGCTCTTAGATAGTGCTAGCGAGGTGGAGGGTGCTGCTACTCCTACCGGGGAAGTCAACTCGCGGCAGGGTGCCTCCCCTCTTTTGCCTTTAGAGGGAACCTCTAACCCTGAAGTCGAGCCATCTCTGCTTGGGGAGACCGAAGCTCAGGAAGAGGATCCGTCCTCCAGATCGGAGGCCCCATCTTCTTCCCGAGGTCGAGATCCCGATGACTTCGGTCCTTCCAAACTGTCTTCGGACAGATTATTGTACTTAGTGTCCCGTTATCGTCTCCCTGATAGCTTGGTTTTTAGCCTACTTTTAGATCAATACCCTTGGGCTCATGATCACCATGAGCTCGCTGTTTTTGAGGAGCAGCTCGTGGCAGGGCTGCGCTTCCCACTTCACCCTTTCCTAGTAGAAATAGTTAGGTTTTATAACATCACTATTGACCAGCTTCATCCGAACTCTATTCGGAACATCGTTGGCACTATTTCTTTGTTCCACGCCTATAACTGACCTTTAACCCTCAACATCTTTAGCTCAATCTGCGTGATCAAGTGAAACTCAGCCCGTCTACACGGGGACGTAAGACGAAGCTATTACATCTCTCCCAGACCCAGATTCAAAATCCTGTCCGACTACCCGAACAAGGTTCCGACCTGGAAAAGGCGGTATCTCATCATCCGTAACCCAGAAGGGTGGTCTTTCCCAACCCACTGGAGGGTGGCTACCAAGGACCCCGGGGTGAGCTTGGATGCAGAGACCAGGGCTGTGATTAATTCTTGGAGGGACCTTGGCCTCAAGATGAAAAGCTTCTTGGCCGAGGAGGCGCTGGTGCGAGCTGGTTTGAGCCCTCCTAGTAGGTTTATTTTTCGGGTACTTATTTAAAATGTCCTTTAAGTTGTTGACTAACTGTCTCGGTTTTTTCAATTATAATGCCAGAGGTTGACGCGGAGAGCCTCTTGAGAAGCTCCCAAAAGGGGAAGAAGGGAGAGGCCGCAAAGAGACTTCACCGGAAAGTCAGGCCTTCAAACTTTGGACCAACTGAGGCCCTGGCTGTGGAGCCGATCTCCACTGAGCCCCCCAAGGAGGAGGCCCGACCAGCAGCTCCCGAAGTGGTCATGGGTGAGGACCGCAAGGGGGAAGCTCGTCCCTAGGAGCTGAGAGGCTCATCTGTGCCCGAGGAGGCAGACACCGAACCGGAGAGCGCTCTCGCAAGCATGCAAGAAAGTATAATGGATCACATGCTTGCGGTGCGCAAGAGTCGGGGCACTGTCTTCCATGACGAGATTGCGAAATGGGCTGACATGCTCTCAACTCGGCTCTTGGGACTAGCCGCTAGCCACTATATGGTGGTAAGTATCTTGCCTTCAATTTTCTTTTTTTTTTTTTTTTGACTAACCTTGGTCTTCTTTTCCTGGGCCAACTCTGCTATTCACGTGTTGGCTTGCCAATTTGCAATCCATTCAAAGAAAGCTCGGAACGCCAAGGTGGAAGTGCGGAAGCTTCATCGCGAGCTGGGCCTAGTTCGGGGGGAAGTACTTCAAGTCAAAAAGGAAGTTGAGGGCCAGAAGTAGCTGATCTTAGTCCAGGAAGGGCAGATCCCCGCGCTGACTGAGGAGAAGGCACGACTTCAGCGAGAGGTCAAAAACCTTGAGGCCATGGTCCAAGAGCGTACTCAAATCCTCGAGACTTCCATTCAGGAGGCGCGGATAGAGGAAAGGAACCAGGCCGTTGAGCACTTCAAGGAGTCCTCGGAGTTCCACGCTCTCCAAGTCGAATATGGCTCAAGCTTCTACCGCTCCGGGTTCAAGATGTGCAGGTATCTGGTCCGGAAAAAGTTCCCCAATCTCGACCTTGGTGCCATCACGATGTCAGGCTTAGACCCTGAGGTGGCCAAGGCAGCGAACGAGGAGCCCGACTCATCAAAGGAGGAGAGCGATGACGAGGTCGAAGTGGTGGACCCCTCGGATATGGCTGGTAGTCCTCCAGCATGATAGCTTCTTCTTTTTCTCTCCCTTTTTTTTTTGAGTCCTGAATGTACACCCCGAAGCCACTGAGCTCGGGTCATGACAAGATTTTTGTACTCACCCTTTCTTTCAACAGTGAAATACAATGTTTCTAAGTAACCTGTGTGCAAAATAATTCTAAGTGTGAGTGAGCCCCGACCTGGGCAATTTAATATATAGGTTATCCGAATTGTTGAGCTACCAAGTTGGATAACCACAACAAAAATTTGCCTAAGTGTTTGTTACCCTGAACTATCTACTTAAACTTTCAGTAGGGGCAACTTAGATAATGAAGGCCGAGGTGAGCGACACTGTAGGGTATATACCCGACTTGTCACTTAAATGTCGATTGTTCCCAACGGATCCAACCTGTTGATTTATGCTGAAGTGAGCCAGATATCGTAGGGCTCACGCCCGAGCTATCTACGCTTTAGGCATTAGTAGTGCTTCGCCTATGCCGAAGAGGTGGATAGGACTTATATGCCCATGCCAAGGAGGCGACTGGGTCTTGGGTGCTCATGCCGAAGAGGCGACTGGGACTTATATGGCAACAAGTCCGTCAATTCGATACTTTGGCCCATAAGCCTTGGGGGCAACTTGTAGTCCACCCTCCTTGATCTTGCCCATGCCGAAAGGGCGACTAGGGCTTATATGATACCGAAGCCTTTTACTAGCTCGACACCTTTAGACTTCTGGAGGTGACTCGTAGTCCACTCTCCAGTTAGACAATCACAGATAATATCGTCTCAAATTGCCGATGTTTCATGCTCGAGGTACCTGTTTTACTTCTAAGGTCTCATTCTCATACATACTTTCCCCGAACACCCGCTTTACTCGGTAGGGTCCTTCCCAATTCGGTCCGAGCTTACCACACCGAGTTCAGACATCATGGCTTTGTGAAGAACCAGGTCTCCAACGCGGAAGTTCGGCTTCTTGACTTGGGCGTTGTAGTACCGAGCCACTCTCTACTGGTAGGCCGCGGTCCGGATGTATGCGAGGTCTCGTACCTCTTCTACTAGATCGAGGTTGGTGCGTAAATCGTCATCGTTTGTCTCTTCGTCGTATGCCTCTAGGCGTAGCGTAGGTACCTCGATCTCGGTTGAGATTACTGTCTTCGTGCTGTAGGTGAGGTTGAAGGGAGTTTCACCCATGGAAGTCTTTATAGTGGTTTGGTAAGCCCATAGTACACTGGGCAGCTCGTCTACCCATAGTCCTTTAGCTCGGGCTAAGCGTGTTTTCAGTCCACGAAGGATGGCCCTATTCGTGACTTCCGCTTGACCATTTGCTTAAGGGTGCGCCACCGAGGTGAAATTCTGTCGTATCCCCATCTCTTTGCACCCGTTTTGGAACTTGATATCCTTGAATTGCTTGCGTTGTCAGAGATAAGCACTTGAGGTAGTCCGAAGCGGCATACTATGCTTCTCCAAAAGAAGTTTTGCACGCTTCGTGTTGTGATCATCGCAAAAGGTTCCGCCTCTACCCACTTTGTAAAATAATCCACTGCTACGACCAAGAATCTCCTCTGTCCCGTAGCTGGCGGGTATGGTCCAAGGATGTCGATTCCCCACTGCGTGAAGGGCCATGGGCTAGTGAGGTACTTCAGGTCTGCAATGGCTGGTGGTGGACGTTGGTGTGCCTTTGACACTTGTCGCATCTTTTGACGAGTTCAAGCGCATCTGCCTTCATCGTGGGTTAGTAGTACCCCTATCGTAGTGCTTTTTGGGCTAGGGCTCTGCCCCCCAGGTGTCCGTCGCACAAAACTTCATGAGTGTCACGGAAAATGAGCTCAGCTTCCAAAGGTCGCAAGCAACGCAAATAGGGGAGCGTGTAGGATTTTTGGTATAGTCATTCGTCTATCATGACGTATTTGGCCGCCTGATGCTCTACCCTTCTGGCTGCATTACGATATGTAGGGAGGGTCCTGTAAAGCAGGTAGCCCGCAAGTGGGTCAATCCAACTCGGCTCTGCTTGCGCAACAGGAGCGACCTCCTCTACCCCCTTAAGAATGTTGGGCCGAGACAAGTTCTCAATTTACACGGTCCTCATAGAGTTATTGCTTGTGTTGGCTAGTCGGGACAGAGCATCGGCCTCAGCGTTCCAGGACCTCAGGATCTGCTTGATGAAGTAAGACTGGAAATTACGCAGAGCTTCTCTGACCTTGGCTAGGTAGGTGATCATGGTTGGTTCACAGGCTTCGTATTCGTCGGTGACCTGGTTGACCACGAGCTGGGAGTTGCTGCAGATGATGAGGTGTTTGGCTTATACTTCGTTTGCTAAAGCAAGCCCGACTATCAATGCTTCGTACTCCGTTTCATTATTGGACGTGGTGTGAATTCAAACTGAAGCGCATACTCCAGTTTCACCCCGCTTGGCCCGTACAAAATGATACTAGCTCCACTACCTTGCTGATTTGATGAGTCGCCCACATGGAGGATCCATGGCTCCTCATCCCTGGTTGGCTTTGCTCTAACCAGGAGAGGTGCCACGTTGGTTGATGCTTCCTCTCTGTGCTCGGGCTCGATCAACTCAGGAACTACAATGCTGAAGGTACATTCCGCGAAAAAGTCGGCTAAGGCTTGGGCCTTGATGGTTGTCCGGGGCTCGTACTGGATGTCGTACTCGCTGAGTTCAATGGCCCACTTCGTCAATCTATTGATGACCTCGGGCTTGAGCAAGACTTGCCTTAGAGGTTTGTTGGTGAGGACGACGACGGGATGAGCTTGGAAGTACGGTCGAAGCTTTCAGGCTGTGACGACCAGTTCGTACGTCAGTTTCTCTATCTCTAGGCATCTGGTTTCCGCATCCTGCAAAACTTTACTAACATAGTAGATGAATTGTTGGACCCGATCTACTTCTTTTATCAGTACTGAGTTGACTACCTTGTCACTCGTAGAGAGGTACAGTTTCAAAATTTCTCCCTCCTCTGGTCGGGTCAGAACCGGGACGCTGGTTAGATAATTTTTGAGCTCGTCGAAGGTGATCTGGCACTGTTTGGTCCACTCGAAATCCTTGCTCTTTTTAATTGCCTTGAAGAAAGGTAGGCAGCGATATGCCAACTTAGACATGAAGCGATTCAGAGTGGCAATACGACCGTTCAGCCTTTGAACCTTCTTTAATTTGTGGGGCAGTCTCATATCTAGGATGGCCTTTATCTTTTCGGGGTTGGCTTCGATGCCATGCTGGTTAACTATGTAACCCAGGAATTTTCCCGAGGTTACATCGAATACACACTTGTTAGGGTTTAGCTTCATGTTATATTTGTGCAAAATTTCAAAAACACAATGCAGATCTTTAATTAAATCATTTGAAAATTGAGTTTTGACGACCATGTCGTCTACATAGCATTCTACTTTCTTGCTGATCAGCGGCTCAAAAAGTCAGTTTACAAGTCTTTGAAATGTTGCCCCGGCATTTTTCAGTCCAAAGGGTATGACCTTGTAACAGTACATGCCTTGCTCGGTTATGAAGGCCATTTTTTCTTCATCGTCAGGGTCCATCTTAATCTGTTTGTAGCCTGAGTATGCATCCAAAAAACTTAGCAACTCGTGCCTGAGGTCACGTCCACTAGACGATCAATCTTGGGAAGTGGGAAACAGTCCTTTGGGCAGGCCCGATTCAGGTCGGTATAGTCAATGTACATGCGCCATTTACTATTGGCCTTTTTTACCAGAACGGGGTTAGCCACCTAGC
The DNA here is from genome assembly GCF_056320005.1 of Nelumbo lutea. Lineage (NCBI taxonomy): Eukaryota > Viridiplantae > Streptophyta > Magnoliopsida > Proteales > Nelumbonaceae > Nelumbo > Nelumbo lutea. Next base: position 106,104,019 of record NC_142686.1, read on the forward strand.
TCAGGTAATGGACTTCCCTGATGAAATCGACTGCGAGAAGCTTCCCGACTTCCTTGTCGACTACTCTCCAACGCTCTGGGTTAGGTTGCGTTTCTTCTATCTAACGAGCCTAACTATAGGATCGGTGTTTAACTTGTGAGTTATTATTTTAGCATCTATACCGGGCATCTCTACCGCAGACCATGCAAACACATCTAAATGTTCAAGTAAGAAACTTACCAACTGAGAACACAGAGGCTCCTCAATCAATGTGCCGATTTGGAGAGTCCTGGTTGGATCTTCGGTCGAAAGGGTACAGGGACTGTCTCTTCTATCGGTGAAGCTCGCTCCTTGATGTACTCTACAGGTCGCTCCAATTCGAAGTCGTCTGAGGCCTTGGCTTTCCCTTTTAGGGTGGCAACGTAGCATTTGTGAGACTCAAGTTGGTCACCTCGCACCACCCCAACTCTGAAGTTCGTGGGGAACTTCATAGCCAAATAATAGGTGGACACCACTGCGCAAAGAGTGTGGATGATAGGCTGACCTATAATGGCATTGTACGGGGAGGGAGTCGCGACCACTAGAAAAGTGTGGTCAAACCTTGCAATGCTAGGCCACGCACCGACCTCTATAGGTACTATAGTTCGCCCCAAGGGCCTGACTTATTCTCCATTAAAGCCTATCAGGGGTGTGTTTGTGGGCTTGATATCACTTTATGTGAGTTGTAGCTTGTTGAATGCGTCCTTAAATGGTATATCTTCCGATCTACCTGAATCGACCAGGACACGCTTCAATTCGAAGTCGTTGATTCTTATTTTTACAACGAGCGCGCCATCATGGGGGTATTGGAACCCGTGCACATCATCTTCAATGGAGAACATGGGCTCTTCGAACCTTGGCCGCTTCGAGAGGTTCTGCTCTTCTCTTTCTAACTCACGAGCCGATGTTTTCGCTGCGTCTGATGTGCAACCCGCGGCAATTGACCCGCCAGTGATCATACGAATTATCCCTCGAACTGGCCTTTCTTCGGGCAGTTGTCTCTACGGCTGCTCACTATGTCTGTTACTGGTCTCGGGAGCATCTCTCCCTTGCTCCTCCTACTGATTTGCTTGACTTTTATTTTCTTTTAGTACAAAATTTTTTAGGTATCCGCAATAGATGAGTTCTTCAATCTCAGTGCTATGACCATGATTTTTGTGAAAATGACAATATACATTTTTGTTCCTTGTATTTGCATCCCCTCTCAATCGAGGTGTCCACTTTACATAGGAGACATCCTTGATCGCCATAAGAATTTCTCCTCGCTTCGCATTCAAGGGCGTGTAGTTCGTCCTTTCAACTGGAGGAGTTCGGAATTGTTGGTCTGGTTTATTTCCTCCTCTAACTGGTTCATCCTTCTTTCGCTTACTATCCCCATTGGTTGAGGCATCGCCTTCTCTTTTCCTTTTTTCTTGTGGGTTCTTGCATTTTTGGTTCATCTCTTCTTCTATTCCGATAAATTGGTTAGCGAGCTTGAGGAACTCTATGACATCTTTAGGCTTGTTGGCTACCACATGCCACTTGAATTCCTTGTGTATGATGCTTCTTTTCGCTGTTGTGAGTCTCACGGTGGGATCTAGGTCGGGGATCTGCAAGCACGCATCGCTGAACCATTTGATGTAGTTCCGTATGACTCTCCCTCCCTCTGGACTATGTTGATGAGGCTTTCCTGAGACCTCGGACACCTCTTGCTGGTGATGAAGTGCGAGGTGAATATCTGCACGAACTGCGCCCAACTTTTAATTGGGAGAAGACAACACACATGCAGGATTCATCAGCCCCAAATAGGTGCATCTAGGACTGGAAAGAATCCACATGGTCATTCAGGTTGAACGACCCGTCATACTTGTCTAGGGAAGGTACCTTGAAGTCTTTTGGCATCGGGACGGTCAGGAGCTCGGGGGATAAGGTAGACGGCACGGAGAGGAGCGAAGTGGTCTTTACGGTTCCCAAGCTTGCCTCTTCTTTGCCTTTGGGCAGTTCATGTTGGCTCTGGATTGTGGCTCAGCGAGCCTTGCGACGTCGCCGTTGTTGCCTCTTGACTAGCTCCGCGTTCGTACTGTTGGCTTCTGTACCGTTGGGTACTATTTTGGCATGAAGCTGCTCATACTATTGAGGATGGCTATTGCGTATAGAGGGGCCTTGTCTTGAATCCGCGACTAGAGCCCCGAACCGGTTTCCTGCGAGCGAACCTTCGAGCTGTGAAGGCCGGGGTGAAGCAGCTCTGGTGAGCTGAGTGTCTCTTGACCCATTTGCCTGCAGTGAGGCGGGAGGAGTGGCTGGCCTCTTCCCCATGCCATGAGATGAAACTTGGCTCCCATTAGGATTTTGAGTCCGGGAAGTTTCTCCTTGGCAAGGTGGTCGACCGTCCTGACAGTGAGACTTGTTTGGCTGTATCAAGATGCCGAGGTGGAATTTGCTGTGTAGCTTGCTGCAGCGGTGGGAACTGCTGTTGGTACTGTTGCTGGCAGAAGTGATGAAAGACCTGCTGCTGGTACTGCTGGAACTGTTGAACTTACTGCATCAAGGCTTGCATAGCTCGTACGCAATGCACTAGGTCATCGAGTTGGTTCTACCCGACTGTAGGGGGGATTATCGAGGGTTTGGAAAAGGTTGCCCCTACCGTGGAAGGGAGAGGGGCATACATCGGTGCCATAACCCGAGGTACATTCAAAGTTGGCATCCCATTTGCAAAAAGGGGTACAGTGAACTGCACAATATAGACAGTTGGGATCTGAGGCTGTCCCTCGGAAGTGTTCACGTCGGTGTTCTGTCCGGCGTTACTTGAAGATGCCATGGATGCTCTTTCTTTTCTTCTAGGGAAAAGACCTTTTTGTATTAGGTTCTCACAAACGGCGTCAAATGATGAAATGCAATCCAGCTGCTCCTAGCTGGTGATGACTTGGCTTCCAGTAGACGACGAACTTCATTAATCTGCATAAGGAGAATTAGAGAAACCGGGGGCTTGCCTGGCTAGGTCACTCTGATGCCTAAGTCAATATCTGGTTTAGAGCTGATGAGAGCTTAAGAAAGCAAGAGAGCTAGAGAGCAGAGATTATGCATGCCTTCGCCCCTGGAGGGTTGGGGCCTTTATATACTGGAGTCCTCGCGGGTCTTTCAGAGTGGTTCCGAGATCTTTGCTATGATGAGGCTCATTCCCGTATTAATAGGAGATAACGCCGCTGGCCGATAAGGCTCATTACTGTTGCGTGTATAGGACGGGGAGATAGTGCTAGCCGTTACGAGGCGTGATCCCGAAAAGCACGAGATCCGGTGGCAAAATCCTCGGGGTTGCCATGTGAAAGTCAACCTGACTAGATAGTGAGCTGCCTGTGAAGTGTTGGGCTGCTTGGTGGCGAGCTGCCTAGTGGCAAGTTGCCTGAGCTCTTGTTCAACAGACTTGATTTGCTCCGAATGCCGAAATACCTTAGTAGCGAGGTGATCTTGCACCGAGGCAGGCCTGTCTCGAGGTGAACTCTTTTCGGGGTGGTTCATCTGTTCGAGCTTGATGTGCAATGAACTTGGTCTCTATCCTCGTCGCGATCTGGTAACTCGAAGTAGCTTCTGTTCGGGGTAACAGGGTACCCGAGGTCGCTCTGTAGCAAACTGATCATGCTAATCTGTCACTCATATCGGGTCATGTCCACGTGCCTATTTGATTGTGTCGAGTTGTCACTTATGTCAAGTCATGCCCACATGTCTCCCCATTACGAGGTCGGGCCAAATCACCCTTCATCATGCTCCAATTATCATTCAATCATTTAGGGTCCGTTTGGTTTATAATTAGAATCGGAATGAGAATTGAAATCAGTTGGAATGTCATTTCATCACCAAGGGAGGGGGAGGGCCATTTCCCACTTGGAATGGGAATGGGATTCCGATTCAGCCCAATCAAACAGTTGGAATTGGAAAGGCCCATTAAAACAATATGTCCCACAATAAAAACAAATGCATAAATAATTTGGTGTCTTAGAACTAGAAGTATCTTCCATTATGCTATAATTTAATTTTTTTTATTCAAAAATTATAAATTTTATTTTATTTCAAAATCTAACTAAAATTACCATTACGAAGGCATTTCAAGAATATCAATTCACAAATTATAATGCATACATGATAAAGTAAAATTGATTTCAATTTTCACTATTTTAGTATCATATTATCACTACCACAATTCTAAATTCAATTTCAATTTTCAGCTATTTCAAAGGGCTTAGGCAGTTAGGTAGGCTAACTTGCAAGATTGAATAATTAGCTGGAGACTCCACTTGGTGGATTGAAGTGAAAGCCTAAAGGAAAGATCAAATTCCAAACTTAAAGCAAAAATCAAATTGAAATATCAATTCGAGCAAACCTGTACTCAAAAGTTACAAAACTATGAGTAATTAAATAATCAACTTGTAAACCTCTACTCATTCGGATGAGTGAGAATGGATCAGATGAAGATTCTGAAGATGAAGGTTCTAGTGAAAAACGAAGATGTCTGTAAAACAGATCGGCGATGCATGCAGGAAACAATAGCAAGAAATCCCAAACCCGGGTGGTGAGTTACCAAGGCAACTCGGGCGAGTCGACACACAAATCAAGAAAAAAGAAGTCACCAATGGATGTGGCTAGCTCGTCCACACTTGGAGTGCATGCACAAATTAGTAACAACACATGGCAACAACTCACTCTGCATGGCAAGGAAAGTGGTGAAATAGGGACATTAGGGGGTGTAATAATCTTGCTACCTTTCGATTTCTGAAAAAACAAGTTCACTCTCATAATCTCGATGTCCTATATCTCTCTGAAACTAAAATGGATTCTGTTAAGGCTAAGAAATTATGCTCTAAACTAGGTTTTATTGATTGGTGTGGAAACAAAAAACTAGGTTTTTTGTGTGTTGGAAACAAGATATGTTTGTAGAGAAAATCCCCTCTATAGAAAGAACCATAATCCTTAACATTAGAGATGGCCCATTGGACCCAAATTGGTGGATTTGTCTTGTCTACGAACACCCAACTCGAAAATATAGAACAATATTCTAGGAAAACCTCTCATCCATCCTTAATGGGAAACACAATTGAATGATGATTGGGGATTATAATGATATAGTGGATGCTAGTGATTATTAGGGATATCGACTACCAAAAACCTTTTCTCAGATCATGTGTTTCTAGTCCTAGACCAACCCAAGTATCATCACTGGACCCAAACAGTTTCACTTATTATTGAAGGGATGCGATATTAGAGATGGCCCATTAGACTTCCTGTAAACACAAACACTTATGGCCCATGAACGTTGCACATCACACATCCATATATCACATGTAGGGATTAATTGATCCAATCAATTAAATATCTGTAGAGTCCATAATTAAACCCCATTTTAATCCATAACATTAACAATTAACATTATCTAGGTATATGGGCTGAATTAGGGTTAAGCAGTTCGGCCCATATAGCTTTCCTGCAAAAGTGGGCTTTTAGCAGTTTTAACAATTTAAAACTGGGCCTTACAGGTTGGGCTAAATTAAATTCTTAATTAATTCTCAATCCTTAGGCCCATTAGTGGGAAATTAGGGCTGACAATCAGCCTTGATCGAACCCTAGATTTGGTACAACCAGTTTGGACCAATTTGGTTCAAATGGGTCTAGGGTTTGATCTTTAATTAAAGATTTAATCCAAGAAACTGATATGAAATTAAATATTGATCAAAGAAATTCAAGAATCAATCAAGGAGAGTTGCTCGTACATCACATCCTACAAAACAGAGGTTAGATCAAGAATGCAGTTTCATAAACTGCAAATCGTAGATAGCGATATCCCCATCTGCGAAATCTCCTTCCTACGCCGCCATTTTTTATCCAAAAATAATAAAATGGAAACCCTAAAATTTTTATTAATGTTACATCAGATCGAATCATATACATTTAGTCTAAAAAAAATTATTTAATTGACCAAATGTAATAAATAAATCAAGAAACTTCAAAATCGCAGTTTTCTACGCCAATCAAGATCTCGATCTCTAGTTGTACGAACAACCCATAAATCAAGAAAAATGTAAAGAACAATTCTAAATAAAATTCAGATTTATAAAATTTAATTCTAAATCAATTGCCCTCTATCTGGGAAACATTTTTCTAGAAAGAACCCTAATTTGCGCAAATGGGTAGAAGGCGTTCTACCCGATTTGCGCAGGTTCAGATCTGCGTTAATTCAGTTCAAGACTTGAACCTTGCTCTGATACCACTGAAAGGATGTGAGATCCATCATATGGATGGTCGAACCCTGTAGGAAGGTTGGGCGAAATTTCAAGGAAAACTCTTGAACAATAAATCGAACCATATTTGAAACCAGAAGCATGAGAGATATACCTGATACGGAGAAATAATATCTCCCAATGGAGGTGTTCACGCCCAAGGTAGGTACCAAAGACTGCTCTCACTGAACATGGCGTAGTGTAGGATAGAGCAGAATCAACAATGTTCGTCCAACGAACCGAACCCTTTACAAGAATTCGTTGGAAGCTATGAGCACAACTTCATATCAGCCTTTCTCCAAAGGTTGATATCAAGATCCAATCTTGATTGTTCCTAGGTGCTATGTTCTATCTCTGGATTTGAGAATTTGATGATCTTCTAAAAGTTGCCGCCCCCTTCTCCTTTTATAACTTTAAAGGGATCAGTTCCTAATCCTATTATGAGTTGATGATCCGAATCATATTTGGATCTGAATTCCCTTTAAGAGATAAGGATAGACCATTATCTTATCTGCAGATTAGATCAGCCATCTCCTAATCTTATCAGGATGTTTCCAGATCCAAATCTGTATTCAGATTTGGACTCTCGGATTGTCCCAACATACCCAAGTTTTGATCCCCACCAAGGATCTCATTGATTGACATATCAAAGACAACCCAATCCGACACATAGTGTAGTATCATAATCGAGTCTAGGGGTCAGGTGTAACTTTCCAGTTTTGCCCACTAATCTCAAAGGTCCAGGGCAATACTGGAAATTTGATCCGGTTAAGGGTTTCAAGTAAATCTATACTGCATGTGCTTTGGGTCTCACATTGGCAACTAAGACAAGCCACCCCAACATTTGGCGGCACACCAGTGTCAGCCTTAGCTGGATAAATCTCCTCAGACTTATCCAACGATTGTAAACATTCTAAACTAACACGAGTCTCATTAAGTGTTCAGTTTAAAGGTATTACATAGAAACACACCACAAGAACACGAATCAAATATGTACTTCATTCATTTACAATAAATGTCATAAATACATCAATCTGATTGGAGCTAAAAGCATACAAGTATTTAACACTTACACATATAGGTTGAGGAAGAAGAATGCAATAAGATAGTTGAGAAACAATGGGAACAAATCGGCCCAAATAACACAATAGCTCAAAAGCTCAAGAAACAAGGAAAAAATTAGAATGATTGCAAACAAATTGAGGCAGATAGAAGAGGAGATTAAAGTACTAGAAGGGGTTGAAACTAGCAATGCCTTAAGGGATAGAGTTGGGCTCATTAAGTAGTATGACAAATGACATTTGAGGGAGGAATAACTTTAGGGAGTAAAATCCAGAGAGACATGATTAAAGAAGGGAGACAAGAACACAAGGTATTTTCATCAAATGACAAATTTTAGGAGGAGAAAAAACTCCCTACAATTCTTGAAAAAGAGAATGGGGAAATAGTGTTAAATAAACTATTTAACACTATCCACACAAGTACCAGAGGGGGAATTGAATATTCAAAATCTAGTATTAAATAAACTCTTCGAGGAGGAGGCTAAGGAACTGTTAATTCCACCCTCAAATGAGGAGATAGAAAGAATTGCAAAGTTTATGAATCGACACTCTGCACCAGGACCAGATGTTTTCCCTCCTTTCTTCTATCAGAAATATTGGCCCATAGTCAAAGAAGATTATACATGCAAGATGGGTAGAGATTTCTTTCACACAACGGAGTTCCCCGTAGAGATTAACTTGACAAACTTAGTAAACATCCCAAAAACCAAACACCCTGAAAAGATTCAACAAGATAGACCCGTCAGTGTCTGTAATGTGATATACAGAGTGATAGCAAAGGGCTTGGTGCTTAGAATGCAACAAAAACTAAACAAACCGATAGCTCGAGACAAAGTGTGGATGATATCATCATGGTTCAAGAGGTTATGAATAAAATGAAAAATCAGAAGAAAGGTGTAGGTTGGGCCTTCATGAAGATTGACATGTCTAGCACCTATGACAAAATAAAGAGGGATTTTTTGATAGAAATGCTAAAAGGCATGGGCTTCCCTGAGAAATGCGTAGTTACACCAAAATTCTCAATAAAAAATCAATGGAACACTAAAAGAGTTTTTTGAGCTACAAAATGGAATTAGGCAAGGGGATCCCCTCTCACCCCACCTATTCATCATTGGAATGCAAACCCTGTCTAGTCTAATCATGGAAACTAAAAACAAGAAGGAACTACAATGCATCAGAATATGCAGAAATGGAACACCTATATCACATTTGCTATTTGGTCAGGGGAGAAAATAAACTTAGCGAAGTCAGGGGTATATTTAGTAAGGGTGTACATAGAAGAAAAAATAATATTTTAATATCTATTCTAAAGATGAAACTGATGAAATCTCAAGAGAAATACTTGGGGGCCAAAATCTATTTCCAAGAAATAGGATTATGACTCACCAATATATCTTGGACAGAGTAAATACAAAGTTGGCAACTTGGAAAGCAAAAATGTTATCTCAAGCCAGTAGAATAACTTTAACTCAGTTAGTATTACAAGCCTTACCCATGTACACCCTGGCTAATACTATCCTAAAGAAGAAAACAATTACAGAATTGGAGAAAATTCAAAAGAGATTTTGGAGGAAAGGAAACAACACAAAAACAAGCACTCACACTATTCCTTGGAGAACAATATGCAAGCCAAAAAAGGAGGGAGGGTTGGGTTTTAAAAGATTGGAGATGTATAATAAAGCCCTATTTGCCAAACAGATTTAGTGCTTAACTCTCATCAAAGCAAGAATTGTGGGCCTGGGTAATAAGAGAGAAATATATAAAAAATGGCTCCATATTCCAATTAAAAAGGAGACCCAATAATTCAAGATGGTGGAAACAAGTCATTGACGCGTTAGATCAGATAAAAGCAATTCTGTTTTGGCAAGCGAAAAATGGTGAGGAAATACACATCCAGGATCCAGGATCCTTGTATCCCATCTCTACCTACAAGATACCTAGAATTTAAAGATAACCCAATGAAGTTTAAATAACATCAAGGTGAAAGACCTATGGGATGAAAATGGACAATGGAACACCACAATGATGAGACAAGTTTTTAAAGAAGAGTCCATTAATCATGTCACTCAAATAAGTGGGCCCCCCTCTAACACAACAGACATACTATTATGCAGATGGAAAGAATCCAAAAAAGGCAAATGCTATGTCAAATCAGGATAAAGTTCTTTAGAGCTTTAGAACCATCAAGTTCTTGTACAAATATTAACTGGAATATGCTATGGAAAGGTAAGGTCCCATATAGATTCCAAATATTCACGTGGAAGGCCGGCCCGCACCTTGGTCGGGCTTGGTTATGTAATTAGACCCGCGGACCTTACCTCGGGCCTAACACAGTAAGTCCGACTATGTTACGGGCCGGACTTGGGATTTGTTAAAAAAGTCCAGCCTGGCCCGACTCAGCATTATATATTTTATAAAATACATAATATATATTTTATATATTATATAAAATATATAATTAATTTAATATTTATTGAAATATATATATTTATAATTTAATATATACATTTTTTTATTTTTTTCTTTATAGTTTCTCTCTCACTCTCTCACTCTCTCTCTATTCAGCCGCTTCAGCAGTAGTAACAATATGGGCTAAATTTTGGACTTGGGCCCAGGTCTGGGCTTCGGACTTTTTATGAGGGCTGGACTTGAACTCGGGCCTTAGAAATATCTATTAATACAGAGTGAAAGCCCGGCCCGGCCCGGCTCAGCCCGTGAACAGGTCTACTGGTGGAAAGGAATAAAAACAAAAGACAAGTTAAACTTTCTGTCAGATGCAGAAAAAGGGTGCCCTCTGTGCAACAAGGAAATAGAATCCTGGAAGCACATTTTCTTAATGTGACTTTGCAAGAGATGTATGGCTCACTGCACAAATTGACATCAATCCAGATGAAGTCAAAAACCTCCAATTAGATCAGTTTATTCACAACTGGTTGAATATAAAACTGAAATCACTAGATTCAAGGATCAAAAAATAATACTTTGGGAGTTTCTTGTTCTATTCAAACTCATATGGGACACCCGAAATGCTCTCATACACCAATAAAGAAAACTTGATCTTGTACAGACTGTACAACAAGCATACTCATACTTGATTCATACAACAGAGCCTCTGTCGGAACTGAGCATTTGCAAGAGACTCGCATAAAAACACTTGAACATCATATTTATGTGGATGTAAATCTTATCAACATGAGCAATGAATGATTATCTTTCTAGAAAATAAAAATAATCACTTAATCACAAATGAGTAATGAATAAATGTTGCAAAATTAGCAAAAGAAAAAGTTGCAGAAATCAGGTTCAGAATTTAGAAATCAGTGGAAGGAGGAGGAAGAGAGACTACTTGACTTGTCGGTGACAGCGGTAATGGCGTTGAAGGTATTGGTCAGCGGTGGAGCTGGAGGCCTGGTGATGGTGTTAGGTTAGGTTTGAACTAACAGAGAGAGGAGAGAACGATGGAAGAGGGTTTTTTTCTTTGGATGTGTGTGTGTGAGAGAGAGAGCAAGTTGTTTTCGTGCAATACTAAACAATGAAAAGGTTATGAAGGAGAGTGCCCATATCACCTAAATAAGGGTGATTTTTTTTGAAACTGAAATGGGGTTACCGGTTTTTGGAAAATTGAAAACTGAAATCAAACCGAAGCCGATCGGTTAACCATTGGTTAGATTTGTCGGTTTTTCAGTTTTTTATTATTTACAGTATATATTATAGAAAAATATATAATAAAACACTAGAAATATATATAAAATATTATATTTTAAATATTTTAAATATATATATTTATATATAATGCATATTTATTAATTTATGGTATAGAAAATATAATATATATATATATATATATATATAAAATATACATAAATATATGTAATATATATAAATATATGTATACTAGTCGGTTTGGTTAACCGTCAGTTTTCTATTTTGGTTAATCAAAACAAAACTAGTACCTTCGGTTTCTTTTTTAAGTGCCAAACCAAACGGTTTGGCTAACCAAATTTTCCAATCGATCGATTTTTCGATTTAGTTCAGTTTTTGGGTTTTTCTTACTCACCCTTACTCTTAGTAGAAATCTGTTGAATTAAAAAATATGAAGAAAGTAGTTTTTTGAAGAGAGAAGGAAGAGAGAAGGAGAAGAAGAGAAAAAGAGAAGTTGAAAGAAAAGAAAGCAAAATGATCTATTCGCCCCCTTCACTTATTATTTATACTAAAATAATAGAACAGTACAAAGACAACTATGCCCTTATAGGGCGACAAAACATAATACAACATATATAACACTCAAAAAGCATAATAAAATTTGGACTCACATAACTATTGTGATCCCCACCTCCTATCTAACAATTAACATAAAACATCTACTCAGAAAAACATCATAAAACTAATTAATCTTCAACACTCTTAAAAGTAAAAACTCTGAGAACATGAACATGAAATCCAATAACACATGAAGAATATCTTCCACACGTGTGCGGCTAGATGGTAGAGCTAGGATTTTATGTTTGGGGGGGGGGGACAAAAGATAATAAATATGGATTAGGGGGGTGCAAAATTTAATAAACATGAAAAGGGATACAATATAAGTGAAATATCAATAGCAATAGTGCATATTTTAGAAATCGGATTCACTCAGTGCAAGGCTCATTCCAACAACCTTTATAGCTTTGCATTGGGAATATCTCCTCATGAAATAAAACACATACATACAGAGATATTCCCAATGGAAAGCTGTAAAGGCTATTCAAACAGGGTCTTGCACTGGCTGAATTCGATCTCCAGATTTTAAGGCATAGGGTGGGGGAGGGGGAGTTTGGATGGGCTGCCCTTAGGCATCCCATAGCTCATCCCCCTCGTACATTGGGAACATCCCCTAGCCTTGATAACTATGCTTGTAGAGTGTATATAGGATCTTTGCTTTCAAGAGATATCACCACAAAAGGAGAATTGGGTTTTGTGTGATGGGAGACTCCCTGAATGGGAGGGAACCAAATAGATACAAAATGGGAGGACAGTTGTAGGGGTGCTAAAAACCGAACCGTGAGGGTATTTTTTCAAACCGAATCGAACCGATCTGATCGTTTTTTTAAATATCCAAACCGAAATCGAATCGTGGGGTATTCACCAATGAACCAGTTAACCGTGGTTTGGTTTTTTGGTTTTTTATGCACTTAAAATAAAAAATAAAAAAAACTCAAAGTATCAATGGTTGCTGGTGTTGGACTGCTAGTGTCGTTGGTTGTTGTCAGTGTCGGACTGGTTGGTGCCGGTGGTTGCTGTAGAGTGTTGCCTAAATGAGAGCCTAAGAGGTGGCATGGTTGGTGCTTGGCGGAGACGTAGAGAGGAGAGGTGAGAGAGAGAGAAGAGAGAACTAAGAGAAGGTAGCGACCGGCGTTGCCGCTTGGTGCTGCCATACTAGTGGTTGGCACAGGCCGTGCGGCCGTCTGGACTCTAGAGTGAGGAATTCAAAGAGAACTGAGAGAGTGAGACAAGAAAACTGAGAACTGAGTCGAAGAAGAAGAAGAGAAAACATAGAGAAGAGAAAACTAAGAGTGTTAGAGAGAAAAAGAGAAAACCGAGACAAAAGAGTTGGTAGTCTAGGGAAAAGACAAAAGAAAACTGGCAGCCTAGCACTCTGGTAGAGGTAGACTGCCGAAAGTCTGAAGGTCTCTCAAACCACAGCTAATAAATCAGTAGGTGACTAGGCACCGAATAAATTGAAATCTTTTATTCGATTTTCAAAAAAACTAAAAAATAGAATATATAATATATAATATATAATATTATTTATATAAATATATATTATTGTATATATCGATCGGTTCGATTAACTGCCGGTTTTTTTAAATGGTTAACTGAAACCGAGTCGACCGATTCAGTTAACCAATTTTTTGGTTCGGCTTTTCGATTTTTTTTTACTCACCCCTAGACAGCTGGTCCCAGTCCAAACAAATTCACATTTGATTGTAGTTGATCACCGAAGATCATTAGTCAAATTCTTAAAACATGAAGGGCCCATTTGGCACATCTTTTTGGGAAGATCTTTTGGTAGCTCTAACATGCAAAAGACACATTAAGCTTTTGCATGAAGATCTAAGCAACCCAAAGCATGTTTGCCAGATGCACATCTTTCTGTGTCTTTCCGTACGAGAATAAAATGCAAGAGACACGGAAAGCTTCATTTGAAGCTTCCCAAAATCAGCCCAAAATGGGCTTCTCGCATCTTTTCAACACTCCATCTTTTGGTGGCTAGATCTTTCGCAAGCCAAACGGGGCCGAAATTAATGCTTATGGAACAAGCATTCTCTTTGATACATATTGGAACCAATGGGTAGAGATATGCTCCCAATAATGTCCCAACTAGCCACACAACACATTGGGAACGAGTTCGGATCTAGGGTTATCAATGGTTTGGGTATGACCCGATGGACTCGAACCGATTGAGCCGGCTCTGGTTTTGGGAACTGAAATTGACGAATCAGTTATGGGTCTTGATTATTATCGGTTCGGAACTGGTTCCACCTAGTCTCGAACCGATTCAGACCCAACTCGATATATATAATGTATAATATATTAAATAAAAATATATACCATACATATAATATATAACCTATATAATATATATAGTTATAAAATATTTAATATATACTAAACGAATATTTAATTTTTATTTATTATAATTGAGTCTATCGAGTCAGGCCCGATTGTCCTAAGAATCTATTGATTCAGTTTTGGATCCAAAAATTACATACCCTATTTGACCCAAATTTTGGAGTCCAAGAACACGGACCCAGATTCTCGAACTCGACCCATTGACAACCCTATCTGGGTCTATTCATCATAGAAGGCTCCTCTCACCAATCTTACAATGCTTCTTAACCCCCATTCGTTTGTAATAGTCAACTTACTTGGGTACTTGTCCATGTTATTTTAATTTTTAGGATTTTCATGTAAATAATACAATGACATTTCTACCCATAAAATTTTCTTCCAGAATCCAATAAAAAACATGAAAATTTTGATGGGACCATCCAAAACATAATGAAAAATAAGAGTACTTAATGACCCATCCAAAACATCTCCCGTACATGATGTTCCCAATTTATTGAAACATCTCCTTGTCATCATTCATGCTCGGATAGAGTGCGTTTAGACTTAAGGGATTTTTTCTTCGAATCCATTAAAATTTTGACACGTCAATTTGATCTCATTTGCCCATCACCTGCAACCGATTGAAAGTTGACAGTATTTTTAAATAAAAAAAATTAATTTTATAAATTTTTTGTAAACAGAACTGATAGCTCCATCGCAACCGGCTCAACGGTACTCTTCTCCCCCTCACCAATTGCTCCAATCTCAGGCTCCTCTTCCTCGCCGGAAACGACTTCTCCGACGATGTCCCAGCCGATATTGGCTCCCTCAAGCGTCCCCTCCGGCTAGACCTTTCCGACAACAATCTCTGGGGTCCCATCCCCAGGCAGATCCTCAACTTGACTCGCCTCCTCACGATTGGGATGCAGAATAATGTGTTTGTTGCAGCTTCCAGATCTCTCCGCAGTGCTGCCGGAGCTCAGAGAGATAAACTTAACTAACAACGAGTTCTACGGGAGGGTGCCATTCGGTCTGCTGAAGAAATTCGGATCGCGAAGCATCACAAGAAATGAAGGGCTGTGCGAGCCGAGCCCGTTACCTGTTTGTTTGTTCCTGATGCCCCTCTGACAGTTGCGTCAGCGCAAACCGTAGTGTCGTCGAACCCTAGCTCATTGCCTACTAGTACTGTTGCAGGCCCGGCAGGGAAGGAAGAGGAGTCCTGGAAGGGACTTAGTATCGGTTCCACCGTCGCCATTGTGGTTGCGAATTCTTGTGGTGGTTTTACTAGTGGTCACGTTGTTTGCTGTTGCTTACTACTGTGGAGGAAATTCAGGAGACAATGGTTCCAACTCCAGTTCAAAAGGCAGGAGAAGCAGCAGCGGTAATTCAGGTGACAACAAGATGTAGCTAAATAATGTGCGTGGTCGTGGAGGAGGAGACAGCGATAGTACCACCACGACAAACTGGAGCAAGCTTGTGTTCTTCGGTAGGAGGAAGCAGTTTGAGTTGGAGGACCTGCTCTGGGCATTGGTGGAGATGCTGGGAAAAGGAAGTTTAAGAACAGTCTACAAGGCTGTGCTGGAAGATGAGTGCACGGTTGCGGTGAAGAGGCTCAAGGACGCCAACCCATGTGCGAGGAAGGAATTCGAACAGTATATGGATTTGATTGGGAAGCTCAGACATCCTAACCTGGTTCATCTCAGAGCTTATTACTAATTTATTATGCCAAGGAGGAGAAGCTCCTTGTCTACAATTACCCTTCCAAAGGAAGCTTGCATTCTCTTCTCCATGATAATTATTTCTCACTGTTACCGTCTTTATTCAATTGGGCTTGATTTGAATCAGAGAATCGAAGACCAGGGAGGATACCTCTGGACTGGACGACGAGGATTAGCTTGGTGTTAGGAGCTGCTCGTGGGCTTGCTCGGATTCAAGAGGAGTACAGTAGGTTGAAGATGCTCACCATGGAACTATCGGTTCTGTTTACAAAAAATTTATAAAATTAATTTTTTATTTAAAATATTATTAGCGATCGTAAAATTTTAGTCGGTTGCAGGTGGTGGGCAGATGTCAATATTTTAATGGTCCAAAGGCACTAAATCCGGACTGTCATGCCAGGTAGATGTCCCAATATAACAGGTTGGGAGGTTGGTGAGGCTGCTGCTCCGAACTGAAAACCAATGGGCTAGATATGACATTTGATTTGAGACGTAGTAGTCATCCATGTTAAAAGAATCCCACAACAATGAATTAATTAATTAGTACACATACCAGATTGGACAACACTAACAAGAATAATACTTCAACTAAGCTAATAATACCAGAAAACCAAGCAAGAAGGCCCTAGGCTTTACTATTTTATGTGAAAGCAAAAGCCCAGCTCTTTCAACTTTTCTCTTATCTGTCATATGTATTCTGCTTTTTCTCATCAAATAGTTCATACAATCATCAAAAGCCGGCAAAAGCAAAGAAAACCCACAAAAGGGAAGAAGCAGCTAAGTTATTAATGTTTAAAGAGATCAGCTTATTGATTCAGCTGGCAGCAGCTAGCTTTACTAAAGCCAGATAGCACCTGCCTCCTTGAGCAGTGGTATAAGCGATCCACTAATGTGGAGGGCCATTACCTTCTGGGTTGAGCCTATGAACTTACCCCCTATGAACACTGCTGGCACGGCAGGATTGCACCCTAGCTTCAACAGCGCCATCTCCATTTCTCTTCCTCTGTACTCCTCGTCAAGCTCATGAATTGCAGGGTTCACCCCGAGTTCATAGAAGAATCTCTTGATGACATGAGACATGCAGCATGAGCTCTTACTGAAAATCACTGCAGCGCTCTGGGACGCCAGCTTTGTTACCCTATCCATTCCTTTCCCACAGTTAAAAAGCTGATGAAAGCTCAAAACCCAAATGGGGAGCTGATGCGAGTGAAGAAATGTGTTGGACAAGACTCAAGAGAAGCTTCTGAAGAGGTTTTGCTGTGTGCTGTGTGATGGGCTTGCCTCTTGGGGGGGCTTTATACAGGCAGGTGAGGGGTGGTGGATTACTTTTGTTTAATTCAAAAAAAAAAAAAATTAAAAAGCTTCTTTTGAGGATACCCCAATTGCCCCCTTATCATTTGCTTGACTGGGACCTTGCTTCATTATACTACTTTGCTATACACCAAATTAATCACAAATTTACACTTGGAGAAACCAGGCTCCGGAAAAATGGAATCCATGATACAGAACTATACTTAGGGCTGTAAATCAGAACTGAACCGAATCAAACCAAACCGATTCAATTATATAGGGTCCGGCTGGGTTTACATTACTTGTCTCGATTATAATTGGTTCGGAATTGGTTTAACCAACCATACATGCATTCATATCTTCCCCATGATATATTTGTAATATTATCATGTTATGATGTCCAGATGCATCTTCATTTTAATATAAAAAGTTGGTTTATTGTCTTATCAGATCAGGCCCGAGTCTCATTGGCTGACACTTTGGGGTCTGACTCGGAACTGGTTCTTCTGCACATTTCCTTGCTGGGTTGGGATTCCGTCTACCCTGGCCCAGACCAAACCTGACCATTGACATAACTAACCACACAACTTCAGTAAGGGGTCCGGTTCCTGGGTCAAACGGTCTGACTGTTTGAATCAGACAGTCTGTTCTGACAAAAAATAAATTGATCAAAACTGTCAGACGGTTCAAACGCCCATATCAGTGGTTTATTGATCAAATTAATGGTTTTTTTTTGGTGAAATAACGGTTCTGGGGTAAAAACAGAACCGGTCACCTGACCAGTTCCCAGTTTTTTCCGGTCCAACCATCCGGTTTTGAAAACCATGAGAAAAAGTGTTGATCCCTTTTGCTCAGTTGGAAAGAGTATAAATACAAATATATACAATGCAAATGCATACTGATGAAGGAAGATTTGACCCGACCTCTCTCATGTGACACGTGGCAGAAACAACAGCTCGGCAAAAGGGGCCAAGCCTAGGCAGGAACAAGGGGACACACTTCGCCAAACTGACCCTTGTAACAGCTCGGGATACACTTCGCCGAACTGACCCTTGTAACAACTCGGGATACACTTCGCCGAACTGACCCACCTTGTAACAGCTCGGGATACACTTCGCCGAACTGACCCACCTTGTAACAGCTCGGGATACACTTCGCCGAACTGACCCTTGTAACAGGTCGGGATACAGTTCGCCGAACTGACCCTTGTAACAGCTCGGGATACACTTCGCCGAACTGACCCACCTTGTAATAGTTCGGGATACACCTCGCCGAAACTGACCTGCCCTATAGATACCTCCGAGCTCAAGACCGCCTCGCTCAGCACTTCGCATCACCTTCTGAGCACCAAAGCCAAACAAGTCGTACCATGCCTGACACTAGGGAAGTCCGTGCTCGAGGGCGCCACACCTGACTGACTTGGGATCTGACGTTTGGCAGCAGCACTCTAAACGACCACCTGCCACCACCACTGACGCTGCCATCTCTAGTTAGGCAGTGACGGTTCTGTCTCAGCAGAAAGGACGACGGTCGAATTGACAAGCACATGGGTAATCATACCCGATCTGACAAGGGCCTCGGGACGAGTACACGAAGTGAGTATAAGAGCCCCTTGCCCCCCGACAATGGAGGTATGCAAACTTTGCGCTATCTGGTACTACCTTGCTTTTGAAGGATTCTAACTTGAGCTTCAGAGCCTCTACACCGGGTTCCCCCCGGAGCTTTCCCATCTCCTCCGTTTCAGGTTCCCTACTACCCCATTCGGAAGCAAGGCAGCGAACAGCTAAGACCAGTCGGATCGCGCTCCATCAATTGGCGTCGTCTGTGGGAAACGCTTCAAAAAGCCTCCCTCCAAACTTCGATACCCTTTTTTCTTCAAAAAACCCAACACTCATGGCCTCCTCCAGCAACACCGGACGTGGCACGGAGACAAACGCCACCTGGGAGCAACTTCAGGTCCCCGTAGTGTGCGTTGAATAGTTCACCATCCCCCTTTCGGCAGATGGGATCCCCATCTTGAACACGCCACAAGCAGTGGCACCCGTAAACCCTCCTACCACAAGCGTCCCCTTTCCTCTCCCCATTGAGACAACCTTCACTGAACCAACTGCCGTCCCCCTGGCAGCTAGCCAAAACCGATTGGAGGACCTGATGCAGTGCATGCGGGCAATGGAAGCCCAAATGCAACAGTTCCAGCAACACCAGCTTCACCAGCACCAACTGCTGCACAACATCTCCCAGTATCACTATCAATAGCAGTTCCCCCAACTGCCACTGAACCAACCACTACTTCCACCTCGCCACCCCGCTCCGAGGCCGGTCAAGGCCTCCCCGTAGGATGGGCGCCCCCGCCAGGCGAAGGCCTCCCGGCCCCAGAACCACCCCAACAGCCAGGCCTCGTCCCCAGGCCAAAGAGAGAAAAATGTCATCCCCGCCTCGCAACCCGCAGGCGGGTCAGGAACCTCGCCCGCGAGGTTGGCACCCCGACGCTCCAAGCCCGAGCTCCCGCTCACCGAAAACCGATTCAGCGCCCTGGCGGCAGACTACCAGCACTCCGGGCCCATCGAGCTCGGTAACACGGAGGCCAGCAGCGCCAGCACAAGGCCCGCTCAACGGCGAAGGCGCCGGCGAAGTCGCCAAACCACCACCCGTGCCCTGTCAGAATTCAGAGGCAAAGACACGAGCTCGGACGAGGTAGGGGCTGCTCCAGCTCTCTCCGTTCCTTCCCCCCTCACATAGGAACTCCTGGCGGTCCCCTTACCTAGAGACTTCAAGCTCCCACCTCTGGACAAGTACGACGGGTCCTTCGACCCCAATGACCACGTTGACGCCTTTCAGTCGCAAATGCACCTAGCCAGGGCTAGCGAATCGTGCATGTGCGTGGCCTTTACCACCACCCTCAGGGGGGTAGCCCGCACTTGGTACAGGAACCTGTCCCCCGGGTCGATAAAGTGCTGGGCCCAGTTCGTGCAAGCCTTCACCACACACTTCGTCACCAGCCGATGGTGCCCCAGAACAGAGGAAAGCATCTTCGGAGTGGTCCAAAGAGAAGGAGAATCTATTCAGGGCTACATCAAGCGGTTCAACGAAGCATGCTTGCAAATACCGCGGTTGGACCCCGCAGTGCAGTTCGCAGCGGCCAAAAGAGGGGTGACGCACAAAGAGTTCAAATGGCACATGGTGGCCAACCAGCCCGCAACTGTGGCCGAATTCCTCAAACTCGCAGATAAGTTCATGAGGACAGAGGAAGAAATCAACTAACAAACCAAAGGCGGGAACGAGAAAAGAAAGAGAGAAGGTGAGCTCTCCAACCCGGTGAATAGAAAAAACCCGACCCGGGAGCTGAAGCCGAACCAGTCCTTTCGGGCCCCCCTAGCAGTTCGGACGGACTACACGCCGTTAAACACGAGGCGGACAGAGATCTTAATGACGATCAAAGACGCTCCGTACGTTAAGTGGCCACCTCGCCTAAAAGGAAATCCGAACGAGAGAAACAATAATTTGTATTGTAGTTTGCATAGAGACCATGGTCATAGCACCGAACAATGTAATAACCTCCAGGACGAGATAGAGGGACTCATCCGTCGCGGATACTTGAGAAACTTTGTACAGCACAGCAATAACAATAAAGCATGTCGGCAAAGGGAGCACGAAAAGGATGCCCCCGAGTCTAGCAACAGACCTGCCGAACCGTTGCAGAAGCAGCCTCCGGAAGAGAGGCCAGTTCGGGGAACTATCCATGTAATAGTGGGAGGTTCGGTGGTAGCGGGGTGTACCTCAGCGGCAGCCCGGACTTCAGTTTGCGAAGCGGCCCTCGAAGAACGGAACCCCCCCAAAAGACCAAAGACCGAAGAACCAATCTTTTTCACAGAGGACGACGCGCGAGGAGTCCACTACCCCCATGATGACGCGCTTGTCATTAAGCTAAGGATCAGCGACTTCGAGGTCAGGCACGTACTCGTAGATTCGGGCAGCTCAGCGGACATCCTCTTCAAATCAACATTTGACCAGTTGCAGTTAAAGAGGAGCGAGCTGAAGCCCACGAACACTCCCCTGGTAGGTTTCAGCGGAGAGGAAGTCAGGCCCCTCGGAAAAGTAACTATCCCTGTGGAAGTCGGCACATGGCCTTGTGCGGTCAGACTCAACCATGATTTCCTGGTGGTCGCGACCCCCTCCCCATACAATGCCATAATAGGGCGGCCGATCACGCATATCCTACGGGGCGGCAGTCTCCACCTACTATTTGGCCATGAAGTTCCCTACGGACTTCGGTATTGGGGTAGCGCGGGGCGACCAGCTCGAGTCCCACAAGTGCTATGTTGCCGCCCTAAAGGGAAAAACCAAGGCGGCCGACGACCTCGAACTGGAGCGGCTGGCGGAGCAAGGTGAGGAGCGAGCTTCGCCCACGGAGGAAACAATCGCAATCCCGACTTCAGCTATGAACCTAGCTCGCACACTAAGCATCGGAGCTTCCATCGAAGACCCCCTACGAGCCGAACTGGTGAGTTTTTTACTTCAAAATTTAGATATTTTTGCCTGGTCCGCGGCCGACATGCCCGGCATTAGCCCCGGACTGATAACTCACAAACTTAATACTGACCCTATAGTCAGACCCGTTAGACAGAAGAAACGCAACTTAGCCCCAGAACGCTAGAAAGCGGTCGACGAGGAGGTTGAGAAGCTCCTCGCAGCAAACTTCATAAGGGAAGTCCACTACCCGAGCTGGGTGGCCAACCCGGTGTTGGTAAAAAAGGCAAGCGGCAAGTGGCGCATGTGCGTCGACTATACCGACCTGAACCGAGCTTGCCTGAAAGATTGCTTCCCCCTCCCCAGAATTGACCGTCTAGTGGACGCGACCTCAGGAAACGAGTTGCTAAGCTTCCTGGACGCCTACTCGGGCTACAACCAAGTTAGGATGGACCCATCCGATGAGGAAAAAACCAGTTTCATAACCGAGTTCGGCCTGTATTGCTACAAAGTCATGCCCTTCGGACTAAAAAATGCTGGGGCAACTTTCCAAAGACTTGTAAATAAGCTATTTCGGCCCCTAATTGGTACGAAGATAGAGTGCTATGTAGACGACATGGTCGTCAAGACTCAGTTTTCACAAGAGTTAATACAAGACTTAGATTCTGTTTTCCAAATCCTGCGTCAGTTTAGCATGAAGTTGAATCCCAACAAGTGTGTCTTCAGCGTCACCTCGGGCAAGTTCCTAGGCTACATTGTCAATCAACGCGGTATTGAGGCGAACCCGGACAATATAAAAGCCATTCTAGATATGAAACCACCTCGGAAAGTAAAAGATGTTCAGAGGCTAAACGGTCGCATAGCCACTCTAAGCCGCTTCTTGTCTAAGTCAGCAGACCGCTGCCTACCCTTCTTCAAGGCAGTCAAAGGCAAAGGGTTCGAGTGGACCCAGGACTGCCAGTTCGCGTTCGACGAACTAAAAGGTTACCTCGCTAGTGTGCCAACCTTAGCCAGGCCCGAGGTGGGCGAGGTCTTAGAACTGTACCTCTCGGCGAGCGACGAGGCGGTCAGTTCGGTACTAATAAAGGAAACAGACCGGGTCCAACGACCCATATATTATGTTAGTAAAATTTTGCAGGGAGCAGAGGCAAGGTACCTAGAGATAGAAAAACTAGCATATGCCCTAGTAATAGCAGCTCGTAAACTCCGCCCGTACTTCCAGGCTCACACCGTCATCGTCCTAACTGACAAACCTCTTAGACAAGTTTTACTCAAACCTGAAGTCTCCGGTCGACTGACGAAATGGGCCATCGAACTCAGCGAGTACGACCTCCAGTACAAACCGAGAACCGCTATCAAGGCCCAAGCTTTGGTAGATTTTATCGCCGAGTGCACTTTCAGCCACGAAGCCCCACAGGTCGAGCCCGAGGTCCCCAATTGCGGCGAACCCGGAGCTCCTGAGCCCATAGAGTCCAAACCCCATGAAGTAGCAGCCATTGTGGCATCTCTCCTGGTCAGGCGAAGAGCGAATTGGGATGAGGAGCCCTGGATCCTTCACGTGGATGGTTCCTCGAACCGGCAAGGCAGCAGAGCTGGAATAGTCTTGTGCGGCCCGAGCGGCACAAAAGTAGAATACGCACTACGCTTTGAGTTTGCGGCATCCAACAACGAGGCAGAGTACGAAGCACTGATCGCCGGGCTGGACCTAGCGCGAAAGGTTAAGGCAAAACACTTGGTCATCTGCAGCGATTCTCAGCTCGTGGTAAACCAAGTTACCGGCGAATACGAAGCACGCGATCTCTCCATGATCGCATATTTGGCCAAAGTAAAAGAAACCCTGCTCAACTTCCGGTCACACATCATCAGGCAAATCACGAGGTTAGAAAACACTGAGGCCGACGCCCTGTCCCGGTTAGCCAGTACGAGTCACAACAATATGAAAACTGTGTACATAGAAGACTTACCTCGGCCTAGTATTCTCGGGGGGACAGAGGAGGTCGCTCCCGTCTTAGTAGCAGAGCCGTGCTGGATCGATCCACTCGCGAGCTTCCTGATAGACGGAACCCTCCCTGCAGAACGCAATGCGGCCAAGAGGGTGCAGCGCCAGGCGGCCAAATACGTCATAATAGACGAACGGTTATACCGACGGTCGTACACGCTCCCCTATTTGCGGTGCCTGCGACCTACCGAAGCCGAGTTCGTACTTCGTGACACTCATGAAGGCCTGTGCGGCGGACACTTGGGGGGCAGAGCACTCGCCCAAAAGGCACTTCGACAAGGATACTACTGGCCAACGATGAAGGCAGAAGCTGTTGAGATCGTCAGAAGATGCGACAAGTGTCAGAAGCACGCTAACATCCACCATCAACCTGCCTCCGACCTCAAATACCTCGCCAGCCCGTGGCCCTTTGCACAATGGGGCATCGACCTCCTAGGGCCATTCCCACCAGCAACAGGTGGAAGAAAATTCTTAGTTGTTGCGGTAAATTTTTTTACAAAGTGGATAGAAGCCGAACCTCTGGCAACTGTCACGGCTCGAAACATATAGAATTTCTTTTGGAAGAACATAGAATATCGGTTCGGGTTACCTCAGGTTTTAATCTCCGACAACGGCAAACAGTTCGAGGATATCAAGTTCCAAGAGTGGTGCCAGAACATGGGGATTCGGGAAAATTTCACGTCAGTCGCGCACCCGCAGGCAAACGGTCAGACGGAAGTAATGAACAGAGCCATCCTGCGTGGACTGAAAGCACGTCTGGATCGAGCTAAGGGATTGTGGACCGAAGAGCTACCAAGTGTCTTATGGGCTCATCGAACGATCGAAAAAGCAGCCACGGGTGAAACCTCCTTCAACCTCACCTACGGCACTGAAGCGGTGATCCCAGCAGAAATCGAAATACCAACGTTGCGATTAGAAACATACGATGATCGGACGAACGGAGACGAGTTACGCACCAACCTCGACCTACTGGATGAGGTAAGGGACCTCACGCACATCCGAACAGCGTCATACCAGCAGCAGGTGGCTCGCAACTACAATAGCAGAGTAAAGCAACGAAGCTTCCGAGTCGGCGACCTGGTCCTACATAAGATTATGGTGCCCGAACCCGGCATCGGCAAGCTTGGACCTAATTGGGAAGGGCCCTATAAAGTAAAAACAGCGCTCGGGGGCGCATACGAACTCGAAACTTTGGAAGGCAAACGAGTACCCCAAACGTGGAACATCGTGAACTTGAGGCGATACTACCTATAAACCACCTAGCGAAGTGGACAAAATCAGGCCCTATGTGCCACAAGGCAAGCCGAGGAACTTCGGCGTAGACAGCACATTATCAGCTCGGCAAAAAATCAGTTCGCGGCATAAAAGACCACGAAAATTTAAAAACCCGGCAAAGAAACAGCTCGGGGAAGATGAGCAAGGGGAAAAAGACACTCCATTGCAAGAAACAGTACATTGGCAAAAAAAAAAAAATTACATGCCCGGAGCCACTTCTTCGCCATCGGAAGGCACTTCAACAACACCCGAAGGCCCTGCCTCTCCTTCAGAGTCTGGCTCGCCATCGGCAGCATTGGCCATCTCATGAGTTATACGCGAAGTGGTTATGGCACTTACATCGAGGTCGGGGTATGTATTCCGGATCATCCACCGGCTCAACTTGAACCCCCTCTTGTAAGAGTCCACCATCAGATCGTCAAAACGCGGGGAGGCAATGTAGTCTTCAACTGCCTTCTTCTTGGCGTCTTCAATGCCCTGGGAAAAAATCTGTGTTCTCTCCCTGATGTCCTCCTGAAGATACTCGACTTGATGCTGCAAATCCAACTTCAAGTCCGCCATATGCTTGACAACTACCCCCATGGCCTCGGCGTCACGCTGAGACCTCGCCTGTCTGGCCATCGCGACGCGAGCAGCCTCTTCAGCAGCATAAGCAGCCGCCTTAGCAGCCTAGGTATTTGCCTCTGCAGCACGGAAGGCTTCTTCAGCAGCATGAGCGGCAGCCTCAGCAGCTCGCGCCTGTCGCGAGCTCCTCTCCACTTGGGCTACCAAGGCATGAATCGAAGAATTCACCTACCAAAAGAAACAAGTGAGCAAATGACAGTAGAAGCAACAGAATAAAAAAGGAAGACAGAATCTAACTTACCACCATGGCATGTGTTACGACGCGGCAAGCGACCTGATTAAAGGGAAGATCGGTCCACGCCGCGACCTCCTCGGGGAAAGTAGCGTCCCTACTCTTCTGAAGTGCATAGTTCGGCGTCAACACGCTCCTAAACTCCCCTTGTGCTCCCGAGCCTAAGGGCTCAGCCCGCGTATGAGCAGACCCGGAGTGAGCAGGAGCACTTGAGTACGCAGGAGCGCCCGTATGAGTGGTTTCAGCGTAAGGCGCCCCGGCAGTCTCGTGCACCGGTGGAGTCACTTCGGGCTCCCTGGGAAGATCCTCTGGTGTATGGTCTGGGGCTTGGCGCTCCTCATCCAGGGGGCAGCTCGGTACGAGTTCGCTTGGTGACCCGCTTCCTCCTCTTCATACATTGGAACAAACGCCCCCCACGAGTTCTCTCTGCATCCATCACACCTACAGAAATAAGTTCGACATAAAAAAAAAAGCCGCATAGCGAGAAACCTACCCAAACTCAGGCCGGCTGCAATAAGTTTGGCCTCCGTTAAGTAGTGGTGGCACTTTAAGCCTTTTCGTGCCCATTGCCGGAGACCCTTCACCGTCTCTTTATCAAGAGTTACGCCCAAATCAGGAGCGGCCTCACCCCACCCGGTCTGAAAGGGCCATCCTTGTGCACTTTGCACGCCGAAGTAGTCCCGCTTCCAAGCCGGGACCTTATTAGGAAGATCGTGCAGAAGCTTGAAACCCTGGCGAGGAGAAAGGTAATACGCCCGTCTCCCCCCAGGAAGAGAACCCGCCTGTCTCTTGAGCATCAAGATAGAGGAGAATATCTCTAAGTCTAAGGGAAAGTTCTGCTCGCATAAAAGGGAAATTGTCCCCACCAGGTTCCGAATAGAGTTCGGATGAATCTGGCCAATGGTGACACCGAAGTGGTTTATGACTTCGACGAGAAGGGGATGGAAAGGAAGTCGCAACCCTGCAGCAAGCTGCTCTCGAAAAATCACGATCTCGTCGGGACCGTGTTCCCAAGGAAAGCTACCCGAAGGAATAAAATATGTGTACCCCCCAAGAAGATTATAAGACAGAAGTATGGATTGAAGCCCCTCAGGCGTCATGGTCAAAGGGCCAAACCGGTCTAGCATCCGACCTCGGCGGGAGGTAGACGCCAAACTGCTCGAAGTGACTCGACCTACTGGTTCGTAGTCCTCAAACTCCACCTCAGGATCACTGAGGCAGTCTGGGGACACGGCTCGATTGGTGGAACCTACATCGGCCCTACTCGAAGAATCGTCTAAGCTATCAAAGCTAGACATTGGGGAAAAGACGAATTCAAGAAAGTACTCACCGGAAAGTTTGAAGAAAAACCAAAGAACCGTGAACTGTATAACCAGCCTTGACGCGAGCTGGAAAAGACTTGGACGCGAGCTGAAAGGTTGGACGCGAACTCAGTAGACAAACCGCAAAAGTGACAACAACCGGGGTCCCCCACTATTTATAGCTACAGTAACCAAGAATTGACCGTGCAGACCGAAGACGATCCGACGACCCACGTTCTTACCGACCGCACAACCCTTAAGGTCGAGACGTGATTGGCGCACGTCTTTCCAAAAAAGCGAAACGTCAGCGCGTCTTTTTGAAACCGATGTCGCTTCGACATGCGTCTTTTCGAAACTAACGCGCCGCATGTCTCCCTGACAGTCGACCGCGCACGTACAGCAGTGGTGTGCCTTTTTGAAATGACCCGCCGTCACGTCCCAGCGGCGCGAATTGGTTTGAAATTTAAAACGTGCGGTCACAACCACCAACGTTCTTGAATAAGCATGTTTCCAGCCTTCTCGGAAACCGAAAGAACTCTAGCAAAAGCGTCTCGAACAGTGAAGGTTCGAAGGACGGGACAAATCCACCAGCTACCTCACGAAAACTCCCCGCACCATGGCAAGACCCCCGGCGCAAGGAGTGGGGGGCAATTGATGAAGGAAGATTTGGCCCGACCTCTCTCATGTGACACGTGGCAGAAACAACAGCTCGGCAAAAGGGGCCAAGCCTAGGCGGGAACAAGGGGACACACTTCGCCGAACTGACCCTTGTAACAGCTCGGAATACACTTCGCCGAACTGACCCTTGTAACAGCTCGGGATACACTTCGCCGAACTGACCCACCTTGTAACAGCTCGGGATACACTTCACCGAACTGACCCACCTTGTAACAGTTCGGAATACACCTCGTCGAAACTGACATGCCCTATAGATACCTCCGAGCTCAAGACCGCCTCGCTCAGCACTTCGCATCACCTTCTGGGCACCAAAGCCAAACAAGTCGTACCATGCCTGACACTAGGGAAGTCCGTGCCCGAGGGCGCCACGCCTGACTGACTTGGGATCTGACGTTTGGCAACAGCACTCTAAACGACCACCTGCCACCACCACTGACGCCGCCATCTCCAGTTAGACGGTTAGGCAGTGACGATTCTGTCTCAACAGAAAGGACGACGGTCGAATTGACAAGCACAAGGGTAATCATACCCGATCTGACAAGGGCCTCGGGACGAGTACACGAAGTGACTATAAGAGCCCCTTGCCCCCTGACAACGGAGGTATGCAAACTTTGCGCTATCTGGTACTACCTTGCTTTTGAAGGATTCTAACTTGAGTTTCGGAGCCTCTACATCGGGTTCCCCCCGGAGCTTTCCCATCTCCTCCGTTTCAAGTTCCCTGCTACCCCGTTCAGAAGCAAGGCAGCGGACAGCTAAGACCAGCCGGATCGCGCTCCATCACATACAAAATATAAGGTTTTGTATTCTACAAATTTATATTTACTCCCAAACTCGTTAGACCAAAGGGATCAGTTTATCTCCCTGAAAAATTCGGTTCAATGAGTTATTAATCCGACTGCGTCATGATGTATGTAAAATAATTTACTCCAAATTAAGAAATGTATTTTGAATAGGTCCGGTCCAATATACCCCAATGCTGAATCTTTCCTTGATTTATATATCAAAAAAGAAAAATAAAAATCTCATATGGGGTTTAACATTTCCTTAATAAACAAAATTATTCTGAGTCAACTTTTCCGTCCATGTCTTTTGTTCCTTTTTTTTTATCCATTTTATCTGATAGGATCTGCTGATGCGGAGAAAGAACATAGAGTTTATCCCATACAGATTCACTTTTTTCTATCTTCATATTCTCATCAAATTCATAAAGAAAAAGATCTCATGAAGACAAACAGGAGAAATCATCTTTACCAAAAACAAAATGAATTGTAGAAAGAAATTGCAAGAGATAACAAATTTCTAGTCCAATGAAGAAGAAAAGAAATATGTTAAATTGCTGGTTGTTTCCATTATAAAAATTCTATATAAAATTGCAGATAAAGTATTGAACGGTTTGCAAGCTTTGCAGAAGAAAGGTGTTTAGTTTGTCGCCACAGGTCTATTTTGATTGCAATAGCTACTTATCCTTCTTATGCTCTATTTTTCTTGTCAATGGGTGGAATCTTAGCCGTGAATGGACCCTCCTTACTTGTGTTTGTTCAGTGATTATGTCAGAATTCTAAGAATCTTTCATATATATATATATATACACTTAGGCCGGGTTAACCCCAATTCCAACATAAAAAGTATTGGGTGGGATTGGATTCAAGTTCAAGTTATGATTGAAAAATATGAATTCAACTTAACTTCTAATTAAATTAGGGTATTGAAGCCTTTGGTTAATTATGTATGTATGTATGTATTTACGTACTTATAATGAGGGTCAAGCCATGGCTGCTTGTTCTGGTCCTTGTAATGCTACCTCCTGAAGTTTGGGGCATCCTGAAAGGCATAGACTTAGCCAAGGCCAATGGTGCATGCAAATTTAAACCGAAATACATAAATGCCCCGGTTCAATGTTTGTATCACAAACAAACGTAGACTAAGTATGGTAAAGAGCAAAACATATTTGGGTCAAATCTCACCATCACTAAGGTTTGGGGGGATATGGGCATGGGGATGGGCTACCCTCGGTTTTTGTAGCTTCATGAAACAAAAAAAAAAAAGAGAAAAATGATGTAATCCCTATTTTATATGAGAGATTATTAAAATAGGGGGAAGTGGTGTAAATTTTGCGTCAATTTTTAAGGTTGCATTTGATAAGCATGCAAATGTAAAACAAAAGTGAATTTGCACTCTAGTTTGGTTTTGTAGGTGCCCAATAAGAAGGCGTTTTTGTACTAAAAATGAATACACCTTTTTTTTTTGCATTAAGTAAATGGGATCAACTTAGTGACAGCCTTAGATTTGCATTTACACCCATCACAACCAAACAAGACACTTATAAAATTTTCAATGTAAAATCAAACCATCTTTGCACCTTTATTCATTGACCAATTTTGCATTTACATAAATATGTATGTTGTTTCTTTCAGAAACAAGACACAAAATATGCATTACTAATAATGAGTGCAAATGAGACAAAAAAATGAAAATTTTATATTAAATAAAGAGTCAAATAATAATAGTAACAGTCTTTATCTTTTCCTTGATGAGTGGCGACTCTATCTATTCGGCCATGAAGTGTTCCCGAACTATTCAGCCAATAATTGCAGATCAGGTCTGATGTTCAACAGAAATAGTTGGAGATCACAAATCAGAAACTACAAGTACCTAAGTTGGGGTCCAATTCATTGTTTGTTGATACAAATACCCACACATGTATCTTGAATCTTTTACTTTGACAACAAAGAAATATTGTCTATTCTCATAAGGCAATACAAAAGAGGTGTCAATTGAACGGATTTGGTTGATTTCAATCCCGTCCAATGTGAGTCCACTTATAAATGAATTGGTCCCAATTCAGTTCAAATCCAATACAAATCAAAATCTAATCCAATCCATTAAAATGTAAATAGATCGGATTGGATCCAATCCAATCTAAACCGAATGAAATATCAAAAATTATATAAAAGCACTTTTAGCATTGAAAAAACACGTGTGTAAAATTCTTTTGATAAAAATATTTTCATAAAAGTGCTTCTACAAAAGCACTTTATTGAAAGTACTTCGAAAAAGTGCTTTTGTAAAAGTACTTTTTGAAAAGTACTTCCATAGACTTTTATAAAAGTGTTTTCATACAAGTTTTTTTGTAAAAGTGATTTCGTAAAAGTGTTTTCGTGTAAAAGCACTTTTATAAAAGTGCTTTTATAAAACTACTTCTATAAAAGTGCTTTCATAAAAGTATTTTTATAAAAGCACTTTCGGAAAAATACTTTTCATAAAAGTGCTTAAAAGCAATTTTATAAAAGTGCTTTTATAAAAATGTTTTCGTAAAAGTACTTTCATAAAAGTGATTTTATGCTATTTTCAACTTTGATTGATTTTAAATTGGACAAGGCTTTCGCCTCATGATCAGATTATTGGGAATTTGGTTTAAATCTAATTCAAACCAATAAGAATATGGACCAATTTCTTTTGGATTGACCCAATCCAATAATTATAATACACCGTCCAAATCCGATTTAATAAGATTTTGATCGGATTGGATCCAAACCAAAATCAATCGATTGACACCCTTAACTGAGGGCATACATTGTTCAACATAAGGGGGTTTATTCTAAAGTTTCAATAAGAATGCTAGAGGTTGTTCTGGGCCATAGAAGGAGCGATGTTCAAAGGACTATTGCTGAGTGTGATATACTCGAGTTGTAGGATGAAAAAGGACTAATAAAAAAGAAGGATTATGGGGAAGGATAAAAATAATAGCAATGGGAAGTGTTAAAAGAACATGCCTTTGAAGGGTTAAAAGAACCGAAGATTGGTTCACTTCACAAAGGTTTTTTCTAGTTTAAGAGCAGGCCTTTGTGAGGCAATTCACTAGTTGTTTCCTCTTTGACTGATTAGACAAGAGCTGTAGGTAAGTACTGAGTGCATTAAAGGGTTATGAGTGTCAAGGTATTAACTTGATTTAGAAACCCTTAAATCGTGTTATGTCATGATATATTCATAGATAAATTCTGAGGATGTAGTAGGGGGTGTTGGATCTCAAAGGATGAAGTTCATAATATGACTTGTTGCCGATGTTTCAGAAGCATCAGAAAAGCTGAAGTACATGGGAATACTTCAAGCATCAGAAAAACATCAGAATTTAGCATACATGAATGAATGAATCTGTATACTTCAAGTAATTCAGATCTCTTACAAGTAACAACTCTGTTCATATAGAATCCAGTCTCACATGGGAATATGTGGCTGTAGCAATACAGGTAAGTCTCTTGCTTGAAAAAAAAAAAGAGTTGAATAGATTTTAATTCACAATAAAAATATATATCATTAATATGACTTGTAATTAAGGGAATACAAATTAGAAAATTTGATAAATTTCAAATGAATTCTAGAAAAGTTTTTTACAAACTTTCTCAACCTTATTTCATAAGCAAATAATTCTATAAGGGGTATTTTAAGAAATAATTTTTAGAAATAAATTATATATTTCATAAGCAAAAAACTGGGTATTTTAAGACAAATATGTGTGTGTTTCACTGTCGTCACAGTCGCATAAACTGTGGCCATTTTTTGTAGAAGAAGAAGAAGCAGTTTTGAGGTATGGGAAGAGAAATATGCTTTGAGGCCCATCTTTGCCTCGAAGAAGAAGAAGAAGAAGAAGAATATACCTTTGATGTTTGTTCATCGGTGGTTAGCGTTTGGCATGCGGGTGCTATTTCAACCCTAAAAAATTGAAGAATACTATGAGAACGAAGAAGATTGGTCGAAAGAAAAGGAGGGACGACCATGAATATACCTAGAGCAGTCATTTTGAGAAGGTAGGCAACGATGGTCTTCCGATGCTATCTCTAAGAATGCAGACGATGTTGGTGTTTAGAACGCAGGCGGCGATAGAATGCAGAAATGAGATAATGGGCAAATTGTGGCATTTCAAAATTTGTTAAGGGGTATTTTTGACTTTATGGTATCTCTGAAACGTGTCTGAACGCGTTAAGAGATGGGCCACATGCTTATGATTTCAGATTTAAAAAATCAATTTAAATCTGTTTTCAAACACTCCCTTAGTTTGAAGTCTGAATTGGCCCTTCAATTTATAAAAGGACAAATTTTGTTTTTTCACAAAGTTCAAAGGTTGTTAGAGCCAAAGATCCATTTATTAAAATTATTTAATATCCATAATACTTTCAATTTGAATTCAAATATAAATGAATTGAATTGGGATCCACCTATACAAATGATCTAGTTGAATCTATTTGCAGCCTTACCAAAAACCATCTTAATTAGAAGCAAATATGGGTCAGGCATAAGTTCTAGGACTGTGACTTTTAGGTTTCATTTGTTTACAATGCAAATGCCGGTTCGATACAAATCAATATATGCACTTGGTTCAATTTTGCAAGCATCTAATAAAAATATATTTAATGAGAGCAAAGTATTACAACAAAAAGCCATTTCAAAGAGTACAAAATTTATCAATGTTAAATTAAACCAACTTTGCATTTTCATGAACCAACATATTTATATTTGTATACTTAATATACTTTTGTTTACGCTACAAACAAACACAGCCTTAATATGAGTATACTTACTCATATAAATTATATTTTATATTATATGTCATATAATATATGTATTATATGGACTATGTCTAAACAAAGATCGTAGGCCCAAGCCTAGAAATTCCTGGCCGGGCTAAAAATGTGATCACCAGTTAATTCTAAACTAACCATTTCTGAGTTCTATATTCTCCGGTTTTGTGTTGGCACTTTTAACACCCGAACCCGATAACTATTAATGATGTAGCACAATCCGGTCACTCCTAGTTGACGCTCGCGTGGCTCCTAAGATGTACCTGAAACAATAGAAAGGAGGAAGAACTCACGGGGGGTTTCCCGGCGGGAACGCTCCGATGCTTAAGTTAGTATTGCGTACAGGAAGCAAAGAGAGAACGAAGGCTAAGAGTGTAGGTTGCGCTAATTATTTTAGATACCTTGTTCCTTGAGGGTAAGTTCCTTATAGCTGAATTCCGTTGCTCCCGGCCCTCTGACTTCTGACAGGGCAGGTATAACCGCCACTGCCAGTCTGCCATAGCCACTACAGGCAGAGATGAGGGGCACGCACGGGGCCGTCGTGCAGGGTATGTGTCTGTCAGGTGTGGGACGCCTTCCTAAAGGTGGCTGGCACAGCGAGGGGACATGCCTGCAATTCACAGGTTTGTCAGGTACGACGGTCGGGCAGGAAGCCCTCCTATGGTATAGCGAGTTGTTCTCCTGCGAATTGCCCTGAGCTGGGTCATCCCTTAAGCGACAGGCTGTCTACAGCCGGTTATGCCGAGCTAGCCGACCCGAGGTCTTTGTGCCTTGGGGCGTCCAAAGAAGAATCGGTGCGTTCTTGCTTGGAAGTGGCCCGAGGTCTATTGGGAGGAGCTCGGGTCTCAAAAGGGATCAGGGTGCCCCGAACTTGGGACCCCCCGAAGTCCCTTGACCCCGGGGAGGAGGTGCGGGCGATGTGGCTTTCGATGAGTAGTTTACCTGCTGAGTTGTCGTGCTGAACTCGGTGGGACTTCCCCACCGAGTTGTGCTCTTGTCTGTTGTGTTGCCACGATGAGTCACTGTTTGAGCTAGGTCACACCTATGTGTACCTGAGCTATGAGGTTGGGCCAAATCACCATCCATCAATTGCCCCCCATTCCCTACGCTGGCGGTGGTGACCCAATGCGGGGAGGTCATGACGTGCTAGGTGGATTTGGTGTCGGTGTTTGTGCTGCGTCGTCGCGCGATCCGTCTAGCTGTATCGGTCTAGCGCCTGGCTCGACCGAAAAGAGATTCGGGTTGCATCTGGGTTACGTGTGGACTTCACAAGACTTGGACTTCACAGACGTCAAAAACGCGCTAAATCATTTTTGTCTCGAAGAACCTGCGGTTGCGGCTATATATAGGGGGTCCCTTGGCCATTTTCTTCACCACAAAGCCTTCATCGTTAGCATTTGAGCTTGCGCCAAGGGTTTCTTAGCTCGGTCCCTCCAGTTCGTTCTGTTCTTCCGGTCCGGTTGCGTTTCTTTGGTGAGTCCTCCCAAGCTTACTTTTCCCTTCTAGTTCGCTTATTTCTGTTAGTCCGGTATGTCGTCTAGTGTAGACGGTCTCATCGACGAGCCCGAGGTAGGTACCTTGGCTTGGGATGTCCTCTCTGCTACCCATCCATCCGAAGTATGGGTGGCTTCGGGTCATCTGGCGTCTACCTCCCACCGAGGTCGGGAACCAGATCAGTTCGGGTCTTCCATAATGACCTCGGAGAGGCTTCAGGACCTCATACAGAGGTTCTGCCTCCCTAGCGAGTACTCATATAGTCTTCCCACCGGCAACTTCCCATGGGAGCACGGTCCCAACGAGATCGTGATCTTCAGGGAGCAGTTGATAGCCGGGCTCAGACTTCCACTTCACCCTTTAATCGTTGAGGTGTTGGTACACTTTAACATTACCCTGGACCAACTCCACCTGAACTCCATACGAAATGTGGTGGGTCCATTTCTCTTTGTTTTGACCGTTTCCTTTCCATAGATTTAGATGTTCTTAGTACGATCTTGGCTATAAAGAAGAGCGCTCTGGGCGCTCTCCCCGGGCATAGGCGGTCTTACTACCTGTCCCCCCCCCCTCGGGTTTTAAACTCATGCACAAGCTCCCGAGCAAAATCCCAGCTTGGAAGCGGGACTACTTCGTAGTCTGGAGCAGCACGGGGTGGCCCTTCCCCACCGATTGGAGGATAGTCGTTCAAGACCCTGGTGTCATCCTGGATGGGAAGACCAAGAAGGAGCTTTAGTCACTAGCTAAAGCTAAGGAGAAGCTCGTCCGAGCGGGCTGGAGTCCGGGTAGGTTTTTTCCACTTTGGCTTTTCTGCTCATATATTTGCTTCGAGTTACTGATGTCGTATTTCACCGCAGGTCCCATGGAGGTGGAAAAGATAGACAGCCAGAAACTCTTCCACCGGATGAAGAGGAAGAAACGTGTGGTAAAGAAGGCGCACGTTGGGTCCTCGTCAGCTCCAGCCGAGCCTCGACTTCCACAAACCTCTGCCTCGGGGCCCGAGGTGGCAGTCGTGCCCGTCATAGACTTGGAAGAGGGGGCTGTGCACAAGGGGCCCGAGGTGACGGCGGAACCTGTCGTTAAGCCCGCTGAGACCGTTGCTAAGTCTACCTGACATGCTAGGGAAAGCGTCACTGAGGCTAACGCTGCTACTACCGGGGCTCATCCTACTGAAGATGTCGTCGAGACCTCCGAGAGCTCCACTCACGATGTGGAGATGACGGCTTCCAACTCGGAGGGTCAAGGGAGCCAATCCGTCCTGAACCCCAAGTGCAGCCTAAAGAAGAGTACACTTGTTGCATACTCGGGGGAGGTCAGCAAGTGGGCCGAACTTACTTCTGGTCAGCTCGGCGCCCGAGATGCCACTCATACTATGGTGGTGAGTTTCTCTTCTTTTTTTCTTTTTCCTTCTCTTCTTTTTTTTTTGTTGACTGGTTTCCCTTTCGCAGGTAAACACCGCCATTCGCGCCTTGACCCTCCAACCAGATCGGCACCTGAGGCGGGCTCTGGAGGCTAAGAAGTCATCTCGCGCAGTCCATACTGAGTTGAGGGCAGCTCGTTGTCAGGTTCACCGCCTGGAGAGTGACGCCTTGGCTCAAAAGAGCTTCATAGAGATGTTAATGCCAGAGAAGGGGGAGCTGGCCTGAGACAATGACAAGTTGAGGGCCGAGGTGAACGGCCTTAAGTTTGGTCAGGAGGCCTTAGGGCTCGAGGTGAGCAGCCTCAAGGATGAGCGGGATGCCTTGAAGCTCAAGGTGCAAGGCCTCAAAGAGGCAAAGGGGAAGCTGGAGCATGAAGTGGGGTACCTTCAGGAGGACATAAGGGAGAAGACTACAATCTTCGAAGGTGCTCTTGAGGAGGCCAAGACCCAAGCCGTCATTGACTATGTCAAGTCTTCGAGATTCGACGATGTGATGACGGAGGCCTACAGTAAGGGCTTCAAGCTCAATCAGTGGCTGATTAGGCACCTCTACCCCGAGCTAGACACGAGCGCCATCACTACTTCACGGATCACTAACGATATCGCGTGTCAGTCAAAAGATGACCCCGATTCCAAGGATGAAGGTCTCGAAGATGGAGCAGAGGATGCCGGTCCAGACATTGTCCCCGAGGGGGTCCCTGATAGAGGCGGCGAGTCCCGGAAGTAGTTTGCTCCTTATATTTGTAACTTAATCTTTTCCTTTCTGAACTGTGAATGTACCATCTTGAGCCTTCGAGCTCGGGTAAAAACTCTTGTACTTGAACTCTCTTTTTAATGAAATATAGTTTCTTTCGAGTATCTCTGAGTGCAAAAATACTTCTAAGTGTGAGCGGACTCCAAGCTGGTCAATTTAATGTATAGGTTACCCGAGCTATCAAGCCACCGAGTTGGCGGTAAGGGTGACTGAGTGAAGTTGTGTTACTTTGGGTTGCGCGGGTTACTCCGGACTATCGGGTTACCGAGCTGAGTAAGAGCGGCAAGGGTATAGACACCGTAGGGTTCATACCCGAGCTGTCTTTCCCTTAAGGGTTAGAGATAACCAGGTTTTTGTCAGTTCGCTATGCCGAAGTGGCAGCTGGGGTTTTCTTGTGGCCCTTAGGCTTAAGAAGAGACCCGTAGTTTGTTCTTAGGTTTCACCCAGGCTAAAGTGGCAACTGGGGTCTTCTATGGCCCTTAGGCTTAGGGAGGGACCTGTTGTCCGCTCCTGGACTTCACCCAGGCCGAAGTGGCGGCTGGGTCTTATGTGCTGAGGTCATGTGAGCTCGGTATTCTGGCCCTTAGGCTTGGGGAGTGGCCCGTGGCCTACTCGATTCTTACAAATAATATTGTCTTAGGTTGACAATATTCCATGCTCGAGGTATATGTTTCCCTTTGAGGGTCTCGAGCTCGTATATTCCTTCTTCGAGCACTTGTTTCACTCGGTAATGACCTTCCCAGTTGGACCCGAGCTTGCTAGTGCCGGGCTCAGGTACCATAACTTTACGAAGGACCAGGTCGCCAACGCGGAGGTTCTGCTTCTTGACCCTGGGGTTATAATACCGAGCTACTCTCTAATGGTAGGTTGCGGTTCTAATGTATGCGATGTCCCTTACTTCGTCAAGTAGATCGAGGTTGGTACGTAGCTCATCTTCGTTTGTTTGATCATTGTATTCTTCTAGTCGTAGCGTAGGTACTTCGATCTCTGCGGGGATCACTGCTTCAGTGCCGTAGGGGAGATTGAAGGGTGTTTCTCCC
Source organism: Nelumbo lutea (assembly GCF_056320005.1). Lineage (NCBI taxonomy): Eukaryota > Viridiplantae > Streptophyta > Magnoliopsida > Proteales > Nelumbonaceae > Nelumbo > Nelumbo lutea. The sequence continues at coordinate 106,141,799 of NC_142686.1, forward strand.
GTGGCGGTCTTCTCCGTGGTCCGGTAGGCCCAAGGACACTGGGTAGTTCATCTGCCCACAATCCTTTAGCTCGGTCCAGTCGTGCCTTTAGTCCGTGGAGGATGGCTCTGTTCTTGACTTCTGTCTAGCTGTTTGCTTGAGGGTGCGTGGTGAAGTAAAGTTCTGTTGGATCCCCACGTTTGGGCACCAATCTTGAAATTCGATGTCCTCGAACTGTTTTCCATTGTCGAAAATTAATACCCGAGGCAGTTCGAAGCGGCATACGATGTTCTTCCAAAAGAAGTTTTGGACATTTCAGGTTGTGATTGTCACAAGGGGCTCGGCTTCTACCCACTTGATAAAATAGTCCACTGTCACTATTAAGAACTTTCTTCCACCCGTTGCTGGTGGGAATGGCCCGAGTAGATCGATGCCCCATTGCGCAAAGGGCCACGGGCTGGTGAGATACTTGAGGTCGGCAGCGGGTTGGTGGTAAATATTGGCATGTCTCTGACATTTGTCACATTTTCTGACGAGCTCAATGGCGTCTGCCTTCATTGTTGGCCAATAATACCCTTGCCAAAGCGCTTTCTGGGCAAGGGCCCTGCCCCCCAAGTGTTTGCCGCACAAACCCTCATGAGTGTTGTGGAGTACGAGCTCGGCTTCGATAGGTCGCAAGCAACGCAGGTAGGGGAGCGTGTAGGATCTCTTGTATAGCCGCTCGTCTATCATAACGTATTTAGCTGCCTGGCGTTGCAATCTTCTGGCTGCATTGCAATCTGCAGGGAGGGTCCCGTGTAACAAGAAGCTCATGAGTGGGTCAATCCAGCTTGGCTCTACTCGAACGACGGGAGCGACCTCCTCTGCCCCCCCCCCCCCCCCGAGAATGCTAAGCCGAGACAGGTCCTCTATGTACACGGTTCTCATGGTGATGTCGCTAGTGCTGGCTAACTTGGACAGGGCATCGGCCTCAGCGTTCTCTGGCCTGGGGATTTGTTTGATAAAGTGTGACTAGAAGTTGAGCAGGACCTCTCTGACTTTGGCTAAGTAGGTGATCATGGTTGGCTCGCGAGCTTCATACTCGCCAGTGACCTAGTTGACCACAAGCTGGGAGTCGCTGCAGATAACGATGTGCTTGGCTTCTACTTCTTTGGCTAGAGCTAGTCCAGCTATCAATGCCTCGTATTCTGCTTCATTGTTGGATGCCTCAAACTTGAAGCGTAGAGCGTACTCCAGTTTTATGCCGCTTGGGCCATGCATAACTATTCCGGCACCGCTGCCCTGTTGGTTTGAGGAGCCATCTACGTGAAGGATCTAGGGCTCCTCATCCCAGCTCGCGGTTGGCCGAGCTAGGAGAGGTGCCACACTGGCTACTACTTCACAGGGTTCAGACTCAACCGATTCGGGAGCTTCGGGCTCACCTGAGGTGGGAGCCTCGCGCTCAACCGGACTGGGAATTTTGGAGCTGAATGTGCATTCGGCTATTGATGGAGCGCGATCCGGTCGGTCTTAGCTGTCTGCTGCCTTGCTTCCAAACGGGGTAGCAGGGAACCTGAAACGGAGATGGAGAAGCTCCGGGGGGAACCCGGTGTAGAGGCTCCGAAGCTCAAGTTAGAATCCTTCAAAAGCAAGGTAATACCAGATAGCGCAAAGTTTGCATACCTCGTTTGTTGGGGGTAGGGGGCTCTTATAATCACTTCACGCACTCACTTCGAGGCCCTTGTCAGGTCGGGTATGATTACCCTTGCGTTTGTCAATTCGGTCATCGTCCTTTCTGCTAAGACAGAACCGTCACTGCCGAACCGTCATCTAACTGGAGATGGCGGTGTCAGTGGCGGTGGCAGGTGGCCGTTTAGGGTGCTGCCGCCAAACGTCAGATCCCAAGTCAGTCAGGCGCGGCGCCCTTGGGCACGAACTTCCTTAGTGTCAGGCGTGGTACGACTTGTTTGGTTTAGGTGCCAAGTGATGCGAAGTGCTGAGCGAGGCGGTCTTGAGCTCGGAGGTATCTATAGGGCAGGTCAATTTCGGCGAGGTGTATCCCGAACTGTTACAAGGTGGGTCAGTTCGGCGAAGTGTATCCCGAGCTGTTACAAGGTGGGTCAGTTCGGTGAAGTGTATCCTGACCTGTTACAAGTGTCAGTTCGGCGAAGTGTATCCCGAGCTGTTACAAGGTGGGTCAGTTCGGCGAAGTGTATCCCGAGCTGTTACAAGGTGGGTCAGTTCGGCGAAGTGTATCCCGAGCTGTTACAAGGGTCAATTCGGTGAAGTGTGTCCCCTTGTTCCCGCCTAGGCTTGGCCCCTTTTGCCGAGTTGTTGTTTCTGCCACGTGTTACATGAGAGAGGTCGGGCCAAATCTTCCTTCATCAGCTATGAAATCTGCTAAGGCTAGGGCCTTAATGGTAGTTCGCGGCTTGTACTGGAGGTCGTACTCGCTGAGCTCAATGGCCCACTTCGTCAACCGACCAGAGACCTCGGGCTTAAGCAAGACTTGCCTCAGAGGTTTGTCGGTAAGGACAATAACAGTATGAGCTTGGAAGTACGGGTGGAGCTTCCGAGCTGCAATTATCAATGCGTATGCTAGCTTCTCCATCTCCGAGTATCTTGTTTCTGCTCCTTACAATACTTTACTAACATAATAGATGGGTTGTTGGACCCGATCTACTTCCTTTATTAGTACCGAACTGACCACTTCGTCGCTCGTCGAGAGGTACAGTTCTAAAACGTCGCCCTCCTCGGGCCGAGTTAAGATCGGCACACTAGTGAGGTAATTCTTGGGCTCGTCAAACGCAAGCTAATAGTCTCAGGTCCACTCGAACCCTTTGCTTTTGATTGCCTTAAAGAACAACAGGCAACGGTCCGCCGATTAAGACATGAAACGGCTCAGGGCGGCCATGCAGCCATTCAACCTCTAAACCTCCTTCAACTTCCGGGGTGGTCTCATGTCTAAAATGGCCTTAATTTTATCCGGGTTGGCTTCAATGTTGCGCTGGTTAACGATGTATCCTAGGAATTTACCTGAGGTCACACCAAACACACACTTGTTCGGATTTAATCTCATGTTAAACTTACGTAAAATTTCAAAAACAGAATGCAAGTCTTGTATTAATTCATGTGAGAATTGAGTTTTGACGACCATGTCGTCTGCATAGCATTCTACTTTTCTGCCGATTAACGACGCAAACAATTTATTTACAAGCCTTTGAAAGGTTGCCCTTGCGTTTTTCAACCCGAAGGGCATAACCTTGTAACAGTATAGGCCGAACTCCGTGATGAAGGCAGTCTTTTCTTCGTCCGGCAGGTCCATCTTGATCTGGTTATAGCCCGAATAGGCATCCAAGAAACTTAGCAACTCATGCCTTGAGGTCACGTCCACCAAACGGTCGATTCCGGGGAGCGGGAAGCAGTCTTTCGGGCAAGCCCGGTTCAGGTCGGTGTAGTCGATGCACATGCGCCACTTGCCGTTGGCCTTCTTTACCAGGACGGGGTTGGCTACCCAGCTCGGGTAGTGACTTCTCTTATGAAGTTCGCTGCGAGGAGCTTCTCGACTTCCTCGTCGACCGCTTTCCATCGTTTCGGGGCTAGGTTGTGTTTCTTCTGTCTAACGGGCCTAACTACTAGATCAGTGTTCAACTTGTGAGTTATGAGTTCGGGGTCTATACCGGGCATTTCTGCCGCGGACCATGCAAAAATATCTAAATTTTGAAGTAAAAAATTTACCAGTTCGGATCGTAGGGGCTCCTGGACAGAAGCGCCGATCTGAAGCGTCCGAGCTGGGTCTGCTGTTGAGGTCGGGACCATGACTGTTTCTTCTGTGGGCGTGGCTCACTCTTCGCCTTGTTCCGTGGGTCGTTCCAGTTTGAGGTCATCGGCCACCTTGGTTTTCCCCTTTAGGGCGGCAATGTAGCACTTGTGGGACTCGAGCTGGTCGCCCCATGCTACTCCCACACCGAAATCTGTTGGGAAGTTCATAGCCAAGTGGTAAGTGGAGACCATCGCCCGTAAGACATGGGTGATCGGTCGACCTGTTATGGCATTGTAGGGAGAGGGGGTCGCTACCACCAGGAAGTTGTGTTCGAATCTGACCACACAGGGTCATGTGTTGATCTCTATGGGTACTGTTACTTTCCCAAGGGGGTGGATTTCCTCTCCGCTAAACCCCACTAAAGGGGTGTCTGTAGGCCTCAGATCGCTTCTCTGCAACTGAAGCTGGTCAAACGCAGCTTTGAAGAGGATGTCGGCTTAGCTGCCTGAGTCCACGAGTACACGCCTGACCTCGAAGTCGTTGATTCTTAGCTTTATTACGAGTGCGTCATCATGGAGGTAGTGGACCCCTCACGCATCATCTTCTGTGAAGAAATTTGGATCTTCCGTCTTCGGCCGCTTTGGGGGATTCTGCTCTTCTCGGGTGGCCTCACAAACTGACGTCCGAGCTGTTGCTGAGGTGCAACCCGCAACGATCGAACCTCCCACTATCATGTGGATGGTCCCCCGAACTGGCTTCTCCTCCGGAGGCTACCTCTGCGGTTGTTCGGCCGGCCTGCTGCTGGACTCGGGAGCATCTTTACCGTGCTCTCCTTGCCAACATGTTCTATTGCTATTGTTATTATTATTATTTTGTACAAAGTTTCTCAAATATCCGCGACGGACGAGCTCCTCTATCTCGTCGCAGAGGTTTTTACAACTCTCGGTACTGTGACCATGGTCTTTGTGAAAACTACAATACAAACTCTTATTTATTTCATTGGTATTCCCCCTCAGACGGGGTGGCCCCTTTACGTATGGGGCATCCTTGATCGCCATCAGGATTTCGGCCCGCTTCGCGTTTAGTGGGGTGTAATAAGCTCGGTCCGGTGCAAGAGTTTGGAACAATTGACCCGGCTTTGCACCTCGAACTGTTTCCTTTTTTCTTTGGGTGTCCCCTTGACTGGAAGGCTCTTCGTCTCTCTTTCTTTTTTCGGATGCGCCCTCGCCCTTATGGTTGATCTCCTCTTCAGTGGCTATGAACTTATCTGCAAGCTTTAGAAACTCGATTATGGTCGCGGGTTGGTTGACGACCATGTGCCACTTGAATTCTTTGTGCATCACGCCCTTCTTGGCTGCAACAAGGCGTACGGCAGGGTCCAAGCACGGTATCTGCATACAAGCGTCGTTGAACCGCTTGATATAGCTCCGGATAGACTCTCCCTCTCTTTGTGCTACGTTGAAGATGCTTTCTTCAGTTCGCGGGCAGCGTTTGCTGGTGACGAAGTGGGACGTGAAAGCTTGTGCGAACTGCGCCCAACTTCTTATTGACCCGAGCGCCAAGTTTCGATACCACGTGCGGGCTGCTCCCCTAAAAAAAGTGGAGAAGGCCACGCACATGCACGGCTCGCTAGCTCACGCTATGTGCATCTGTGACTGAAAGGCGTCTACATGATCATTCGAGTTGAACGACCCGTCATACTTATCAAGAGGGGGGAGCTTGAAATCCTTGGGCATCGGGACTACTAGGAGTTCGAAAGACAGGGGGGACGGAACCGAGAGGAGGGGAGCTTTGGCTTCGGTCAAGCCTACCTCTTCTTTGCCCATGAGCTCAGGCAAATCGTGGGTGACAGATCGGCGAGCTCGGCGGCGGCATCTCTACTTTTTGATGGGCTTGACGTTTGTGCTGCTCACCTCCGCGCTATCCAGAATGATTTGCGCTGGGAGTAGCCCGGTCCGATGGTGATGGCTACAGACAGAAGGATCCTGCTTGGAATCTATTGCTAGGATCTCGAACCGGTTTTCAAGGATTGGTGTTCCAAACTTCGACTGTTGAGGCGAGGTAGACCTGCTGAGTTGGGGTCCTCCCGACCTGTCCGCCCGCAGCGAGATCGGGGTAGTCGGTCTCTCCCGTCTGTCGTGGGGGGAGGCCTGGTTTTTTGGGAGATTTTGGGGGGCCTCTCCTCGGCCGGGGTGTTCGCTCTGGCGGCAAGATTTGGCTTGCTACGAAGATAGGCGCTAAGGCGAGAGCTGAGGTTGTTGAAGCTGAGGTTGGGGCAGCTGGGGGAACTGCTGCTGATACTGATACTGGGAGACCTGGTGTAGTACGTGCTGTTGGTAGAGTTGAAGTTGTTGGAACTGTTGCATTTGAGCCTGCATGGCCCCATGCACTGCACCAGGTCCTCTAGCTAGTTCAGGCTGGCCGCTGGGGGCACGACCGAAGGCTCGATGTCGTTCCGACTGTAGCGGGGAGTGGGGCGATGACAAGTGCTATTGTGAGAGGCACGTTCAAGCTGGGGATTCCGTCCGCTGAGAGGGGGACGGTGAACTATCCGATACATACAGTAGGAAGCTGGGGTTATTCCCTGGAGTTATCTATCTTCGTGCTTCGTCCGATGTTGCTAGAGGAAGCCATGAGTGTTGGATTGTTTCAAGGAAGAAGAAGGAGCTGGAAAAGTTTAGAGAGAAAGTCTTCCTGAAGCGTTTCCCACAGACGGCGCCAAATGATGTAGCACAATCTGGTCACTCCTAGCTGACGCTCGCGTGGCTCCTGAGATGTACCTGAAACGAGAGGAAGGAGGAAGAACTCCCGGGAGGTTTCCCGACGGGAACGCTCCGATGCTTAAGTTAGTATTATTGCGTACAGGAAGCAAAGAGAGAACGAAGGCTAAGAGTGTAGGTTGCGCTAATGATTTCAGATACCTTGTTCCTTGAGGGTAAGTTCCTTATAGCTGAATTCCATTGCTCCCGGTCCTCTGACTTCTGACAGGACAGGTATAACCGCCATTGTCAGTCTGCCATAGCCACTACAGGCAGGGCTGAGGTTGCACGTGCGGGGCCGTCGTGCAGGGTATGTGTCTGTCAGGTGTGGGATGCCTTCCTAAAGGTGGTAGGCACGACGAGGGGACATGCCTGCAATTCGCAGGTTTGTTAGGTATGGTGGTCGGGTAGAAAGCCCTCCTATGGTATACTGAGCTGTTCTCCTGCGAATTGCCTTGAGCTGGGCCGTCCCTTAAGTGACGGGCTACCTGTAGCCGGTTATGCCGAGCTAGCCGACCCGAGGTCTTTGTGCCTCGGGGCATCCAAAGAAGAATCGGTGCGTTCTTGCTTGGGAGTGGCCCGAGGTCCATTGGGAGGAGTTCGGGTCTCAAAAGGGGTCAGGGTGCCCCGAACTTGGGAACCCCCAAAGTCCCTTGACCCCGGGGAGGAGGTGCGGGCGATGCGACTTTCGACGAGTAGTTTACCTGCCGAGTTGCCGTGCTGAACTCGGTGAGACTTTCCCACCGAGTTGTGCTGTCATACTGAGTCACTGTTTGAGCTAAGTCACGCTTACGTGTACCTGAGCTACGAGTTCGGGCCAAATCACCCTCCATCAATTAAATATACATTTGGTTTTGTTTACGGTTTTGTATTTTATTAATTTGTAAAATGTAAAAAGATAATAATTACAATCGCTTATAACAATTAATTGCGCCACATTAGCTTAACATGAAAACTTTAAAAACTTTCTTAAACGGGAGTCCACTTTTACCATCCTCTATGCGACCAAAAGAGGAGAACTGCCGAAGTGGCGCCTACGTGGCAGGGTTTATTGAATAAACGCCACGGAACCGAACACTCTGTAGAATATATACATGACAGACCCGATAAACACATGACATTTTCACAGCCCTGATTAAACCCTAGCGAGTAGAAGGAACTCACTTGGTTTCAGACTTTCAGCAGGCGAAGCTTCCACCGAGAGAGAAAATGGCACCTCGGCGATTTGTGACCCATATTTACAGAAATGCCGTCCTCTTGTCATCGTCCCAACCTCAGCTTCATTGCCGTTTTTCACTCTCACAGACCCGTTCCATCTTCTCCACGTCCCAACTGGATGGATCTTGGATGGACAAGATCAAAGGGGTTTTCACCGGCCAGAAGACCACACCTGAATCTCAGGTCACCTCCGAATCCTTCACTCTCCTTAGTAAGTGCTCAATCGTCTCCTTGGCAATTAAGTTCTGCTAACTTAGCAATTCTGGAAAAAGAAATTCTTTTGAATTTGTTCAATCCCTTCATTTGATTGAAATATGTGATTTTAAAAGGAAAAAAAAAACATAATATTGGTTAACATTCGTTCGTTTTTTGTTTGAATTATGAGTTTTAAGGGTTCGCCGATGAGCTGAAGACTGCGAGAAAAGCAGGGTCGTTCAAGAATTTTATAGTGGGTCGAAGCAGCGAAGCAACATTTGCTGATGCATTTGAGAAGCAGGAAGCCATTATTCGATATCTCGGAGGATTTGATCCTGCAGGAGAGGTTAGTCCTATCTCATCCTGAGTTCTAATAAGTTTTTATCTACTCCAGAAATTGAGTTGCTGTAAGATAGTAAACGTATCGGATGAGGTTAGCGAGCTATTCTTCGTTTGCTACTCATCGATTAGTTGCTGTGTTGACGTGTTGTTGAAATTGAAATACCACTATTGTGGGTATTACAATTTATCCGTCGTCCTTCCTTCTAATCAATACAAACGGAAGTTTAGAGGACCCACCATACCAGAGAAGTGAAATTAGTGCTTTTGTGATTGGATGGGCTTGACACATTCTGCGTTTGCCATAAACGGGAACAGCTACGTGCAATTAAAGATAAGGATGTCGGAAAGCTCTTTTCTTTTGGTTCCGAATCTGCTGCACTTATACTGCTCTGGATAAGTGCAGCAAATCCCGATTCATGAAGTAATCCACTTATCCCTCAGTAAGTTTAAGGTATTGGGGGTAATAAATGGTGTGTGAGTGTAGAGTGGCTGTAATCAAAGATAAGTCTTTTGATCTGATTGAAGAAGACAAAAATAGAGTATACAGGATGGAAATCATTGATAGCAACTGAGGGTTTACAGAATATGCTTTTCCTTTGGGGGATCTCTGTTGTATGAGAGGTAAGGAATTTAAGGCTGTTTCTATAGCTTAATACAATACCTGCCCAGACCTCTCTCCATCTTGAACGGTGTTGCTTTTTTCACAGCTATGGTAGAATTGTTTTAAGACATAACAATGGCCTTTACAGAGAATTGGAAGGAAGGCAACGGTACAAGCTAAGGTTTTCCAAATCGAGTAGGTTAGCACTCTGAATGTGGGTGTATCAATCATAAAAGGGGGAAATGAGACTTTGATACCGGATAGAAGTGTCACATGATGTATATTTTAGGTGGGTTGGGTTAGGGGTCCCAATTGAGTTGGTCCTTCCCTTTTCTCCATCTTGCAGTAATTAAAGCCTTCATATATGCTTGCATGCGTACACACCAAAAAATTAGAAGATTCATATTTAGTCTGGAGTTACTTGATAGTTTGATCTTTGATTCTGGATTATGTCTTCACAGCAAAGAATGCATAGAATATTCAGTAATTATGATTAATGATCATATTATTATATCAAACTGTTATCATTTGGTTGGGCTACAAATCTGATGAAGGTCTCATTCCTTGATTAATTGCTTCTAGAATCTCCAAAGCAGTCAGAAGCAAGAGGCAGCCAAGCATTGTAATTGCACAATTGCTGAGGTTGAGAGTGCATTGGCAAAGTTTACATGGGCAAAAGAAGCACAGAAAAAGATAGAAAAGCTAAGGGCAGAAGGAAAGCCAATGCCAAAGAGCTTGGCCGAGGTATTACTTCCTGTTCTAGTTTGTTTTTTATTTCATTACTCACCAACAAAAAAAAATCATTAAAAAATAAAAGAGAAGTTCCTTACTTTCCACAATGAGCTTATACAGTCTCTAAGTTTGTGGATAGTCTGATTATTTTATATAGATGATAGTTACTGTCCTTGAAAAGAATAAATCATGCAGTGCCATTGCAGTGACAAAAAGCCTTGCATGGATGGGTCCCACCAAGGAAATCTTTCTAATTTAAAAAATTGACATATACAACCATACCTGTTCTATGTATGTTAACTGGATATTCTACCTCCTTTTGCAGTTTAAGGATACAATTATCATCATTTGAACATGGTGCTTGCTGGTCTGGCGGGTACATTAGGAGATTTGAGACATACTATTGATGGATGGTGAAAATAGCATGTACTAGATCCGTTTTACTTTCTATTTGACTATTGATCAATAGATTCTAAGTACTACCTATATGACTAAATGGTTTGTATCTACCCTGTTTATATTTTAAACAATATGATGAACTAGAGGGTGCTTTACAACATGAATGCTTTTGTTTTCATTTGTTTTTTAAATTGCGATGTCAGCAAAAAAATTGAAACACGTTCTTGAACTGTGTTTCTGTTTTCAGAAGCAAAAAACAAGTTGGTTTTGTTTCAACAAAACAATTCATGATTTTGAAGCCATCAAAATAGTGATTTTTAGAACAAAGGCAAAATTTGGAGTGCAGATATTATATGATTTTTGAAAAATGATATCAAATCGCCAGATGAAAACATGTTCTTTAAACGAAATTCAAGAATACGTTTTTGGTTTCATTTTTGGAAACAAAAAGAACATATACAATCAAGAACATGTTTTATGTTTTTTGATTTTTTGTTTAAGAACCAATTTGTTTTCAAACTAGATGGTTTCAATTTGTTTTTGGAACTCACAAGAAAAAAGAAAACAATTCACATTGACAACCCACCTTACTTGGTGTCAAGACTGTTGGAATAGACCAACAGAAGGCAGTTAGTTAGTTTTACAAGAGGAGGCCACTTCAGCTCAACTAACCAGCCACTTGTAATAACCGCCATCCACTTGTAACAACTACCACCCAATTGGACTGTCAAGACTGTTGGAACAGACCAACAGAAGGCAGTTAGTCAGTTAAAAGAAGAGGCCACATCAGCAGCCACTTGTCACAACTGTCATCCACTTGTAACAGCTGTAACAGTCAAGATTGTAACACTATAAGTATTAGAGCCAAAAAGGAATAAAGGAGGACTCTTTCAGAATCAAACACTCTTTCAGCAATAAACTCTCTCTCTCTCTTTCTCTCTCTCTCCCCTCTTCTTCCAAGAATTCAGGAGGTTGGCCCTTCGAAGTGCCCTGAGTTAGGCAGGTTCCTAACAATTTGGTATCAGAGCTAGCATGACCAACACAAGAAACACATCAGTAAACACCCGAGTGGATCAGATGGAAGTCGAGATCCATCGAATGTCTTCAGATCTCAAAGAAATGAAGGAAAGCTTCACTGCTCTCCTCCGCCCTTCGAAGAGCCCTGAGTTAGGCAGGTTCCTAACAATTTGGTATCAGAGCTAGCATGACCAACACAAGAAACACATCAGTAAACACCCGAGTGGATCAGATGGAAGTCGAGATCCATCGAATGTCTTCAGATCTCAAAGAAATGAAGGAAAGCTTCACTGCTCTCCTCCATTGACTGGAGCAGGGGGCAACAAACATTGACAGAGGAAGCCCCGAAGAGCGCATCAATGAAAACAGTCGCAGAACAGGGGCGGCAACACGAATAGCCAAAATCGACTTCCCTATATTCTCAGGCGGTGACCCAACCCCCTAGATTCTCAGAGCATAAAGGTATTTCGATTACTATGAAACACCGGGATTAGGGTAGCTCTGGCTTCTGCGTATCTTGAAGGGGAAGCTATCCTCTGGTTTCAGTGGTACCGAAGGGGGCACCCCCGTCAAACCTGGGCAGACTTCACAGATGCCATAATTGTCCGTTTTGGATCATCTGGGTTCGAAGATCTTGATGAAAACTTGGAAAAACTGCGGCAGGAGGGATCAGTAAAAGAATACCAGATGGAGTTCGAAAGGTTGGCCGTGAGAGTCCAAGGATGGACTGAGAAGGCACTGGTGGGAAGCTTCGTCGACGACCTAAAGGAAGAATTGCGACTGGAAGTGAAGGCGATGCAACCCACTTTCGTCATCAATGCGGCAGCACTAGCAAGATTGTATTAGACTTCAGTCTAGCAAGAAAGGTGCAGCGACCATGGGGTCTAGAAGCAAGAAGGGAGAAAGAAAAGACAACAGCACCAGACAAGGAGGAAGGAGTACTGGGCCCAAGCTCACTGGTTTCTTTCAAACGGCTGACTTGGGCAGAGATGCAAGCTCGTAGAGACAAAGGTCTTTGTTACAACTGCGAAGAGAAATTTGGGCTGGGCCATCGCTGCAAGAAACAGCAAGCGTTTCTCCTCCAAATAGATGCCGAAGAGGAAGACGACATCCCCGGTTGCGGAGAATCTAACTCAGGTTGGGAAATACAATCCAATGGCATGCCTGAAATATCCTTACAAGCCCTTACGGGACTTGCGTCCCCTTAAACAATGAGAGTTGCAGGGCTGATTCTAGGGCGCCAAGTGTCAATCCTCATAGACAGTGGCAGCTCCCTTAACTTTATAACCCAAGTCTTGGTAGATAAAATGGGACTTCCGGTTCAGCCAACAACAGCCTTTACGGTTCATGTGGCCAACGGTAACAACCTCTCTTGCAATAGCATTTGCATGAGCCTACCACTAAAGATTCAAGGTCATCAGTTTGCGGTGGACCTATATCCTCTCCATCTCAGTGGAGCAGACGTGGTGCTAGGCATTCAATGTTTAAGGCAGCTAGGACCTGTGGTCTGTGACTGGGCCCGTCTCACCATGGATTTCACATCAGGAAACTCTACAGTCCATCTACAAGGGCAGACATGCAAGGGCCCAAGCAAAGAGGAGACCCAGATCAGCCACATGGAGTCAAATTTTCCTACTTAGATCTACAATCAAATTTCCTACATTAGACCTTGAGGGCAAGGTCGCTCTAAAGGAAGGGGGGATTGTCAAGACTGTTGGAATAGACCGACAGAAGGCAGTTAGTTAGTTTTACAAGAGGCCACATCAGCTCAACTAACCAGCCACTTGTAATAACCGCCATCCACTTGTAACAACTGCCACCCAATTGGACTGTCAAGACTGTTGGAACAGACCAACAGAAGGCAGTTAGTCAGTTACAAGAAGAGGCCACATCAGCAGCCACTTGTCACAACTGTCATCCACTTGTAACAGCTGTAACAGTCAAGATTGTAACACTATAAGTAGTAGAGCCAAAAAGGAATAAAGGAGGACTCTTTCAGAATTAAACACTCTTTCAGCAATAAACTCTCTCTCTCTCTCTCTCTCTCCCTCTCTCCCTCTCTCCCTCTCTCTCCCCCCTCTCTTTCCAAGAATTCAGGAGGTTGGCCCCTTGAAGAGCCCTGAGTTAGGCAGGTTCCTAACACTTGGGCCCTATTTGTTTGTTCAAAGGCTTTACTCGGGCCCAATTTGTTTCAGCTTTCTTGTTTTCCTTAAATGTTTAATAGTATATCCAGCTAAATACATGTATGCATGTATATACTGCCTTCCCAAGATCCCAGTTTGTTAGGACCAGCATTGCATAAAAGGATTTTACTTAACAAAGAGTACCTCTCCCTCTCAAATTATCTATAACAATAGACAAAACTAGGAGGGACATTACAATTTCTTTTGGTTGTCTTATCAGAGTTTTATCTATTAGGCAAGAAGTCTAGAGCCATATTAGCTTTCACAGTAGGTCGGAGAGATACTTTACATAGATATTTTTTTCTCAGATATGGATCATATGTACTGAGGATGAGAGTTCTCTCCCAGTCAAGCTGTACTTGGCTAGAAATACTAATACCTTCATTAGCATCCATACATTCTGTAGTATAATGAACACTGATCTTACATGCCTTTGGCAGTAGCTCTTATTCTCTTAATGCTTTCCCTGATCTTACTTTTCTTCTTGGTGGATATCTAAGCACATGTTTCTTGTCATGTGAATAATGGTATAGATGTGTGACCTAATCTCATCAATCACAACTGTGGTTTTTGAATGGGTTCAAATGGATTTGGCTTTTGAGCTTCAATTATAGCATCTATAGCTGACTTAGGATTCTAGTAATCTACTTTTAGCCAATGAGTGTAAGTATGGTGAAAACTTTATTTGACCTGGAGATGAACTTTTTTGCTTAGTTTCTTGACATTCATCTCAAGCAAATAAAGTTGCCAAAAACATGCTACATTATATTTAAAATTTAACTATATCTGTTGGTTATTTTTCTCTCAAAATCCTTTCTTATAATGGCAGAACTGTGAGAGAGTGTGAGTTCATTCTTAACATGATTGAAATATCATGTACTATAGGTGCAAAAGCTGATGGGATCAACACCATTGGATCTTGCCAGGTCTAATTTGGCAAAGAGTGGGCAAATAAGTAGGAATGCACTCTGCCCTTGTGGTTCTAAGAAGAGATACAAAAGGTACTGTTGCCTTGCTAACTTCTAGATCTAGTTTCTTTATATTCTCTACTCAGAAGTATGAATTACATGTGAAAGGGGATCTAATTAGATTACATAAGGACAGCATACCAGTATGAATGACATGTGAAAAAAAATGAGTTTCAAATTTGGCACATGCTCTGCTATTTAGGTTGTCTTCATCTACTTGCAAGGATTTTCAAGAATCAAAGCAGCTCCACAGATACAGTATTTCAAAAAAAATATTGGGAAAATTGGTTTCTGGCTTGCTATAAACAATTTGTTTGAAGATAGAATTTACAGATCTTTCTCTCTCTCTCTCTCTCTCTCTCTCTTGTGTGTGTGTTGTGTGTGTGCGTGCGTGCGTATGGTAATCTTTTTATAAAGCAGAGTTTGGGGGATATAGGGCTCCATGGGCAGTTTTTTTTGTAAAATCTGTTTACAGCAACTTGTACTTTTTTTTTGGTTTTTATCAATGATACTGTACTTTATCTTCTCTCTCTAAAACAAATTACAATTATCCTTTAATGTTCCCCTTTATCATGTATGCTTATCTTCCTGACCTTTATGCTTACTGGGAGTTACCAACAAAAGCTATTAGTGATGTTTCTGGGCCTGCAAATTTTGAACATATGGTTCTTTTAGCTGTTGATTACCTTAAGCCTAAACCAACTTGGTCCAAGGGTCAAGTTATTTTCCTGGGATCAATTTGTGTCATATTATACTTCTGATTGTCCTAACCATACCATCCTTTTCAAGGTGAGAGATGTGTACAATATATAGATAGACACATGGTAATATGGTTCTGTATTCGAGTCAACAGTAGGCACTGTTCCATGGTGTTCTATCTGCCGCTTGGGGCCTATATCAACTTGCCAGTCGAAGATTGCTTGAAACTAACCATTGTTTCCTGCCACAACACCTGACCATATGAGAGAGAGAGAGAGAGAGAGAGAGAGAGAGAGAGAGAGAGAGTCTGTAGATACAAGAATAGTGTTTACCTATTAGTCCTAGGTACAGTCTTCTCCCTAAATAATGTTCAGTTGGAAGTAGGATGTCAGGATGCTGCAAACTTTTGCCTTAAACAATTCTAAACTCTTTTATGACTTTTTCAGCCTATTTGGTTCTGGTGATGAAGTCCATTGTTTTTCTTAGTTTTTTGCATTCTCTCTTTAACAGTTGAATATTTTCTTCAAGCAACTACTACCAAATTCTTTTTTTTTAGTCTCATAGAATGATGTTATTTAAACCTTAAACATGAAAAAGAGGAAAGAATGAAAAAAGAAAAATGAGGAGGAAAAAAAGAAAGACACCTTTCTTGAAGTTACTGTAACTGATTAAAGAACAACTTGCCTTTTATGATTTGATAGCTAAAAATAATTTATAATAGCTTCTTGGTGTTTGGTTGTGTTCTATCCACAATTTTTCATTAACGACTGACTTAGATTCCCCCTTTTGGATTTGAAGGTGCTGTGGGAAGGATTCAAGTTGAACATAATTTGCTGATTTAAAAGACATTCTATTTGGGCTAATGGTCTCTCTAACAATTTGCTATGAGAACGATTGAAGATATTCTTGGAAGCACTATCAGTGGGAAGAAAAATAAAAGAGATGGATTGCAACAATTAGGTTCCATTCCATGTGAAAGAACCGGATGGTCTCTCTTGTAGTCCTAGGGGGACTGCCCAGCATGACAGCGCCTGCGCTGGGAAAAGAAAAGAGACCAAAGAAGGGGAGTAGAGCTTGCCATTTCTCTTAATTCAAACTACTGTTAAAGAAAAGCATCAAGAGGATGTTTCTTTTTGGCATCTCAGTTTTGATTAAAAATGTTTCTGAAAGCTGACTTTAATTTTCATAGATAGCTGATTGATAGACATCCTCAATATGGACGCATAATGATGAAACAAAATGCTTTACTGTTTCTGTAATATTATGGTTCCTGTAATGAGATCCAGTGTCCTGCAAAGTGGGGAAGTGAGATCAGAAGCGCCCGTCTTGTAAGTAATACACCACAGTAATCAATACAAGAACGAATGGTTGTCATCTCTCTGATTGATAAATCTCAACCCAAAGTCCCATCTTATCAGCTTGCCTTCATGGTCACCAGATGAGCTGTTTTCTTTGGACGATCTTGGGTGGCTACAGCCTATAGGGTGGGTCGAAATGGTGTGGAGATGAGAAATGTGCCATTAAGACTTTCCCCTCTAATAGGAGCCTGACCATTGAGACCTTATGAATTCTAGGATATTGTAACCGAAACAAATTATGAGTTGGAGACAAACTTAAAACAAGAAAGAAGGCTCATGTTGGGTCGGTTTACTAGCGTTTTTTCAATTGACCTGACTTGGTCGGTTTATCTAGAAATGAAACTGAAATCGACCCAGTATTAAGTAAAACCGACCTGGTTGATTTGAATCGGTTTTATGAATGATTCTCTCGGTGTGAACGGTAAAGGAATCAAGTTTAAGAAATCAAAGGCTGGATGCTTGGAAATTAAAAATGATTTGATGGATTAAAACTGCTATTTTATATATCTGAAATTATATATATATATAAATCAGTTTGGGTCGATTCGGTTTCGGTTTTTACACATGAAAATTGAAACATTGGTTTATGTTTTTTTATAACCCAAAGCTGACTGGTGCTGAAGAAAAACCGGCCAACTCTGGTTGGATTGGTCCGGATTGATCGATTTGGGTCTTGTTATGAACAGCCCTAGCTGGTAGATGATATTCCAAGAAAGACCTTATGAACAGGGCATGTTATAGATCCTGTTACCTGTGTAGTCTGTTCTTGGTCCAGCAAGAAAGTTTGTCCATCATTAATGTTGACCCTTCTTGCAGGAATTAGTTCACATGGCCAAAGAGGTCACTACCTGTTGCATATTCCACAAGTATCTCAGAGAAGATAGTCGCATTACAGCTAGAGCAAGTGCACGTTCACTGAAGCAAAAGCCCCTCAGTTAAAGTTTCTGTAAGCTAGGACAGCCTCTTGAGAACTCCAGAAGCCCATCATCTAATTCTCCCACATATCCCAGAAGCATGCACCTCACATTCTGGCTGTACTGTCCTATATAAGGGAGACCCACATCAGTCAAGCCCCTTGGTCGTAGATAAAGGGCAATAACCTCCTAAGCTTCTCACAACCCCTCAACAGAGCTCGGACCCCCCGTTGTCAAGTGGCAAGTCTGTTATCCTTTCTTCACTGTCAAGAAAAACTAATCGGAAATTACAGACTTTTTTTTCGCAAAAAGTTCCAATAGATTCCAAAGAAGGATTGGTTATGCCAGATACATGGACAGCCAGGTAATT
This sequence comes from Nelumbo lutea, assembly GCF_056320005.1. NCBI lineage: Eukaryota > Viridiplantae > Streptophyta > Magnoliopsida > Proteales > Nelumbonaceae > Nelumbo > Nelumbo lutea. The sequence continues at coordinate 106,159,275 of NC_142686.1, forward strand.
GCAGCTCAGTGCAGCCTTGTGCCAGAGAAGATAATCCTCTGAAACTAGGCCTTTGTTCATCCTCCATTTCCTGATCATCTGCAACTCTCTCAATTCTCAAGTCTAAGCCTCTTTAATTTTTTTTTTTTTTTACAATTCTGAGCAACAACTTCTAGCCCTCTATCTCAAAGGTTTCTAAATTGGGGCATCGTTGAATCATTGCTCAGAGGTGTGCCCATCAAGAAGCTTGCTTGCCGACATGGACATGGAGGTTGTGCGCCTGCTGAACAATTGCTTTTGGGTTTGGTTTTCTGGTGTCAAGAATAAACCAATTTCCACTTGTGATTTGTCCTGCTCTCCTGCTGCAGGCCTACAATTGAACTGAAGCAGACTCTAGCCAAAGTGGGTTTATATTTATTTATTTGTTCTTGAATTTAGGCGGTTTGTTGAAAGTTGAAACACATTAAATCCTTGTTTTTGTGTGTCTGACTACAACTTGGCCTGCCCAAATGAAGCCTGGTCAGACCCGATTCGAGCTTTGCATGGGTTGGGCTTGCCTTTGTCAGGCTCTGACGTGGGCTTGGGTTCGAAAATTTGAGCTTAATATAAGCTCAGGTTGAAATTTGGTTGAGGTCTCTTATGGCTTGAGCCCAATCAATCCTACCTAGCCCAACCTCAGCTTATCCCACTATTTATGATATAGGCAAGTTTTAAAGTATCAACACTTATCTTTATCAGTGCACATATTATACATGTTAGTTTTTGAACCCACTGATATATCCAATACACTGAATTAGGACATCCGCCACTTATGAAGTTTAATACCCTAAAGACAAATCGGATCCACAGCCCACTTAACAGTCATTGCGTTCAGCCAAACCTTGCTCGAGAGTTTAACCGAATCTGTTATTTTGTGTCGGATTTCACTTGATCCTAATAAATTGGATCAAATCAGAAAAGTCAATTCGTCTAGTTAACGGATCGAATTCGAATATATCCTAATCAGGTATGTCATGACCCAATTTGATCTATTAGTTATGAAATATTATGTATTATAGATTATTTATATTATATATCTATATTTTATATATAATATATATTATTTATATAATTATATATTATATGATAGGATTCAAATCGGATATCTGATAAGATATTTGAATTCAAATTTGAATCATAATCTTGGAAATCCAACGGATTCTTATTGGATTCAAATTGATTGGGTTTCTCATCAAACCGTATCAGATATGCCTTGACTGAAGGTGCCACCTTGTACAAAAAATGCCAAAGGCTAGAATTGTACCCGATCTACACCTCACAAGCCCTTTTTTGACTTTTCAATTGGCAGATGTAGTGAGTTTAGGCTCTATTTATTTGCACTCTGCAGTCTGCACTAGTATAAAAGTATGACTACAAGTTGGAAGAGTGTAAATTTTGTTTCACTTTTGCATCCAGTTTTACCTTACATTTCTTTAGGTTTTATTTCACTTCAGTCACACACACGCCATAAACAAACAAAATTGATTAAGGCCAAGTTTGGGAGTGCTTATTCGAATAAACACTTATCGGTGTTTGAAAAATAAGCCTGAAATAAATGTTTATAAGGCCAAGTTTGAGAGTTTATTCCAATAAACATTTATTGGTGTTTGAAAAATAAGCCTGAAAGAATAAGCACTTATTGGAGAAGCCCAAAATTCGGGCTTATTTTTAAGTGTCTATATGTTTTCTGGCTTGTCTTAGTCTGCCATGTCATTTTGAAAATACTTATATTACCCCTATTTGAAATAAGTGCTTTTTCACAAAATGCTAATGAACAATGATTAGAATAAGCACTTATTTTTTAGTACTGATTGAATGAACTTATTTTTCAATTAAGCACTCGCAAAGTTGGCCTAAAACTTAAAATAAAAAATAGATCAAAATTTTAGTCAATAAATTTGTGCTTCCAGCCTCCCAATACTCTGGCATCATTGCAGAGGAAACCGCATTACAAATAAACTAGGCTTTAGTGCCCATTGGTTCACACTTCCACATTTTCACCAAAGCTCAGAGTAGATAAGATCGAAGGTGCTATAGCTTTCTCTGCTGACCAAAATCAGTGGATGTGGTTCCCACCGACCATGGTTCATCAAGTCCAGAATAACCTTAACCAGAGAACCAGAGAGGTTGGAACAACTAAAACAAATACTGTGGGGGAGGAATCATATATACAAAGTGTGTCATTTTCATGATTTCTGTGCTTAATATTTTGTTCCATATTCCACACCACTAATGCCAAAGAAAGAATTTCTCACTCTAGATCGATTGATCGATCTCTCTACTGAAAGAGAATACTGGTGGGATATATGGGAGGAGGAATATATAAGGAATTTAGATAGGTATAGAGTGAGCAGAAGCTCACCATCACCGACCCCATAATCTCTAACATGGGATGCCACGATCCGAGCCTGCATTGTCTTTGATGACATTGAAATCCATCCATGACCCACAGCACAAGAGAAGAAAAGAAAAGAGGTTGACATTCCTCCTCTCAGTCTCAGTCCCAGGATTAGTAAATCCTCCTCCACTTGTTTGTTCATGCATCGCAATCTACACACCAAACTGGCCTTTCAGCTTTTGCTTTGGCCGGTTCTTCTGTGATGATGATCTCATTCTCACCTGCTGCTTCTCTACCTTCTCTCTCGTTTCCATCTGCTTTACAGAATTTGCTTCACTGTCCTTCTCTTTACGTGGCTTTCTCCTGTGCTCATAAAATCGCTCCATGAATATGATGAATCCTTCCTCCATAAATTAGACGCTTTCGTTGACAGTGAAAGTGATGAGAACCACACCGCACACGGCGGAGATGCTTTCGCGCGTCGTCACATGCCTGCTAATAAGATTCTATCTGGTGACGCAAAGTTCCAAAACAGAAATTAATTCAACCATGGAAATGGAATGAAGTCATGAACATCTCCATCTCGATCGCAATGTTTCTGAGAATTTTATTTTATTTTATGGGATAACGATTTTGCTCGGCTTTGGACGGTGTGATTCCATTTCCATCCATGAGACGTTGAGAGTTGAGACCTGCAGCCTCTCTCTCTCTCTCTCTCTCTCTGAAGTAGTAATCAGAAGTGGAAGGATATATACCATTCACAAAAGCCACGAGGTAGGAACACGTGTCCTCTTTGAGCGTGAATGCTGACGGGGTCAAATATGATATCTGACCATTGTTTATCAATGTCATTTTCATCATCTATACTTTGAAAATTACAGTCTTCATCACTCGTGTGACTCATTGAGTTGACTCAGAAATTTGCCAACCAACCTGGTCAAGACTCAAGAGATCAGTATATATATATATATATATCAACCAACCTGGTCAAGACTCAAGAGATCAGTATATATATATAAATACTAGTCAATTTGTTCTTGACATGAGTTGCCATAGCACTTGGGAAAGATGAGCATTTGGATGCTATTTTCCTATAATTTTAATATTTTCAAATGGTGTGGGAGAAAGAAATTTCTCTAGGCCTTTGGTGTGGGAGAAAGACAATGAAAAAAAAAAGTAAAATTGTTGGGAAAAAAACAGAAAAGCATTTGAGTAATTAAAACAAAAGGTTGAGATTAAAATATTTTAAGAAAAGCATCTCACAAAATGGATAATTTATTTTCGTAAACTTTTTTGATATTCTCAAGTATATAAGAATCTTAAAACACAGCTGGAATGATTTTGCATAAAAAAAACTACGATTGTAATTTGTAAAAAACTAAGAAATTAAGAGATCTCCCCAAGTGTGTTTCATCTTTCAAGAATGTTAGAATGAATAAAGATAAAAGGAATGCAGGACCCTGCCTGGTTCGCCTTCCCAGTTTCCTCCATAATCCAGAAACTTGTTCCAAGCAAGGGGTGTTAATGAATTAGGTTTGGGTTGGACCCATCCAAATCAAAATCAATATGAATGGGTTGGGCAATTCAATAAGACATATTGAATTGGACCAGTCCAAGCTTAATGGTCCAAAGTATTCATTGGATTGGATTGAATCTAGCTCATCTGTTATGGATTTATGGTGGACTAGGTCGGGTTGAACCAATATCTAGTCCATTGACAAAAGATAAGAGTAGAGGTTTCAATGGACCAGGTTTGGGTTGGATCTAATCTGAATTAAAACTAATTTGAACAAGTTGGAGAATCCAATAAGGTATATTGAATTGGACTTGTCTAGACTTAATAATGGTCCAAAGTATTTATTGGACTGGATTCGACCTGGCCCATTTGTAATGGACTCATATTGTACCAGGTTAGGTCTGGACAAATATATGGTCCACTGACAATCTACTCCAAGCCTCCAACCCTAAAGTTGAAAAGGGAGTAGATGGTTTGAATGACCCCTTTAGCTTTCAAGGATAATGCTTGTCAATTGTCATATTAAAAAAATGAGGGTATAAGAATCACTTCACTTCTCATTATTTCAGTTTTAGATTTTAAGTCCTAGACATGGGCGTCCTTATTTGGCATCTTACTCATTATAAAAAATAATAAATAAATTGACCTCCTACTATTTTATTTGAGTGGGGGCAATTGTGAAAAAAATAATTTTTTTTTCAAATCTTAGTGGGTGCAATTGCTCACACTATTTATACTACTTTAAAAAGTACGAATGGCTTCAAGAATATTTCTGGAATTTTTTAAGGACAATATTTACCCCTCTATATTTAAATTTAATGATAAAAAAATGAGGACAAATAGGGTAATTGATTCTTGATATTAAATGAGTTGAAAATAGATAATTTAAAGATATTCAATGCATTCAATCCTCTCTCATTAAATCCCAAATTTAAGTTATTAACTTGCATCCATGTTCATTGAATCATATATTTAAGTCATTTTTATTTCTTCTCATCATTAAGTTCTATTAATTAAATCCATACTTAATAAATTAATAATTCCAATAACATAAAAAGTTATACCTTTAAAATCTACCTAGCAAAAATAGTGTTTTCATCTAAGTGGTTGTAAGAAATTAAATCATTTTGGGTCAAATGGGTTAATCCATGTTGCAACGATTAAATAATAAAATTAAAAAATAGATAAAATGAAAAAAATAGAAATTAAAGAAATTGAGAACATTTTTAACATATATATTAAACAATAATAAGTATGTTAAATAAGAAATGTTTTTATAAATGATGAAAATGAAATGTAAAATTTAAAACCAATTGGAAATAAAAATATTTTCCTATTCTCTCTCACTAAATCCTATATGTAAAATATATTTTTCTCATTATTAAATTCTTGTAATTAAATCCAAATATTAATTTTAATAGTATAAAAATAAATATTTTGAAAAGTAATTTGAAAACAAAACCATTTTCTTCCCTCCCAGTGGTGGGCAAGCAATTTGACCATTTGGGGTCAAATGCATTAATAAATAATGCCATAATTAAATAATAAAAAATTAAAATAAATAACAATAAAATGTAAGAAATATTTTTATTAATGATGAAAATGGAAAGCCAATTTCAAAATCTACCTAGAAATTAAATGATGTCATAGTCAAATAATAAAATTTTTAATAATAGAAAATACAAAGAGTCACAAAAATAAAAATAAAAAGATAAGAAAAAATTTTGTGCACATATCTAATGTTATATATTTATAAAAAATAAAATATTGGGTACATCTCCAATATTGGACATTCATTATATTGAACAAAAATAAGTTTTGTACATAAGAAATAATTTTATCAATGATGGAAATGCAATACAAAATTTAATGTCAACCTAGAAATCAAACAATTTTTATTTTTAGATTGTGGGTTAATGGTTTGAGTAAAATGATACCATAGACAAACAAAAATGAAGTGTGATAAGTAAAAAATATTTTATATAATGTAAATGAAATATATAATTTAAAGGGAAAATTATGGTCAAAGTCGATTTTACATTTAAAATTAGGTTGCTGGTTGTTCCAAAAACCAACCAAACTCTGAAAATTAGCTTTAGATTTCAAATTATAAAAACCTCCACCATGTCATCAGAGGCTTATGTGGCTATTACCAACATGGGACTCTTATTCCATGTTGGACACACCACAAAACCTATATCGGAAATAGGTTTTCAGTTTCTCTCCCACTCCCTCTATCTCTTGATCTCCCTCCCTTCTCTCTCACTCTCATAGTCATCTCTCGATCTCCCACTCCCTCTATCACTCCCACTCTCTCTGCTTTAGTCTATAGACAAATCAAAACATCTCTCTCTATTGTTCTCCCTCGCTCTCCCTCAATCTCTATCATTCTCCAATTGGTGTAAATTTTATAGCCAAGAGTTTCTTGTGAATTTTATAAATTTAGTGTAATAAGTTTTGAACCATACCGAATTGGTCTTATGTTCTTTTATACGACCTGATTAATACCATATAAGTGTATAAGAAAATAAGAAAATAAAAAAATGAGAGAGGGAGAGAGAGAATGATAGAAATTAAGGGAGAATGAGAGATCGACTGAGAAAGAGAATGAGAGAGATTGAGGGAGAACGATAGGTAGAGAGAGAGAATGAGAGAAATTGATATAGAGAATATAAATATAGAAACCAAAAACCAAATTTATTTATTTTCAAATCACATAGTCATTAAGTAGATAAAGATGACAGTGAGTGAAAGAGGTGAGGGAGATTGAGAGAGAGAGAGAGAGAGAGAGAGAGAGGGAGAGAGAAACTAAAAATAAAGGGCAATTTCAGTATAAGCTTTTTATTGTGTCCAATATGGATTAAGAGTCCCATGTTGGCAATAGCCACATAACCTCCGATGACATGGTGAGGGTTTTTATAACTTGAAATGTAGAGCCGTTTATTAGAGTTTGTTTGCTTTATGGACCAACTTGTAACCAAAATTAAAATGTACAACCGGCTTTTGCTATAATTTTCCCTAATTTAAAACTAATCCAAACCCAATGCTATTTCTTATCTAAATGGTGGGTCAATGATCCAATTTTTTAAAAAAATGCATGATGTTATAATTGAATAATAAATATTTAAATTTATTTTTAATCATATTATTACTTTTTTTAATTTTCAATTTCAAGCTTAACTATGATATAAAATTTTTTCACATGCAACGCATGTTCTTAATTATTAGTGTATATATTACATGTATATACTTTTGGGCTGAAAAAGAGTAGGGAAGTCAAGTATAAATGGCCATCCCTATTCACTTTATCAAGTAAAGAAGTTGGCACCTTCTATACATACCTCCTGAATTAAATTATACAATCTTTTTGAAAAAGTTGTAAAATATAATAAAGAAAGTCATGAATGTACTTGTCTCAAATGGCAATAATATATAATATACACACATGAAAAATCAAGGCTTGGTTGACTTGTCATCAACTTGAACTATTATCTTTTCATAGAGACGTAGTCAATTGAAAAACTTGAGTCTAGATCTGATAGGCACATTTAGTGAGTTCAATGATTAAGCACATAACCAATCATGTTGACACTTATCCTTTAATACCTCCCAACCCACTTTAAACACATTTGGGCATGTGTGAGTAAATTGATTATGTACTTAATATGCTACACCACATTATATCTTAAAAAAGTGGTGTTTTTAGGGCATGATTTTGAGATTTCAACAAGGTTGAATTCAACCAATCCCGTTAAAATCTGTTTATTTTTCATTAGTTTATATTTTATAAAATGTACTATCATGTTTGACAAGACAATGTAAGTAGATCATAGGAGCACTTTGGATACTTTACAACTATCATGACAATGTTGACACCATTTCGGTAGGCCGAACTGCAAACAGCTAGCCGTGACCTCAGGTCGGTGCAAGAGGCAACTTGCTTCCACCAATTTGACCTGACTCCGGTTAGTGACCTGTCGGACGTTTTGAGCGGGATTAGATAAACGTTGCACGCTTATGCAGAGTCCACCTCCGAACTAGATGTGCCAGAGATCCCAGACGCGTTCTATGAGGCTTATGGCAGCTCGCCTATATAAAGGCATCACCTCCAACTTCACAAGGTACGTGAGATTTAGCTCTCTAAGCACTCTAACTCTCTTTCTTTCTTACAAACAATTACTTGCTCACTGATTTAAGCATCAGATTGCCCACCCTGGGTCAAGCAACCCGGACACTCTGATCTGTTCTTTTTACAGCTTGACCAGGTAATCTCACTAGCCTGACAACCGAGCTGTCTGCCAACAAGGAGCACCAGATCGTGTATCATCAATTGGCGTCGTTTATGGGAATGCTACACAAAAGATGTATTCTCACATTCTCTCCCTAACTACACCTTCAATGGCATTTTCCAACAACACCCCCATCAACAACAACGTACATGCTAACGGAACAGTCACAGGGCAGGACCAGAATGCCATGCACTTGAGGTCCCCTTTGTTACTATCGGGCAGTTCATCGTACCCTTGACCTTACCTGGAGTCGCTGTCATGCAGAACCCTAGCCGCGCTTTGCCCACTATGAGCGTGCCTCTTCCATCGGTCAAGCCCTCAATGGTTCCTGTTGGAATTGATAGTTGCTAGTTCAACAAGACGGTGCAATTTGTTTGAAAGATTGACCTGCATATGAGAACATGAGAAGGTCATTTTGTCGCCTTAGCAGGGATGCAACAATAGTAGCAGCAACAACAATGCCAACAACATCAAGCCGTCAAGCAGAACGCCAACCAGAACCATCAGCTCGATGACCAGAATCAAAATCAAAATCAAAACCTAGTATCGGACCCACCTCGTCATCACAATGACCAACCAGAACTGAGTTGTGACGTCCAAGGCTGCCTCGTTCCAATTGACAACATGGAGGCGGAAAAGAAAGAGGAAGAAAAGAAGGAGGTGAGCCAGGTCAGCACCTTGTATGCACAACTGGTGACCCGAGCCTCGCCACCAACCATGGAAATCCTCATTGCCCCATGGCCTAAGGATTTCAAGGCCCCCAACCTGGAGTCCTATGACGGAACCACCGACTCAGTTGACCACCTTGATAGCTTTCTGGCCTTGATGCAACTACATGGGACCAATGACACGAGCCTCTAAATGGCCTTTCCGATCACCTTTTGGGGTACAACTCATATATGGTATTCGGGGCTAGCTACGGGATTCATTAAGAGTTGAAATCAGTTTGTTGACCTCTTCACCACACACTTTGCAATGAGCAAGCGATGTCTGAAGTCGGCGACTTGTTTACTGAACATGGTTCAGCGATCCGACGAGAAGCTTCAGGACTATATCAAGCGGTTCAACCTGGAGTAGCTTCAAATCCCAAACCTCGACTTAGCCGTAAATCTCACCGCGGTAATCAATGGCATCCGACATCCTAACTTGCACTAGGAGAGTTGAACCCCCCGGCCTCTATGGAGGAGTTCCTTAACCAAGCCACTACGTTCACAAAGGCTGAGGAAGCGCTTGGATCCCAGTTAGAATTGAGCGAAAAAACGGAAGAGATCAAATGATGAATCCAAAAGCAACAAGTAGTGGCGAAAGAGTAAGTCACCAAAATGAAGCAAGTCAATCCCCACGCCACCGGCTTAACAGGTCGCCGCGGAGAAGAAACGGGTCCCCCTATAGAGTTAGGGTTAGAACATCCTCATGCCGGTGCCCTCGCATCCCGCCCATTCAGAACCGCAACTACACAAATATATTTAACCATGAGGTTGATACACCATAGATTTTGGATTACTGCTTTAAAATAATGGTGGACTTCAATTTGATTGAGAATCTGGTTGGTTGATGAAAGAATAAGAGGGGAAAAGGAAAAAAGTCTTTTAAGATTGGATAAACCCAAGCTCCTCCAACTCAACAGATGCTCCTCCACGATAGCTATAGCCTATAGCAGAACATCCATGACTTGAGAAAAGTTCAGATTACCATAATGCCCTCAACCAAATAAACTTATTCCAGGGAATTAGCTAGGTTGTGTTTCCACTTTCCAATTGCCTACATTCTGTCTGCGGAATCCAAATGACGTCCACCCACCCTTGTTTTGACACCCTCAAATCCACTCTCAATTCCCATTCCAGTGGTCTCACATACATAAAAGTATGCAGAAAGCACTGTAGTCATGTTTTTGTTTTCCGCATTTGGAGATTTGTAGAGGTGCAATATTCCCTGAGTTGTGTAGTGCAGCGGGACCAGAAGAGGTCGTTATCAGGTGATGATCGAGCAAAATATCCGATCCAATCCACCCAAACATTTGCTCTCAGCAATTCAATTTGCCCTCTCCAAAGTTGAAACTGCTCTTATTCCCCACTATAAAATGACACACCATTGCAGCTCAAGCTCATCACCACAGCAGAACAATCACTTTCTCTCATTAACTCTGATCTTGCCCACATTAATTTCCTTCCATAGTTTCAGACATTTCTGTTGGGGTTTCCAGCTACCAATCTCCTGCACTGTCACCCACCATTTTGTTGTAGTTGATCAGCTCTATCCGTTATTACTGTTTTTTTCTGGTTAAACCAATGGAGAGAGTGATGAAACTGGCGTCGCAGAGAGCAGTGGTGATCTTCAGCAAGAGCTCTTGCTGCATCTGTCACACCATCAAGACTCTCTTCTCCGACTTTGGGGTCAGTCCCACTGTCTACGAACTGGACGAGGACCCTCGAGGGAGGGAGCTCGAGAAAGCACTGCTGAGGCTAGGATGCAACCCATCGGTGCCGGCCGTGTTCATCGGCGGCAAGCTGGTGGGTGGGGCTAAAGAGGTCATGACCCGTCAGCTGGATGGCTCCCTGAAGGAGCTTCTGAAACGAGCTGGAGCTCTGTGGCTTTAATTAACAGACCATTTCTCAATTAATCTCAGCGCCTAGCTTTTAATGCCTTTTGGTAGAATCGAAGGAATAAGGCCAAGTCGATCAGCTGGCCATATGAACATGTTGATGATGTTGCACTGCATAAGAGTTTTGGCAAGACGGATGATGAGTTGTGACCTCTGGTCCGTTTTCTGAGTTTCCTGTTCTCATCATCATCATCAGCTCCCCTTTTTGAATGTACCCCTTTTTGGATTACTACTAATAAAAGTGCATTTTTCTCTTAGAACAACAAGAATTAATGTGTGATATGCCCAAATAAACACCAAATATAATTATTAAGTAAAATTGTTCTGATAGAACCCAGCTGGAATTCAAATTATTCAGCAGTTTGTGTGTGAAGAGTACTATTACCCTCCTACCACTGCCTAATTACACTTCCTCTACCTGATTGATGCAAATTTTGCACCTCCAGAAATTGATGTAAATTTGCAGCGCATGTGGAGGAGTGAAAATACGCTACATATAATTATCCCTCCTCCCCCTTTATTTGTCCCCTCCAAACAAATAGAAAGAGTGAAAATGCTAAACTAAAACTGAACTGAATTTCATCCCTGGGCCATGCATTTGCAAATGAAATTTGTGCTTGAAAGTAATGTAGTCTACACTAACCAGAGCAATAGCAAGACAAAAGCTACCTTCTATCCACACCTATATATGGCTCAGTTTGGAAGGAGTATAAATACAAATTTATACAGTGCAAATGCATACAAAATACATGATTTTGCATTCGAGCCCAGATCTCCTGCCCGCGAGAACCCTGCCCACAACACATTATTCCCCGTAAATTGGGAACATCTCCCCATGTATAACACTTTGCATTCTAAATATTTGTACTTGTACTCCTTCCAAACTAAGCCTATGTGATAGTCCGCATGTTTCAACCAATGGAACTATACAAATCATTTTCGCTGCCTTAGTTCTAACCATTTGGAGTTAAGCAAAGAATGAATTCATCAGAAAAAAATTTCCCCATTTCAGTTTCAAAACAGACATCGTAGAATCCTTTTTGGTTCAGTTTGTTTGCAGTGGGAATTTCATTTGTACTAAATACATTGGTGTGTAAATAGGCTGGGTGTAAAGTCTGATTTGCCTTTGCTTCAGCTTTGACTTTGTTTTGTTTAATTGTTTGATAAGTAAAATGATGCGGTTATCATCTTATATGAAAGAAAATGGAGGTGGAAAAGAGAATTATTTGTTTGAGAGTGAGGTAGGAAGCAACATGTAGACTCTTACTTTATAAGAGAGAGAATTGAGGTAGGAGGAAGTTGGTGCAAATTTTGCATTAATTTGTGAGATTTAAAATTTGCACTGTCAATGAATGCAAATGATGTAAAAAGGAACAAATTTATAACAGATAGGACTTCGGAGTGCAAATCATAATTACAAACAAACAGATGCAAAACCAAACCAGATGCAAATTTTGTATTGGGTTCAAATTGAATTGAAAAACAGTGTTTTTCAACTGCCATTGATCTGGATGATTGAACCGTTTGGCCTGGGAACTGTCCAAACAACCGGTTCCATTTCACCCTCAACCCAATCCTTGGCCAAAAACTTGGAGCCCAGATTTCCTACCCATTCTCTACCTGCCCTGAATTACAGCCACACATCTCTCAATTCATAATAGAGATGTGGCTCCAATTCACGACAGATAGAGAGTGGGTAGAAAAAGTGAGTAGGAAATCCCGAGTGGTTGATTTGATCAACAACCCATTCAACGGTTTTAGTTGTTGTTATTTTAATTATTTTTTAGGTCAGAATGGGCTATCCATTCGAACCAGATGATTGAAACGTTAACCCATAAACCGGGGTCTATAACAATTCTAATTTCGCATCGGTTTTTAAAACCTTATTGAAAACAAACAGAACCAAATTAAATCTTTTTTTTTTTCATTTGCTTCTTGTACAATTTGGCATACACGTACAGCGCACAGATTCAATCCCCACATGAAGCGGAAAGAAGAAGAATGTAAAGAAAGGAGATGAACCACATGTGATTAGTTGAATTGCCGAAGAAGAAAGGAGAGCACTTTTGTGTGACACGAGAGTAATATTGTGCTCCATATCAGAGATTGTTTGAGAATTTCTCTGTCTTGCTTTTTACCCCCGGTATAAGGATTTTGAGATGCAATAATCTTTCCTTTTCGCATAAAGATAAAGCCAAGCATAAAATGGCCGTCACCCTTTTATTCTCTCCTCTTCACATTACCTTTAAGCTTTAAGCTAGAGAGAGAGAGAGTGTACCGAGTTGTACCTAGCCAATCCCAAATTAATCAGCAGCCTGTGATGCCAGGATCCGAGCCCGCATTATCAAATATAATAAAGTTGACGTCCCACTTGAACCACACCAAGCTCTTTCATGCAAAGTGGTGGTCTGGATCAACAGTATGCAAGTTGCAACTTACATAAAAGAAGTGATTTGTGATAAGTGAAAGAGATTAGAAGAGTTAGAGATAGATAAAAGAGGACACGAATAATAGTAAGAAATGATTTAAGCACTAATAATTTAACAGTGGATATAGTTTTGAATAGAACAGATAATCGAAACACGATAATCTGTTATAATATTTGTATTATGCATTATAGTACATGCTAATGATTATTAACGCTAATAATTTAATAGTGGATGCATTATAATACGTGCTAATGATTTAAGCGCTAATAATTTAATAATATTTAATTCATTCGAGCCTATTAACACTAGTAATGGAGAACAATAGGAACTACTCTTGTTTTATAGATTCTTTTGTAAGCAGAAGTATACAAGGTTGAGAAGAATATATTACATCATGGTATCTGTCTCACTAAAAAAAAAATCTTGGCTATAATTGCCAAATCAGCATCTTAGAGGATGACAGTATATGGCTGATGTGGTCAAAATTAGCATCTCTATCATGCTTCTAATTTGGGATTATTTGTGATTTGGCACAATGTTTTCTTAGAATTATTTGGGCCGGCCCATTTTACAATTTGCTATTTGTCTTATGCTACATGACCAAGACCAAACCTACCTCTGATGGGTCCCACCTAAGAGATTAGTTTGAATGAAAAATAAAACATATATATTCATTTATAGAATTTTGCAACTTGATCATGATTTCTATCTGGGTTTGCTTTTTGGTGCATATAGTGAAATTAATGCAAGCATTTTTCCTTCAAATTTTCACAGAATGTTAACCCTAGTTAATGTATCCACTTATTAAGATGGTGTTTGGTATAGTTTCCATTTCTTTGATAAACGGTATGAGGTGCCTAATGGTATATATATAACTATTAACAAACAATACAAAAACATTTATCAACCACTTTTTCTCAATTTTAAAGATAAATCACATACAAACATTTTATAAATAAACGGAAGCCATATCAAACATTCCCTGCGGAGCAGTTGGTTTTCAATAAAGCGAAAGTCTGGACTGATCTCATCCCCCATATAGATTATTTTAGGTGGCTAAAGAAATCATAAGTTAATAAATCATTAATGTCTTCATATTGCATATGTCACATCCAAACGGGACCTCAAAGAAAATGAAGGGTGCATGGAGAATCTTATGTTACTGAGCAAAGAACCATCGCCATTGGATAAACGCAACCTCAACCCCCCTCCAACTCAAAAGAAGATGCTCAGAAAATCCGAACAAAAACAAATATTCAAATTATGATAATGTTCTAATTCTCTCCTTCACATTCATAATAGATCAGATTCCAGGCAACCATTAATATCATCCTTGTACAGCTCTGTACGGTATTCATATTTCCATTTCAACCATGTGAAACTTTTTTTTTCGGCCAAATGCCCACCTCCTGTTGTTATTCCCTTCATCACCACAGAGTGACAAGCAGCTAGACCCAGAAGCAGAAGAAGCAGAAGAAGCAGAAGAAGAAAAGACAAGAAAAGAAAATGGAGGGTCCTTTTCAAGCAATTATCAAATATCTAAGCGAACATTCTCCCTCACTGCACTATATAAGGAAGTCTCCATGGTAGCTCATCTCCTCACCACAGCAAATTCTGATCTCTCTCTTGCTTCAGAAACAAACCAGTGGATATATCACAGTTCTGCATTGCTTCTCTTGAAGTTGATTTATCCTCTATCCTGCTACATTGCCAACCAAAACCCAACAGCTGCTGGGACCAAAAGAAAAGAGAGAAAATCTTCTTCTTCTTCTTCTTCGATCTTCTTGTTTTAATTTCCTGCAGCTAGCCATTGTTGTTGCGATGGAGAGGGTGACGTCGTTGGCTTCACAGTCGCCGGTGGTGATCTTCAGCAAGAGCTCTTGTTGCATGTGTCACACCATCAAGACTCTCATCAGCGACTATGGGGCCAGCCCCACCGTCTACGAGCTGGATTTGGACCCTCGAGGGAGGGAAATTGAGAGAGCTCTGGTGAGGTTAGGATGCAAGCCGTCTGTTCCGGCGGTGTTCATCGGCGGTAGGCTGGTGGGTGGAGCTAATGAGGTCATGACCCGTCAACTCGACCGTTCTCTTAAAGAATTGCTCATTCGTGCCGGAGCAATATTTCTTTAGCAGAAAAAAAACTCTTCTGAGTTCTGACTTCTGTTAGTGTTATAGTGTTAGGATCTAAGTTAAAAAAATACTATCTATGTTATTTGAAATAATCTATAGCAGCCCCATCGGATATGCTGTTAATATATGAGTCTAATTAACTGAGACAGACGATATATATTTATATAAATAGTATGGAGGTTCTACTCAGTGTAATAGTTGTTTTTTATTGTTAATTAATAAAGTTCCACCACTTATTTTAATTCTTTGGTGCAAAAGTATGGCAGTGCAAATGCTTTGATTGCAATTTTTTATTTATTTTTGTTTTAACATTCATCCCATTCTGTTTGTTTACAAAGTAAAATAAAGCGAAAACCAAATCAAAAGTGGACTAGAACTTGTATTTTCCTTATCTGCACTCTCATGCATTTGTATTAGTATTAGCGCAAATTAAATTGCACTGCTCAATATTACACTTAAAAATTAGAAATTCATCACTGCCTATATAGTAGTGTGATATCTCGGCATCTCCGGCAAGGGGCTGGGCCGGACAGGCCTCAGACATGATGCAACGAATATATATACATTGGCAAGGTATTGATGGTAGGTCCAACTCAAGGTTCAAAATTTTGTTATGTATTCGTCCGTGACTGATAAGTATCATACCGGTGGGTCTTTGATATGCAGAATACATGTGTTTCGGGGTTTTAATTTGACCTATTTCATAAGGTAGGCAGGCCTAAGTCCCTGACCTATTTAAAAAGAAAAAAAAAAAAATTGAGTGGACGCAAGGTTCAAAGTACCAATGGAGTTGAGATCTTCTGCCAATAAAACACATTTCAACCCTTTATCAATTGATCTAACACCGCACATCTCATACATGAAATGTGCGGTGTGACATCATGTTGGTAGAGGGTTGGAACGTATTTTGTTGACAAGTGATTTAGACTTGTATCAAATGGAAATTTTGAACCTTGACCCAACTCAATTATTGTAATTGTGGTGGCATTGGTTGGGTCTGTTATGTCAAGTGTACGAAGGTTAATGTTAATGCATCTTTTCTTACTACTTAAGTACTTCACTTTGAGGCCGGAGTTTGATATGTGTCCCTTCATCCCTTGGGCCCATCCGATTCCCTCTCTATTAGTGGCAGATTGGTTCATAGCACAAAACAAGGCCAAGAACCATCCTCTTAGGCGGAGATGCTCGATGCTGCCTTTCTTTCTTTTTCTCTTGTCTTTGTGGGCATAAATGTGTCACACATCGAAAATAATTTAATACAGAATGGAAAACCATGTGATTCATGAATTCCAAGACCATTGTTGTTCCAGATCCCTGCAAGCTTGTGAGCAGCAGAACATGGAGCTGATGAAGCATGGCGATGATGGGATAAGAAAGCATCCTTGGTGGGTCAATATACCTACAGAATTTGATTACCAAAATGCCCTAGAGATGCTGCCTCAGCCAAGGGAAGGGAGAGGTTCACAAGTCAGAGGTTCAACTGGGGTTGAATCGTGATGATGTAGTATATATGCATATATATATTATGGGTTATATAAGTATTATATACAATATATTTTACAACTTTTAATATACTCAAATATGGATGGATGGCAAATGTTTTAAAATTTTAAAGCAAATGACCAGGGCTCAGGTCTTTTAATTTACATTTTATTTAAAATACATGTGTAATAAAGTAATATACAAAATAAAGAGTCATTAAATAGTACAAGTAAAGAAGTGGACTAGTGTTAATTAAGTAATATTTGAAATAAGAGGTCATGGGTACAAGTCTTGTCAAATACATTTCAAAATTTCAAGTATTTAATGGCCCGAGCGGTTTCATGAAACCGGCACTAGTTCATCAGTTTTTTTATTAAACCGACCGGTTAACTGGTGTTACCGGGTTTTTAGCAAATATGGTTATTGGGGTGTGACCGAACTGGTCATTAAGTTTGGGTCACAGTTTAACTGGTCCAACCAGATGGTCCGATCCCGTTTTCTAACTCTAGGATAAACTACCCAAAGTAGCTCCATGTTATAGTCACGATTCTAGGGGATAACTTTGGTTGTTGGGGGTCAACAGCCTGTGCTGTTAAGAGTGTTTTTGGGCTGGACATGTTTACCTATTCACGCCCATGTCTTTCTTTTTGGTCAAAATAAAATAGGGGACAATTACTAATTTACCCACTCTCATAGTAACATGGCATTCCCAAAAACGCTCTCAATAGCATAAACTGTTGACCCCCAACAGCCAAAGTTTTTCTCGATTCTAGTGTTCAAAACGTCCATATTGACTTTTAGGGGTTTATTTCTGTGCAGGGTCCAGCTCAGAGAGTCAGAAGTAAACTTATTCACGGGCCGAATTCGGGTCGGGCTTTGCCTCTTTATCAACAAAAAATGTCCAGGACCAAGCCCGAGTCTGACCCTTATATAAGGCCCAAAGCTCAATCTGCACATAAAATGTTATATCTTTTATATAATTTAATAAACTAATATTATATTGATTTGGTAATAAATTAATAAAATAATTCATATTTCCTAAATAGTAAATTAATATTTGATAATAACTTTATAAATATATACATATTATATAATTTATTATATATAAATAATGTATATTTTTATTATATGTAATAATATTAGGCCGGGAAAGCCCGAGCCCAAGCCCGTGTACCTGAAATTTTGTCCCAAATGGACACCCTAGACCTACCAAATAATTGGTAACAATCCTTGTTTGTTTGCGATGCAATTTCATTTGCATTGGGAGAAAGAATGCAAATTATGATTCATTTTTTGTTTTGATTCTTACCTTACTTTGATTCAGGATTTATTTTACTACATCCACACCAAAAAAACAAACAAACAAAATAAGGGTAAACGTTAAAACAAGAATTAATCAGAATTTGCATTCAAATCATTCGCACACCCATTCTTTAAACCGGTGCAAATGAAACTGCACTGGGCCCTAAAGTTGAACCTTTAATTTGCTTACCAAAATCACCTTCGTTTCATGCAGAAAGTCAAATTTTAAATTTCAAGTATCTATATCATTTTTCTCGGGTACCCGCCAACCATGCAGGAGATTGGACCCGATTTAGACAAATCTAGAAGCCGATTGTATAATAACTTTGAGTTTGTTACCTGGTAACCGGGTACTGTATTACCCATTGACATGTGACGGAATCCAACAGTGGAGAAGAAAGTGATCTGAGATAGATGTTGAGCTGCACTGCAATTTTGCAATCTCACTACTCTGTCGTATCCATAAAAGCAATAAGAAAGTAAATGATTATAAGAAATGGGCGTCAGCTTTTGCTCTTTAATTTGTCTCGTACAAATCCTTTTTCCTTTTGGTTTGTACCAATCTGTATCTCACTAGTTCTAATCTGCTTTGACATTCCTCCTCCCACTCGCACCACCAACTCTTATAGGATACCTTTATGGCTTTCTCTTCCACTCCAAGTGATCATATGAAACTGGTGGTGGTGTTGAACCGGACCGGACGAACCGGATTGGAAAGATTGGTTTGCATTTACATGCATGGCTTTGCATTATTTGGGCCCGAAAACCCTACAATGAACTCATATCTTCTGTAAATAAAAGCTCTATACACTAGCATTCAGTCGCACATTGAGAATATCTCCTATACATATATTCCCACAGTACAATTAAATTCTCATACTTACAGAATATGTGCAGAGTTTTTTGCTTGCAGGGAATCCTATTGTCCTACAAATTGGCCTTTTAACTTCAGTTTGGGCCGCCCGGTATAATTTGGCTTTATCATGAAACCATGCACTCCTGCCCAACATTCCAACTGGTGACCAGAAGCAGAAGCCTCTAAAAGTGGAGTAGCAATGGAATCTGAGATTTCCATATCTGGCAAGGGATGAGATCTTATCTCAAAATTTCCAGAATTTGGTAGAACTCTTTCTTACCTTTTTGTTTTTTGCTTTTTTGTGTGTTCTAGTTGTAGAACCCTAGAGCAAATTAGCTGAATGGATAGAACTTAGCAAAATGAGATATGGGCTTCAATTCGATGTCACTTTGCATTAGAATCTAAGCCTGTGACTCTATCAGCCCATTGGATCAAAATTCGGGTATCTCATTTGGGTTAGAATCCAAGTCCTGTTTTCTCCCCCAAAATTGGGTTGTATCTTTTCTCAATTTTCAAATAGCATTGTATGTGACCATTTTGATTAATACTCTCATCTCAATCCATCCCTTGTTGGGGATAGGTTAGGATGCTTAGCACCTTCCCCAGTTCATGATTCATTACTTTTTCAATTAGAGTTATGCCAAAAGGTTTCTTTAAGGGTCCCATTGTCCCAATTCTCAATGAGTGTTAAATCTCTTTCTTTTTGCCTTCATAAACATCTACTTGAGTTCACATTATGCATTCATACCATTACATCATGTACAAATAATTACTTTAACAATGGATAGCAAACAAAACAGAATGGTGAAACAGGATTTGATGAGGACAAATTTGCCCTTCAATGACATCATGACATATGGCATTTTAGAATAGTTGGATGACACACAGATACCACCTAAGCAATGATTTGGAGTCCCAGATCATGGTTCATCTTCGCCCCGACCTAGTGACCTGCCTTTACAGTTGATTTGGTGAATTCAACCACAACTTAGGCCGCCTAGAAGCACCTCGTCCAGGGCCGACCTGTAGCATCTCGTCACCGGCCGAAGTGACCTTGACACGAGGAGCGACATCCCTCAAAGGCTTGCCAACCTGATTGAGGTCCAAGTGGCAACCTGTAAGACGTGCTCGTCGACCAATTCTGCAAACATGGCCCATCACTATCGGGTCTCTCGAAAGTTGGCCCTCGTACCGAATGTTCTAGAGGAGACTGAGCAAGGCGCAAAGACAGGTCTACATGTATGGCTACCTCCGTGGGCTTCGGACTAGTCAGGCATGACCTCTCAGAGAACTCGAACGCGAAGCGAGAAGCCCACACCAAGCAACGCCTATATAAAGGCCTAACCTCCAACCTAACAAGAAAAGAAGTAAGACGTGCGATTATTTGCTCACTAGCATTCTAGCACTCAAGTATTCAGCTCACAACCATAATACAGTATTGACTTAAGCATCGGAGCGACATCACCGGATTAGCCACTCCGGGTTCTCTGATCCTCTATTTTGCAGCTTTGTTCAGCTCGCCATGCGACTAAGGTACAGGTCATCTTCCAACTAGGAGCTTCCACATCGCGCACTATCAAAATTCATGTAGAAAATCATACCAAACTGGCTAGTTGAATAGTGGCAAGGCACCTAGCCAGTTTGGTCATACCCCTAAAACCAAAAGTCACAAAAAAATGTCCAAAATCATCACTCACCCAATGCAATCAGAAAAAAAAAAAAACCATATTTTTTATTTTTTTAAGCATAAATGCAAACTTCCAAAGGTGATAACATTGTACTTGGATGTCTAACTAGGGTAATCTTTTTTTTTTTTTTTGGTATTTTTTCGAGATTTGTGTGTTCCCAAAGATGCTGAAGGTGCCTTGACCCATTATTTTTGCCATAATATGATTTTTTGCCTCAAATCTTAATTTTAATATAAAAATCAAAACTAAAATAAAAATATATATGTTATAGCAGAATAAAATCATATGTTTGTTTTCTGTATGTGTGTATTACATCATCACAGTTAAACCCTAAATGAACCTCTATCAATCTCTCCCTTTTCTATATCAATACTTTGCTCGATAAACATTTTTTTCGCATGTCAAGAGTTTATCTTGATCAATAATTTTCATTTTTCTGGTCAAGTGAGTTGACAGGCATCTGTCGCATTAATTGTCAAAGCTTGAAATGGTTAAAATATTGTCATTCCTCTTATTTGGCATATTTGTGCCCCCAAAAACCTGAAAACCAATAAGCATCAGTCAATTCATACCAATACATTTGGTGAACAACCCCATAGGAACAAGCTTAGATGATAATGATTATTATACATTGCATATGTTTTCATAGTCAATATATTCAAAACTTGAAACCCGAGTAATTTTTATGAAATTATAAGATTTTTCTAGAGACAACAATCTGAATTTTAGTTTAAAAAATTCAAGAAAAAACTATTTACACATTGATTTTAATTTGTTATTTATTCTAGATTTTAAAATTCTGGATTGATTGTATGGTTTGAATTAATTCGCACCTTGGAATATCTATAATAAAAATGGGAAATAACCAAGAATGAAGTTGGAAAAGAAGATAAGATTTTTGGACCTTCCTTTTCCTACATTGGATCATATCTTATCTTGGAGTAAAGTAAAAGATATGGCCCTTGATGAACTGAAGTGACAAAACCATGATTCCTGAATTCGTATCATTTAGCTTTCCTCAAATATACTAAATCGAGCTTATCTGAATACTGTTTTATATTATCTTTTTCGGTAAAGAGTATTGTCTTATGTATCATGGATAGATGACTTTGTTTTTCTTCTTTCTACTATGTAAAAGAAGAAAAGACACTATCAGACATGTGCGTGAAAGAAAATTTCAGTTTGATTCAGAATGGAATGACAAAATATAAGATTCATGTAGCTTAGTTCCATGTAGTTCTTAAACACACTTGTGATCTCATCAGTTTTTGAGAAAAAAGAAACTCCACCAATGTGAGTTTGTCTTGCATCAAAGGACCTACTAACCCCATATTTGAGAAGTGATTATTTTTAAGTGCTTATATGAATAAGTATTTATTTTGGACCGAAACCACATTAATAAGCACTTGTTTGTGTTTGGGAAAAATAAGCACTTATTCAAGAAGCCCAATTCTTGAGCATATTTTTCAGCGTTTATTTCCTTTCTAACCCATCTTGACCCGCCACATCATTTTGAAAATACCTATACTACCCCTATTTGAAATAAGTGCTTTTTCACTAAACATGAGCACTTATTAGAATAAACACTTACTCAATTAGTACTTTTTTTTATCAAATAAGCACTCTCGAATACTCATGTGCCAGGTTGGAAAAACGGTAGATACACAATTGAAAAATATAATTTAAGTATTTTTATGCCTTAAGAAAATAATACTTTTTTAAACCATTTATACGGCACATTTTTAACCATAGGATTGGAATTTGATGTGTTAGTGGGTCCAAGATGTTCAAGGTGCAATCTTTCTCTTTCCATCTACAATAGATGCGGCTCTAAAGTGAACTTTCAGCTTTCATCTTCGTTCACTCTCTAGGTTTGAGATAAGGGGTCATTACTAGGTTTATCCTATCTTTATTTATTGAAGCCTAATATTTTTTTCTTTCTTCATGTCCATGTTCAACCTGCAAATCACATGTCCATCAGTTGAGTACATTGAGCAAAAATATTTCCACCATCATTTGGTGTAATGCAGACCTGTCAATGGACCAGAGTTTGGATTCAGCCCATGAACACTTTTATGGTTTGGGCTTTAGGCGAGGCCCATTCAAAATTTGACAAAAGTTCAATCCAAGCCCGGCCCATGAACAAGTCTAATATGATGACAAAATCTCAAATTAACAAAGGTGAGAATGTGGGTAGAGGTGTCAATTAGATTAAATTTGCTCCAATCGAATTCAATTATTTAGTCAAATTCAAATTCCACTTGTAATTCTTCATATCCACTGAATATTTAAATCAAATTATTTACAATTGAATTCAAATTCGGATATAGCCTGATTCTATTCAAATTCATTTCATTTACAGGCCCAAAAACTCATATGCATGCAAGGAAAATAAGACTTATGCTTAAATTATTAGGTTAGGGATCAATCCTTATATAAATTCTTTGCATTTCTTTTCTATATTTTATTCCATATATTCGTACTTGCATCACAACAAATTTATACCGGGAGGAGAAACATTAGATGGGCTCAAGCGATTTTTGATGTAGACACATAGTCGATGCACCCAAAGACAAATCTTATATATATTTTGACGTTTCGTCGTGAGATGGGAGTCCCAAGTAAGCAGAGGGAGTGTCCACCTTTTTTATTTTAAGAGCCCTAGATATGATTTTTTGTAATTTGTGATGTATATTCTTACTAAAGAAAATTTTAGATTTGGATAAACTCACCTATTGCCCAAAGGCCCTACCATACTCTTAAATCACATCCATAAGTTGTTGGCCCTCAAACAAATCAACCTTTGCAAAAATGATGGAATCATCTGCAAAAATAGATGAGTGAGAATTCGGCAATCATTCTTTTGAGAGCTTCTTTTCATCGTTTAGCTTTTTCAACAAGGAGGAGAGAACATCATAACAAAATAGGAAGAGGTATGGGGATAGGGGTCTCCTTTCCTAAGCCCTCTGGATGGCACAATGACTCTACTTGGGCTACCATTGACCAAGATTTTATAAGACACAGGGGTTATACATTCCACAATCCAACAAATTTCCTACCAAATCCCATTTTGGTGAGAACCACCCTAAGAAAACCCCATTCCACCCTATCATAAGCCTCACTCATATCCATTTTAATAGTCATATAACCACTTTTCCTTTTGGCAGGTTTAAGAAAATGGAATAGTTCATGAAAAATGAGAATAATATCAGATATTAATCTGTCTGAAATGAAAGCACTTTGATTTTCGCTGATGACACCCCCTAGGATTGGTTTGAGTCTATTCATCAAAATTTTTGCAATTATTTTGTATATGGTATTGCAAAGGCTAATGGGTCTGAACTGAGAAGGGTCTTTTGGCTCCTACTTTTTGGGATGAGAGTTATGAAAGTTTCATTCAATTGTTTTGAGAGCTGCCCTGAACTATAATTTTTTTTAACATCATCTTTGGCACTCTCTCCTACAATGGTCTTGAAACAAAGAGTTTAGATGGCCATCCGACCCAAGGGCCTTTCTAGGGAACATTTAGAACAAAGCATTTTGGGATTCAGCATCATGAATTTCCCTTTATGAAAAAGCCATTTGTTTCAGCATCAATACAGTTCCCAATCACATTAGTCACTTCTTCAATATTAATGTGATTGGAGGAAGTAAAGAGCTGCTGAAAGAAATCCGTGATCACTAAAGAAATGTTTTGTTCACCCTCTACCCACTCACCACTTGAGGATTTTAGTTTTACTACTATAATCCTGGTGCTTCTTTTAATAGTTACCAAGTAAAAAAAAAAATTGTATTTTTGTCACCTAACAAGAGCCAATTTTGTTTGCTTTTTTGGGCCCACAAAATTTCCTCCCTCTTTAATTCCAAGTCCAAACTATGTTCAAGTTCCACCACTCTTGGACGATTGAAATCTGAACCTTTTTTTTGCTAGTTCCCAGCCCAACTCTTCCTTGAGACATCTAATCTTTTCTTGCACTTTCCCAAAGGTTTCTTGATTCCAATTTCTTAGAACACTACTAAACTTTCTGCATTTTCTACTTAAATTCATTTGAGAATCACCATTGTTGTTTTCCTTCTAGACTTCTTTTATTAGTCCTTCACAATCTTCATGAATTGACCAAATATTCTCGAATCTAAAAGGTCTTGGCAACCTTTCTTGCTTTGGGCAAGAGTCAAGGACAATTGGGAGGTGATCTGGTCCATTTGTAATATGGTGGATTACCCTATCTTCATCAAAGAGTCTTCTCCAAGCCACATTTCTAACAACCATATCCAATCTTTCTTTAACATTGTGATTTTCATCTCCCTTATTATTCCAAGTGAATCTAGGTCCATGGAAATCCAAATCCTTAAGGCCACACCCATTTAGAAAATCCAAATTAGAGGCTAAACTCCTATGATTTACACCCTCCCCCCCTTATTTATTTTCTCTATGAAATAGCAGGTTAAAATCCCCTAAGTAGACCCATGGGAGCTGAACTCTTTCTACAAGGGATTTCCAACCATCAAAGAAATCTTGTCTTTTGGCTTTACAGGGCTCTCCATAGGTAAAACAACACAGCCAATCACCCTTTTCCTCTTCAGAGAATTTTGCATGGATGAATCTTCCACTAGCTCCTTGAATACTAGCCTTGACTTCTTGTCCCAAAACAAAGCCAAACCCCCTGCCAGACCTCTAGAGTCAACTCCCCAACAATCCCAATTATTGAAATTTTTTAATTTTTTTACAATCCAACAGGGAACACTTTGTTTTCATTAAAAAAAATTGGCCCCGCAATCCTTACCAACTCCTTTAAAGAGCAAACTGTAAAGGGGGAGCCAAGCCCTTGACAATTCCAGCTTAAAATCAACATTGGCTACCGGGGGCTATTCTAGGACAGGTGCCTAAGTAACTCTGTGATCTCTTCTTGTTTGTTTTTGGAAAACAAATGTAGTCCTGACACTTTTTTGAAGAAGAAAACTCAGAGAGGAAGTACTACTACATCTCCCAAATTCACCTAGCAGACTTCAATTGGCTTGACAAACTAATGTGGATCTTTGATAGGAAAGGAAACTTCTCTGTAAAATCAGCATATTTTGTAGCATGATTTGAGGCTGAGTGGAACTCAAACTTGTACCTTAGTAACTTACTGCACAAAATATTGGTGTAGTATTTGGTCCATCAAGACAAAACCCAAAATCAAAAACTTTATCTAGAGGTGTTGCACAAATAGTGTGGCACTCATGGAAAATCTATACTATATATAAAAGTGTGAATGTAGTGTCAAGTTTTTTTGGACTAAAATTACCCTCTATTTCTTTGTTTGAGAAAGGGTATAAAAGTCACTTTATTATAGCTTTAATAGCTACTAAAATGCCCATATTCGTGTATTTAATCCATCTCTAATTGTAAGGGTTGAAAATGTAACTTCAATTATTACTTTTCACCTCATTTGATTTCCTCTAATTAAGTCTTATGCTTAAGGTATTAAATCTCATTTTCTCTTATTAAATCCTATAATTTTAAGTTATTTTCACTAATAAATGCTACTAATTAGATCTATGTCAAAATTTTTAATAGTATAAATCCATATATTTTAAAATCGACTAAAAAACAAAACCATTCTTTATCCAAGTGATGATTAAGTAATTCAACCATCCGAATCAAATTTATCAACCTGTGAAGTCATAATTAGGTAATAAAAATTTTAAAATAGAGATAAATATAGGAAATTACTAAAAATGTAAAAAAAGTTAGACATGTTAATGTAATCAAATTATTTTTATTGATAATGAAAATAAAATACATAATTTAGAACTGACCAAAAGTGAAATATAAAAATTAATAATAAATAGTTCAACTTTTGAGTTAAATGTATTAAACTTAATGTCATAAATAAATAATAAAAACTAATAAAATATAAAAATACAAATATACAAAAATACGTATGTTTTGCTAAAAAAACCATTTAAACACATGTATAATATCATATATTTATTATATTAAACAAAAAGTATGTGTATAATATTAGAATCAGTTTTACACACAAAAATAAAATAAAAGAAAAAGAAAACCTATAGTAAAAATTGAACACATCTATAATTATATATTTACACTATTATTAAAAATATGAATAAGATTGTGAAATTTTCTTTTGACTAAAATACTCATTTTTTAATTTAATCCATATTTAATTGTGATTTTTAATTTGTAAATTGAACTACTACTTCTCACCACATTCATTCACTCTTTTTAAATCTTACATTTTTTTTTTATAAATGAACAAAAAAAAACATTACAAAATGAAGAATCTATCCAAGTAGTAGGGGATAAAATGGATTAGATCATGATCTAATCCGATCCTTTTTGTTGAATTCAAATATCCCTAATCCGGATCTTCATATTGTATCAAGTCAAATAATATGGTATGATCAAAAACTAGATTGAATTCGAATCACTCCCTATCTAATCCGATATAAATATATATATATATATATGTGTGTGTGTGTGTGTGTGTGTTTTATTTATTTATAAATTTATTATTTATATTGTTTTTTTGTAAATCTGTTATATTATTTATTTTTATAAAAAATGTATATATATGATGAATAGTTGAAAAGATACTTGTATATTTTTTTCTTTGTTTAAATTGTTATATTTTAATTTTCTTTTAATATTTTATTATTTTTTAAGTTAAATTGGAATGGATCAAATCCAAATATCCAACTTCTTCATCGGATTTGTATTCAAATCCATGTTTATGAGATGCGATCGGATCTGTTGTTAGTAGTATTGGATCAGCTTCGAATATACCCTAATTCGAATCTGATCCAATCCGTTTGCATACCTACCAAATAGGTAGGCTTGTCAATGATACCTGAAACTTCATAACTCAATTTTATTATCACATATTTGGATTAAGTGTTTATGTAACCAGATTTGAATTTTGCAACCTACATCCGATTAAGAATAAAAAATATAAAATATAAAAACAAAAAAATACATAAAAATTTATAAAATTTTTTTAATATATTATTACTATCATTATCATCATTTAAAATTGCAATGTGCTTTTGCACGTGCATACTTACTAGTCTCTTCAAAAGGGGCATTAAATTTGAGAACATTTGTCCTATTTGTAAGTCTAAGCCCGAAACAACCATGCATGCCCTTTTTTGTGCGACCATGCTTCAAAAGATTGGTTTGGAAAGCTCTATGGGCTGCAAGTGGGATGAAGCTGACATCCCTCTTACCTTCCTTGAGTGGTGGAAGGGATGGGTGGATTCGACTACATCCATAAGGGATCACAAAGAGGCGTTTTTATCCGCCTCAACTCAACTATTATGGTTTATATGGAAACAAGGAAATGATTGTGTTTTTAATAATAAACCAAACAGCTGGAGTACAAGGCAGCTCTAGCTCCCACCTTGAGAGACTCCACATTTGGTGATAATATTCAATCAAAAAGAATTTTTTGGACTCCCCCAGGTTTGAGTTCCTTGAAGATAAATGTTGATGCGGGGTTTTTTTATAGAGGGACTGCTTCTTTTAGCATTGTGGTTAGAAACCATCTTGGGTGTTTTGTTGCTGCAAAAATGAGGCCAAGCTCTGCTCTGACTGCACAACATGTTGAGGCTTTAGCTATCACTCTATCAGGGAGAGCATTCTTTTTTGCAAGAAGTAAAGGTTGCAGGTCCAAATTGACTGTTTAACCCTTTTCAAAGCTCTGAATTCTAATGTCCCTGCTTGTGATCATCACTGTTTTTTTGTTGTTACTGATATCATGAGGTTGGTAAGGGGTAGCTGTTTCTCTTTCAGCTTTATCGGTAGAGAAGGAAATGTTGCAGCTTACTTCACAGCTAGAAAGGGACTCTCTAGCTGTGACTAGAGAAAGAGAATAGACTAAGGGTCCATTTGGTTCGTAGTCGGAATCGGAATCGGAATCGAAATCCTCTAGAATCGGAATAGGAATGGTTCATTCTTATAATTTGTTTGGTTCAGATAAGAATGGAAATGGAAATTAAAATCAGCAGGAATGGGATTTCATTCCCAAAAAAGAAGCAGGGAATGGCCATTCCAACAGGTTTGAAAATGAGATTCCGATTTCGTCCAACCAAACAATTGAAATCGGAATAATCCATTCCAATTCTGATTCCAAACCCCTATTCCTGCAAACCAAACGGACCCCAAATAATGCCTAAAATTCGAATTGGAGATGAATAATTAAATCCCCAAAAAAAAATGAAGAACCTTTCGAACTCGAGAGATTTTTCTATAGATGATATCTGATCGAGAACTTATTCATCGGAAGAGACAAAGACTAAAGAAACACTTTGTTAATCATGGATTTTAGCATCGCAGCAATGGAACGGAAAGGCAGAATAAGATTCATGTAGCCGACCACAATGGATGTGGCATCGGATAGATTTTCTGCTTATCAAAGTGAATTTCTGCTGGGTGCAGTGCAACTTTTGTCGTGTATTGCATATATATAAATTATATTAATTTATATTAGATGGTTTGGATTAATTCTCATTTTGAATCCATCGATCACTACTAATTTGCACCAACTGTTTGTATAAATTTCTGTGTGCTTTAAGAATATTTCCTTTGAGTTTATCAGACATCTTTAAAAAGTTGAGATAAGCAAGATAAGGTGGTGGACCTCCTCATAGGATCTGTTTCTTCTTTTCTTGCTTTAAGTGATTTATTTACTCTGAGAGATTTGTGTTCAAATGAACCATTCCAACTAAAAGAAGCCACCCATTTGACTACCAAATAAGGTAAAGAATATCATCTTGTCATGGATATATATGAAATGCACTCTCCAAGAAGTGGAATTAATGGCGATGGGGTTCATGTCCATGCACCCACTCATGTATGTGATTGGACATTCAAGCCAACAAGTGAGAGCCACATGCAAACACTCCAATATGACCATCATCATCATGATCTTTTTTAGGGCAAATTACAAAAAAAAAGGCCTTTTTATGGTAAATTATAAAACCCCCTTACATTATGGGATGATAAAATATTCTTTGAACTTTTATTTGCAACAAAGACCCCTTTGAATTTTTATTTTGTGACAAATACCCTTTGATTGTTAAATTAGATGATGAAATGCATTAAATTATCAAAATGCCCACCTAAACTTTCCTTATTTTTTTCTCGCTCTTTCTCTTAAACCCTAATTGATAAAAAATACCGCCATTTTCTCCAAATGAAACCAACGAAAATAATTAATCATTTCACAGCTGGCATAGAAAAATTATCCAATCCTTTCTCCAATAAGTCAAGAAAAACTAAATGAACTAATCATATATTTACATCTATTAAAAACAGAAATAAACTTCTATCATTTCATTTGAATACTAAATCCAACTAGAAATCTGCAACGATCTATTGGAGCAATCGGGAGGGCTTTAAAGTTTTATTTTGAAAACTAATTGAATCATAAATCATTCAAATAAATAAGAAAAGGCTAGTTTGGAGATTTAATTTTTTAATAGTTAAATAAGAATTTATTTTAAATTTATCTAGCAAGACTCTAATAGAAGAGATTGGCTTTGGTCAGGGCAAGCCCATGCCCACACCATCCCAATAGCTGTTGCATTTTAATCTCATTAGAGATTAAATCCAATAGGGTTTTATTGGTCAGTTACATGACAAAATACACTTGCACACATGTTTTGAAAAATAGCTTTTATCTTACTAAAACCAGTTTTAACTTGTCCCACATTGGAAAATTACAAGAATTGTTTTGGTTTTTTAATATGAACTGATTTACACTCCTTAGATATAAAAGAAGAGAGTATGTGATCAACGGCCATGATTCGATCATGTGTGATCAAGAGGCACAATTCAAAATTAACAGTCATTAACAATCAGTTTAATGTACATTCTCTAAACCAATTCTATTTCATACACAATTTTGAAAATCACTTTTTCTCTCTCTCTCAGGTGAAATTGAGTGGGGGCAAATAACGTTCTAAAGATAGTATCTTCTGTTTCACAGTTTTTCCTCCAAGTCTCAATGATCCCACTTCCCAACAACAACCTCTTTCAACCTTACATAAGGAATATCTCCCCATGAAATAAAAAACATGAATAGGGAGATATTCCCAATGCAAGGCTGTAAAAGCTGCTTGACTGAACGAGCATTGCCCTGTTGGAAACCGAGGTACTAATAAAAGAGGGTATTTGTCATAAAATAAAAGTTCAAAGGGATCTTTGTTGCAGATGAAAGTTGAAGGGGTATTTGTTATTGTCTCCATATTAAAGGGAGCCTTTATAATTTTATACATATAAAAGTCGAAAATTCGGATTCACATCACCAAGGTGCATGTCTTTTCCAATAGCTAATTAATGAGATAGTTTAAGAATTTAAAGCTAATTAAAGCAAACGAATCACCTCCAAATTCATCACAGTCAGTACGGTCTGTAGGACGTTTTCAGGTGGGAGATGAAGCCACCAACCAGTATAAATAATAAGTTTCCATGGAAGCTCTGTCAAGTTCATCATCATCATCTCGGCCAACCAGCTGCAACGTCTCAGTCGAATTAAGTAAAATTAAGGGTCGATCGGTTAGAAGATGGAGAGGGTGACGACACTGACGTCGCGGAATCCGGTGGTGATCTTCAGTAAGAGCTCATGTGGCCTCTGCCATGCGACGGAGACTCTGATCAGAAGCTTTGGGGCCAGCCCCGCTGTTTGCGAGCTGGATTTGGAGCCTCATGGGAAGGAAATCGAGAGGGCTCTGCAGAGGCTGAGGCGCAAATCTGTGCCAGCAATCTTCATTGGAGGAGTTCTGGTTGGGGGATCAGAAGAACTCCTTACCCTTCAACTTGATGGCTCTCTGAAACAAAAGCTCATACTTGCCGGAGCTATTTTTCTCTGATGCATGGAGTCATGGACGACGACTCTTTCTCTACCATTAAGGCCCTACCTACAACTACAAATCAGTTTTCTGAGATTAATTACTTCCTCCTCATGATTTTACTTGTCTCTTTTGGGTACCTTTACTTCATGAATAAAAGTTGCATTTTTCTTGGTTAACTAGTAGCTTCATGCCCCTGCGACAATTGATAATTTGCCTGAACAACAAACCTAAAAAAAATAAAATAAAAATAGTTGCAAATTTTGAAAGCAAAAGGGCATTTTGAAAAATATAACCTAATTACTTTATGAATATATAGAGCCACCATGGGTGCATCTAAACCTATATCCCCCACTGTCCCCCTCTCACTCCTCCCCCATCCCTCCCCTCCAACTATATGCGCTTATAAGATGTATGTTAAGTTACTTAATTTCACTTAATTTATTTTCTAAAATAATTTATTATTTTAATTGTAGAATTTTTTTTTAATTTTGAGTAATTAATGTAATTTAAATATATAATTAGATTAATTAAGTTAATAATTTATTTTATTTTCCATATTTAATTAACTAAATTAACTGAAATAAATTAAATAAGATAACTAATTAAGCAATACTAAAAAAATTTAATGTTATAGTTAGGCTAAAATCTATAATACAAGTATGAAAAGCTGATGTAATATATAAATTTTGCCTTATAAATATTATAATTTAATTCGTATCACACATTTTATCTCTCTCTCACTCTCTCTCAATCTTTTAAACCTATGTCTCTATGAAGAAATGAACCATCAATTGCAACATTTACCAAAGCATTAATTTTGCAAATGTCACTTCAGCCCTTAATTAGCTTTTGAAAGCACATTTATGAAAGTATTTTTATGAAAGCACTTGTGATGAGGGTAGATTTGGCCCTCTTCTAACATCATGACACGTGCATCTCAGAACAGCTGGATGACACACCAACTAGGGGTGACCACGAGCCAAGCTCTTCACGAGCTACTCGAACTCGATTCATGAGAAGCTCAGCTCGACTCGGTTTCAACCGAGCTCAAGCCCAATTTAGAGGCTCGATTAATAAATGAGTCGAGCTCGATATATATATATATATATAAATGAACCATCAATTGCAACATTTACCAAAGCATTAATTTTGCAAATGTCACTTCACCCCTTAATTAGCTTTTGAAAGCACATTTATGAAAGTACTTTTATGAAAGCACTTGTGATGAGGGCAGATTTGGCCCTCCGCTAACATCATGACACGTGACATCTAAGAACAGCTGGACGGCACACCAACTAGGGGTGGCCACGAGCCAAGCTCTTCACGAGCTACTCGAACTCGGTTCATGAGAAGCTCGGCTCAGTTCGGTTCAACCGAGCTCGAGCCCAATTTAGAGGATCGATTAATAAATGAGTCGAGCTCGATATATATATATATATAGATAGATAGATAGATAGATAGATAGATAGATAGATAGATAGAAAGAGAGAGAGAGAGAGAGAGAGAGAGAGAGAGAATAAAATATACAATAAAAATATTATAATTCTTATTTTCTTAATATTAAATAAAAATATTTTTGTGTATAATTTTTTATTTTTATACTTTTTTCTCAAGTCGAAATGAGCAGAGCTCAAGCTTACAAGTTTTTTACTCGAGTCGAGCTCGAGCTTACGAGTTTTTGACTCGATCCGAGCTTAAGCTCGAGCCCTATAATACATTGGCGAGTCGTGCTCGAGCCTCATACTATTCGGCTCGGCTCGGCTCAAATCCACCGCTAGGCACCACGAGGGCGATGACATGCCTTATCCAAAATGATGGAAACCCAGCTGTCGACCTAGTGGAGACCCAATTAGCGACTTACCTTTGCCAACCTAATGGAGTCCTCGCTGGTGACCTCATGCACAACTCAGGCACCTCGACAAGGCGACTAGGAGCACCTCGTACAGGGCCAACCTATGGTACCTCATCGTTACTGGTCCAACGGATCTCAACGGGAGGAGTGACCTCCCTGGAGGACTTTTCGAATCGACTGAGGTCCAGTGGCGACTCGCAAGATGTGCTCGCCGACCTCCTCCATGTGTGCATCCCGTCACTCCTAGGTCTTTTCGAAGCCAGCACATGCACCAAATGTTTCGGAGGAAACCGAATAAGGCATAGAGCTTGGTCTACGTGTGCCACTACCTCCGAGGACTTCAGACTGGCCAGCCACGTCTTCCTAGAGATCTCAAATGTGGTGCGTGAAGCCCACACCAAACAATAACTATATAAAGGCATCATTCTCCTAAAGAAGGTACGCACGATTCAGCTCTCGCACTCTCTAAGCTTCTAAGCATTCCAATACTTTCTAGAACTCCCAAACCACTAACTTAAGCATCAAAGTGCCCACCTCGGGTAAAAGCAACCCGGGCACTCTAACACTGTCTCTTTGCAAGTTGACCCAGCAAACTAGCCAACTCGGCATCTGAGCCACCTTCCAATAGGGAACTCGCTAGCTCGACGTCCGAGCTTTCCTCCAACAGGGAGCTGCCAGATCGCACATCATCAACCTCTATAAAAGTACTTTTACAAATCAAAAACACTTTTATGAATGTACTTTTATCAAAGTACTTTTATGAAAGCACTTTTACAAAAGTTCTTTTTCAATGCCAAAAGGGTATATTTTTGTAATTTTCAGATTGACTAGATTGGGTCCAGTCCATTTGTAAGTGGACTCACATTGGACTGGATCGGGTTGGACCAAATCCAATCCAATTGACACCTCTACACAAAACCCAAAAAGGTTACTACGTTTGCAAAAGAGAAAGACACTGCACCTTTCCTCCTTGCAAGACATTTGATATCTGGTATTGTGTTGAAATTAGGAGAGAAACCAGAGGCCTTCAGTTCATTTATCAAGTCAACCGCTTGCTTTGAGTCAGACTCTATTATCACCTCAGGATGGAGGGTCTGAAGGGCTTCTACACATGCCAGTCAGATTGCACGAAGCTTAGCATCTAGGCTTGAAGTGTAGATTGCTTTCTTCCCATTTGTTGATAGAACTACACCAAAACCTGAACGAGCCACACAGGTCAGCCCAACAGCTCCGGTCACTGATGTTCTTGTAATGGAGAAGATGTTTAATATTTTTTGCATGGCGCCCAACTAGGGGTGGCCACGAGCCGAGCTTTTCACGAGATATTTGATCTCGGCTTGTAAAAAATTCATCTTGGCTCAGTTTAAACCAAGCTTCAAACCAAGCTCGAGCCTAATATATAGGCTCATTTTCTAATTGAGCCAAGCTCAAGCCCAATGAAGCTTGTAAGGCTCACGAGCCTAGTATAATAAATAAATATTTTTTTATTATATACATGCATACATACATACATACATACATATAAATATATAGATATATATATATATATATATATATATATATATATATATAATAAATAATTTTTATTATATAAAAATATTTTACATATAATATTTTTATTTTTTATGTATAATGGTAAATAATTTTTATAATTCTTGTTTTTTTGTATGTAAAATAAAATATATATTTTTACATGTATACTTTTTATTTTTTAGAAAAAAACTTGGCTTGTAGCTGAGCTCGAACTTGCGAGCTTTGAACCGAACCGAGCTCGAGCTGAAATCTCTAGCTCGAATCAAACTCAAGCTCAAGCCTAACACAATTTCAGCGAGCCGAGCTCGAATAACCAAGTATTCGGCTCGCCTCGAATCCACCTTGGCCTACGCCCAACTATCACCAAATAACATTAAAAAACGTGCACTAAACCTAGATGGGATGCTTATTTGGTCCATGTATATTTGTCATATACATGAGGGCATTTATGACAATCCGGACCCCTCATATATTGATATGGAGCCCATTTCATGTTCTATCACCATGTAATCCAGCTTTCTTTGTGAGTGTTTGGTATTGTGGTGTTGTGTCTTTATTATTCTATTTGGTAGACTGATTGGGTACAAATGTGTTGTGCTTTTTTATCTCAAGTTATGTAAAACACCGAAACTCATTTAATGTGTTTATTTTGTTGTGCCTACTAGATCCGGTCCCATCTCGCCTAATAGAGCCTAGTGGCGCTTATGTGTAATAAAATATAATAAACAATTGTTGCATCACACTTCATGCTTACAATGTTTTTTTCCTAATTTTCAATCCATAAACACAACAAACACACAACACCACAATACCAAGCATCTCCTTGATATACTCGCCCTGTTTCAGAACGAATTTTGCTTTAAAGTTGAAATGGAAGCCTAGTAAGCTTGTAGTCTATGTGGTTCAGCCATCCAGTCCAGCCTAGTTCCAATGCACTAATAAATATATGAGGGGGACTGGATTGATTCATGGGATTTCTTGATTTTAATTAGGGCATGGATGAAATACAGGAGGCCCATTGTATGTATCTCGATAAATTGGTTTGAATTAGGGCATAAAAACCTTGTATAGGTTTTCCTACCTTTCCCTTCAAATCAAGCATAGCTTTAGCGGATCGTTTCTGGTCAAATAATCTTAGTTTGGCTTACCTAGTCTCAATCAAAATTAAACCCACTGTC
The DNA here is from genome assembly GCF_056320005.1 of Nelumbo lutea. NCBI lineage: Eukaryota > Viridiplantae > Streptophyta > Magnoliopsida > Proteales > Nelumbonaceae > Nelumbo > Nelumbo lutea. The sequence continues at coordinate 106,195,348 of NC_142686.1, forward strand.
TAGAGTCGTAAGAATTCGCGTTGGTACCCCATGCCCCATTTCATCCGTGCATTAAGAACATCTCTCCATGACAAGTACATAAGATATACCCCAATCCTTGCTAAGATGTGCATGTGTAGTGTCTGTGGGGCGCTCTCCATGGGACGCCAGTCTGAATGGACACCTGTTACATGAAAATCCAATGTGAATACATGATATTTCCAAATATAACACCACAATCACGGAAAAATCTATGATATGGGAAAAACAATATAGCATAAGAGCTTTGACCAATCAAAGCACCCGGTGAATTTTTATGAATACTCCCTGATTGGTCATCTTTTGTATAATGCTGGCTATAAGCTTTTCTGGTATCATATCTTTTCGATATCATAATCGAACCACACAATCACAGTGTTGGATGAATGCTTATATGGGAGATTTGGATGGATTATTGATTGAGGGAGCAAAAAAAAGAAGAGGTTGAACTCCATAAAGAAGTCATTTTCATGACTTATATGAGTAATATTTTGTTCCATATTCCATATTACTAATGCGTTACAGAATTTCTACTTTATTGCTTTGTATTTTCGACTTTTTCGGAGAGAGAGATGTACCGGGCTGTACCTCAGCAAAGCTCAACCTGTGATGCCACGATCCGAGCCCGCATTACCTCTTCAATAAAGTGGATCTGAACCAGTTGGTGCTTGGTGGGCCTCATTCTCATCTACTTTGAATTAGTTAGTGGGCCTCGTTTTCATCTAAATTGGAACTTGGATCCAAATCCAATATCCATCGCGATGGACACGAAAACGCGGTGAATGCTTAGAGGCCCATTTCACATATAAAAATTCCACCATGTGCTAATTTATCAACATGGTTGGAATTTGGTTGGATGAAAGATAGAGAAGATAAGAGCCCAGAGAGACACCCGCGATTCCAGGTGGGGTCGAAAATTTTCTGGAAATAGGAGTTCGAATCTTTGAGATTTCAGTGGAAAATAAAAGATTGGATCTCGAACTTTCCGGAATTTATATGTAAAAATAATAATTTAATTTCCATAGTTTTAATTCTAGTAGTTGCTGTGTATGGAATCACCGACCAAATTATGCTTTTCATGAGGCCCCAAACCATTTTGCCTATTTTGTATTCTCATTTTCGAGTTTTTACAAAAAGGGAAATTTGTAAAATCAAAAAAGAAAAATCCAAGTCTACAAAAAGGAAAAAAAATGTTGAAAAAAAAAAATAGGCTGTGTTTGGTTTGAAGGAAAAAGTAGGGAAAGGTAGGGAAACCTATACAAATTTTATAAAGGTTTCCCTACCTTTTCCTTCCTTTCCCTATGTTGAAAAAAAAAATTAGGCTGTGTTTGGTTTGAAGGAAAAAGTAGGGAAAGGTAGGGAAACCTATACAAATTTTATAAAGGTTTCCCTACCTTTTCCTTCCTTTCCCTACCTTTTCCTCCAAACCAAACATAGCCTTAAACAGTTAATTGACTTGATAACAGACCTGATTGATCAAGTGGTTTAGGATTTGACCCCTGCCCCATTATAATTAATTAAATTTCAACATAAGGTATTATTGTCTACGCTTGAAGTCCAATAGACCGGTTTTGGATTTGACCCCATCCAAACTAAAATCAATTTGGATGGATTGGACAGACCAACAAGACATATTGAATTGGACCAGTCCAGACTTAATGGTCCAAAGTATTTACTGGGTTGGATTGGACCCAGTCCATCCGTAATGAATTTATATTGGATTGGGTTGGTTTGAACCAATATCTAATCCATTAATAGAAGATATGAATATAGGTGTCAATGGACCAGTTTTGAGTTGGAACCAATCTAAATTAAAATGAATTTTAAAAGATTGGATGGTCCAAACATTGAATTGGACCGGTCTAAAATGATCCAAAATATTCATTGGATTGAATTGGACCTAATCCATTTGTAATGAACTCATATTGGATTGGATCAAATTGGACCAAATCCAATCCAATTGACACCTCTATTTGCATGAGAGAGCCTAATCTCACCAAACATCCTAAGCTTTTAGGTTGAATAGTTCCTATGGCATATATAGGTATCAAAGATCACTAGATGCTTGGTTCAATAGAAAGTTTCTCTCAATTTTCTATTTGTTTTCCATCAAAACAAACACAGTTAGCTTCCACGCTTCTTTATAGCTATCTTCCAGATAAATTCAATTGCTTTTGTTGAATTAGAAATTCAGCTAAATCAATTCTTATAAAACAAAAATCTGTGTCCTTCCATACATTGGGTTGGACCAATCCCAATTGGTTCAAAACATTTATAGGATTGGATTGGACCTGGTCCATTTATAATGGATTCACATTGGACTGGATAGGATTGGACCAAATCCAGTCCAATTGACACCCCTAATTGACACATTAGCTAACTCAGGTTATACATCTTACCATTCACTGGGAGATGTTCTTAATGTACAGCTATAGTATCATGTGGGTAGTATTCTTGTGGGCAAGAGATGTGCACTAAAAGCATATTGATTGTAATTACCATTTTACCCACACTCACAATTACGTGTCATCTGTAGAGACTCTCAAAACAAAACCAAAGTATTACTGGCTAACAGACCCTAAATATTGGATTTCCTTTTGGCCTATCACTCTATTAGGACTATTATAACCCAACTAATAGCAGCTTATATGCTTTTGGTATCACCAAAGGACAAAGTAAGGCTGAGAACCAGTCTGGATTACTCACCAATAACATATATTCCAACACTCTACCAACATGATTTGATACCGTACATCTCATACATAGTGGGTTCCACTTTTATTGTAGATACCAGTCTTGTGGTGAGATGTATAGATCATGTTGGAAGGGTGTTGAAACGTGGTGTTCTATTGACAAGTGAGCCCAACTCCTCAAAGCTGAATTGGGATTTGTTCTTGACAGAACATACCTCGCAGCCCTATCCCACTCCATTGGACAAACCCTACTCCCTCCTCCAAATCAGCCGATGCTATCCGATATAAGACACAGCAAACCAGGATAAAGAGAAAAGAAAAGTTCATAGATAATTATAGTCCTCAGCCAAATCATTCACATTATAAATTTTTTAGATCATCTATACTACCATAAAATGTATCGAATGCTCATATAATATTTTTGGAATTTTGGTTGGATAAAAATTACCCTTTTATTTAATATTTTATAAAAACATATTTAAAGACTGTAATTACAATTCATATTAGACATTATCTACAGTATTAACAAGACTCTGGAAGAACAGCAAGGTGCTGAGTGCGAGCTCTACAGTGTGTTATTGATAGCAAGACATGTTGGGTGGTAGGGAAGAAAATGGAAGAAGAGGGATAAAAAGAAGAAATATGTGCAAAAGCTCTATTTGCCAAAGTAATCTCCGATGAGCAGATGAATGCGTATGGAGTGACTGAGAAAGTTGGAAACTTCTGGGGAAATAATAGGTTTGAGGTTGGATGCATTGGAGAAGGAAAACACGCAACACGCGAATCAGTGGGTGTGGGTTGGAATTTATAGGAGAGGAAGGGGTGGTGTCAGATCGAGTCACATCAAAGGTTGCCGAAAACAGCTAGTAGTACAACTTGAATCGACAGAGAAACATCTGCTTAGTAACGTGAATGTGATTCAAGAGACAACGGAAGATATTGTTGATGATGAGAAGAAGAAAGGGAAAGCAGTTGTTGGAAATTTAGAAGTTGGTGAAGGAGATGTTCGGACAGGTAGTAAAAAGAGGTCATCTGAAGTGGTAATAAGGGATACGTTAGAAGAGGAAATGGGCTAGACCTTTTATAGTGGGGGCCCATATAAGAAACAAAAAGCTAGGCCCTTAGAAACGGTTAAATTGAGAACACAAACTGAACAAAAGGAAAATGATGAAAGCTTATTTTTTCAGTTCAACACTGAAACTTTCCTCTCACATGACATGGAGAGCTTTGGAAATGTCAAGGACATAAAGGATGTTCTATGAGAAATGTCATACCTATAGGATTGTTTTGCTCGATTCTGTTGTTGATGCTCTATGAGAAAGTAGTTGTTAACCTCCCTCAAAGTGGTGGTGCAAATTTTGATAATAAGTGGGTTATGGATGCTGTCCCGCAACAGGAACCAAAGGAGAACTGAAAATAATTGCTTAGAATTGACAAGGGATAGGATCCCCTTGACAATTCAAGCTCTCAAAGAGATACAAATAAAACAGAAGGTGGATTTCATCTTTTTATCAGAAACAAAACCTCTCACACTTATTTTTTACAGATGACAGTTATTTGTTCCCCAAGGCAGACCCTAGGGAGAGGCAAATTTTATTAGAAACCATCCATAACTATGAAAGAGCCTCTCATCAGTAGGTAAATTTGACTAAATCTAAAGTTTTCTTTAGTGAAATTCTCCATGCTAGACTTCAAAAGTTGTTGGCTAGGTCTCTAGGTATGAAAAGGGTTGAACACCCTTCAATTTACTTAGGACTGCCAACTGAAATAGGTAGATCAAAAAAGGCCCGCTTCAATTATCTCCTAGAAAGAGTTGAAATTAAAAACCTCAAGTTGAAAGGATCTACTCCTTTCTCAGGCCGAAAAGGAAGTTCTCCTAAAATCAGTGGTAGCAGTGATCCCAACCTACACAATGTCTTGTTTTTTGCTTCCCAAAGATGTGTGTAAAAATCTAGCCAAACTTCAAAGAAGAAAAACTGTTGCGTAAGCTGGTAAAATCTAAGTAAAAATAAACATGAGGGGGGAATGGGGCTTAGGGACCCATACTGTTTCAACCTAGCTTTATTGGCAAAGCAAGGTTGGAAGCTTCTTACTAAATGGGATAACTTATGGGCCAAGATTATGAAAGCCAAATATTTGAAAAACAAAAGCTTCCTATCCTCAAAATTACCTTGAAAAGGTTCTTGGGGTTGGTAGAGTGTCTTAACTGCCAGGGATGTGATAAGAGAAGGAGCTTGTTGGACAGTAAATTCTAGAATAGAGGTAAAAGTTTGGGAAGATGCCTGGCTTTCGAAAATACCTAGTTTTAGAATTTATGGTCCTTGTCCAGAGAATCCACATATTGATAAGGTCACTGACCTTTTTAATGGGGACAAGAGAGAGTGGAATGATAATTTGATAAGAAGGTGTGGAAAACATTATAAAAGTCCCCCTGGCTGAAGGTCGGTCAATGGAGGGATAGACTCCGTTGGACTCTTACTAAAAATGGAGAGATTAGTGTAAAATCAACCTACTGGGTTGCAAAAAATCAGTTGACTTCCCGTGGTTCCACAACTAATAGAAGCCAACTAGAGTCTGATGTTTTGAAGAAGGACGACTGGAAGAAAATCTGGAAAATAAAGGTGACCCAGAAACTAAAAAAGAGGAAGAAACGACTATGCATGCTTTGTTTTTCTGTGAGCATGCAAAAGCTACACGGTTCAATAGTCCTCTCAGATTTTGTAAACCCTCCTAACTTTGCTGACTGGTTACATGAGTAGTTAGAGAAATGCAAAAATCTACCAGACCGAGATCTAAACCTTATTGCTATTTTGATTATAATTTTGTGGGTCATTTGGAAATCTAGAAACAATTACATTTATCATGTTTGCAATATGACGAGGGAGATGATCTTGATTTCCCTTAAGGATGGCATCCTTCTTCATAGGTATCTGATCCAAGAGCTTGTGGATTTTTTTTTGACTCCCCCCAACCTGGATTGCGTGAAGATAAATGTTGATGGAAGTTTTTTTTTTTTTTTTTTTTTTTTTTATTTTGGGCTTGGCTAGCTTTGATTCTCTAGCTAGCTCGATACTCCCATGGGAAAGTGATTGCTGCCTATTTTGGCCCTACCAAAGTACAACCCCCAATACAGGCAAAAGCAATAGCGGTCCTAAAAGGGTTGGCTCTTGTTGGAGCTCTTCATGCCAAGAAACTAATTGTTGTGGAGAGGGACTGCTCAAATCTAATATCAGCCCTTCTTTCTGGAGAAGTTGCAGGTGCAAAAGATGCTATGTTCTTGACAAAAACTATTAAAGACTGAAAGTAATGACTACAATTTCTCAACTTGAAGGGTAATTAAAAGTGCCCAAATACCAAAGTATATTTAATATTTCACTCTTCTATCATTATTAGTAAATGATAGTTTACAGGTGTCTTCCTATTTCATGTACAATTGTCCTAAATTCTCATTGAAACCCAAGTGTTTCAAGTCAATTGGTTGTCACATTGAATGAATATTGAGTTTTTTATTTAAGGTATACTGTTGAAACCTCCCCTAAAGTTTCTAACCATTGCTGAAACCTCCCCTGAAATTTGGTAAATGCAATCACTTCCTGTGAACTTTCTGACACAGTAAGTAGATCCCATGTTAGAATCCTCTAATAACATACACACAAATGTTCAAAATACCAATGCATGCAGTTACTATTGAGGATGGTTTCTACAAAAAAGAAATAAATAAATAATGCAAACTTTATGAACAAAAAAGAAGTTGCAGCTTTACCTTTGAGCGATTGATATGAATGGAAAATTGGGAAAATAAATCAATTTGGAAGGATTTGGATAGCAATTGATACGAAGAGAAATTTGGAATAATAAGTACTTTGTCAAAAGTACCTGTATGGGTATTTTTGACATTTTCATGCCTCTTGTTAGAGGATTCTAATATAGGGGGTGTACTTGCAGCTATGTTAGAAAGTTTAGGGGAGGTTATTGCAATTACCAAATAAAAATTTACCCTTTTTAATTAGTTGTGCTAAGCATTTGATTAATGTCAAATGATCAAATCTTAGTTATAGATTAATTGGTCTTAAAATTTCTCAAATGGACAAAAAATATATAAGTGAATGTGCCAAGTTGAGACATGATGTGCACAATTATAGAATTGTTCTAAACACCCATTTATGTAGCTTTCAAAAAAAATCGTCCATTTTCTGTATAAGATACATTACAATGACCCATTTCAATTCTTATTTATTTTTTATGGACCGACACCACACTCTAATTTTAGGGATGTGCTTAGCTTTACACCACACTCTAATATAATATATATTATATTATATATACATATATTTTATATATTTTATATTATATATTAATAAATATGCATTATATATAAATATATATTTTTAATATATGATATATTATTTATTATTTAAAATATAATATTTTATATATTTATAATTTTATATTATATATTTTTATAATATATATTATAAAATTAAAAAAACCAACGGTTAACCAAACCGGTCAACTGATTAACTGATTGGTTTTAGTTCGGTTTTGATTACCGGTTTTCCAAAAACTGGTAGTACCGATTCGATTACAAAAAAAGTACAGGGTTTGGTTAACCAAACTGTGAGCACCCCTATTGAGTAGGCATGAGTTTGGATGAATCCAAACACCCAAAATACTGGCGTGATTGGTTAATTTGTCCATGAGATAGAAAACACCAATGAAAAACCAATATTCTAAAAATTGAATGAATCCATATTTCCCTCTTAACCAAATAAGTGAACTTTTGATGTCACAAAATAAATATAAAATGTAAAAATATTATAAAGTTTAGAAAAAAATAAGCATGCATTTAATATTATATATTCATTATATAACAAAAAAATGTCTATAAATGAGAATTTTTGTGATTAATGATGGAAGTAGGAAGGATACAAAAAAGAAAAAATAAATAAATGTATCATCTATAGTTTGTTGACTTGGTCAACTAGATAATTGGTTTCATCAATACACACTATGCTTCGCTTACTTATCTTTCTTACATATGGGTTTTTGTAAGAACACAAAATTATTTAAGTTGTTTTTTCTTGTTTTTTTTTTTGTTATTATATTGTTATTATTGTTGTCATTTGAAGCTATCACGTTCAATGCACATGCACATTTACTAGTATAATAAAATAATTCAAAGCATCTTTGTCATTTGTAAAGCCATTTTTCATCAATTTCCACTTGTAGTTATGGAGATAATGTGGCTAGACCATTAAAAAATGAAATTGGATTTTGACCACACAAAATTGATCCTCACATTGTCCTCACAACAATTGTAGTCGTGCACTATGGATATCTCCCCGTGAATGGAAACATGTTCCCAATGCACTACTACAAGTGTTGTGAGAACAATGTGAGGACAAATTCCAGATTCATAAAAAAAGGAGCTTGGATTAGCTACATCTAGGGGTGGATTCGAGCCGAGCCGAGCCAAATAGTACGAGGCTCGAGCTCGGCTCGAGACTGTTCTATAAGGCTTGAGCTCGAGCTCGGTTCAAGCCAAAACCTTGAGCTCGAGCTTGGCTCAAGTCAAAAATTCGTAAGCTCGAGCTCGATTTTGAGAAAAAATGTTTTATAAAAATAAAAAATTATAATATTTTTATATATAAAAATATTTTTTATTTGATATTTAAAAAATTAAGAATTATAATATTTTTATTATATATATATTATTTTATGTATATATATATATATATATATTCGAGCCAACTTGCGAGCCTCACGAACCGGGCTCTAGTAGGCTCAAGCTCAGCTCATTTCATAATCGAACCAGTGAATTGGGCTCGAGCTTGACTCGAAGCTTAGTTGAAACTGAGTCGAACCGAACTTTTCACGAGTCGAGCTCGAATAGCTCGTGAAAAGCTCCGCTCGTTGCCACCCCTAGCTACATCAAAGATTGTTTAACCAATAATAGCACCGCACATCAATCAAGTAAGTGTATATGTCACACCCCACATCAGCTACATTGATCCGTGGCCCCACTCTCACCAAGAATGCAACTTGGATTGTGGTTGGAGAGATCAGATAACCAAAATAATAATGTTTAAATTGGATTTGGATGGATTAGGCTCAATTGGAGATTGGTTAATTATATGGGTCTTTCTACTTTAATTTTACTTAACAAAAGCTATGCAAGGCACATGTCCCAACTAGAGTTAAATATCTAAAAGAACATTAATCGTAATCTCTTTCTCTCTCTCTCTCCATTTATTTGCCACCACCAGTTGTGTGTGGATGGAGGCAAGTGCAGCATTGCGAGCTAAAGGAGAAATGCAAGAAATGAATCAACTACAGGCACGTCTACCGCAAGGTGAATCAAGCCGTTGATTGGTTAGCCCACCAAGCCCATGAAGCCCAGTTGTCTGTTCCTTGTTCTATTTCTTTAAATCTCTGGAAGCTTCCTTAGTCTTTTGCTTTTATTTGTTCTAATGATTTATGGGGCGTGCCACCCTCTATCTTATGTTACCCCATCTTGTCTTATAAAAAAAAAAGTCTCCAATCTCCATGACTGCTTAAGCTCATTACAGCATGTTTCAATACCATGTTCAATACAAATTCCATATACCTTTCTCTCTTGCTAACATTTCCATCCAAAAATCAAAACATCATCTGTCTTGTTTTTCCAAGTTGATCTCCACTCTATTTTTCCTCATGGTGGAACTGCATTAAAGAGAAGCTCTATCTTCCTCTTTGGTTGTCGTTCCCTTAACGGAGAGGGGGTGATGAAATTGGCATCACAAAAGCTAGTAGTGATCTTTAGCAAGAGCGCTTGTTGCAAGTGCCATGCACACACAATCAAGACTTAGTTTTGTGACTTTGGAGTCAATCCTACTGTTTATGAGCTTGAGGATGATTCAGAAGGAAGAGTCAACCCTCTAGAGGGCAAAGGCAAGTCCAGATCATCTGCCAACAAAATACGTTCCAACTCTCTACCAACATCATCTCATACATGGTGGGTCCCAGTCTTATTGTGAGGTGTGAGATGATGTTGGTAAAGGGTTGGAACGTGTTTTGTTGGTAGGTGATCCTAACTCGGCAGAGGCTAGGATTATGTAATCTAGTTGTACCGGCCATTTTTGTTTGTGGTATCCATCCTTGTTGGTGGAATAACAATATTTGCATGGTTCTTTCTATATATATATACACAAATTGAGGATAAGAGGGACACAAATTTTTATACACATTCAATTCAGAATTCATAAAAATTTATATAGATATGCTTTCTACTATTGTGTGTCTCGGGAATATGTGAGACCGTGGCTGTATTTGGTACAATTGTCACTTTTACTTGCAACATTTTGTGTTGGTCAATACAAATTTTATGAGAAATCGTCTTGTCACATCACATCAAATAACCATTTCCACTAGAAAAATATAGGCATGGGATTAGGTGCATGTTGTCATTTATAATAGAAACACCAAATTAGATGTTTCATGGAGATGATGCATTGGTACCCAATGTTCTATTGATAACTCAAAGCATTTGTGGCACAAAAATTTATATTCATAAAATCTGTATTGACCAACATAAAATATTGCAGGTAGAAGTGGCAATGGTACCAAACACAGCCTATGTTAATAGGTGCAAATGATGCAAAGCTCATGTATATATAGAATAATCCCTTCCTCATTGGGTCAAATCATGAATTGGAACCTCAGTTGAAAATAGGGATGGCAATTTTCTTTGCTCGGGACGGGGATGGGGATGATGAGTAAATTTCCTGCCTTGCCACGATTTTGATTCTATATATTAAATTATAATATATAATATTATTTATGTTATATATCAAAATATAGTTAAATATTTTTGTATTTAAAAAAATTCTTATTTTAAGTAAGTCTATTTTCTAAAAACTTTTAATTTTAAAATTTCAGGAATTTTAGTCCCTAACGAGTTACTGTCTCTATTGGGGATCAAAGATGGAAATTCGTTTTTATCCCTAGTGAGGATCGAGAATTCGAGATCAAAGACAAATATTTGATTCAAAGTCGGAATTGAAGATGGAGAGTATATATGATCCCTGCCCCATTGCCATTCCTAGTTAGAAAATCAAAGTGCTAATGAGATTCTTTATGTTGAAAGCTTAGTGGAATGGAATAAAGAAAAAAGATAAACTTGGCTTTCTTCAGAAAATTTGTTATTTTTTCTAAAGAGAGTCATAGGAACATCTTTTCTTCACCTGCTAGTAAGGATTAATGCCCAAATTGGTACCAATCCAGATGACATTCATAATAAAAATGTTGCACCAGTTTGTGGAAGAATGCAGAGAATGCAAGCTGAGTCACCTACACTAAAGAGAAAGTGAGAAACAGTCAATATTAATGGTCAAGTTTTTATTCTTTATCAGACTAATATGGAATATTAGAAATGAATGTTCACAAAAACAGGGTCCTAAACCCTACATGGTAGTTTTTTTTGGATAATTGCAGTGGACGCATGAGATCAAATCCCACTATGGGGGTTAAGGGTATTGGGGATAGGTAGAGATGTCAATGTGCCAGATTAAATAATAAACCCGACTTGATCCAACCTTATGGGGTCAAGTTAGTGCTAGACATATTCAACTTTGGGGTCAGGTTAGGGTTTTGATTTTTTGGCCCAAGTCAGGTTTGGGTTTTGGCTGACCGGGCTCATTAGGTCATGATACCCCTTGCGTAAATATGGTGTTTTCTTATAACTTTTTGATATCCAGTTACCTATTGATTTTGATCATACCATAGAATCTATAAAACAAATTCCTAACTTAAATTAATGGATTTAAGGTTTGAAAATGTATTAAAAATACAATTGAAATGCTATAGGTCGCATTGGGTTAGTGTTGGGCTGGACCCTATAGCATCGGATCAGGTTTGAAGTTGTGTATTTTTGAGTCAGATTGTGTTAAAGTTGAGACAAACCTATGCCCAACCCAACCCATGGACATCCCTAAGGATGGGCCACCCTCATCCTGTAGACCCATGGAGAAACCAACCCTATACAGTTGGTAAAGGGTGGATATTTATTTACCAAAACAGCCAATATAACAAATTAAAGCAACTCACAGTGTACATGCAGGAAGCTGAAGAGTTGTTTTCTTTAAAAATTAATAAATTATTAAAAGAAAATTAAAATATACAAATTCAAATGAAGTAAAAACAAAAAAAAATATAAGTATTTTTAAAATTATTTTCATTATATATATTTTTATATAAAACAAATAATATAACAAATTTATAAAAATATATTTATAAATAAATAATATATATATATATTATATTGATATTTATAAATATATAATATATATTGGAACAAATCTTTTCGGATCGGATATGGGGATGATCTGAATCTGATTAGATTCTATTATGTGATCCGAAGATCCAAATGCGATGAAATAGGATGAGATATTGGATCGAATAATGAGATTATCCATTTGCACCCCTACCGTTGCCATCCCTATAATTTATACACATATTATATAAATATCATATATAAAAATACTATATATATTTACAATTTTTATACATTAAAGTAACAAGCCCAGAATCAGGCCGGGCCCGCCCCCGCCTAGGTCATAGCCCTTTGTCACGGGTGCAAAGCCCGGACTGGCCCATGATTACCCCTGTCTTGTTGTATTGCTGCGGCCCCCACCTTGCCTGAAGCTGAATAAGATGAAGTGACGTCGTGGCAGAGTGGAGCCACACGGCCTATGTCATGGCCCCACCATATGACATGTCGGAGTTCGGATTTTCTCACGGGTCACAGCTGGCGTATGCTGTGAAGAGGAAATCCGAATGGAAAAACCGCAAAAGTAAACTCTCATCACTTACCTGAAAAGCATGGATTGTGTGAAACTGAATGTGGATGCCAGCTTTATATGAAAGAAAATCAAAATCTCAAAAGCGTTGACTTGATGTATTGGTCAGCTTTTTACACTGTAGCCGTGTAGAGCTTTCACACAAACCAGCAGATTGAAATCTTTTCACCTTGATCAGCTCAGAAGTAAATCTCGACCGTACGTACAATTATGGCAACCTTTTTCTTTCACCAACCCATCAAAAGTTTCCATCAGAGCCCAGAGACGTGAAAAGTAAAGTTAATGCACGGAATACATCAAATTTTCGTATCCACCACGAATCATGTTCTGCCCGCCAAATAGGTCAAATTAATTTGACATGTGTCCTGATTGTTACGTTAAATGTGAAAATTAGTGCAAGTAATGACAAGAACCTGACACGTGTCAGAATCAGGCTGTTCCTCGTCGAACGACAGAAAATCTTTTTATTAGTTAAAAACACCGCAATCAATGCTCTCCGTCTGGTTCTCGTCTCCATGCTTTGGGGCAGTGACTTTTTGTATTTCTAAACTTCCAACCTCAAATCAATTTTCCAAAGGTAATTTACTTTGGATACTCCTCATACTTTTACGTATTTATTTCATTCTATCTTTTATTTTCTTATATTGTTAAAGTAGCCCTTTTAGTTTGTAATTATTTTACTTATTCAATTTTCGGGTAGGATCGATTTATATTTCATTTGGAAATGGCCATTTTTTACTTCTTAGATTTATTTCATTTTTTAACAAATGGATGAATTCGATAATTGTAGGGATCAGGGATACGGAGAGGATGATATTTTGTCCATCCTGCCCCGACCCGGGCTCCAAACCCACCCGACTATACTATATAATACTTAATATAATATATAATTATTAATATATGTTATATTAAATTATAATATTATATATTATATTACATAATATGAAATAGTTTTAGGTAAGTTTAATAAAAACAATAAAATAATTTTATAAGTATATAGGGTGGGGCAAATTTCGGGATCCCCGTTTTCTACAATGATGGGAATGGAGTTAAAATTTCTAGCCCCAATGGGGTTTGGGTTGGAGACGGGGCAAGGCATTTGATTTTGGGGTTAGAGATGGGGTAGGCAAAACTTGGCCCCACCCTGCCTTGTTGTCATTCTTAGTAGTTTTTGCCATTTTTTATTAATTATAAGTTTAATGATGAATTATTTTTGGGATTGTAGTCGATAAGGGCAACTTTTGGGTACTAATATCAATAAAAAAATATTTTTAACATAATTATTAAAATAAACTAACTTTTTTAAAAAAACATCAAATAGAGGCAAAAACATTATTCATCTCATTCCTCCTTCAAACTCATGAACAAATCTCCCCCAAGATTAATAAATATTGATCACATATCTCTATTTTTTTGTTCACCCTTATAGTTGCTGGCTTGCTGCAAGAAAAAATGGTAAAACCCATTCTTGCGATTTTGCATTTAATTATGTGTATCTTGCTTCTCCTTATAGACCTCTTCCATTCCCGATTTTCAAGCTTTAATGACGTCCAAAACTGTTTCAAATACCTCTAACGAGCTTAGTAATTGGAACCAAACTGTTAATTCATGTACTTGATACTATGTTTCATGTATTCTTCTAATTGTTTTAGAAGAATAACTCATAACAGTTCTACTCTAGGTTTGGAACAACTAAGATGCAGAGAATAAGAAGGGAAAGAGAGAGAAAAAGAAAGAGAGATCGGGGGTGGGGAGATTTATTCAGTGGTTTAGAGGAAGAAGGAGATGTATGAACACCGTTTTCTGCCCCTATTTGATATTTTAAAAAAAGTTAGCATATTCTAAAAATTATATTAAAAAGATTATTTTAATTGATATTAAAGAATGAAAATTACCCTTATCAACCATAATCCCATTATTTTTCCGTGATACCCATCTCATGTCGATAATTTACTACTTGGAGGAAGTTAACAATTATCCCTTCTAATAATTGCATTTTATGGATAATAGTTATCCATTTTAATAAGTTTTATGTAAATGGCTTACTAGAAAACAAACGAGACTTTTTTAAAGCAAATGAAAAATGTGAAAGGAAATAGACCTAAAGTTTTTTATTTCAATAATACCCCTAAAAAATTTTCTTATTACACATGATCCACCACTTTATCAAACAAGGTTATAATGTGGGGAGAGGGGTATATTTTTCTTAAAATATTTACTAGGGTTATTTTTGAAATAAAAATCTCATATTTTCGACTTTTATTAAGAGGTTGTGGCTTCCTCATAAACGGTCAATTTATTTTAGTTATATATGCAAGCTAGAGGGTTGATTTTATTAAATATGTAAAAGAATAGGGGTCTCTAATTAATGACCCATTTTTTCACTTGCAACGTCTTTTTGAGATGCGCATTCACTCCCCCGCGCAGAATAGCAACGTTGTCGCTGATGGCACGGTGATAAAGTGCCAAGCGGGAAACAACCAAACGCTATCCTGCGCACCTTTGTACTGTAAATCCCTGCAACTGCAACAGTTGCTATCAGTTACAGCTCAAACTAAGAAGCAGTTCTCATACTAGAAAACAAATGAAATTTATTGCGTGAAGAAAATCACACCATAGCTTCACGAGCGAAAGACGATTTTTTTAATCTTCACGAAAATTCACAAATCCACTCATAGACCGGATTACGTTGCCCTTTTTTTTTTTTCTCTTTCTGAATCCGACCTGGTAACTTCGGTGGTTTCTTAAGTCTGTTCCCTTGCAATCTCTTCTTCGCTAAAACCTTCACTCATCTCGCACCTCCCCTCGAAAGTTGAGCTTTTGGTTTTAAGAAGGAACTGACTGAACCTGTTTATTTCGTCAACTTTGTTGATTTCTGTATGGTTGCTAAGGTACTGTTTATATTTTTCGCGTTTGTTACTATTTCTGAGCTTTTATAGGTTTCTTTTTGATAATGTAGTTTCTTTTGTTGCCCGTGAAGGTTTAAAGGATAGGGTTTCTGCGCGGAGGTTTTGGTTGGACTAGAGTTCAATGATTCTGGACTGATCTATTTTGCCGTGGACTCTCGGACCGGTCAAAATGTTTGGATTCTCCCGAAGGCGGATGAAGCTTGGGAGGTGAGTTTTTTTTTTTTTTTTTTTTTCTTGTTTCGTTTTTGTTTTTGATCCTTTTGTTGATGATCTGGAAGAGGCGTTAGCGGAGATGAAATGCATACAATGATGCTGGAGTTTTAGGTTCAGGCTCTCAAAATGTGGGAAGAAAATGAGTTATATTTGTAAACATAAAATTGAAGCCATATGGTTATCCTTTAAGCTGCGAGGAATACTGCGTTCTAATGTTGTGCCTTAGTGCTCGAATGAGTTCCTGGAGATTAATGCTAGTCAACGGATTAGGGAACTCGAGTTTTGCCGTTACTGTTGGCGATATTTGTAACCAGAAGAAATAGGGGTTTGGTCCATAGCTTCACAGAAACCCCTTCTTTTGTTGGTGTGGTTGTACTGTTTTGCTGTTTCTTATATAATCAAATAATGCCATTTTAGACTTTACTGAGAGGGTGAGAGTGCATAATAACTTGCAATGGTTGAAATATCTAGCACTTTATGTTTTGTTTGAGATGTTTCTGGCATTAGAACCAATTAGTTGCATTAAATTTCACATACCTGTCTGTGACTGTGTAAAATGCTGCTATCTATTTTTACAGGGTAGCTTCATGTAGCTGGTTCATTTTTAGTTGTAGAGGTTAAGTTCAAAAGTGTCTGATGGAATCCTATTGATATGGTGTTCTACATTTCACTTGTAGCATTGGTACATGGCACTGGTTGAAATCCTTGCTAGGTTTTACGAGGCAAAACACCATTGAATAACTGATATAGGCTAATTGTGGTTCTTGATTTGGTTATGGTTGGGGGAGCAGGTGGTAAAGAAGACTCTATTTTGGTCATAACTGTAAAAAGATGTTATTAGTCTTTCCAGATTTTAGTTCCTTGTTATTAAAAATTCTACAAAACAGTTGTAAGGCCAGAATGCTGTATGGAGCAGGGTTTGGGCAGTCGAGAAAAAACATTTTAAAAAAGTATGTGGCAGATATGCATTTGCTGAGATGGATGAGTGGAAAAACTAGAAAGGATAGGATAAGAGATGAAATCATTCAATGGAACCTAAGAGTAACTCCAATAGGAGATAAAATGAGAGAAAATAGACTAAGATGATTTGGTTATATGCATAGAAGACCATCTATTACAGTTGAATGGGCTAGAAGTAGGGGTGCTCACGGTTCGGTTAACCGAACTATGGGCCTATTTTTGAAACCGAACCGGACCTACCGGTTTCTGGAATACTGGTAACCGAAACTGAACGGAAGCCGATTGATTTACTGGTTGACCCGTTCAGTTAACCATCGGTTTGGTTCGTACCGGTAACCGAAACTGAACTGAAGCCGATTGGTTTAGACGCAAAGGGACATTTGTTGAAGTGGTAAGAAATGATTTAAGCAGTCATGATTTAACAGTGGATATAGCACTAAGCAAATGGAATGGTGAAACAGGATTCATGTAGCCAACCCCATATAATTGAACGAGGCTAGATGATCATTAAAAATTCTATTACATGTCTGATTGGTTATTGCTCCTGGGAACTTGGATTTTTTTTCTTTTCATTCAAAATGCATGGTTTGTGGGCTGCTTTCTGTGTATTCATTACAATGATACAATTATGGCTATATATGTTTTCTTTTTTATCTTTTTTTTTTCACACACAGAACATAGAAAGTAACCAAAAAAAATTCCTCATAACTTTGAAAGGAAAGATTTAATAATTTTACAATGTGATGTCTCTAATCTCATTAATATCTTGCATCAAGGTTGAAAGTCCAGCTTTCAGATTCTACTCAGGGGACTAGAAGTCCTATAAGACCAGCCAAGCGCGCCGGCCATTCAAATGTAAGACTTAAAACCTACTCGCATATGGTTTTGTACCCATAAGATGTGCATTAATTTCTAATGTTTGCAGGGAGAAAGCGCTGCACCTACAAGCAGTCATACTGATGAACTTAACTGCCAGTGTTCTTCTCGATCTGAAACTGATAACCGCACACCAGGAAACTCTGAGAATTGGATGGTGTTGTCAACCATAGGAGACAAACCTAAGCCTCGATTCAATGTGCTAATATTCTCAACTCTTCATTCTTAGTTTGCCTTGCAAAGACTGCTGTTTAAAAAATGATTGTCTGTAAAATATTCTTCTAAAGGCTAAACTTATTTTATTTTTCTCGATATAGCATGCAGCAGCTGTAATTGGGAACAAAATGGTGGTAGTTGGTGGTGAATCAGGTCATGAATTGTTAGATGATGTCCAGGTAAAGGGATGTTATAGTTTCTTTTAGGTAGTGTGTTACATGAGAAGGGGGTTAGGTGGGTAAGGGGGGACTGCAGATCAGTTAGCCTTAACTGACATCTAATTATTTTTCTTTTTGTTGTATGTCTCGTACATTTTCTGGAACCTGCTAAGTATTTTCTTTTGGCTGCTTGTTCAGGTACTCAACTTTGAGAGATTTACCTGGACTACTGCTTCATCAAAGCTTTATCTATCACCAAGTAGTTTGCCACTGAAAATCCCTGCGTGCAAAGGTCATAGCCTGGTATAAATCTTTTAGCTTCTAACTGCTAGATTCTCATATCTTGTCCTTTCAGATCTTCCATCTCTCTCTCTCTCTCTCTCCCTCTCTTTAATTTCCTATGCCTTTCTATTAAATACATTCTTTAAATGTAAAATAACAAAACCTTTTCTTGTCCAGATATCAGCCAGATTAAACATACACTTTATTAATCAGCCATTGCTTAAAATTAGATGATAACTAGCCAAATTACACCACATAATGGAATGGGTAGCTTTTATAACAGCTAGCACTGAAAATTGTGTCGGTTGCTTGCTTCAACCAGGTTTCTTGGGGTAAAAAGGTGCTTCTGATTGGTGGAAAAACTGACCCAGCAAGTGACAGAGTTTCAGGTGGTTCTTTGTATTATCACATTCGGAGGCGACTCATCTGTTTTATCTGTCCCATGCTAAATTTCATCTTTCTTTTTGGGTTTTGCAGTATGGTCTTTTGATACAGAAACAGAATGCTGGTCACTTATGGAAGCAAAAGGAGACATTCCGGTATTCCATTTAACTTAGAGGATGAGAATTTACAAAGTTTTTGTGAAATTTTTTAATCAAACAAAACTGCATCTTTTTTTTTTTTTTTGATTTTTTGATTAATAGCTGAAGCGAATTCATTAAAGAGATGCAAGAATTAAGGAGGGAGAGATAAACTCTTTTATCTCTCCCAAAAACAGAATCACAATATTAAAACAGAGCCCAAAATAGATGATTCATTCCCACCCCTTGTTTAGCCAGTGCATCAGCAAAGGAGTTACCTTCTCTTTTCACCCAATGCAGATTAACTTCTATTCCTTGTGACAACCACTTAAATCTTTATTCACTAATACCCACCAACCAGCCTCCTCCTTTTGCAGCCAGCTTATAATCAGCTTTAAATCCCCTTCAGTTATCAGTTTATGGATATTCATTTCCTTGGCCTTTTGAACTCCTGTAACCACCAAAATTTCAGCCCTCAGAGAATCACCCACGTAAATAGGGCCTGAAAAACGAGCAATAATTCTTCATCATTTTTGAAAACACCTCCAATGCATGAGGGACTCGGATTTCCTTCACTACTTCCATCAAAGTTCGGTTTTATGAATCCACTAATTGGTGGAGACTAAGAAGGCCTAATGACAGCCTTGTGGGGAGCTGAAGGAGCCACTTCCTTCCACTTTCTCATCAGGTCAACAGCAGGAATATCCTCAAAACCCAGTGGACCACCCTAATAGTGATGGCCTCATCAAAGGCATCCCTACTCCTCCCTTTTTTGAAAATGTCCTCAAGTTCCTTTCTTCCCATATTATCCAACAAACTGTTGCTCTTGTACACCTCCATAATGTTCTTCCTCTCTTCTTCTAGCTAGCAAAAGTACGGGCAAACAAGCTTTGTACATTGGGCAAGGGGTTTCACCTGCACCCAATCAAAGAGAGAAACCATACCCAAATTGAAGAAACAAAGGGATAGGAGATTAATAAGTGATAGAAAGTCTCATTGTTAGCCTTACAAAGAAGACACCGGTGGGGATAAGCACCAATTAGGTCCCTTTCTTTGGAGTAAATCACAAGTACTAATTCTTTCCAAATACACTTTCTTGTAGAAACCTCCTATCCGAAGAGGAAAGAGTCCAAATGCTACTATCTCTTCTTAGAAGATCCAAGAAAACCCCTTCAAGACTATCACCATACTGTATTAAGGACTAGAAAAAAGGCACAAGTGAAAGATCCCGAAGAGGAAAGAGTCCAAATGCTATTATCTCTTCTTAGAAGATCCAAGAAAACCCCTTCAGGACCTTGGAGCAATGTTAAAACACTACTTATTTTAGAGTCACACAAGCCTCTTCTTAACCCCAAGTTCCAATCAAACTCAAATCTTGAATTGGAAGGAACCACAACCAAACATGCTCCCAACAATGGTATAAATGGAATACTTGTAAAAAAACAATGCTATAAGGGGAAGGGCATTGCTCTTTTAGGGATGATTTGCCCAACCAAACATGTTCCCAGAATTTTACAAGTTGACCAAAAAAGGCATTATACCTGATGTGTTGCAGGAAAAAAACGTAGGATGGCATGAGTGGGCCTCCAAGGAGATGCTCTTGTTGCCCAAACCAAAACTCTAGCATCCCAACCATCAGCTGCAATCCCATGAATGCTAATGATCACCTTTACCCACACTTTGTCTCTGGCAATTGGCAACCTCCATAGCCACTTACTAACCTCCAAAGCAGCTTGTTTAGCAAGGTAACATTCCTCTCCTAAATATTCCCCAATTCTAAACCACCAAACTTCGTACTTCTTTTAACCACACCCAAACTTACTTTATGGTCCTTTTTATCCTCCCTTAGCTCTTATAAGAAATCCCTCATAAACTTTTCTAGCCTTTTACTAATCTCTTTTGGAATCCTAAACACCAATAGGTAATAAACTAGCAAGTTGAGTAAAGTTGACCTAAATATTATGATCCTTCCTCCCAAAGGCAAGCAACTTCTCTTCCACGAAGCCAATCTCTTTGTAAATCTTTTATTTTTTGATGAATAATCTCATTATAAATCTTTCGATCACATGGTTCTAGAAGTTAATACCTCTTGGGTTATCCTCCAAATGTAGTCCCAAATAATTCATAGGCCATTGAGAAACCATACATCTGAAGATTTCTACTATTCTAAGATTTCTCTTTCCTCCATATTCAAACCCACAATACAACTTTTATCAAAGTTTGATTTTCATATTGGATATTTGTTCAAAGATGAGTACACTTAGGTGTATGATATTGATTATGCTGAGTTGTTTTCCGGTTCCCCCGATACAAAAATGAACTTTATTTGAGTCCTTTTGTTAGTTGCAAATCTGGATTGGGAATTGCACTAACTTTTTTCAAAGATTTTCATATTGGATATTTGTTCAAAGATGAGTACACTTAGGTGTATGGTATTGATTATGCTGAGTTGTTTTCTCTGGTAGCAAAAAATGAACTTTATTTGAGTCCCTTCATTAGTTGCAAATCTGGATTGGGAATTGCACCAACTTGATATCAAAAGTGCATTCTTGAATGGTGATCTCGAAGAGGAAGTGTACATGGTTTAGCCACAAGCTTTCCATGCTAAAGGGTAGTGAAGACAAGGTGCATAGGTTGAAGAAGTCTTTGTATGGCTTAAAATAGTCCCCTAGAGCCTAGTTCAATAGATTTCATATGGTGGTTTAGAAGATAGGAAGGATTCATGCAGTGCTAGTATGATGACACCCTTTTTTTTAAGAGGTTTTAGGAGTAGGACTGTCAAAGAGATGGTTTTGCATCAGAACTCAGAACCTAGTAGAACCAGTCTTGGACTGACAAGGAAAACAATTGAAAAACAGTCCTAGAAGTAGGGACTGTGCTAGAAAATCAGAAAAAACTAACAAGAGAAGATTAGAGAAGAAAAGAGAGAGAGAGAACTGCGGCAAGGAGAGTTAGAGGATGAGGAGTTCGAACTTAAACCTCCCTCTAACACTCTAATACCTTTTATTTAAGTTAATCTTTGATAAATTACAGAGAAGCCCTTGAGTGGGCAGAAAAATACAAAAAACGAAACATTACAGAGTATGGGCCCAGAATAAGGCCCATAACAGAGAGAAACATAACATAACATGAAGTGAAAGTCTATGGGCCATACGGCCCATCTCCTCTACACTCCCCCTCAAGCTGAGCATAGATGTTAATCATGCCCAGCTTGCCAGTGTCATGATGAAGCCTTGCCTTGGAAATGCCCTTGGTGAGAAAGTCTGCCAATTGTCCTTCAGAGGTAATGAATGGAAGACACACTTCTTCGGAGGAGACTCTTTCTCAAATAAAGTGGATCAATTTCAATATGTTTGGTTCGATCATGTTGTACCAGGTTGTGAGCAATGTTGATGGCAACCTGATTATCACAGTACAACATCATGGGTTTGCCATGATCAATCCCAAGTTCTTCCATTAAGGACCTTAGCCACAACAATTCCGAGACTCCATGTGCCATGGCTCTATACTCTGCTTCTGCGGAGGATCGGGCCACAACAGATTGTTTCTTACTCCTCCAAGAGACAACATTACCAGCCACTAGACTGCAATACCCTGAAGTAGATCTTCTATCATCAATATTTGCAGCCCAATCAGCATCAGTATAGGCTTCAAGTTTCAGATGACCATGCTTGGTAAATAAAATTCCTTTCCCTGGAGAGCCTTTCAGATAGCACAAAATCCGTTCTGCTGCTGCCATATGAGTATCTCTAGGAGCATGCATGAACTGGCTAATGCAACTGACAGCATACGCAATATCTGGTCTAGTCATGCACATGTATAGAAGCTTCCCAAGAAGTCTCTGAAAAACCCCTTTGTCTTCCAACAAAGTTCCATCCGAAGCTGAAAGTTTGTGACTCGTATCAATGGGAGTTGCAGCTGGTCTTGCACCCAGTTTTTCAGTTTCAGATAACAAATCAAGAACATATTTCCTTTGGGAAATAAGAATCCCATCCTTGGATCTGGCAACTTCTATGCCAAGGAAGTATCTCAACCCCCCCCAGATCATTGATCTCAAATTCTGTATGGAGGAAAGACTTAAGGGCCAGAATGCCTGAGGCATCATCACCAGTCACTGTAATGTCATCAACATACACAATGAGATACACTGCTAGAGATCTACTTTTCTTCACAAACAGAGTATGATCTGACCGTGTCTGAACATAGCCAAATTTAACAAGTGCAGCTCTAAATCTCTCAAACTAGGCTCTAGGAGATTGTTTGAGACCATAAAGAGATTTCTTCAATTTACATACCTTTCCTTGCATATCTTTCCCATACATCCCTGGAGGAAGATACATGTAGACCTCCTCATGTAAGTCACCATTTAGAAATGCATTCTTTACATCTAACTGATAGAGAGACCAATCAAAGTGAACTGCCAGAGATAAAAGAACCCTCACAGATGCCATCTTGGCAACAGGGGCAAAAGTCTCCAGGTAGTCAATCCCATATGTCTGTGTGTAGCCTTTTGCAACAAGTCTGGCCTTGTACCTCTCAACAGTTCCATCAGCCCTGTATTTAATGGTAAAAACCCACTTGCACCCAACTGGATCCTTTCCTTCAGGCAAATCCACCACCTCCCAAGTACCATTTGCATGTAGAGCATCCATTTCAGGCTCCATGGCATCTCTCTATTCTGGAATACCAAGAGCTTCTGAGACAGACCTAGGAATGGGGTTAGAAGCAACAGAAGAGAGATAGGCAAAGTATGAAGGAGAAATGAGGTCATAAGAAAGGTGGTTGGAAATGCAGTGTGCAGTACACTTCCGCTTCCCTTTCCTAACAGCAATGGGGACATCAAGGTCTGGGAAGGATGATTCCAAAGGAGCTGAAGCAGTACCTGTTATCTCATCTGTGATTGGGAATGTATGAGCCTCATTTGTTGTAAAGGAAACTACTTGCTCATTCCTGGATCTCTGCCTTCAATACACTTTGGGATTATGGATATGACGAAGAGGTAAAGAAATAGGGGCACTAGGACTAGAGGTATGAAGTGATTGTTCCTCCTTTGATTCATTTGGTGAGGATACAGGTTTGTCAAGAGACTCAACTGGGACAGGAAGAGGAAGAACAAAAACTTGTGACAGACTCTCCCCCTGTGGACAATGTCCTTCCTGAGAGGAACCATAAAAAGGAGAAAGTTCATCAAAGGTAACATCCATAGAGACATGTCGGGTGCCAATCTTTGGATCAAAACAACAATAACCCTTTTGTGTGGGGGAGTAACCAAGGAATATGCATTTGTGGGCTTTTGATTCAAACTTATGTCTCTGCACACTTGGAATGTGAACATAGCAGGTACGACCAAACACACGAAGAGGAATTGGGAAGAGATCCTTGTCTGGATGAAGAAGACAAAAGGGGGATTTAAACCCTAAAACCCTGGATGGCATACGGTTTATGAGATAGGTAGCAGTAAGTACAACATCACTCCAAAATCTTGTGGGAACATGTGAGGCAAACAAAAGGCTCCTTGCAACTTCAACAATATGTCTATTTTTTCTCTCAGCAACTCCATTTTGTTCAGGGGTTCTAACATAGGAGCTTTGATGAATAACCCCCATGTCAGAGAGATACAAGGATAAACTCTTCTCAAAATACTCTTTTGCATCGTCAGATCTGAAAACCTTAATTCTGGTATCGAATTGAGTTAAAACAAGCTCATGAAATTGCCTCACAAGTCTTGGGACTTCATCCCGGGATTTCATCAAGTATATCCAAGTGAATCTAGAAAAGTCATCAATAAACAAGATAAAATATCTGTAACCCCCCATAGAGGATAAGTGGTAAGGCCCCCACACATCAGAGTGCACAATATGAAAAAGAAAAGATGATCTTTTATTGCTCACAGGGTAATTTTTTCTACAATGCTTTGACAACTGACAGGACTCAAATTGAGACTGGACACACTGACTCCCTTAAATAGTTTTGGAAACAAATGGCTTAAAGCAGAAACAAGTAAATGACCCAACCGACAGTGACTCAACATAATTTGACTAACAGACTCTGAAAAAGTAGAACCAAAAGCAACATTCTTGGGATGATCAAAGCATTGGCCAGGGGTGTCGAGCAAGTATATTCCATTCGCTTCATGGCCACTCCCAATCACCTTCTGAGACTTCAGGTCCTGAAACACACAGTGAGAAGGGAAAAATGTTACACAACAATTCAATGACTTGGTCAGGCTACTTACAGATAATAAGTTGATATTTAATTTAGGCACATGGAGAGTGGAAGATAAGAGTAAGGAGTCTATAGCCTTGACAGTTCCCTTGCTAGAAATAGGGGCAAGAGAACCATTAACTAAGGTGATTTTGTCACGTCCAGGAAGTAAATCATATGAAACAAACAAAGTGGAAATGTTGGTCATGTGATCAGAAGCACCTGAGTCTATGATCCAAGGGGTTTTGTGATTACCTGAGGTGGATGCATGGTTAGCGGAAGCCCTTATACCTGAGTGAGCAAATGCAATAGTGGCTGGACTTTCAGAAGGGATGGATGATGAAGATACACCTTCAAGCTGACTGATCATCTTTCCAAACTTCTCATATTCAGCTTTCATGGCTGCCAACTGTGCACTGGTAGACTCAACCTCTGTATCTGTGCTTGTGGCTGCATGTGCACTTCCTGCCTTTCTATTATCATTCTTCTTCTGGAATCTGATAGGTATAAGATTGGGATGCAATTTCCAACACTTGTCATTTGTGTGTTTCGGCTTCTTACAATATTCACACACCACCTCCTTCCTTCCTGTGCCATTGTGAGCTCCTGTAACCCCTTTGGGTTTAATTCCCATATTTGCAAAATGATCATTGATACCGACTCCTTGAACCTGCACTTGCCTCCTATTTTCTTCACTACTGTCCAAAGTATATGCTTTGGACAAGATGTTTTGCTTTGTAATGTCGTATTCAGAGTTCAGCCCTGTCAAGAACTCAAAGACCCTATTCCTTTCAACCAATTTCCTGTAGTTTTCAGCATCCTTGGGGGTATCCCATGTCACAACCTCTATCAAATCAATCTTTTGCCATAGAGATTTCAGGGTTGAGAAGTATGCTGCAAGTGACTTTTCCCCCTGCCTTAGATTCTTCACATCACTTCTCAATTTGTAGGCTCTAGCAACATTCAACTTCTGGGAGTAAGTTTCTGCAACACTATCCTAGATTTCTTTAGCCGAGTTCATCCACAAGTAATGTTGGCTAATCTGTGGCTACATTGAGTTCACAAGCCACCCAATCACTGTATAATTCTCCAGCACCCATTTCTCATAGGAGGGATCCTCCTCTGGGGGAGCTTTCTTGCTCCCAGAGATAAACCCCCACTTTCCTCTACTGCAAATATGAATTTTTACGGATTGTGATCAGGCCAAATAATTGGTTCCATCCAATTTAACTGTAATTACAACCAACAAGGAATCAGTTGTAGTTCCCGAATTATGTCCATATTCAGCAGTGCTCTTGTTCTCAATTTCTGAGTAGTCCATTATGTAACAGTTTCAATTAGGGTTTCGACAAGCCTTTAAAAGTGATCTGACTTCAAAGAACTCAGATAGAGTTGAAGTAATAGCAAACACAGAAACACACAAACTCAGTTCAGAACTGACAGCCGTGAGAACCAAGTTCGGTGGCAGCACTTTCAAAGAGAAGAAACCCTGGTTCAGCCCTCAAGGAACAATCAACAAGCCTCCAAACAATATATATTCTTGGTTCCCAACAATAATTTCCCAAGGAGAACAAAGAAAACAGTCCACAGTACCTAAGAGGACCTTTTACAAACACTATGCATGCAACGGTCAACACTTCACTGTTAACAAGCAGAAATCACTTCAAGAACACTTTGTCTAGGTCCAAGAAACAGCTGAACTAAAGTAGAGGCTTGTACCACTTAATTTAAATTAGTTTTCAGCAGTTTGGAAGCCCAAAAAACAGCCGAACAATACTTCTAGAATAACCCAGAAATCAGTCCAGCAACAGTGGGCCGAATGGAGGTGTGCTTTGAATGCTTTAACAGTCCTCCCAAATAACAAAAAATAACTCAACAAAGAACTTGAGAAAACAACTTACAGTATCTCTGATTTGAACTTCAAACCAGGCCAAACTCTTTGCTCTTTGAGCTAGCTTCGAAAACCCTTTTCTCTGATTTCAAATTAGGCTGAAAAAAAACTTGCTCTCTGATTCCTCCTGGTCACTGAACCCTTCTCCAAGTGTATAGAAACTTGGGCACCCTCCAATGACCTCCAAGAACCAGGTGAATGACTGCAAACATTCAGCCCTAGAACTTCCTCATGCAGTTGGCTGAACTAGAACCACATGAGGGACACGCCAAGTAACGACCCGCTCTGATACCAAGTTGAAAAACAGTCCTAGAAGTAGGGACTGTGCTAGAAAACCAGAAAAAACTAACAAGAGAAGATTAGAGAAGAAAAGAGAGAGAGAGAATTGCGGCAAGGAGAGTTAGAGGATGAGGAGTTCGAACTTAAACCTCCCTCTAACAGTCTAATACCTTTTATTTAAGTTAATCTTTGATAAATTACAGAGAAGCCCTTGAGTGGGTAGAAAAATACAAAAAACAGAACATTACAGAGTATGGGCCCAGAATAAGGCCCATAACAGAGAGAAACATAACATAACATGAAGTGACAGTCTATGGGCCATTCGCCCCATCTCCTCTACAAAAACCATGGACCTGGTACCAACCCAGACCCTATAGGGTCTGTACTTTTGGAACCAGAACCGAATTGATTGGTTCTTGAGACAATTGGGTCCAACTTGATGGACCCAATTATAACTCGACAAAAATGAAGAGAACACCTATGCAGTCTTGTAGATGGATGGTGGGAGATGAACATACTTGTGAGGAGAAAACAACGGTGAGAGACGGATAGACGAATGATGAGAAATGGATGGATGATGGATGAAACCCTTAAAAAATAAGAAGACATGAAGATATCAATTGGCATGACCTGTGGAGATTGGGGAGAGAACGTACTAATGAGAGGAAGCGACGCCAAGAGAAGAGAGATAAACGAACAACGAGAGAGGTTAGATTGGATGGATGGACGGATGGATGAATGGTATATTCAGTTTCCGGTGATCAAGTTCACTGCTCAGTGCTCATTGGTTCAAGAAGCTGTAGCTGGCAGCCCCTTCTTTTGTTATTGCAACGGAGAAGAAAAGAAATGCTCATTAGTTGAAACCCTACCAAAATGACCATTTTGGACATATCTTACTTAAATACTACATCATATGTAATCTATTAAAATTATTAAATACTATATATATTTAATATATAATTACTATATGCCTTAGGGCGGGTTCTAATCAGTTCAGGATAGGGTGGACCCGGTATCGACCTGATAATAATCGGGACAAGAAATTAGGTTTTGGAACCGACCCATTGGGACAAATGTTGGAACCAGAATTGATCTTATTGGTTTAAGTCCATTGGGTCTGTCGGGTGATCGGATTAGACTCGACTGATTGACAACCCTAGGGAGAAGGTGGTTGTGTTGATAGTATATGTGGATGACATCATCATCATTTATCACGAGAAATTGGAGTTTTGAAATACAAAAATTAAAATAAATTTTGGCTACCCAATTTAAAATGGAGCTGAGGTTGCTCGTTCACAAAATGGTATCTTTGTTTCTTAAAGGAAGTACATCCTAGGTCTCCTACAAAATACAGACAAACTTGGTGCAAAGCCTACTGATACCCCTATTGATATCAGTCGTAGATTGCGTGATTGTGGTGGAGAACCTGTGAAGGATGTGAGACAATTTCAAAGGTTAGTAGGAAGATTGTTTGTCTCTAACACGCCTTGATATTGCTCATGCTATCAGGGTTTTTAGTTAGTTCATGCATTCACCTAAGATACCACACTTGAGTACTTAGATATTTGAAGAAGTATCTGCCCAGGAACCGGGTTCTTGTTTAGAAAGCATGGTCACCAGTCACCTAAAAGTGGAGGCGTATAAAGATACTGGCTGGGAAGGTACAGTGGATGACAGGTAGTCTACCAATTGTAGTGGCAAGAGGCAAAGTGTAGTGGCAAGGTCAAGTGCTGAAGCTGAATATAAGGCTATGGCACATGGGGTTGCTGAAGTGCTTTGGATAAAGAACTTATTGGGAGAGTTAGGGTTTGGTGTTGACAACCCTATGTCTCTCTATTGTGACAAAAAGGCAGCTATAAATATTGCAGCTAATCCTATCCTCCATGATGGAACAAAAGCATATTGAAGTGGACAAGCATTTTATAAGGAAGCTGGAGAAAGGTGAAGTCTGCACTCCTTATGTCAACTCAAAGGATCAACTTGCATATGTTTATCAAGGGGCTTTAGTATTTGCAGCACAATGTGCTTTGTGACAAGTCAGACATACACAACCCAACTTGAGGGGGAGTGTTGTTAATTGACTGTTAGTTCTTTTAGTTACTTAGGTTGTACCACAGGGGTTTTCTTTACTTAGCTTTGTGACAAGTGTCCTTTCTATTCTTTACTGTTTCTGGATAGGAAACACTTTGTTTCTGCAAATATGGTCTGTTTCTCATTGAACAAACCATAGTTCCTTGTACTTTTTTTTTTTTTCATTTTTCTGTCTCTTGCAAATATTCTAATACTGAAAAATCATTGCCTTCTCTACTTATAAAGTAGTTTTTTGGCATGCAATTTCTCTTTTGCTCTATTAAATACTTATTTTATTGCAATGTTTTGTTTCAAATATGAGTCCAACTTGGGTGTATTTCGAATGTTTTCTGCATGTTAAATAAAAAAATCAACCAATCATGTTAAAGACATCGCATGGTCTATTTACTTTTCATTGTTTCATGTTACAGAAGGCATACTTACCGTTTTAAGACTTTTAAGAATGTCAAGATGTCAGTGATGTGTCACTTTATCACTGGTGTGTTCATGTTTGTGTTATATTACAACAATTTCCATAGAATGCACCATAGATTTTGCCTTCAAATATTTGCAATTATCACATTTAAAATGATTGCCTTTTCAATATGAAATTCATTGTTTTTTAGTAAAGTGTATTGCTATTTTTCAATTTTTTTTTTCATGTAAAGTTCTATCTTGTAGATGGGTATCTACGTGATTACATGCTTCATTGTTGCCTAGAATCATATATATGCACCTTGAAACTAAACTAACTATGTTGATATTTAAAGTCACTAACGATCTACATGTTCAAAATTTCAATACAGTAGGGTGTATCATATCGTATTGGCGGCTTTTTTTTGTGGCAGTTCATCAAAACACCTTTATTAAGCCATATTCAAAAAGCTGTTTTTTATATATGTTAAATACCATTAATATTGACTCCCTGTGAAAGCATGAGAGTAGAAAAATTAAATAAAAAAGTTTTCATTCACCTGAAAACTTGCGTGGGGATGACCACTGTAGGGGAGAAGGAAGATGCTTAGCATGAAAGGGTCTGGCTTTATTTTGAATTCCTAAAAGCCTTTACATGTTTTCTACATCCCCCCTGCAGTCCTGCACACGCACGCCTACCCCAGTAATGTTCACTTCTCATGTTCTTCATCTAAGAAAAGAAGAGGCTTCGATAAACCATTGCCCTGTTTGTATGCCCTCTAAGGCTTTCAATTATCCTGATCTCTATTGTATTCTACAAAGCAATTTCTTTTGTGGCTCCCTATTTAAACTCTTAAAAAGACATCATCTTTGACTTGCTGTAATTCCTAGCATTAGTTTGTGAGGAAAATACAAAAAGAAGGATTAAGGTACATGTATTCCTTTTATGTATTTCCTGCATATGAAGTGACCAAATATGTGATTCAGTGCATAGTTTCTGATAATTTTTGATATTTCCCACATGTAGACTGATCTTACTTTTTCATAACATCATGATGGGTGACATTATCATTGTTGAGTTCACACGTTTTGGCAATGTGTCATTGCTGGGGAAGAATATATGTCAATCCTCAATACCATGATATGTTGGCTCTCTCTGATCTTACTGTATGTAGAACCGTGTAGCTTCATTGATTGAAAGATTGAAAGTAAAGGGTCTGTAACATTTTGATATTGAAAGATGGCAGTTAAAATTGACATGCAATGTAGGTTGCTCGTAGTGGGCATACTGTGGTCAGAGCAGGTTCTGTTTTGATCCTGTTTGGGGGTGAAGATTCCAAAAGAAGGAAATTAAATGATCTCCATATGTTTGATCTAAAGTCTCTGATGTGGCTCCCGCTTCATTGCACGTAAGTATCTCTCATTATATGATATGAATCGCTTGCTACTGGTTTCCATAAAAAGCCCCCCTTGAAGTGCTTGCAGAGGGATGTATCTTCTGTGTTGGTCAAATTGGAGCTTCCCATTACCTTTTTGAGTATCATTTTCAGTTTTGTTTCATGGTTAAATATAATACAAAAAATACTATTTGTGCTGTTTAAATATGGAACTCTTATGCGTATGCAGAGGAACAGGACCGTCTGCAAGATCCAATCATGTGGCTGCTCTTTATGATGACAGAATCCTCTACATTTTTGGAGGGTCATCGAAATCTAGTACTCTGAATGACTTGTACTCGCTTGATTTTGAAACAGTATGTTTACTTGAGCAGTTTTTGCTTTTGATTTTCTTGACAAGATTGTCTTTCACAATCATATGGCATTTCTTTTAACAGCTGATAAAGTGGATCTTGGTCTGTTACAAGATTCTAATATAGTAGTTTTAATTTTGTCAGATGATATGGTCAAGGATTAAACTTCGAGGTTTCCACCCATCACCTAGAGCTGGTTGCTGTGGAGTTTTATGTGGAACTAACTGGTATATCGCTGGGGGTGGAAGCAGGAAAAAACGTATGCATCAAAACTGAAGGCATATTATAGACTTATGTTTGCTTGCCGTGAGTTCATCATTTGTGGTTTCTCTGTCTGTTTATTGAGGAATGTTAGTAAAGAGTAAGTTTTTGCAACTTTATCCTGTAGCAAGGCAGGACCCATGAAAAGGCATATGTCCAACTTTGTCTTGTAGAAAAGTTTTCAAGAATTGCATAAACTTGTTGTTTATTGGTATTCATCTTGTTTATTTCTGATTTTTGTGACCTTGGAGGGTTGAATCTTCTAGCTACATTGACCCTCTAATTGGTTGATGTGCCTACTTTATCACTTGGCATGTAGCCAACCCCATATAGCTTGGATAAAACTTTATTGAATTGAGTTGATTATGACTTGATGAATTGAAGAAGTATGGATGATGGAAGGATAAACTCCATCTTCCTTGTGTTAATTAGTGTTGTAAGGTGTTTTTTATTATGTGTTTCAGGCGCAGGGGAGTGGTCTTTTGTAATTTTTCTGGACCTCTCTGTAATATTTATGTTTATTAATATAAAAGAGGTCCGAGGGGTCCTTTCTCTGCACGAACTAGATTCAAAATCCTCACATCCTGCTGTCTTTTTCTCTTCTCTTCTCTTTTATTTATTTTTTCTTCCTCACATCCTGAGGTCAGAGGGGTCCTTTATCTGTGACAGATTACAATTAGCATCAAATTCCATTGGACTATTGACCAAATTGTCATTAGATTAGCCAAGATGCTTAGATCTTTGAAATACTTTTTCTAGTTTGCAAGATAACCTCTTACGACATAATGAACCTCCAACCAATAAAAATAAGTGGGCCCAGGTCCTTCATCTTAAAAGTTTGACTTGGAAGCAATTTCAGACACAGTATATCAGGGAACTCTTTGTGCTAATTTGGCTTGACAGTTGATGTTAAAATGGGGAGGAACATGCATTTTGAGGTCATTGCTGCATGGGTTGTTGGTGTTTATTGTGCTGATGGTCAACAACCCTGAAAGTTGCTTGTCTTAACACAATAACACTATGCAGTGGCCATGGAGGTGTTATCCATGTCAACCTCTGTCAGCCTCTTAGAGAGGACCGTGAGAACAAGCAAATATCATTATGTGGTCTTCATGTTACAGTGGCACAAAATGCTCTGAAAAAGTGCACCAATGTCAGGTGGGGGTGTGGTGATAAAAAAATCTGTGATGACTCTCCCCTCTTGGCTTGCAGTTCACAAGGCCTTCAACCACCGGGCTATTTTGATTATGATACTTTATTTTTATAATATTCTTGGAAGGAAGAACTGACTGTCATGTTAAAATTTTAAAAGGTGTATTTCTCCTTGTATAGTTTCTGACTGTGCAGGAGCTATACATGTAAATGTTTATGAAATGATTAATACAATACATTACTCTTTCAGAAGGTGTTAATTCAACCAACTTGGCTATTTACCATAAAAAAAAGAATAAAGAAATTTTATGTTAAATTTCATGTAAGGCTTTAAGCTCAAACTGTCCCACCTAGGTTGGGTTGGGATCATCTAAGGGGGTTTCTGGTCCATGTTTTTTCCCCTGTGGTTGTGAAGCACTAAACAGCTTTTGGGGGTTTGTTGGGCAGATTCTGTGATTCCAGGACCACAAATCCCATGGTCCTGTAATTATCTCCCTGCTTTATGGTACTAACAAGCTTTTTTCATGTGTTATATAATAATGCCCAGGTGGCAAGTTGCTTGGCCCACAGCCAAACTCATGCAAGCATGATACCCTCTTTTGGGTTTGCATGATTCAAAAAACTAAAAGCAATAGGCTATAGAATTACCACCAAATGGGCTGCATGGTTACAAAAGCCACTTTTTTGCAACTTTGACAAAAGTGGGGCCCAGTTGTTTCAACCATACTGCAGGTTTCCTTATGAACAAACCAAATGCCACCTAAATTCAAAGTAACTTTGGGGTGATTTTCACCTTTGTCATGTTAAGGAATTCTGTTTTTTTGGTTTGGCTTTGGTTGGTCATAACCGAAGTCCTCACAAGCAATGTTCAAAATTTTGAATCGTATCGTATCAGCAGCTCATTGATACGCCCTTTTAAGGCATTTTTCAAAAGTCTTATTCTAGATGTTAAATACCATTAATATCAGCCCCCTGGGAAAGTATGAGTAAAATTAAAAAAAGAAAGTTTTCCATTCACCTGAAACACCTGATACACATGTTTGTGTGTATCAGGTGTATTGATACTTCGAAACTTGCTCAGAAGAAACTGCACCTATACATACTGATAATGAATCTCTCTCTCTCTCTCTCTCTCTCTATCTCTCTATCTCTCTCAGGGCATGCTGAAACCTTGGTCTTTGATGTGCTAAAAGTTGAATGGTCTGTAGCTGTGGCATCACCGTCTTCTTCTATTACTGCCAACAAAGTAAGCCATGTTGGTTGACTATTTAATGTGTTCTTTTATGATATTGTTTCTTCTATTCTTTTTCTGATGATACTACTTTGTACTTCTACTAAGTCTCAGACTACATTTCATTTTCCTATTGTACTAGTTTCTGTCTCTTTGGCTTTAGATGCTTGACTTGTGACTTCCAAGTTTCAATCCCTTTTATTTGTTTTGATTCGTGGATAGCAGAAACAATGACCTGGTGGTGAATAACCTATCAACTTGGTCTGTATTGTTTAAAAAATTTTAGGTCAACATAGCAGTCTTCTACCAGTTCTTAATCAAGAGGCTTACTACTGCCTATCATCCCAGGTCAATGAAGCTTCTATTCTCATTGTCAAGAAATGAGAAAGTGTTCTTTAATCAATGGGTTTTTCATGTCTGTACAGCATGACTATTGCAATTTTCAAATTCAGTTAGGGGAGTTTCAGATAAGTTTATTTTTGTTGGGAATTGAACCTGTAGCCTTGCATATGAAGGCCATAAGGATATCTGCCTTCGCACGCTCAAGAAAGGATGCACGTTGTCAAATATCCATATTTTATTTAGTGTCTTTTTGAAAAGATTTGAAGGAAAGTTGAAAGGGTGATAGTAAAATGGGCCTCCAACAACCGTTTTTGTTTTTTTCTGTTGTTTGGTCCTTGGGCCTCTTCCTCTGTAGCCTCTTTCCTATTTTTAATGATTTTCATTTTTCAAAAAGAAAGAAAAAAACAAAAAGGCTTCTGTGGATGTGCACATTGATACTTATCTAAATAATGAGTAGAAGGTGGTAAATTCACCTCTTCCATCAGCAAGGTGAGAATGACTTTGAATGGAGAAACTTGTGGGGCATTGGTTGAGATGAGTATTGATGTTGGGGAAGTGTGGTTCGGGCATCTGCAAAGAAGACCATCTACAGCACTTGTAAGAAGTGATCTCTTAGAAGTTTTAGGGGCTAGAAGAGATAGGGGCAGGCCAGAAAGGACTTGGGTTGAAGTAGTAAGAAAAGGACATGGGCATGATTCAGATAACCAACCCATATAGTTGGGACAAAGCCTAGATGATGGTGATAGTAAATCCAGGCTGGGCCAGGCCTGGCTTAGATAAAAACTGTGTACAGGCTCGGAAATTTCTGCGCCAGAAATGCCTAGCAATACAAATCCAAAAAAAAGCTGATATTCATGGCATTATTGACACATCATGAGGAAAGTATGACATCTGGCCAGAGAATTGAGGACAATTGTTACCTAAGTTCAAACACTAGCAAATAGTTGGTTGATGCAGTGGCCACACAAAGTGTTAACAGGAATGATTTCTTTTGCAGGAGTATCCCCAATGGTTGTATGTAACATGAAAGAAACTGGTTTAGGTAGTAAGGGCTAGCCTAAAACTTATTGGGTGATTGGCAAATATCTATTTGTACATCATTCTTTATATCATACATTAATAAAACTTGGATTGTAAACCATTAAAAAAAATTGACATAAAGTCGGCAAGAAGTTGGGATTGTTTTTTTTTTTTTTTGGTAATTAGTTGGGATTGTTCTTTTTTGGTGGTGAAGAATTTTCGAGGACAGTATTTTTGGAATTAGAAGAAAGGGATAAAAGCATAGATTTATCAATCTAATTTGTTGATCGATATAATTTCAATTGCAATGGGGATGTTAGAAGTTTTTCATAGGGTTGCAGGTTCTGTGGTAGGTTGGAGAAGTTAAATTTAAAGGAGTCAAGAATGTATAGGATTAGGGGAAGACTGGTAGATGAAGCGAAGTGATTGCTCTTAGGTGATCACATCTTGGGAATGCTGATAACTGGTGTTGTTAGATAGTGGACAGTGTGCTTTTTCCCTTTTTCCCCTCAGTTGATTTCTTATCACTTGTTCCTGTATTCTACTGTTTTCTTCTTTTAATGGAGTGGATGGTGTGCTTGAATGCAAAGGTGTTCTGATCTAACACTTCATCTGAAACTGTTTCCTTTCTTGTGGTGTTCATTTGTAGTCAGTATAGAATAAACAACATAACCAGTGAGAAACAGGAAAATTTGATCTGCAAAGTTCTAAAGCAACCAAGTTGGTTCAACTATTCTGGAGGTTGAGGTGGACTCTGAAGTAATGGTTGGGTGGATGGAGATAGAGGTGAGGACCTTTGGAGCCTTCATTGTCTGATAAAGGATGTTAGATTTTTGGCTATCAGAGTGAGTATCTTGTTCAGATGAGTATGAAGATATGCCAACTAACTGACATCTTAATTAGAGGTCTATGGTGGAGAGAACCGTACATGGTGTTGGTTCTTCTGGGTTAGATTATGGAGTGTGTTGAGTTTCATGACTGTCATATTTGGGGTGGTCTGGTTCAGCCTTAGTCCTGGTCAGGGAGGTCTTTATTTGCTGCCTTTATTTTACTATCTTTTGTTATCCTGAATTATTAAGAGATCTTGTCAATCTTGCTGTAGATTAAGAAAAATTCAAATTGCCATCTGAACATCCATAGAAGCAGCTCTATTTTTGCGTTTTTCTTATAGTTGTTATTCTAAATTTGGTTATACTTAGTTACTAACCCTTGTTTTATCATTGTTGTTCTATTGGGCATGCACATATATCTCAAAGACATGTATTGTTTTTTTTGTATTTTTTGGCATAATTGTTTTGTATTCCTTGTACAGGGATTTAGTTTAGTTCTTGTGCAGCACAAGGAAAAGGTTTTTCTTGTTGCATTTGGGGGATCCAAAAAAGAGCCATCAAACCAGGTTGAAGAAGAAACAATCTTTTCTCATTTTCTTGCATACATAAATTAATTTCACCGCTGATCTTATTTTTGTATTTACCACTTGCACTGTTGCACAGGTAGAAGTATTGATGATGGAAAAGAATGAAGAACATGTGGACAGGCGATCTACACCTGATAAAGGGTTAGGCCAAATTCTGTTCCAGAATTGCACAAATGTCACAGGGTTAGCTGCTCAATTTAGTGGTGTTCCTTCATGCCCAGTTGGTTCTGTTGCCAGACAAAATTTGGCGTCTGCATTGGAGCATCATGGCTCTGGCAGGAAATCTATTTCAGATTGCTTACTTGACACAAATCCTACCTCTGGCAATGTATCACTTCGTAAGCAATTTCATAATGAGGAAGAATGCAATACATCTCTCAAAATACTGAAAAATATTGAAGATGAAAATTCTTCCTCACAGGTAAATCACGTGAAGTTTGCTCCTATGATATTGCCTACTAAGTTTCTGTTAACCATAACCCTTGCTATCCAAGGAAGGGCACAAAAACTATATGCTGCACTCCATGATCTTGAATCTATTGTGTTGTGTTTTTTGGTCCTAATTCTTGTGATCTGCATGAATGTTAGTATCTTTGAGTTCATTTTCTACACTGTAATTTGTATGTCGTGAATGTGTAACTAGACTAAATTTTTGGTTAAAGAGGAAATAATTTAGGGGTGCAACTTGGGTTGGGGTTGTACACAGAAATTGTTAAATTTTCAATGGGTCTGAACCTAACCTGAACCCAATGTAGTTGAAATTCTTCAAGTTGGGCAACCTAGGAAATTTACTCTAAACTAGGGTTCTGTAGTGCGGAAACAATTTCCTACCCCTGTATTAAAACTCCAGTGTTTTTGACAAGCTTGACTAGGGTTAGGGGTGATCATGAGCTGGGCCGAATTCTGGGCCTATGATTTTTTTATAAAATACTAAATATATATAATATTTTATATTATGTCTTGTGGTATATGTATAAAATTTATTTTATAAATTATATAATATAAATTATTATATATAATATGTATTATATGTGCCATATTATAATACTTATATATAAAATATAAAATGAAACATAAAATAATGTTTGGGGTGATCATGAGCTGGGCCGAATTCTGGGCCTATGATTTTTTTATAAAATACCAAATATATATAATATTTTATATTATGTCTTGTGGTATATGTATAAAATTTATTTTATAAATTATATAATATAAATTATTATATATAATATGTATTATATGTGCCATATTATAATACTTATATATAAAATATAAAATGAAACATAAAATAATGTATATTATATACATAAATAATATATAAATATGTGGCTGAGGCCTGACCTCAAAGTTTGTGTGCCCGGGCTGAGCTGAAATGATTCACCCCCAACTAGGATGGCCTGGGGGGCATCAAGGAATGTGATGTTTCACCAGATGTTAGTCCCCAAACTTGATATGGTTGCTTTTGCTTGTCTATACATTCCCTATACTGTATTTCTGAGTAACCTTCAATGAGTGTGGTTGAATTGCGCACTCCTTCATGTATGGTATATTATTTTAGACCTTATTGCCATGCCATATGATGGGGGTTATATTCTCTTGTTATTTAGAAATAATAACGATAGTCCCATGCAATGGAGCAGAGAACCAAGGTATTGGATATGGGAGTTCAGACTGATATTGCCGGACTTATGAGCTCTGCAGAGGAAACACCATTTGTCTTCGATTCTGAAAACACAAGACCCCTCCAGAAGCAAGCAAATGTAAACCTTCTCTCTGAAAGTGATGAGATTGCAATCCCAGAAACTGATGGTAAATCAGCTCCTTCAAATGTCTATCAATTGTATGATTCAAAAATTGCTGCCCTGGTAAGGAAGAATGGAATTCTAGAAGCGCAGTTGGCGGCTTCATTGGCAGGCCGTGAAGCTGCAGAGAAAAACTTATCTTCTGTCATTAAGAGTCGTCAGGACATAGAGAAAAAGCTGGCCGACACAATGAAGGAGATGGAAATGCTAAAAGAGAAACTAGCAGGTGTTGAACTTGCACAAGAAGATGCCAACAGCCTATCAAACATTGTCCACTCAGACAATGTGCGACTTGAGCATGATGTAGCTTTCCTCAAGGCAGTTTTGGATGACACACAAAAGGTGTGATATCAATTTTATTTGTGAAGTCTTTAACTTAATGACTCGTGTTTTATGAAGTTAACACCTAAATAACGGCACTATTTGTTGTCATCTGGGATATGTAGGAGCTGCATTCAACCAGGGGAGTTCTTGCAGGAGAAAGAGCAAGAGCATTCCAGTTACAGGTATGCCCTCAGTTCTAGTTTACGTATATTGCATGCAATAATCTTTTTGATTATTGTGGTCCATTTTCCTGGCTACTGAGAAGGGTTGGTGCTGGAATGGCTCAATAATGAATGGGGTCTGATAGGCACAGCCAAGTATGTACTATGTACCAATGTCTTAATTCCTTTCACCTAAACCAAGCCAGAGTGGACCAGGTATCCATTTGTAACCCAGTGTCCAGCAATTGAGACTTTGTCTTCTTTGATTGTTATTTATTCCATAGGTATGTTAACTAGTTGATAATTTGAGGCCTTGGAATCTCAGTTGCATCCACTTTACATGCTCAGGTAGAAGTATTTCATCTCAAACAAAGATTGCAGTCTGTTGAGAACCGAGCACCGACACCCAGGAAACCATTTCACATGTAGAGTTCGGATACTGATTCCCACTTATTCAACCTACCAAATTGCAGCCTGCTCATTTTCTATTAGCAGAACGCACATGTATATCTCCTGCATAACAATTTATCTGCATCTTCTTGTAGGGATTAACTTGTATATATGCAAAATCTTCCTTGTACTCTTTTCTGTTCATTGAGGATTTATTTGTGAAACTTGTCTTTGGTTCTCTATTTAGTCTATTTAGATCTTCCTAACTACAGAATGATGAAATTTTCGCAATATCTGGTCCTCTAGAAAAACCAAAATTACAGATTCCCACTTAGGTTCTTTTTTTTTCCTCTTTCGTTTGGAGGGGGAGACACTTAGATTGCTTGCAAGGTTACTCCAACCTGTGGATGGGTAGGAGGGGATTCAAAGGTTCGTTAGATAATTAGTTAGATCTTCAGCCAAAGTATGAAAACCTAGTTCAGGTGGGTCCATGGATGATAGATTAGCTACTGCTTTGTCAAATTCTGTTCCCATATGATCAGAATTTGACGGGTATGATTCAACTCAAGTTCAAATGAACGAATTGTGGATCTAGATACATTGGATTTTACTCCATCAATTTGCAATTCTAAATAATATCCACTTAAGTAAACAATTAAGGAAATTCAATAGTTGATTATTTGATTTCAAAATAAAAAATCTGTATCTCTAATTCTATACTAATAAAAGTGTGAATAGGGTGATTTTTCAGGAATTTTCATTCGACAAATTATCCTTAAAGGCTGCGTTTGAAATTGGTTTTAAATGCCATCGGTGTAAAAGTACACTGATGATGTTTTACACCGAACCGTGAGGAAGTGACTTTGAAAAGCATGATGTGAAAGTGTAAAGTTTTATATTGGTTTTATTGATGTAGTATTTACACCGATAATTGATGTAAAATTTTACGTTTGATGAGGTTTTGCATCGATTTACAACAAAATTTCACTCCATTCAAATGCCAACAAATCTACACTGGAGTGGAGTCTTACATCAATATTCATTTACACTCCATCCAAACGTTGATAGAACTGAACTGGTGTAAACTTTTAGATTGTTCTTCATTTACACTTCAACAAAGTAACATAATTTAGTTAATATTATAATAATTTTAAATAAAAGGGCTATTAAAAAGTAGCTCCAATCCAATGATCATATCCTTTTATTTTGAGGTATTTTGATTTCTCACTAATAAATTATACTAATTAAATTGATATTTAATAATTTTAACAATACACAGCTTTTGTATTTAAAATTGACATGAAAATGAAATCATCATTCAATTCAAATGGCATGTAAGTGTTAAAATCATTGGATTAAATGGGTCAGCCCAGGGTGTCATATTTATCATATTAAAAAATAAGTATGATAAATAAGAAGAATTATTTATTGATTATTAAAAAATAAGTATGATAAATAAGAAGAATTATTTATTGATTATTGAAATGAAATGTAAAATTGAAAAACTACCGAAAACATAGTTTTTAAGGTGCCAAGGCGAGGCTAGGCGACAGGGGGGGCACCTTGTCACCCAGGTGATGGATTTTTTTTTTTTTTTTTTTTTTTTTATGTTAAAAGCATAGATCCTAGGGTAGTTCCCTAGGTACCATAATCATATTTCTTTAATAATTATTCATTATTTTCATAAGAAAAGTATAGATTTTATATTAAAGTATAGAAAACCAACATATTCATAAGAAGAAAATGAAGAAGGAAAATAAAATTCAAAAAATATAGGGGCTGAACCCTTATTTCTGTTATAGGAAAAGAAGAAAATAAAAAAATATTGGTAGTAGTAGTAGTAGAAGAAGAAGAATATATGCAAGAGGAAAATGTGCTGATTATAAAAAATTTTAAGTTCTTCCTTACTTCTTGGTTTAGGTTTTCAAGTTTTTGAGGGTTCAATACAACATTTAGCAATGTTTGTGTTGATTAAACCCTAATAAATAAGAAAATAATAAAAATAAATTAGTATGTAAGCACATAAAATGATCATTTTAGTTTAATAATGTCTATTTTATAGTTATAATCTCAAAAGAATGAATAAAAAAATATTTTATAGTAGGAAGTGGACAACTGATTGGCGATTAGGCGAGGCGAGCCTCAAAGGGCGCCTTGTCGCCTAGGCATCGCCTTGACAACTATGACCCCAAAACAAAACCATTTTCATATTCAAGTGGTGGATTAATGGTTTAACCTTTTAGACTAAATGGGTAAAATAAAAATTTTAAAAAAGATAATAGCATAGATTTATTGAAAAATATAGGAATTTTTAATAAAATAAATTATATCTATCATGCCAAAAAAATAAGTGTGATAAATAAAGTTATTTTTTAATGATGGAAATAGAA
This sequence comes from Nelumbo lutea, assembly GCF_056320005.1. NCBI lineage: Eukaryota > Viridiplantae > Streptophyta > Magnoliopsida > Proteales > Nelumbonaceae > Nelumbo > Nelumbo lutea. Next base: position 106,237,128 of record NC_142686.1, read on the forward strand.
TAGAAAAGTTAAAGTAACTCAAAAAAGAAAACTATTTTTTAAGTAGTGGTCAATGGTCTATAGGGGTCTACTTAGGTGAACCCGACTTGAGCTTGTACTAACTTACGTTACAATTTAAGACAAGCAAGGCTTGGATTTCTAGTCCTTCGGTTTGGTGGGCTCAAAAGTCTGGCCTTTTCTATTTTTTGGATTGTGCTTGAACCTAGCCTAACTATGTACAAATAGAAACATATTTGCATATATACATATGTATATGCATATATAAACACACATATTATGCCAAATTATAGTATGGGATGATTTAGCAACATGAGCCTGGCCCCTAACCCGAGCCCAACCCAAATGCATCAAATTCCAATGCAATTAGGTGGTTCCAATTCAATCCTATTTTTGATCATATCATATTTGACTTTAAATCGGATCTTGATCCAATCCATTTTGCACCTCAATCTACAACTTGCACCCATAAAGATTCAAATGTTTGGATACCAATGATGTCATAATAATGTAATAAAAACTCTAAAAATTGATAAAAATAAAAAATACAAAAAATTTATCATACTATGTATAGATAAACTTCATAAATAAGCCGCATTTTTATTAATAATGAAAATGAAAATATATAATTTAAACCCACAAGTATGCTATGCTTGGATTACTTAATTATCTTTTTATTATGGTTTTAGATAAACATAATGAAATTATCATTTTTAGCTATTATTAAAATTACTACATGCAACACACGTACACATTTATTAGAAAACCCAAAATACATTGATAGGTGTGGTTAGATTGTAGAAGGTGTAGGTTAATATGCACGTCGTTACGACAACCCAATGCAGGCATATCTCATAAGAACACATTTAAGTTACTATTGTCTCTCAATAGTTTTATGGGATAAAATAAAAATAATAGAAAAGTACGGACAAGCCTAATACAGATTTCAGAATTCCACTGCAGATCTATTAACATTCAAAATGTCAAAAACCCCCACTCTTTACACCAATTCCCACATGTGAATTGGCATCAATTCCGAGGTGGCATCTACCCCAACTATACTTTGGGCCTAAAAATTCTGACCCTCGGCTGAACCGTCTTTCTCCCTAAAAATAACTCTCTTCATTAATGATTAATCAATGAAATGCAGAATAGTGATGGCAGGCTATTCCCTAGAACCACACCAATCAAGGGGAACCGAAGTTGCAGTTAGATAGTCCTTGCCAATAGGGCGGAGCTGAGGTGGAAGGACGGAGCTGCACTTCAAGACTTGTGATCAAGAAATGATGTTAGAGGCTTAAGGAGTTATCCCTAGGTAGGCACTCCGGCGTTCAAGTCAGTAAGAGGTGGTGAATGGTCGGGCTGAGCAAGGTGCTGGTTCGAGCAGAGTAACATTATGGGTGTCAAAAGTTAGAATCCCTTACCTTGAGCGGGAGATACCTCTTTATAGCCGAAGGTCTGTGTCCAGGTCGGATTGGGCTTCCGGGGTTTTAGGGATGAGGATGACCGCCGAGGTCTTTGGGATAGAGTTCTATTCCCCAGTGGAGTTGGCCTCCTATCTCCTCCTATCCGTAGTCATGCTTATCCGCGTGACGTGGCTGAGAGGATAAGATGGGGGCTACAGTGATAGTGTAGCGCGGTCATGGTCACAAAGTCGGCGTATGTCATGGAGCTAGCCGGGCCATGCTAACGTGGCCAGGGATTATTGGGCGACCACGTGTCCTTTAAGGCCAGCTCAACCATGGCCCGAACACCACTCCCCCAGTTTTGAAGTCGAGGAATGAAGTGCTCGGCCGAGGTGTAGCGCGACAGGGTGCTTTGTTTTTAGACTAAGGAACTCCAAGTTGACTAGTTGAGCGTTTTGCCTGCCTCGCATTCCTCGGCGCTTGGCAGAACTCGTCACCCGCGCAATGTGGGTTGTGGCTGAGAAGTTCTTCAATCGTCGGCTAAGAAACTATGAGAATTCAAATTTTAGAATCCAAACACTACTCCCCTAGTTCCGGAGTCGAGGAGAGGAATGCTCGGCCAAGGCATTGTGCAGTCACGAGAAGAGTGCTCGACCGAGGCATTGCATGGTTCTTTAGTCCGGCCAGGGGCCGAGGAGTTGAGTTAAGCTTCGAAGCTTGGACCTCCTTGATGCTCGGTGGTGTTGCGCCGCAGAAGGGCTCTTTGTTCTTTGATTGAGGAACTTGTTCTTGAAATTTTGAAATCCGAACACCATTCCCCTAGTTCCGAAGTCGAAGAGTGGAGTGCCCGGTTAGGGTGCAACGCGACCTCTTTTGGTCAAGGCTCATTGTTGGGCATCTTGAAGAGACCCAAGAGGCCAATTGGACAGGCGTTGCAGGTGTCTGTAGTGTTGGTTGAACCGGCGCTTTAGGGTAGACTGGGGTAATTATTGTCTTTAGTGTTGCTTGTCAAGGTTGTCACGTCGGTTCCCGAGGCCTCGCGTGTTTGGTGATAGTTGCGTCGATTGGTCTTCCTGAGCTTCGTCAGAGTGGCGCGTGATCTTCACCGTTGATCTGGCTTTGATTCGCACTTCAGGGGGTTATAAGAAGGTGTGGAAGGGCATTTCCTCTTCGCCATTTGCGAGAGGGACTTGCTTAGATAGCTCGGTGTGGGGTTGTCAACGTTGCTCGACTTTCGTTTTGGTTCTGAAGCTTCAACTCTGGTAAAATGTCTTCCTCATCTTCTCGTTCCTCTTCTTTTGGTTCCTCTTCTAGTTTTAGTGGCTCTAACTATGAGTCAGAGGTTGGGGACTTTGAGGCTAACAAGGTTGAGGAGGCTGAGGTTGGCCCTTCTAGAGTGGAAGTAGAGCTTCTCGTGCAGGCTAGTCGTCGGTTCAGGGCCCTCCCCTGCGTTTTGACTCCCGGTGACATGGCTCGGATCTATGCTATGTATGACACCCCTGAGTTCGGGACGAGGTGCCCACAAGCTGGCGAGAGGCCAACGGATGCTCGGTCGGGCGATTTATGCGTGTACGAGAGCAGTTTGGAAGTCAGGTTGAGGTTTCCTTTGAACGAAGGGGTGGCCGAGGTGTTTGGATGGTACCGAGTATTATCGGTGCAATTGATGCCGAACTCCTTTAGACCTTTGTTTGGCCTTGTGTCTTATTGCGCGATTTGTGACATCGAGTTGACCTTGGGTATGGTGAGCTACCTCCTCCAGCTGAAGCTTCACCCGCAGGGCTACTATTATTTCTCGGCCAGGTAGAACGTCAAGGAGTTGGTCGGGGCCCCCACCTCTATGAAGCATAGGAAGGAGACCTTCTTCTTGCATTGTCCTAGAGGCCTCCCCTTCCCGGATGTGCTATAGCTCCCGAGGACGATGGTGCCGCAGCTCAAGTGGCCTATGTTTACTTGAAAGGAGAGGTCGGCCCTAATCATGATCGGTGAGATAGATGTGGTGGCGTATACATGCTCTAAAATGTTGATGCTCACCGGGTTGATGCGCAGGGTGGCCATTCTGTTTTGTCGCCTCAATTTACTTGTCGAATCCTCTTTCCCCCCTCCTTTTTTTTGATCTTGTGCTTACTGTTGCAATTCTGCGGTGCAAGTATGGAGATGGAGAGTGAGGAAGAGATTTTCCACCGAATGAAAAAGAATTGGAAGAGGCAGAACTAGGCTGGTGCGCAGCCACATGTTCGCCCAGAGGTGGTTCCCCCACCGAGATCTTCCGAGAGGGCATCCGATCACCAAAAAAGGGTCTGGCAGCGGGGCAATGATGACGAGGACGTGGTAGTGGTGGATCAAGAGGACGTTCGTCGGACTGCCGTGCCTTTGCAAACTGAAATCGGGGGCAGCAGCTCGGCCATCCACGTGCCGCGATGGTCGATTCATAGCGAGGACAGACTTGAGACGCTTGGGGTTCCCGAGCAGTTGCTCCATGGAATGATGATGGCGTCCATCACTTGAGAGGTCGGGGGCATAGGAAGTGGTGCCTTAGAATGCTCACTCATTCGGGCGGTGGCTCAGGTAAGTTCGTACTTGCTTCTGTTGTTTTAAGTAGGTTCCTTCGTACTAACATCGTTCTTTGTCTACAGAATGTGTGCTTGACAATTGCTTTGGTTGACCGACTCCAGGACTTGTGGGGGATGTACGAGAGAGAGCACTCCGAGTACCTGAACCTAAAGGCTCAACTGGCCAAGCTTTGAGCGGTTGGGGAGCAGACAACCATATTGAAATAGGAGGTGGCCGAGCTGAAGGCCCAGATAGCCGAGTAGGCGAATGTCGTGCATAGCTTGAAGCAGCAGATCCCTGAGCTGAGGGCGGTGAGGGAGTGGCTTAAGCAAGAGGCCGCCAAAGCGATAGTTACTCAATACAAGGACTCAGTGGAATACCGACAGGAGATGGATTAGTATGCCTTGAGCTCCAATGAGGTAGGGTTCAATGTTTTTTGGTGGAGGGCGTTGCACCATTATCTGGAACTGGATGAGATTGTGTAGACTTGGGACACTAATGACGATGAGATGCCTCATGCCTTAGACAACCTTGTTGATGAGGAGGGCAATGGGTACAAAGATGGTGAGGAGGGAGATGAGTCTGCTAATCCCCCCGCCGAGGATTGAGTTGTTGCAGGGTTTCTTTTGTTTCTTTTGTCCTTCTTGTAACGGCATAGTATGCCGGGCTTTGAAGCTTGAACTGACAATGTTAACTTAATGAAAATACTCTCTTTGTTCCGAACTTGCGTGCCACTTCTCTCTCTCTCTCTCTCTCTCTCTTTTCAGTTGGGTTCCTCAGTCTTGTTGTGGTCGAGGTCTGGGGTTGGCCGAGATCTTCAGTCTCCAGTTAGTGGGACCAGAGTATGTTCCGAGCTCTCATCTTCGGGACACTCAGTTACTGGTCTCGAGAGCTTTTTAGCTCTTTGAGGGCTGGCCGTTGCTCGGCTAGCTCTAGTCTAACTATTAGTTAGTGGGCATGTGGAGTTTAATGACCGCTCTCAGGCCTTGATGGGTGGGGGAGCATTCTTCTCCGCTTTAGGCTCGGGCTGTAGACAGCCGAACTCTGGTCTTCATGGGCTTAGGCCGTTCGAAGATCAGCCGAGTTAGTAATGTGTGCCGAGTTACGCGCATGTTGTGTAGCATGTGTTGTGTGACTTACGTGATGTGTGTGCAGTGTTGTGTCATGCGTGGTGGGGTGTGTGTGGTGTGCCGAGCAATGAACATATGGCTCGAATAAGATACTCTTCATTAACATCGAATCACCGATAGTACATTCAGAGATTCCTTGTGTTCCAAATTAGTATTGGTCGTCCATCGTGGTCTTCGAGTTTGTAGGTGTCGGGTCCAATAACTCTGGTGATTTTGTATGGCCCTTCCCATTTTGGTCTGAGCTTGCCTTCTAGCATGGGCACAATGACTTTGCGGAGGATGAGGTCACCTATTTTGAACTCGTGTCTTCAGACTTTGGAGTCGTAGTATTTCGACATCCTCTGTTTTTGTGCTACCATCCTAACATGTGCTCGGTCCAAGGCTTCTTCCACCAGGTCTAGCTCTACGTGGAGGTCCTTGTCGTTCTGTTCTTTATCGTACAACTTGGTCCGGAGAGTTGGGGAGCCTATTTCCATGAGTATCATGGCTTTGGCCCCATAGATTGGGCCGTATGCCTAGAGTATGCTCGACAGCTCCTCGACCCACCTTCCCTTGGCCTGGTCCAGTCGGGTTTTTTGGGCGTACAATAAGGTTCGGTTGGTCACCTCAGTTTACCCATTGCTCTGGGGTCGATGCATGGCGGTGGTTTGGTAGTCAATCCTCAGGTCGGTGTGGAGATCCTCGAATTTTCGGTCGGTGAACTGCGTCCTGTTGTCTGTTATGAGGACCTAGGGAATTCTGAACCAACAAACAATACCTTGCCAGAAAAAATTCTAGGCATTATGCGTAGTAATGCGTGCCAGTGCTTCGGCTTCCACCCATTTGGTGAAGTAGTCCACTACCACTAAGAGAAACTTTTTCTGTGGAACCGCGGTGGGAAAAGGACCGAGGATTTCCATGCCCCACTGTGCAAATGGCCACGGGCTAGTGATCGGCTTCAAGGGACCATGGGCTGATGATGGAGGTTGGAGTATCGTTGGCAAATTTCACATTTCCGCACGAGCTGGGCTGCATCTTGCTTCATGGTCGGCCATCGGTAACCTTGTTGGAGTGCCTTGTGTGCTAGGGTGTGTGCACAGAATGGTCTCCATAGATGCCTTCGTGGATCTCTCTGAGGACCTATTCCGCCTCAGCTGGAGAGAGACACTTCAGGTAGGGGAGAGTATGCAAGCGGCGGTAGAGCTATCATTGGATAAGGCAGTATCGGGCTGATTTGTGCTAGAGCCTCTTTGCTTTTGTTCGATCTTTCAGAAGTGTCCCTTCTCGAAGGTACTATGTGATGGGGTCCATCCAGGATGGGTTGTGTTGTACTGGGAGGATGAGGAGAGTTGTCAGTGCGATGCTCAGCTGGGCCAATGTGTCCAACCGCACCATTGTGTTGAGGTTGATTTTTGGAGAGCTAGCTAAATGAGCTCCTGTTGGATGTTGAACAACGCATAGGGAGAAAATGGTTTTTACTTGTTACAATCCCAAAAACGTTATGAATAGTTAAAACGGTAAGAACCCACCGGAGATGGAAGTAACTTACCGGTGTCGGAGCATGGAGATCGATGGTAAATGTTGTGTACTTCACCAGTAGCCTCCCGCAGCGGCAAGAGAGAATGGGAAAGGAAAGTGGGGTTTGGGGTTAACTTGCACAGCATTGCACCAGATCACTTCTAATCCGACATGGCAAGTTGCCATGTAGGATGCCGGTTGGGACCATGTGGGGTTTGGCGTTCTTAAATCAGGGGGCGTTTCATGAAACGTCAAATTCTCGTTTTATCTGAAAAGGTGGTTTGCGAATCTCAATGAAGAAGCGTTTTTTGGGAAAACGCTTAAAAAACAAGAGTTTTATTTTTTAGCGATTCCATTTCTTCTGATGTGGTATTGAATCCACATCAGCGGAATCAAAATGGTCGTGCAACGCATCGGTACCAAACAACCTCTTGGTTTCTTATTACAATCAATTATTTATTCCGAAAAAAGGTGCATTTTCTACTGGTAGCACCTGATGCTTGGGAAAAAAATTATTTTCTTTTTGGATTAATTTTGAAAAGAAATGTGATTTTGCAAAAAAAAATTGTATAGCAAGTGGTCCAGGAGCAATTTTCGCAAGGCCCCCCTTACTAGTTTTACTGATTAAAAGAATATTAAATACTAGCAATTAAGGTGAGGTTTGGCATCAATGATGATTTCTCCTTTTTGATTATCAAGAAATTGGTGATTTTTGGAATTAGTGATTTTTAAAAAAATAATAAAAAATTGTTGTTTGGTATCATTTATGCCATGTAAGCTGATTTTTGAGAAATTGGCTTTGAGTCTGTTTAGTACTGATTTTCAAGGGTTGATTACTTTTGTATGAGAGTTATTATTCAATGCCATATTGGGTGTCATGTCATCCTCAAAAATTCAGAATCAATTAAAAATAGGAAATCACAAGAAAAGTTGATCCTTGAAAAGGGTTGATTTCAATAATCGATTTTTTGGCTGATTTCCCAAAAATCACCATTATCGGCCAACCAAAAAAAAATCATTAATTCTTCAAATTATGATATAGGTCAATCTTACATGGTGCCGATTACTGAATGCCAAACATCGTGTAAGGATATCTATCGATTATAATCGCTCGACATAAAACAGTATCGAGTGTATCCCCTTAAGTTGAAACCCTATATCCATTAAAGAACTTGATTTGAGGATCACAAACCCCAGAGGTGGGTGCATAGGGATCCATCTGGTTAGACAGTTCTCTGGGAATTAAATTCAGACCCTCTGTCCCGGATCTTTGATATAACTTGTATTCTTAAGTTTTTTTTTTCGAATAAATTATGCATGAAATATAGTTATATCAAATAATAATAATTTTGAAATTAAAAGTGAAAAGGATAGACATAACATCGTTTATTATTGGACAGGGCATGGATTTAACAAGCCAAGTTGATACCTGATATAAGAGTCGGGCTGGCCGAATCTTTGATCCTCTCGGTAGGTTGGGCCAAATTTGAATGCACATTTATTATGTCAGCTACGTGAGGAAGAGGAAGTGAGTAGATGTCTACGTGATATAGTTAGTTTTTTTCTTCTTTTTTTTTATTTTTTCTAGGGTAGCCCATCCCCCAACCTAGGTGCAGATGGGATTTGATCCCAAGTCTCAATCCGCTACAATCAGTAGGAGACCATATCAATTGCAATTCCCAATTTGCTACAACAGCAAGAAATCTTACCAAGCGCAAATCCTGATTTGCTACAACCAATAGGAGGCCTTACCAATCACATGTGCTAAAATTGCATCCTTAATAAATATAGAGATATAGCACTATTGTAAAAAATAATAAAGAAGGCGAAATGGAATTTATTGGTAATCACTTTCTAAACTGAACTTGCAGTGCTATGATATTGTTGTAGAAAACTTTGAACTGGGAATTATAGGGAGAAGGAGGGCTGAGTCATGCCACTTGGTCACTCTCTTTAAAATCGCATTTGCCCCCTACGGTACAGTTGGGTGAGTGCAAATCAGTCGCCAAGATAAAATAGACCACAGGCCACTGATAGGCATGCACTTGCTTACTAGACCTCCGCAAACCACAGAAAAGATGAAGCTTAGATTACAAAGAAGATAGAGAAGAATACTTGTTGAGAATTGATCTGTGCGAAACTAGGTTGACCAACATCCCTTTTATAAATTGGTCTCAAACCTGAATGGACACAGAGGTGTCCTTTCAGACAGGAGCCTCTTCAGAATAGTGCACCTATTCGAAGAGGCACAAGGAGGAAGAAGAGATACAAAAAAGAGAAAACATTTTGTTTGAAAAAATAAATTCAAAATTCGAACAGACACCTGTTCGAGTAGACACAACAATTAATTCAAAATTCAAATCCGGTAAAAAGCAAAAAGCGATTCGGTGTAACATGTGTGCACACCCGCACCCGCACACTCGCCCTCAGCCCGACCCAACTCGGCACGTGCGTGTGAAAAGTACCCCCAACCCCCCCCCACATGCATTAAATATATATAGTACTCTCCTCCTATGGGTTCCTACCCATAGAGAGAGCAAAACTACAAATATACTCTACTTCCACTCCTTTCCCAAGAAATGTGGGACAAGGAATCTTCCCATGCACTCAAGGGTAAGGAGAGGAAAAGACAAAAACAAGAGAGGGATGAGAGATTCTTGAAATTTTGAATCTCCCTCCAACAATCCCCCACAACATTCAAAATTACAAGAAGATCGAACAATTTGAGCATCACAGTGAGAAAAGTATTCATGGTGATATCTTTTGGACTTCAATCAATACTTAGGTATGACAAGCTATGTTACAAAGTACAGGTGGAGTCAGACTCCATCAGCCTATCCTCTTTACCATAACTAGCTAACCGGCCAACCAACTCAACTCACTAGTTCTTTAGTGGTTCTTTTGTTTTGGAACATTTTGGCCTTGTTCCCTTCTTGAAATCATGAGTGGTTTAGAGAGTCGACCCTAGATCTCTCTTAGAAGTGGGCACACTTTACACTCACTTAGGTCAGCTATTAGTATGCACTACACACATAATTCATAATTGATTAAGAACCTCATGCTCAACCTCCTCAAACTGCAGTGAGCACTATCTTACCTCAGCATCTGAAATGGAATAAAAACGATAGTGCTTTTCCAAGTCATCTAGTGACTCGTTTTTACCCATTCAACATAATTCCAAGGATCTCCTTTCACATAGGTTGGGTGTCCATCACTAATGACTTATGTAATGGGCTTCAACCCCATTCCTACCGATGCCTCATAAAGCACATTAGAAGTTTGTGGTTTGGTTAACAAATCTACAAGGTTCTTTTCAAACCTTATAAAATCCAGAGCGGTTGTACATTCGTTGAGGTATTGTTTTACCAGGTTATGCCTTAAGCGGATGTGTCTTCTTTTACCTTGTACGTTTGGTTCTTGGCATTGACTATTGCTTTTTGGCTATCACAATGGAGAGATATAGATAGAACCGGTCGTGTCCAAAGTGGTATATCTGCCAATAAGTTCCTTAGCTACTCTGCCTCGGACCCCGCCAATTCTAGTGCAATAAATTTGGCCTCCATTGTTGAACTTGTTTTGCATAACTGCTTTACCGATTTCCATGATACTGCCCCTCCACTTAGAGTAAACACATATCCACTGGTGGAAGTACTATCTTTTGAATCTGAAATCCAATTCGCATCACTAAAGCCTTCTAAAACAGGAGGAAAACTTGAGTAGTGTAAACCAAAATCTATAGTTCCTTTTAAATATTTTAATAATCTTACTAGACCTTCCCGATATTCATTTCCGAGATTATGAGTATACTGACTTAATTTTTTCATAGCTATAACTATGTCTGATCTTGTACAGTTCATTAAGTAAGATGCAGATCCAATTATACTTGCATACTCCTTTTGTGAAACAGGTTCTCCTAAATGTTTCCTTAAGTGAATACTACAATCAATAGGTGTTTTAACCGGTTTACAATCATAGTGTCCAAATTTCCTAAGAATACTCCATACATAATGTGATTGGGAGAGAATATAGTTTCCTTGTTGTTTATGGATTTTAATCCCCAAGATTACACTAGCCTCACACCCAAGTCCTTGGTATCAAATTTGGACATTAGAAATTGTTTTGTTTATGTTACCACCTCTGGACTAGTTCCCATTATTAGCACATCATCAACATATAAACAAATCATGACTCATTTATCATTTTCACACATCTATCAGAATCATTTCTATTATATCCATTAGTTACTAATACATTATCAAATTTTTCATGCCATTGTTTGGGAGTTTGTTTTAAGCCATTCAAAGACTTAATTAATTTACATACTTTATTTTCTTGTTTTGGCATTGCAAAGCCTTCAAGTTGCTTAATATATATTTCTTCCTGTAATTCCCCATTTAGGAAAGTTGTTTTCACATCCATTTGATGAACTACCACTTTTTAGATGGATGCTATAGCAAACAAAACTCTAATTGTTGTTAACCTTGCAACCGGGGAATAGGTGTCAAAGAAGTATACATTTTTCTTTTGTCTGAACCCTTTAGCAACTAATATAGCCTTAAATTTATCTATTGTACCATCTGGTTTTAGTTTTTTCTTAAAAATCCACTTACAATCCAGTGCCTTAGTTCCAAGTGGGAGATCTACAAGTTCTTAGGTGTGGTTAGTGACTAAAGAGTCTATTTCACTTTTTATGGTTTCTTTCCAAAATACTGCATCAAGTGAAATTACGGCTTTCTGATAGGTTACTAGGTCCTTGTCCATCAGAAATGTGAACATTCCGTTACCCAAGTTTGTTTCCCTTCTTTATCTTTTTACTTCTCCTTAAGTCTAGTTCTTGTTTAAGTGAAATATTGACTCCTTGAGCACTCACTTGTTCTTGGTTTTTAATTTGGTGTTGGAAAGGTTCCCTATTTATTGTTTATTTTCGAAAGGTTCCCTATTTATTATTTATTTTCTCCAAGGAAATATGTGCTTAAAGAACTCTGCATCTTGGAATTCTATTATTGTATTGTTTCCAACAACATTATCAATTGTTTTAATTACAAGGAATCGATAAGCCATACTACTTTGTGCATATCCAATGAACACACAGTCACAGGTTTTCGGCCCTAATTTCTTTCTTTTAGGTTCGGGTATTCTAACGTTTGCTAGGCAACCCCAAACTTTTAGGTAGTTTAGACTTGGCTTTCTGTTATGGCAAAGTTCAAAAGGTATTTGTCCTTTATTCTTGTGTGGTATTCTATTATATAGGTGACAAGCCGTTAGGATTGCTTCCCCTCACAAATTCAAAGGTGCACCTGAACTAATCAGCATTGCATTCTTCATTTCTTTTAGTGTTTTGTTAAGTCTTTCTGCAACTCCATTAGATTCATGTTGATAGGGAACTGTGGTTTCATGTATGATTCCATTTTCTTCAAAGAATTTTCTAATGGTTTGTCCATCATACTCATCCTTTGGTTTATGAAAGCTTGATCAACCTCATCCATTGGTCTAAGTAGAACTACTTTTACATATCTAGAAAAGTCATCTGTAAATGTTGTATAGTATCTTTTTTCTCCTCTACCTTCATGACATTTAAGGTCTCCTAGATCACAGTGTATAAGTTGTAGTAATTCAATTTCTCTTTGTACACTTTTATGAGGTTTCTTAGTGAGTTTTGCTTCTACACATACTTGGCATAATTAATAGGAACATTCAAAACTCCTAATTTACATAATTGTTTTAAATAACGAACACTATTATGTCATAGTCTAGCATGCCAAATATCAAAAGATTCAACAATATAAACAGAAGAAGAAGAAGTTTTATTCATAATAATATAAAAAATATTTAGTACAAACAATCCTCCAACATTGTATCCATTTCCAATAAAAACATTATTCTTAGTTAACAAGGCCTTGTCTGCTTCAATTGTGAGCTTCAATCCCACTTTGTTGAGGAGTGCTCCCAATACCTAGTTCCGTCGAATCTCTGGTACATGCAACACATCATTCAGAATTAGAATTTTTCCTGAAATCTATTTCAGGAGCACCTTTCCTTTGCCAATGACCTTCAAAGTCTGTGAGTTTCCCATGAAGACTTGCTATCCTTCAGACTGAGTTGTACACTCATAGAATGAACTATGGTCCCTACAGATGTTCTTTGTAGCACCAGTGTCCAATACCCTCTCCTTCGGCTTATCAACTAAATTTACCTTAGTTACCATCGATGCAATAGCATCCCTTGTCAAATTGGCTTTCGGTTTCCCAATCCTTTTGGTACCGACAATCCTTCTTGTAATATTCGGGTTTGCCACATACATAGCAATTTCCTTTCTTTTGTTACTTCTTGAATTTTTGATCATTTTTCGCATTCATATTCTTTTTGAATTTTGTAGTATTTTCCTCCATTATATTGGTTTTGGAAAACTGGTTCTCATTTTTCTTTCTGTTCTTTTCTTCTATCTTAATTCAGACCACCACTTGGTCCAAAGTAGTGTCCTTTCTCTTATGCTTTATACTAGTATTGAAATCATTCCATGTATGTGGCAGTTTCTCTATGAGAGAACTGATAATTAGACATGTTCATGGGCCGGGTAGCCTGATGGCCCGGCACGGCCCAACCTGCACCTCAGTCGGGCTTGGTCATGTAATTAGGCTCGCGGGCCTAACCTCGGGCCTAACAAGCCTGACTGTGTTTTGAGCCGAGCTCGAGATTTGTCAAAAAAGCCCGACCCGGCCCGACTCAACATTATATATTTTATAAAATATATAATATGTATTTTATATATTATATAAAATATATAAATAATATAATATTTATTAAAATATATAATTATAATTTAATATATACATTTTTATTCTTTTCTTTATAATCTCTCTCTCTCTATTCAACCACTAACTGTATGGGCTAAATTTCGGGCTCGGGCCCAGGCCCGGGCTTTGGGCTTTTTATGAGGGCCGGGCTCAGGCCCAAGTTGTAGGCCCAATGGTTGGGTCGGGCTCGAGCTCGGGCCTTAGAAAATTCTATTAATATAGAGTGAAAGCCCGGCCCGGCCCGACCCATGAACAGGTCTACTGACAATGAATTCATCTGACACTATCATACCTTCCTTTGCTAGTTCCCCCACAAGCATTTTCTAAAGTATACTTATTATCCAATTCATTCCAGATTTCATAGGCATAATTGTAAGAAGAATGGACATTATACAGTTCATTGGACAAGCAATTTAGGATATGGTTGGTGCAGAGGTGGTCGGTTGTAGTCCAGTGTTTTGCAATAATAGAACGGGTTGATTCCTCCATGTTTGATGGATTTGGTTCAGTCAAAGCAAAGGCTATCCCTAATTGTTCTAAAGCAAAAAGTAGGCATTGTCTCCAACGCTTGTAGTTCGTTCCATTGAAAGGTTCAATCTTAGAGAAGTCGGGAACCGTTGACATCATTTGGTTCCTCATGAAGGGGTTAGCAAGGATAGGTTCCATAAATGCAGTTTTAAGATTGTTGTAAAAAATAATAAAGAATGCATAATGGAACTTATCGGTAATCACTTTCCAAATTGAACTTGCAGTGTTGTGATGTTGTTGTAGAAAACATTCAACTAGGAATTGTAGGGAGAAGGAGGGTTGAGTCGTGCCACTTGGTCACTCTCCTTGAAACCGCATTTTCCCCCTATGGTGTAGTTAGGTGATTACAAATCGGTCGCCAAGATAAAACATCCCACAAGCCATTGGTAGGTGTGCACTCACCTACTAGACCTCCGCCAACCATAGAAAAGATGATGCTCAAATTATAGAGAAGAAGACTTGTTGAGAATTGATTTGTGTGAAACTGGGTCGACCAACATACCTTTTATAGACTGGTCTCAAATCCAAATGAACACATATGTTTCCTTTCAGACATGAGCCTCTTTAGAACAGTGCATCTGTTCGAAGAGGCACAAGGAGGAAGAAGAGACGAAAAAGAGAAAACGTTTTGTTTGAAAAAATAAATTCGAAATTCGAACAAACACCTGTTCGAGTAGACACAACATTTAATTCGAAATTAAAATCCAATAAAAAGTAAAAAGCGATTCGGTATAACGCCTGTGTGCACTCGCACTCGTGCCCCCGACCCGGCCCGACTCGATGCACATATGTGAAAAGGCACCCCCAACCCTCCCTCACATGCATGGAATATCTATAGTGCTCTTCTCCTATGGGTCCCTACCCATAGAGAGAGCAAAACTACAAATATACTGTACTTCCACTCCTTTCCCAAATAATGTGAGACAATAAGTCTTCCCATGCATTCAAGGGTGAGAAGAAGAAAAGACAAAAACAAGAAAGAGATGAGAGAGATTCTTAAAATTTTGAATCTTCCTCCAACAGGCACTAAACCAGTTCAGGCAATTCATTGATATTTGTATCCAACTTCATCTATCTTGCCCATACCAGAGCGCATGTGAGGCCCATTAATTACAAGAAAATCAATTCCAAACAAAACAATTGGACTCCACTATACCCTTTTTAGCCAGATAGATCATGGGCTACTTTGTTCAGAGATGTATTTACAAAGTTAAAAGACACGTTCAAACTTTTTACAAAGTCCAAAATATCTTTGCATAAAAACATGCGTCCTGAGCTTGGTCATTTGATCCAGACCGGAGAGCTGAGCTTGAATGAGGATTGAGCAATCACCTTCCAAAATAGCTCTACGAGGATTTAAAGTTCTGAGAAGCTCCAAGTCTTTAACCATTGCCACTGCCTCCGCTTGAATCGGGGAAGATTTTGAAGATTGACAAAAGGAAGCAACCACAATTAAGGGTTTCATTTGGACCGGTTTTGGATTGGATCCTGTCCAGTCCAAAATCAATTTGGACGGATTGGATTGACCAAGAAAATATATTAGATTGGACCTGGTCCATCTGCAACAAATTTATATTGGACTGGGTTGGATTAAACCAATATCTAGTCCATTGATATGAGATAAGAACATATGTGTCAACGGATCGGGTTTGGGTTGAAACCAATCTAAATCAAAATGAATTTGAACAGATTAGACAGTCCAGACATTGAATTGGACCGGACCAGATCGATCCAAAACATTCATTGGGTTGGATTGGACCTATTCCATTTATAATGGACTCACATTGGACTGGATCGGATTAGACCAAATCCAGTCCAATTGACACCCCTAGCCACAACAATTACTCCAAACCAACTCTTCCCACACCCGAAAAACTTCCATCCAAATTAATTTTGAGTCTGCCTTCTGACATAAATTTTCAATTGATTTGTAAGAACGTTGCCAGTCTCGAGGGGAAATCAGATTCCTCTCCTTCATCTTCCTATGAGTACATGAAATAGCCAGGCTTGGGTCATGGTCTATACTCTCGAAAATACAATCATTTCTATTTTTCCATATCATCTATAATAAATATATTGAAAAGCATAGCATCTATTCTTTCCTATTGCCCAAATTACAGTAGACATCATACCACAAATCGAACCATGATGCAAAATTAGAGTTATAGAAAATTTCTATTCTAATATTTATATAGCTAGCAAACCAAGAAGCTTTTGCATGGACACAAAAACAGAGCATGAATTTCAGATTCATCTTTCAAATTGCAGATTGGGCAAATAGGAAAGTCAGTTATCCCTTTGTTTGTAAGGCTTTCCTTTATAGCTAGAGCATTCTAGAAACATTTTCATAGGAAAGATTTCACCTTGGGATCTATGTTTAGAGCCCAAATCTTCTTCCAATGCTTCTTTTCTAGAGTTATTTCAGTAGATTCTATTTGAGATTAAACAGAAACTTGATTTTCAGAATTAACTACCCTACAGGAACCTTGTTCCAAGGTTTTATTGAAGCAAAAAAGTACAGAAAGAAAGAATAAGAGAATTCGGCCAAACAAGTGAACAAATTAGTAAGATAAATGACAAATGTGATGAATAAAAACTTAAAGAAGAGACCTAGAAAGGAAACAAACCCAGGGGATGATTTTGTTACTTATTTGGTGGAAGATAATCCTAAAACATATTAAAAAGTTATAGCATCTGAAGATTCATCCTTTTAGAAAGAAGCTATTGATAGCGACTAATCATACTTAGGAATTGGTATACCTACCTCCACGAACTAAAATTATTGTTTGTAATTGGGTGTTCAGAAAAAAAACTAATACTCAATGAAACCAAAGATAAGTTAAAGGCAAGGCTAGTAGCAATTTTGACACCTATTCTCTAGTAACAAAAATAACACCCATCAGAGTCCTAATTGGCATAGCATATATATACAAATTATTCATACATTAAATAAGTCATTATGTGGGCTTAAACAAGCCCCTAAACATTGCAATGAAAAATTCAATAGTGTTTGATGAGGGTAGATTTGGCCCTCCATTGAAATTGTGACACGTGGCACCTCGTGACAACTAGGAAAACACTCAGCCAACAAACTTACGAAGTTGGTGACCCACCCGGGCACCAGTCTGGCCAGCCTGGCATGGCCTGACGCGCGCCTACGCGCGACACACGCGACCTACGCGGCGCGCGTGCGGCCTGCGCGAACTGCGTGCAGCGTGCGGCCTACGCGACCTGGCCGACCTGGACCAGCCTAGCGCATGATCCGGCCAAGGCGCCCACCGACAAACCTGGCCTAGACACTGACCCACCGACTGACACAGGCGCCAGCTTGACGACCTGGTCTAGACACTGACCCGCCGACTGACACAGGCGCCGACCTAACGACCTGGCCTAGACATTGACCCGCCGACTGACACAGGCGCCGACCTGACGACCTGGCCTAGACATTGACCCGCCGACTGATGCAGGCACCCCTCTGACAACCCGTTCAGGCGCCGACCTGGCCGCCTGACACAAGCGGCAGCCTGACGACCTCGAGGAGTTCACCACCGTACCCCGGTTCTGATAGGATGCGACGAGTCTTACCGTTTGGAGGCTTTTCACCCACCTAACCCGCGGGGACTCCGGTATATAAAGACCTCACCCCCCAAAGGGGAGGGGGAAGAAGAAAAGGGAGGTAACCCTGCTCTCTAGCTCTCTCGTATTATCTTCAAAGCTCTCTACAATAAGAGTGCTAACTTAAACATCGGAGAGCCCCCACCGAGAAAATACCCCCGGGACCTCTGATTCAGTTTTCGCAGGTCCTTCAGCTCCTGCCGCCTACAAAGAGGAGGAAAAGATGGAGTTCTCGTAGGTCCCTCAGCTCCTGCCACCTACAAAGAGGAGGAAAAGATGAAGTTCTCACAGGTCCCTCAGCTCCCGCTGCCTATAAAGGAAAGAAGACCACCTCATGCTGAGGGCAGTCGGATTGCGCCGCACCAGGGAGCTCCAGCATTGTCTAAGTCACCGGCCGCCTAGTAGGCAGTTCGCTACCAAGCAGTTCGCCACCAGGCAATTCGCCACTAGGTAGTTCGCCACCAGGCAATTCACCACCAGGCAGTTCGCCACCAAGCAGTTCGCCACCAGGCAATTCGCCACCAGGCAGTTTGCCACCGAGCAGCTCGCCACCAGGCAGTTCGCCACCAGGAAATTCGCCACCAAGCAGTTCGCCACCAGGCAGTTCGCCACCAGGCAATTCGCCACCAGGCAGTTCGCCACCGAGCAGCTCGCCACCAGGCAGTTCGCCACCAGGCAATTCGCCACCAGGCAGTTCACCACCAAGCAGTTCGCCACCAAGCAATTCGCCACTAGGCAGTTCGCCACCAAGCAGTTCGCCACCAAGCAGTTCACCACCAGGCAGTTTGCCACCAAGCAGTTCGCAACCTGACAGTTCGCCACTGGGCAGCTCGCCCCCAGGCAGTTCTCCACTGAGCAGTTCGCCAGTAGGCAGTTCACCACCAAGTAGCTCATCACTAAGGCACGCCACCACCAGGTCAAATAACGAGGTACTTAGCCAAAAAATTTTACATCACAAAACATTGGTACGTGGCCGAAAACGGTTACATCAGTGTTGTAATAAAAAATGGGTTTGTAGTAAATGATAGATATAGTTGTGTATATAGAAAACATATAGAAATTTGTTTATATGTAGATGAAATCTTAATTTTGGGTATGGATTTAAAAGTAATTGAAAACATATAGAAATTTCTCTTAACTTTGGTATGAAAGGTATGGAAAAAGCGGATATAACTCTATGAATAAAAATTAATAAAACTCCTTATGGCTTGGCATTGAAACAATCTCACTATATTGAAAGAATGTTAGAGAAATTTAATCAATCTAATTGCGTGCTTATAAGAACACCATATGATTTTAGTGTTAAAGTAAAGAAAAATAATGGTGATGTTATTTCTCAATATGAGTATGCTAGGACTATAGGTAATTTGATATTTTTAATGAACTATAGTCGTTCGGATATTGCCTTTGCTATTGGGCTATTGGCAAACAGTACATATACCCAATGTTTTCAACCCGCCATTGACCTAACCGGTCAAACTGTTCAAACCATCACCCGGCCAGGATTTCGGGTCTGATTCAATCAATATCTGATAGTTGGTAAAAAACTGTTGACTTGGTCAAGAACCGGTCAACTTGGCTGTTTCAACCATTGACCCGTTCGACCTAGTGGCTGAGTCGCAAGTTGCACACACAATGCATACAAATCTTTTGGAGGCTTAAACTTTTCACTCTGATGTCTGATTGGGGTGATTGTTTTTATTTTGGGTAACTTTTCGAGATTTGTCCATCCCAAGGGGCTATAGGCACATTGCCCCACTATTTTCATGAAAAAAAACTCTTTTTGGCCTCCAATTGCAATTTTTATAGATAAAAAGTTAAAAAACATAAATTAAATAGAAAATAATACATATAACACATCTAAAATATACATATACATTATTTATTGCTAAAATATATATTTGCACACACACACACACACACAAAATGGGATCTACTCCTCACATAGGAGTGCCTTACATGCACATCCACCGTGCATTGGGAACATCTGCCATGAATAATAACTTATAAGTATGGGAGATGTTCCCAATGTATGGTACGATGTGCGTGTGAGGCGCGAGTGAGGAGCAGATCCAGTCTGAACCGTTTGACCAGGCCAATCAAATCGGTGACCCGTGACCTGAAGGCAAAAACAGTTTGGCCTCCATGTTGATTTTTAAAACATTGCATATACCCATAATTTCAAACGTAAACATTGGGTTGCATTAATTAGAATTTTGCGGTACCTAAAATGTACTATTGACTTTGTATTACATTTTAATGGATACCCAACCATGTTAGAACATTATTGTGATGCAAATTAGGTCTCGGATTCTGAAGAAACTAAATCCATTAGTGGGTATATATTTACCTTAAATATTGGAGACATCATGGAAACCCACTAAAAAGACTTGTAGAAACAATGGAATCTAAGTCCATTGCCTTAAAACAAGATAGTGCGGAGGCCCAATGGCTTCGATCTTGAAAATCCTGAGAAAAAAACAATCATTTACAAAATTTGTTGATGTTTACTTGAATTAATTTTTTTCATTCCAATTTTGATGGATTTTGATGACATATTTATGTTTTTATTTTTTTTTTCTTGATGATTTTCTCTTTGGGATGAGAGAAATCCCTTCAAGAAAACCTGATTTTTTTTTGGTTAATGAAATTACCTTCGATGCTTCACTAGATTTATCTCATACCTGAAAGGTAATGCCCTAAATGAAACCCGGGCAAGCTTTATTTATTTATTTTCCAACAAGTATATTCCCTCTTCGCAAGTGTACTGACGAAGTAGGCTTCCAATGGGCAGCAGCTCCATTTCTCATAGCGTCTACGTAAATCCATCTGAATTTGCAAGCCTGGACTAGGGTTCTAAGATCAGTTTTAATTGAAGAACTCACGTTTTTATTTTTCACGGTATTTCCCACAAATAAAAAGTTTCAAAGGATATCCAAAGCTCTAAACGATAACCTGAAACTGGTGATAATGTCATTAAATTGGCGATATCATATCTCTGCAATAATACATTATAGGCTCTATAAAACATGCCAATCAGCCCCCCCCCCCTCCCCTGCTTTGCGCAAACAATGAGAATCCTCTTTTTCTTTTCTTCTCTCCTTTTTTCCTTGAATTCCTTTCTTAGACGGTTAGACCACACTATAAGTTTATGGGCAATATTTGATATTTCACACTTTGAGATCATTAATCTTCTCCAAACTGGTGCAATGAATGTCGCGGAATTTTCTGAATGCTGCAAAACTTCATCATTGTTGGTGTTGTGTCCTCATCGTTTAACCGCTTGATGGCCGACTTCCCCTGCATGGGGAGCATCAGTAACAGCAGAGCACTACAAAGAACAGGAAAAAGACGGCCCAAAATCTTCTCAATTTCATAAAAGCTCCCCCTCTTCTTGTTCTCCTTCAGCATCGTCAACTTCATTTTCCTCATCTTCTTCAGGTGCATCAGGATCCACCCCCTGCAAAAATCATCAGTTCAATACCTAGGAAATGCAATGAATCTAATGTAATCAGAAAACAAACCTTCATCTGCTTCTCCAAGCGCTCTAAACCTTTCTTTGCAGCTTCGTTTTGTGGATTAATCCTGGAGTTCAAAACAAACATGTTTATGGTGGTATCACAATGGGGGCATTATGGCAATGAGATGAATCTTTAGCCGTTAATTGTAAGAAAAAAAATAATGTTAGTTACCTTAAGGCAGCTTGATAATGTGACAAGGCTTCTTCCAACATATTTGTTGCTGCAAATACCTGTGCTAACTTGATGTGAAGAGAGTCATCTGCCCAGTCCTTGAGATATCTCTCAAGAAGAGATACTGCATCCCCATTTCGGCCCTCAACAACATGGAGTTCTGCCAAGGCCAGTGCAGCCCCAAGGTAACCAGGCTCTAGGCGGAGGGCAGATTCATAGAATTTTTTTGCCTGTTACAAGCTTAAGATAAGAGCTCCTAATTCAAACCAAAGAAATGTAGGCAATGCCGTGGTACTGGCTGGTCTACTTAAGAAAAACAAAAGTTTTTAAAACGTAAGTCTAATCCAAACCAACGAAGTGGCAGTATCTGCTCCAAATAAACAGGTATCCATACAGGTTTCATAAAACTTAATTTTGATGGCAGCAATGGAGTATGCAGCTGAATCACTTAAGCTTTAGCCCCAAAATAAAAGTACGTCAATTAGGAGCACCAACTGGCCCTAAAAAGAAGCTTATTCTTAGAAGGATAGGGAAAGAAACAGATTGAACTTAACGGTAATGCAATGATGAAGATGTTATGTGAAGAAATATATACATTCTGGACTAGAATTGCCAAACAACAGGAATAGCATAAAGTGTTGGGATTTAAAAGAGGTCACAATGGATCCACAGTTGTGATTGAGCAAAGAAAGCAGTGCCTTAATGGAGTATCCTTTTAATCAAGACTACAAGATTACTTTTATGTTTTCGATACATACTTATGGGCACCAAGCATGTACACCCACTTTACCCTTGTTCTTTTTGTTCTTTGGGGGGAGAGGTGGTGGTGGTGGCTACTGTGAAAATCTAGCAGACCAAGAAAGGGGGGAACCAAATAAACAGAACTTGAATACCATCGTCTTGGATCGGTGATAATTTCCATTCATTATAAATTATGATGCTGATATGATATTGTTATGTGATTACCTTCTCCCTCCCACCAGGATTACTAGCATGCACATCACCAACTAATTTAAGAGCCTTTGCTGATTGAGGCATGGCCTTCATCGCCTCCCTGGCAGTATATAAAGCCTCTTTGATTTTGGAAAGTGACAAATAAGAACGAACCAGGCCTGACATTAACACAAATTCCTCGTCATTTGATATGTAATATTTGTTCATTGAAATATTTAGGCTGTACCCTGTACTGCAGTAGCAATTTCTGTTGCAAAAGCTAAAATAGCAGAATAAGTTTGGTAACTTAAGTGATTTTTCAAGGCAATACATCCAAAGAAAAAAAAAAAAGGAAAAAAACGAAGTAAAGAACTCAAAATGTGGTAAACAAATGCAACATTTTACTAAAGTGCTGCTCTTCTGCTTCACGAGGCACAAAAACCAAAGCAAATCCAAATGCAGCATACTTAACAAGTAAACAGCTTTTTAAACTGTATATTCATGTAAACTGGAAAACAAAATACCGAGTGTTCACCAATGCTGCCATATTTCTTGGAAGAGTTTTTCAAGCAAATGAACCCCAAAAGGTGATGCCATTTTGAGTGTATTCTCAAGATGAAATAAGAAAAACACCAAGGCATTCTCAATTGTGATTTATTTATACTTTTCTAATTCCAGTGAAAGCAAGCACCAAGATTGAAAACGCTTTCCTATTACAAAAGCTCAAGAAAGCAGCTTTCAAAATCAGAGATGTTCAAGGTATCCACAACAACTCAACTTCGAAATGTGTCAATGAAACAGTGAACTTAGGAGGTTTTGGGAGGTGCTTGTTATCATGGTGTTGCAAAGCTGTTTCACCACCATATAAGCACGAACTAGATGTTCTGAATTTACCAAATCATAATCCTATTTGGTTGGGCTGATTCAAACACAACTGTTTGTACTGCTCTCTAACCCAGGTAATGTGAAAGTTACTTTTGGAGAAAACACCACTTGGGTATTTCCAGCTCAAGGGGGTGTCTCGTCCTATGAGACACCTGGTGGCACTTACATGTAATAAACAGCAGTAAACAATTGATACGTTGTACCTTGTGTCCAAACCATTCTATTCCTGATTTATGCTTAAATCAAGTACAAACACAATACCACAATAGTGATTCTGACTTTTGAAATCAATGAAATCAGGGTCATGTCGGCAAACACCCTATTAGAAATTAGTATCAGGACTTTCCCCTTGCAACCTGTACCTTGGTATGAGCGAAGATCAGGCCTTAATTCCTGAGCTCCCCTGAAAGCAGTGACAGCAGCATCAGGTCGATTAAGTGATAAGAACAGATTCCCCTGAAAGTGTATGCAAAAGATGATGTGATAAAGCATCAGAACATGGGCAGTACAAACTGCCCTGTTATGTCATTTTAGTAAAAAATGGTTCATCCACGTTCTTTGGTAAATGTAATCATTAATACCTTCATTATAAAGCCTGGAATGTGTCTGTCATCAATTCGGATGCTCTGGTAACAAACAGAACATTGAGATTTTGTGATACTTTCTTAAGAGAATCAAAAGGTTACTCTAAAATGAAAAAGCTATAACCTTTTCAGCATAAGCCAAAGCTCCCCTTTCATCTTTCCTTTCCCACAATACAGACAGAGCTACAAAGACTTCTGGCCTTGCTGGGTCAATGTTCAGCAAATCATGCACCAGCCTGTTTAGCTTGGCATGATCAGACTTCACTTTTAGAAGCATTGCATATTCATCCATGTAGGTAACAGTGTATGGATCAATTGACCGGACCTGAAAAAGATATTGAATATCATACATGTATGAAGAAGATGAACCATAGTGTTTAGATAATTAGAGGTGTAATTTTCCTCACCTTTTCAAAATTGATTATGGCTTCATCATTTCTTCCAATGATAGCCTCAACCTTCATATTACCATTTGCATCAAAGTTGAAAGATAAAGTCATTACAATGTTTCCACATAATTAGAACTATCAATTTGAAGAATATGCAACTGTACTAGAATATGAACATTTTTGTTGCAATCACCAAAAAATATCTTTATCTTTCTAGGTGTTGTGTTAATAAAATTTTGTGGGTTGATGACAATGTTTTAAAAAGCACTAGAGACGTGCACCTGAGGTGCATCTCCAGGCAAGATGTTAAGAAAATGCCTTGGCAAGCAGCGTAGAGGTTTGCAGACAATTGAGGTGTACACCTCCAACCTAGAGGCATATGAGGTGTCCACTGCACTTTATCCAAGAGGCATACAGCTCCTGTGCTCTTATATTTAAGGCAGTTCTTGTGATAAAAATGATACAGATAAAAGTGGGGTAACCATTTTATTAAAAAAATACGATGGATAAAAACCCTTCAATTTTGTATATTGTAATATTAAAAATCTGTCTTCTCCTCTTTTTCACCTCGTTCCTCCTCTTGAGGAGGCTTACACCACCTTGTGCTCAATAATCTTACTGGTGCAGATACAGAAGCAAGGAAAGAATTTATAGAGAAACAAACTGACTTTTCAATTCCTATACCAATTTCAGAATTTTTGGATTATAGGATATTGGTACCATCTAGTTGTGGGTATCTTAAGAATAGGGTTCTATCTTTTTAGATTTTTATTGATGTATGAAATTACTATTAATAGAACTCTCTGGCTTATTATTTATAGTAATTCCCGTAATTATTAGAGGCGGTTGTAGTCCTTGCCAAGATTCCAGGTTCCCAACCATTGTTTTCCAACCCATGTATGCTAGCCACAATCTTTGTCCACAACTTGTCTCTTTCCAACGGAGATCTCCATAACCATTTCCCAACAAAGCCCTATTCCTCTTCCTAACATTCCCAATCCCAAGACCTCCTAGCTTTTTACCTCTAGTTACCACCTCCCAACTCACCCTATGGTCCCGCTTCTCCTCTCCAGGCTCCCACAAGAAATCCCTCATAAGCTTTTCCAAAGTGTTAGAGATCTTTGTGGGGATCTTAAACACTGATAGGAAATACAAAGGAAGATTAGCTAGGGTTAATCTAATCAAAGTGATTCTCCGCCCCAAGGAAAGATAATTTTTCCTCCAAGAAGCAAGCGTTTTCCCAAATCTCTCCACTACCGGGTTCCAAAAGCTTACCTTCTTAGGGTTACCCCCCAGGGGGAGGCCTAAGTAAGCCATCGGCCATTCCGATGATGCACACCCTAACACACCTACATACTCTCTAAGCTCCCTCTCCTCTAAATTCACACCCGCCAAACTACTCTTATCCAAATTCATACTTGTTGTCACTCTCTGTCTAGGTTTGTTGGTTTCCTTTGTGAATCTCACTACATTAAAACCCCCTCCTAGACACCACGGTCCTTCCCAAAGGCCCCTAATATCACTTAACTCTTCCCATAGTTTCTGTTGGAAGATTTCTGTAATTATGTATTATATTTGATTTTGTGCTATTTTAAGTAGTTGAAAGATTTGTGAGCTGTACAAATTTTTAGGAATCAGCCTTATCTTCCCTTTAATTAGGGAGATTTGTTACCTAGTTTGTATCCTTTAATTAGGGAGATTTGTTACCTAGTTTGTATCCTTTAATTAGGGAGATTTGTTACCTAGTTTGTTTCCTAGAGAGAGCTATAAATTTCGATGTACAGAAGCATAAATAAACATCCCATTCTTCATATCTTTCTGTCTCTTCTTTATGGTATCAGAGCTGAAAAGACCTAGGGTTTGTCTCTGCATTTCTGTCCCTAAAAATGTCTGAAGTCACGTCCAGTTCTCACCCTTCTTAGCCTGAGCCCCAGATTGTCCGGAATCTGCCTGAAAATCACTCTATTCAGATCACTACAATCCGACTAAATGGTGACAACTTTCTCCGGTGGTCACAATCTGTTCGCATGTATCTCAGAGGGAGAGGGAAAATTGGCTATATCACAGGAGACACGAAGAAGCCTAATGTGAAGGATCCAGCCTATGCTGTTTGGGATGCTGAAAATTCCATGGTGATGACTTGGTTGGTTAACTCCATGATTGAAGAGATAGGTGCAAATTATCTCTGCTATTCTACAGCCAAGGAATTATGAGACAATGTCTCACAGATGTACTCTGATTTGGGGAATCAATCCCAAGTGTACGAATTAACTCTATAACTCGGAGATATTCGCCAAGGCTAAGTATTTTATTTCTCTTAAGAGAATTTGGCAGGACCTGGACTTATTCAACGATTACGAGTGGAAGTCACCCGATGACTGCAATTATCACAAGAAGATGGTGAATGTTGGCCGAGTCTTCAAATTTCTTACAGGTTTAAACGTTGAATTCGATGAGGTTCGTGGCCGAATTATTGGAAGAAACCCTCTGCCCCCAATTGGTGAAGTATTTGCAGAAGTACGTAGAGAAGAAAGCCGGAGACAAGTGATGCTTGGAAAGAAGGCTGTAGGTACAACCGAACCTGTGGAAGAGTCAGCCCTAATTATTTCCGAGGCCCAAGTCAGTCAAAAGTCAGCCCAAAATCAGCGGGTTGGAGACAAGAATAACATATGATGTGACTACTGTGGGAAACCTCGCCATACCCGAGAGAATGGCTACAAACTGCATGGGAGACCACCCAATTCGAGGGTGAACAAACCTGGTGGACAGAATATACCTACAGCAAACGAGGCTGAATCATCCCCATTCAGCAAAGAGCAAATAGATCATCTACTTAAACTTCTAAAATCTTATTCGTCACCTAATACTCCTGTCGGGACTATGGCACAAACAGGTAGCAATTCTTTGGCATTCTTAATTCTAGGAAAATCCGGCCCTTGGATCATAGATTCAGGGGCCTCCGATCATAAGACAAGTTGTTCTAACCTATTTAGTTCCTATTATCCTTGTTCTGGTATTGAAAAAGTAAGAATAGTTGATGGTAGTCTTTCATCTATTACAGGCAAAGTAAACATTAAAATTTCAGAAAAAAAATTACTCTGAAATCTGTTTTACATGTTCCAAAACTTGCCTGCAATCTTCTTTCTGTCAGCAGATTGTCGAAAGATACTAACTGCTCCATTCTTTTTCTTCCTTCCACTTGTGTTTTTCAGGACCAGAACTCGGGGAAGACGATTGGAACTGCTAGAGAGATAAATGGACTCTACTACTTTGATGAAACCTCTACTGGTAATAAAAAAGTTCATGGTTTAAGTAGTACGAGTTCAATCCCTGTCTATGATCAAGTAATATTATGGCATAGAAGATTAGGGCATCCTAGTTTTCCATATCTCAAACATTTGTTTCCTAAAGTGTTTAAAGGAGTTGATTGGTCAAAACTTCATTGTGAGTCTTGTCATTTGGCTAAAGATCATCGTGCTTTATTTCCAATAAAACCTTATTCTGCTTCAAAACCATTTTATTTGTTACATAGTGATGTTTGGGGCCCATCTAAGGTTAACACACTTTCTGGAAAAAAAATGGTTTGTGACTTTTATTGATGACCATACAAGGGTATGTTGGGTTTACTTGTTGGAAAGGAAATCAGAGGTTGAACAAAGATTTAAAGAATTTTTCCTAATGATTGAAAATCAATTTCAACTTGTCGTGACACACCACAACAGAATGGAATTGCTGAAAGAAAAAATAGGCACCTTCTTGAGGTAGCTAGAGCCATCAGGTTTTATATGAATGTACCTAAATATCTCTGGGGAAATGCTCTCCTAACTGCATGTTATCTGATAAATAGAATGCCATCTCGAGTTTTAAAATATGAAACTCCTTTACAGAATCTGAAAAATTGTTTTCCCACATCTCGAATAACTACGGATCTTCCTTTAAAAGTGTTTGGTTGTGTCTGTTATGTGTATATACCAAATGTTTATCGATCAAAACTGGATCCAAAAGCTGAAAAATGTGTGCTTCTTGGTTATGCATCTAATAAAAAAGGGTACAAATGCTTTAATCCAATTACAAGATGTACACTTTGTTGAGGGCCAACCTTTCTTTCAAAAAAATTCTCTTCAGGGGGAGAGCATAAGTAAGGAAGATAATTTTTGGGAAACATTACCTATTCTAGAAGAATTTATACCTTTGATTAATTCTGATAAGCAAGGTTCAGAAACAATTGTTGAAAGAATGGAACCTAGTGATGGTACCCTTAATCCAAATTTGCCAGATACTACGTTATCAGAGACAGGGGGAGAAGTACTTCAAACGGATCGCAATCCTCATCCTGAGCTTCTGTTTTATACCAAGAAGAGGTTTCACAAAAGTACTACTGTTCCAGTTGTTCCTACAACAGAAGTGCAATCCAATTTGCCGAGTGAAGATCCTACAACTCAGAGTAATCCTTCTTCTACCCCTATTCCGTCTTTATCTAATGATTTGCCTAATCTGTCTTCTTCAGATCTTGACATTCCATTTGCATTAAGAAAAGGTACCCGAACTTGCACAAAATATCCTATTGCAAATACTTGTCATATGAGAAATTATCACATACTCATAAAGCATTTGTGTCTAGGATTTCTAATCTGTATGTGCCAAGAACTGTTCAGGAAGCATTAGATGATCCGAAATGGAGGTTAGCTGTGATGGAAGAGATGAATGCTCTTAGAAAGAGCAATACATGGAATATTAATGATCTACCCCATGATAAGAAGACAGTCGGGTGCAAATGGGTGTTTATAGTAAAGTGCAAGGCTGATGGAAGTGTGGAGAGATACAAAGCAAGACTCGTAGCAAAAGGATTTACCCAAACTCATGGTATAGACTACCAAGAGACTTTTGCTCCTGTTGCTAAAATTAACTCCATCAAAATACTTCTTTCCCTTGCAGTTAATTTTAACTGGCCACTTCGTCAGTTCGATGTCAAGAATGCATTCTTGAATGGAGACCCAAAGGAAGAAGTATATATGGACCTACCACCAGGTTTTGAAGAAGGTCTTGGAAGAGGCAAAGTTTGCAGGTTAAAAAAATCCCTATATGGGCTAAAGCAATCACCAAGAGCTTGGTTTGAACGATTTGGGAATGCAATAAGGCGGCACGGCTTCTCACAAAGTCAAGCTGATCATACTTTATTTTTCAAGCACTCCACCGAAGGTAAAATAGCTATTTTGATAGTGTATGTAGACGATGCTATCATGACTGGGGATGATTTATTTGAAATCAACAAGTTGAAGAATAAGCTTGAGCCTGAATTTGACATTAAAGACCTGGGAAAACTCAAATATTTTCTCGGAATGGAGTTTGCAAGGTCCAAGGAGGGAATCTTTATCAACCAACGCAAATACATTCTTGATTTGCTTAAGGAGACAGGGATGACAGGTTGTAAAGTCGCAGAAACTCCAATGGACCCAAATATGAAGTTAAAAGCAATAACAGTAAATGAGGTGGTTGACCGAGAACGTTATCAAAGATTAGTTGGAAGACTAATCTATTTGTCGCACACAAGACCTGACATAGCCTTTGCAGTAAGTGTAGTAAGTCGGTTTATGCATTCACCTGGACCTACTCACTTTGAAGTTGTGTTCAGGATTTTGAGATATCTGAAAGGAACTCCAGGGAAAGGACTCTTGTTCAAAAATAAGGGTCATCTCCAAGTCGAAGCCTACACAGATGCAGATTGGGCAGGTGATATAAATGATAGAAGATCTACTTCAGGTTACTGCACTTTGGTAGGAGGGAATTTGATCACCTAGAGAAGCAAAAAACAGAGTGTTGTAGTAAGGAATAGTGCAGAGGCAGAATTCCGCTCTGTTGCACATGGCTTTTGTGAAGTGTTATGGATCAAAAGGCTCCTAAAAGAGTTGAAAGTTCCTACACCAACACCTATTAAAGTCTATTGTGATAACAAGGCAGCTATTTCCATAGCTCATAATCCAGTTCTACATGATAGAACAAAGCATGTAGAAGTGGATAAACATTTCATCAAGGAGAAGATAGATAGTGGTGTGATATGCATGTCCTACATACCCACCACGAGCCAAGTAGCAGACATTCTCACCAAAGGGCTTCCTAGGGCGCAGTATGAGAACTTAGTTAGCAAGCTTGCCATGAGTGATATATTCATGCCAGCTTGAGGGGGAGTGTTGGAAGATTTCTGTAATTATGTATTATATTTGATTTTGTGCTATTTTAAGTAGTTGAAAGATTTGTGAGCTGTACAAATTTTTAGGAATCAGCTTTATCTTCCCTTTAATTAGGGAGATTTGTTACCTAGTTTGTATCCTTTAATTAGGGAGATTTGTTACCTAGTTTGTTTCCTAGAGAGAGCTATAAATTTCGATGTACAGAAGCATAAATAAACATCCCATTCTTCATATCTTTCTGTCTCTTCTTTAGTTTCTTTCTCTACCTATAGTCATTGGGGCCATAAACATTTGTTAATATCCATTCGAAACCATCTTCCACCTGCCTGAACTTCAAAGAAACAGAATGATCACCTATCAACTCCTCCAATCCTATAAGCACGTCTTCTTTCCACAAAGTCACAATACCACCTGAGGATCCCCACGATGGAGCAGCCGCCCACTTAATCCCCTTAGCTCTCCAGACACTTCTTGTCCACCTACAGTCAAAATCCATTCTTTTGGATTCTTGAAGTAATACCACATCCGGATTGAACTTCTTAATCACCTCTTTGATTGTTACTCTCTTTCTAGCACTACCTAGCCCCCACATATTCCAACTTAGGATTCTCATTACAATTTTGCAAGAATCTGCCCTATCACCACCAAAATCTACTTGGGCCCTTTCCTTCTGTCCCCTCTAGCCCCAAGCTTCTTATCCCCCTCAATATCTCTTTTTAATCTCTCAACCTCGCTCAATTTTCTTTTCTTGACCTTTTTATCCTCCTTTTTTTTTGTATAAATGCTTTTAAATCATTTGGGTTGTTCAGTTTACACCCCAACTTTCCCACAAATTCTGCCAATGAATCTTCCCTACAAATCTCCTTTTTGTCTAGCTTTCCAAGTTCATATCTAACCCTTTCCTCATTCCTTTTCTCTTTCTCTCCAGTAGGCACTCTTTCTGTCCCATTTATATCCTCCCTTTACATTTCATTCCTTTCCACTTCACCCATTATCCTCTCAATTATCCCCCAGATCCTTTTACCCCTACCATGTATTCCCACTACTGTCTCCCCCTCCTCCCCTTGTAATCTCATTGTGGCTTCCTGTCCATGGGCCTTTGTCTCCTGGTTGGAAAAGGAATCTAGAACAATGGGCACAGAACACTCATCAGTAGCAAAAACTGAATTGACAGAGTTGTCAGAGTTACCTGGTTTCAACTGAGGGTTGTAGAAAAGGGGCAGAGAAGGGTGGTTGGTTTTCAAATCCTATAAAGAACAATTGGAGCTTTCTGTCTCCTCAGGTTGGAGGGAAATATTCCCCGTCACATGGTTTACACAAATACCTTTTTCTTTACCCGGTTGTCCACCTCTCTGTGATGTACCCTTGTTCAGGTCTGGGTTAATGTAATCAAACACCTTAACAGCTATTTGCAAGGAGCTAAACCTTGGTAAAGGCTTGTCCAAAATTGAGCTTTGGTCTACCCTGTTCAAGTAACCGGAGTCTCCAAATCTGTCTACTGTACGCCCATCGGATTTTCAAGAAAGAGCTGCTCTAGATTTAATCCCTCTCTGATCTGTCCTGCCTGGGGACCTTCCTCTGCCGAGCCATCCAAACTTGCACAGTCTTCTGAACTCCCCTCTTCATCACTCTCCATGCTGCAACTTATCCATTCTTTGTCTTCCTCCTCTCTCTCTTCTATTTTACCCCTACTGTAACGCGGGTTTGGGCGATCCTAAACACTAGAAATCTGCTCGCCACAGTCTGGACGAATGTTCCAGCTTAGGGGACGCTTTCCTCCACCTGTTCGCGTTTTCTGATAGCCATCAGAATCAAACTGATCGGCCTCCTCTTTTCTGGAAGAAGATGGACGGACATTTCCGTCTACAAACGTTTTGAGCTTGTCCCGCCCCACGTGATGACTTAAGTTGTCACGTGGCCCACTAACGATGGTGAGTGGACCAAAAATTGGTTCGGTCATTCTAACACCCGGTTCAGAAGTGGTGGCCCTGTTAAGACGCACCGAGTTGCTAACTTTTTGGCCATATCAGCATAGGAAGGGCCACCTAAAACTCTTGAATTTAATTCAAAAAAGTTTGAATTAAGTGCTTTTAAAGGAAGGCTTCGGGAGGTGGAAAAACCCTGCGACTGTTCATTTTCTCCATTTACTCTGTCACGCGCAGCAGGTTGCTTCTCTAATCCTTGGGTGCCACGTGTGCTCCAGCCAACTGCCACACCATCATCCCCTACCTCTGGTCGTCTCTCCCAAAGAGACGCCTCAACTTCTGTTGCCAGCCAAACCTTATACCAGGCTCCCTCTGAAAGAATTTTGAGAGCACGAGGCAAGTTCTCAGGCTTCAGCCCTGCAACTCTGATCTCTGCAGCACGCAAACTTCTCAAGTTCAGCTCCGAGGACACCCCCTAGGGCTCTAACGATTCTTCCTAAGGTCTGTTCATTCCAGATTAAAAGGGAGTCAGAGGAGTTTGATCCAGAAGCTGCAGTCCTTTAGCACAACTTCGTTGCATAACGGAACCCAGTTTTGTATTTGTATCAGTCCTCCATCTACTTGGACTGTATTGAAACTCAGTTTTTCATCACCTGTATCGAGGATGGCTTTCTTCTCATTAAACGGCAGAACTACTGCATCACCTTCTAAGCTCAGTCTTTCAGCAACTGCGTCTAAAACTTCCGTCCAATCCCTTACAGCCCTATCATCCATTAACACCATTCTGTGTTCCCATTTACCTCTCCCTTCTTCAAGTGCTAACTTTTGGATTCCAAATGAACTTGCTATCATAGTCTCTTGACGGCAGGGACTTTGCTTCTTGCTCTGCTCCGGGGTGCCACAGCTTGTTGGAGCATCTTCAACCGCTTTGTTATCCAATCTTTCTACCGCCGTCCCTTCAATTTCCAAGAGAAAGGCCTGGATATTATTGGCGAAAGAAGTCCAGCCTTGACCCCTCAGTCCTTCCGGTATGCATAATACTTCTTTCTTGTTAGTACCAAAGTATTCTGTTACCATGATAAACCATCCTCTCCCATTCCTTCTCAGAACCGTTTCAAACCTTTTCCCACAACACACAACTGCGTTTTTCCACCCTTCTTCCTTGATAGTGTTCACTGTTCCATCAACAAAGCCTTTCAGCCAGTAGCAAGCCTCCTCTGGTAATAGTAAAGTAGCCCTACTACCTTCCCCGATTTTCAGATAAGCCTTGCCTCTTGTCCCTCCCTGTTCAACCAGGAAGTGTTTAGTTTCAATGCCCAGCTCCAACCTCTACTTCCCCACTGGCCGGAAGTTTCTCTGCTCTTGTTCCATCTTGATCACGTAGATCAAGTAATTTATGTTCATCATTAATTGTTTTTTGTTTTTTCACTTGTTATTTCTTCTTCAAAATTTTCACTTGACCATCTGAAAAATCGCAATCACTATTTGGATTTAGTGATTCTTACTTGCCTAAAAGAGTTTATTGAGGTCAGAATTTTTTAGTTGTTAGGTATTTACAGAAAAGTTTGTTTGAAGATACCCACATGTAAGAGTGATCTTATTCTTTCTCTTTCTTTCCCTCTCCCCAACCAGTTATTAGACCTCAATAAGCATTCCTCCCACCAGCAACAAAGAATGCCCAAATAAGGGTCTAACACCTTAATTTCATCATGCAAGACCAAGGTTCAAAATTTTGAAATGATACACCCGGGGCGTATCGTATTGGTGGCTTAACGATATGCCCCTACAGGGGTTGTATCAGGGGTCTGACCTGGTTCAGGGGTAGACCAGCCTTAAACTGACCCTTCTGAACCAGTTTCAAAAAAAAAACAAAAAAGAGAGCAAGATATTTTAAACCTTGTGTACGACTATTACCACAATTACTATAACAATGATGACATTAACAATGCCTCAACTCAACCATTTTGGCTTACATATCTGGTTTCCACCATTCCATTCTTTCTAGGCCCAAATATTCTTACAAGGCATGTATGACTTGCTAACCTTTGCTATTTCAAGTAATATGTGCACATTATTAGGAAAACGCTGTAGAAGTTCAGTGAAGAGCTCCAAACCACCTGTCAAAAAAAAAAGACTATAAAGAACTGAAAGTATCAGTTATTATCAATAATACTACCACACTTCATTCAAGAAACTTGATTGTCACAACCATAGTGGTCAAGGTGGCATCTATGTGTGTAGGTGCTTTTTGGGTCTTGCCTCGCCCAAACGCCATATGATACACACAGACAGTCTATAAATATTGTTAGAATGCTCGAGTCAGGGGTATTTTGGTCATTCTAGACTATCTTCTTGAGAGTGAAAGGTCTATTGTATCTGAGTTTAAGTTATGTATCCCATCTTCTATGAGGGACAAAATGGTCTTTCCTGTAACTCTATGTTTTTTAATAAATACAAGTGGGTCAGCTAGGGAAGAGTGATTTTGACTCTCTTCTAGTTTGGTCGAACCTTTCTTTCTTCTTCTTCTTCTTCTTTCTTTCTCTTTTCTTTCTTCTTCTCTACTTCAACCTAGAACTGCTAGGGTTTACTAACATGGTATCAGAGCTGTAAGGTCGTATCCTCATTTCTTTCTTGCTGCTGTTCTCTTTCTGGGTTCGCCGCCAACTTTCACAGTCATCTTCCTTTTCGATTGACCCGAGTGGAGGTTCGATAAGGGGCTGAAAAGGAGCTGTCGTTTTGTGGGCCTGGAGGTGAGGATGCCTCCGATCGTTGCTGTGGTGGTTGTTGGAGTGGTATACTAAACCCTCTATTCAGTATCAAAGAGGGCTGAATGTGGACAGGTATGAACACTATTGTTGTTTGTCCAAGTAAGGAACTGTGAATGTTTCCTTTTGTTTCAAAAGTTGGTTGTGGTGGTGCTCAGTGTGATTGATATGCATCTCAGTCGTGTTCCTCTGCATTTCTCTTCGTATGTATGTTGAAAAAAGAGTTGTCGACTACTGAAGTTCACAACAGCAGTAGATTGGTGGTGGTTGTGTCGTGGTGATTGGTGTATCTATGTTAATATTTAAAAGTGATCTCCTATACCTTGTGTGTAATCAGTTCTGCAGTGTGCAGCCCAAGTTTTTGATGTGAGGACTGAGTGATTTCAGTCTTAGTGTGTTGATGGTGAATGGTTTTGCAGTGTGCAGCCCAGGTGTTTGATGTGAAGACTGAGTGATTTCAGCCTTAGTGTGTGGTGTGTAATGTGTATTTAAAGAAGCTGGAATTGGTGGTGTTATAAGTGAGATAAGTCTTGTGAAAGAGTGTGAGGTTGTGTTGTATATTTGAAGGTGAAATAATTAAGATTGCTTCATTTGAAAATGGGGATGATAACAAAACAGGTGCCATGCTTTCTCCAGACTATCTAAGTGTTCAAATGACATCCATCAAGTTGAAGGCCAAGAGGAAGGTAAAACATGTAAGAGAGGAGAAACCCCCCTCTAATTCCCCTGGGTTCAGTGACTGGGACCAAGTAGATGCACAGATAATGACATGGCTCTGGAATAGCATGGAACCAAAGATTAGTGTGAACTTCATGTTCCTAGATACAGCTAAGGAAATCTGAGATCATGCTAAGAAGTTATACTCTGGACAAGACAATACAACTAGGGTGTATCAGTTGTACCAAGAGTATTTCAATTTGAAGCAAAGGAGTTAAAGCTTAGAAGAGTACTATGCAAGTTTGAGGAACATTCGTAATGAGCTTAATGTGTATCATCCTCTAACATCAGATATTCAGATCCAACAACAGCAATGTGAGCAGCTTGATGTGACAAGGTTTCTTGTGGGGTTGAAGGCTGAGTATGAGCCTGTTAGAGCACAAATATTGGGAGGATCTGCTCTTCCCTCACTTGAAGAAGTCCTTGCTCGTATTAAGAGGACATCTATTGAGTCGGGAGAACATTCTTCTCTCTCTGACAGATCTGGTTTGGACGTGACTAAAGGGGGTGGTCGTGGAAATAGAAGTGGTGGTGTCAGGAGTGGACTCCCAAGCAACCGTGGTGGTCACATGTTTAGCAGGGCTAGTGGCCGGACTGGAGGCCGAGACTCAGGGGGAGGTCCAGGAAGAGGAAGGAGTAATACTCAGAGAAAGTGTACACATTGTGGTTTAGAGGGGCACATAGTTAATTTCTGCTATGATTTGCGTGGTGCACCCAACACTTGGGCTAACCATGCTAGGACTAAGGGTAGTGACACAATTACTGAAAGTCAGCAAACTAACCCAATCCTCTCCACATCTACTTGTGCTTCTGAGAAGGAAATGGTGAGTGTACCACGTGAAGTATATGAATAATTCATTCAAACATCTCAGCAGAACACCGCTACACTTGCCCATTCAGGTATGGCTTGCTTAGTTTCCAAAGACTCACACTGGATCATTGACTCCGGGGCCTCGGACCATATGTTTGGGACTCATGATGTATTTTCTTCCCTTTCCCACTCCTCCACACCTCAAACAATTACACTTGCTAATGGTTTTACATCTCCTATCTGTGGTGTTAGTGATGTTAATCTCTCCTCCTTGCCTTTATCATCTGTTTTATATGTTCCTAAGTTTCCTTTTAACCTTCTGTCTGTCAGCAGATTAACCAAGTCTCTTAATTGTTCTGTAACCTTCTACCCTTCTTCTTGTGTGTTTCAGGATCACAAGACGGGGAGGAAGATTGGTGGAGGGCATGAAGTAGGTGGATTATATTACCTTGATGGTGGTGGTCCTCCAGTAGCTTTTCAGTCATCTCTTACTCCTCTTCAATGGCACTGCAAACTTGGTCATCCTTCTCCCAAGGCCTTGAAGTTACTGGTCCATTCCTTGAGTTATCTTTCATCATTAGATTGTGAGTCATGTCAATTGGGTAAACATCATAGAGTCTCATTTAGTCCAAGAGTTGATAGTCGTGTCTCAAGTCCTTTCTCTTTAGTTTATTCCGATGTATGGGGTCCAATTAAAGTAGTGTATACAATGAGTATAAGTATTTTGCAATCTTTGTTGATGACTTTTCAAGGATGACATGGATTTATCTTATGAAAGATCGTAGTGAGTTGTTCCTTATTTTTCAAAAATTTTATGCTGAAATATGCACTCAATTTGGTGTTCATATTAAAATTCTTCGCTCCGATAATGCCAAAAAATACAACTCCTCACCATTTCAGCAATACCTAGAACATCATAGGATCATTCATCAAACTTCTTGTGCCTACACCCCACAACAGAACGGTGTAGCTGAACGAAAAAATCGACATCTTCTTGAAACTGCTCGATCCTTGATGATTAATATGAATGTCCCAAAACATTTTTGGAGTGATGTTGTTCTCACATCCTGTTTTCTGATCAATGGATGCCCATGTCAATCCTTGGAAGTCAATCCCCTTTCTCCGTGTTGTTTCCCACTTTATCTCCATTTCCTCTTACCCCAAGAATCTTTGGTTGTGTTTATTTTGTTCAACACTTGGGGCCTGGGTTAGACAAGCTAGATACTCGAGCTACTAAGTGTATCTTTTTTGGCTACTCAATGACTCAGAAATGGTATAAGTGTTATAACCCAAAATCATATAAATCGTTTGTGTGTTGTGATGTCACCTTCTTTGAGTCAGTTCCGTTCTTCTCAGATGTTGGGGTCTCTTCCTCTCCCTCTGTGGTTCCCCTTCCTGTACCTGTTGTGGACATCCTTCCAGTAGCTCCTGTTTCTACTACAGATGCACATCCTATGCCTGTTACTACTAAGAAGCCGCCAATCACTCAAGTGTATACCCGCAGAAGTGCATCGGGCCCTCCTCCACTTCAGCCCCTGTCGACATATCCTGCTACTGCTCCTCCTTCAGATCCTGATCTTCCTATTGCTCTGCGAAAAGGTAAACGTATTTGTACTTCTCACCCCATTTCACACTATGTTTCTACTGCCCACCTTTCTGCTTCTCATTGCAAATTTATATCATTACACTCATCTGTTCCCATTCCCAAGACTGTCCAGGAAGCTCTTGCCTCCCCAGGGTGGCGGCAAGCCATGGAAGAAGAACTCTCTGCTCTACAACATAATCACACATGGGAATTCACCGCTCTTCCTTCTGGTAAGCACACAGTTGGGTGTAAATGGGTCTACACAGTGAAGTTTCTTTCTGATGGCAGTGTGGAGAGATTGAAAGCGAGGTTGGTGGCCAAGGGTTATTCTCAGATGTATGGTGTGGACTATATGGAGACATTTTCTCCTGTGGCTAAGATCGGTTCAATTCGGGTGCTGATTTCATTAGTTGCTATGTATGATTGGCCTCTTGTACAACTTGACATCAAAAATGCCTTCCTGCATGGTGATCTAGTTGAAGAGGTGTATATGGAGCAACCACCAGGGTTTGTTGCTCAGGGGGAGTCTGGCAAAGTGTGTAGGCTCAAAAAGGCAATTTATGGACTAAAAAAATCTCCACGTGCTTGGTTTGGCAGGTTCAGTGAAGTAATGAAAACCTTTGGGATGAAACAATGTCAAGTTGATCATTCTGTGTTCAGCTATAACTCAAAGGATGGGAAAATCTTGCTAGTCGTGTACGTGGATGATATTGTCATAACTGGGAGTGATAGCAATGGAATCAACAGGTTGAAGAAATTCTTACAAGATCACTTCAATACAAAAGATCTGGGGAAGCTGAAATATTTCCTAGGAATAGAGGTTGTGAGGTCAAAACATGGGATCAACCTATGTCAGAGAAAATATGTTCTTGATCTACTTGAAGAAACAGGGTTGTTAGGTGCTAAACCAGCAGAGACTCCTATGGAACTCAATGCCAAGCTGAGTGTTGATGCAGGTGAAGAGTTTGATGATCCTAGAAGATACAGAAGGTTGGTGGGCAAATTGAACTACCTGACCATTACCCGACCAGATATATCATTTGCTGTGAGTGTGGTGAGCCAGTTTATGCAACATCCTCGGGTTTCTCACTAGGAAGTTGTTCTGAGAATTGTTAGGTACCTAAAAGGTGCTCCAGGTCGTGGTTTGTTATACCAAAGTGTAGGAACTCTTGAGATAGTAGGGTACACAGATGCTGACTGGGCTGGTTCTATATCAGATAAGAGATCAACTACAGGGTATTGTACCTTCCTCGGTGGCAATCTTGTAACTTGGAAGAGCAAGAAACAAATAGTGGTGGCAAGAAGTAGTGTAGAAGCAGAGTACAAGGCTATGGCCCATACCACATGTGAGCTAGTATGGCTGAAGAACTTGCTTCAAGAGATGGGATTCTCAATTGACAAACCCATGAAACTATACTGTGATAACCAAGTTGTTGTTCACATCTCTTCCAATCCCGTCTTTCATGAGAGAACTAAGCATATTGAGGTTGATTGTCACTTTGTAAGAGATAAAGTGATAAGTGGGGTGATAACCACATCTCATGTGAGCTCAGGAAATCAGTGGGCAGATCTTCTCACAAAGGGATTGTCTCGGGGAAGAATAGATTACATTTGTAACAAGCTGGGACTATATGATATATACTCTCCAGCTTGAGGGGGAGTGTTAGAATGCTCGAGTCAGGGGTATTTTGGTCATTCTGGATTATCTGCTTGAGAGTGAAAGGTCTATTGTATCTGAGTTTAAGTTATGTATCCCATCTTCTATGAGGGACAAAATGGTCTTTTCGGTAACTCTATGTTTTTGAATAAATACAAGTGGGTCAGCTAGGGAAGAGTGATTTTGACTCTCTTCTAGTCTGGCCGAACCTTTCTTTCTTCTTCTTTTTCTTCTTCTTTCTTTCTCTTTTCTTTCTTCTTCTCTACTTCAACCTAGAATCTGCTAGGGTTTACTAACAAATATAAACATAGAAATGATGCACCAAATCATTATTTTTATTTATTTCATAAGATAATACGTTTTTAATTAATTTCTGATTTTGTTAAGGTTTCTAATAGATAAGACATTTTTTATTAATTTCTGATTTTGTTAAGGTTTCTGATAGATAAGATATTGGAAGACAAGTTCAAGAGATAAGATATTCAAAGACGCGTTCCAGAGATATCCTCATCAGGGTTTCAAGTTGTACCTCATCAGGGTTCTTTATCTTCTAGAACAAAAAGCATGGGCTCTACCCCTTTTTTTCTTTTTTGAAGCAAAAGCATGCGCTCTGCCCCTTGTTCTTTTTCCTTTTTTGGAATAAAAACAGGGGCTCCGCCCCTCCACCTCCTCCTTCTTTCTCTTCCACTTCTAAAAAAAATATTAGAACAAAAAACAGGGGCTCCACTCCTCTTCTTCTTCTTCTTCTGCTACAGAAAAACAGGGGTCAGCCCCTTTGTTTTCTTTTTCTGGAAGAAAGATTCTTCTTCATCACTTTCTTGAACTAAAACAGGGGCTCCACCCCTTCTTGTCCATCATTTGTGATGTTTTTATTTCAAGCATTCTTTATTCTAAGACAAGAATAGGGGCTCTGTCCTTCTGTTACTTCTATTTCAATGGAGAACATAGGGGTTCGTCTCCTTTTTGTTCTACTTTTTTAGAGGTTAAGCGCTGGAGCCTTGAAAACTATACCCGGAGCTGCAAAATGCATGGCCATAGAATAGAGCAACCTATAGATGGATGAAGACAGCCATGCAAATTATTTCAGTTTTTAATAGCACAAAATCAGTATGTAGTTAATTTAACACTAACAATCCAAAAGATACTTGACTTCTGCAGAAAAAATCAGCACACTATTATTAAGAGTTAAGAACATTCCCAATAAGTAGTACTGAACAGGAACATGCACAAGCAACTTAAACATCACCTTGGAAAAAGTAGGAACCAATAACTCAATGGGAATTAATCAATGTTTTCAAAACTATCATTGACCCAAGGAATCAGATAAGTCTACCTGTCACCCAGATGAGAAGACAGGCCAGTTTAACCACAAACCAATTAAAGTGTTTAAAAATCATTGACATCTACCTGGATTGTCAATCCATTGATTCCAATACAAACCGTTAATGGAGTTGTGGTTCAATCAATTGCATAATATGTTAACATTAAAATCTAAATCTTATAAAAAAACATAAAAAAGTAAAGAACAATTTTAAGGGGAGGGGGAACCAAGAGTGAGGTTTTAGTTTCAAATTTGGGGAGAGGGGAAAACCAAAAGATGGGGGTGTGGGGGGGTAGGTGGGTGTGGAGCAGAGAATCTGAGAGGAAAATTAGTTTGAGGTAGACAGAGGAAAAAAGGAGGGCCAGGTTAGGAGGGAGAAAAGTATAGGGAGATGTCACATGACGGGCAGCACGACCTACTTGTTTTCTTTTTACCAACCAACAATGGGAGTTTTTCTAGAAAGTCACCTCCAACCTCATTCAATGATATGAGGGCGGAACAATTAATGTTAGAACACCTAATGGGAGAGCCATCAAGCTTTCCAATTAAAATGGTACTTCAATAAGGCTCAACATTTGGACCTTATTATTTTACTGGTTATGGATGAATTGACTAAAGATATTCATGAAGAGGTTCTGTGGTGTATGTTCTTCGCTGATGATATAGTATTAATTGATGAAATCAAAGGACCGAATGTAAAATTAGATTTGTGAAATACCTTAGAAACAAGAGGTTTTAAAATTTATAGTGTTTAAACAAAATACATGCAATGTAAATTTAATAATAATAGGAGTTCAAAACAGGGTAAGATGGGAGACCAAGAGATGGCTCAATGTGGCATCTTCTATTAGCTTAGTTCGATAATCCATAAAGGGAGAGGTTGTTGTTTCCCATCTCCAGTTCGTTGATGATACAATCTTGTCCTATGAGGGTGATAATCCAGAGATTGTGAGAAACTTGAAGGTTTTGATTGACAATTTTGAGTGTGTTTATAGACTGGGGGGAAATTAGAGTAAAAGTAGCAGGAATTAATAATAGGAGGGAAAGTCGATAGGTTTGCTAAAATGTTGGGCTGTGAGGTTAGGAATTGGCCTGTAGCTTACCTAGGTTTGTCACTGGGAGGAGGTCATATGGTTTTTGGAGGCCGATGGTGGAGAAGTTTGCAAAAAAGCTAGCCTTATGGAAAAGGGATTACATCTCTTTGGGTGGTAGAATAACTTTGATTAGCGCAATGTTAGCAAATCTTCCCATTTATTTCCTTTTTACCTTTCATATCCCAACTAGGATTGCAGGGCAATTAGAGAAATACATGAGCGATTTTTTGTGGTAACCGGGACAGGAAAAAAAAAGGATAATTTAGTCAAATGGGAACAGGTTAGTAAATGTAAGGAGAAAGGGGACCCAGGAATAGGCAACATAGTTTTTAGAAACATTGTGCTGCTAGGGATATGGTTGTGGAGATTTCCCTTTAAAAGAGATAGGTTGTGGAAAAAGACAATTGAAAGCATTCACAAGGTGGAAGGAAATGGCTGGGATGCAAAGCTAGCCCCTCATACAACCTCAGCTTCTCCTTGAAAAGCAATTCATGAGGTATACCCAATTTTTCTCAATTCTATTGATTTTGATGTGGGGACAGGTGACAAAATACACCTAAAATTTTCATAGATCCATGATAATAATTTAAGTAGAGGTGAAGATGGAGGGGACCTTTCTTCCTGCGAGAAAATGGAGAACAGAACTCATTGATTGAAGCAAAGAAGATAACATTGGAAGAAGAAAGAGTAAAACTCAAGTCATGTTGAACAATAGAGCAGAGGGAAAAGCAACAATGTCCCTGGTCAGAGAAGCGATGCTCTAGCTGAAAGGCTTTATTGATGGGGCACTTTACTTGTAAAGAATGTTGGCCGAAAAAATTCCATAGAACTGCCTAGAAGGAAATATCAAGTGGATCTGAAATGTAGCCAAAAAGGATGGCCCGTGGTTGTTTAGAACTCTTTAGCAACAATAAAAAGCAAATGTTTGTCTCCTGAAAGGAAAACAAGGCTTGCGTTGGAGGCAATGTTTTAAAAGTGCAAGGCGCAAGGTGAGGCGCACGCCTTCTTGAAACCAGGCGCAAAAATTATAAATAAAAATTAAAAAAAAGCTAAAAAATCAAAAAGAATGTCAAAAAAATAAGAAAAAAGTGCCAAAATTCAAAAAAAATGCAAAAGAAAATAAATATATAAATATAAACTTTAAATTTCAAAATAAATGTTTTAAAAAACCTATTATCTAAAATTAAAATACATAAACATAACATGTAAAGCATATTCAAATGTGAATTTAAAAATAAAATCAAACATATAAAACATTTTTAAGCATGTAAAACCCACAATTTCCTTTTTTTCCTCAATTGATTTGCTTCAAGTAGCTAATATGATGTAAAACATATTACATTCCTGATTCTACGAGCCGCCTTTGTGCCACACCCCTTGAGGCAAGCCCAAACAAATCCATGTTAGGGTCTTAAATTCTTAGTTCTCACACAAAAAAAAAATAATGATTTTATAATTTTAATTGTTTTTCAAGAAGATATTTTAGTAGGACGAATGAATGAACAACATTACGCTGGGCTGAGGTGCAAGGCACACCAGGCGTGTGCCTTTTGAAAGGGCTGCGCCTAGGACCTGGACGAGGCACCTATCCAAAAATGTGCCTTGCCTGTGTGCCTAGGCACGCCTTTTAAATCACTGGTTGGAAGTCAATTGCAGAAAAAGTTGCAAGAGTTTTTGCTGAAAAAAGAAGTCAACATTCTCAAGATGTGACAATCTAATGGAAAACGATCTAGGGCTAGTCAAGAAAAGCCTTCATAGGAGTCAAATGAAACTAATAAAGATTTGGGAGGTGCAAAAGACATCACACAAGAAGAGGCTCAGCAGAATTTTTCAATAGTAAGCTTAAACAATGTTTACAGAGTAGTACTGGAAAATGGTAGAGAAGATTGGTCCTAGTGGCAAATGAATGTGTGGCAGCAAAGAAAAAAACAGGGAGGAAAAGGTCTGATCTGTAAAGTGTAAACTAGATCTACAAAAATCTTATGACATGGTGAACTCGTCCTTCCTTCTGAGTCTCATGGAAAAGTCTGACTGCCTGAGTTAGATGAAAGATGGAGACTGTGGATCAAAGGTTGTATTAGCTCAGCACACTTCTCAATCCTTTTAAATGGAGTAGTAAAGGATTTCTTCCCTGCAAAAAGAGGATTAATAGAAGGTGACCCCCTACCCCCATCTTGTTCACCTTTATTGCTGAGATGTAGAGTAAGCAAATCATCAAGGCTGATCAAGAAAATCAGTTTAGGGGAAGGAGGATGGGTAGATCGGAGGTGGTGGTGACTCACTTGCAGATTGCAAATGACAATATCATTTTCTGTGAGAATTGTAATGAACTTAGTTTGAGGAATCTGAAAGACGTTGTGGATAATTTCCAGTTTATCTCAAAGCTAAAAGTAAACTGGGGAAAAAGTCATGTAGCTAGAATAAACTTGGATGAGGGTGACATTGGCCTGGGCAGGATTACTAGGCTATGAGGTAAAAACTTGGCCCCTAGAGTATCTAGGTATGCCCTTAGGGGGAACCCAAAATCAAAAAGCTTCTGGAAACCAGCTATAGAGAGATTTACTAAAAAGCTGGCAATATGGAAGAGAAGCTATATCTCTTTAGGGGGAAGAATAACTTTGATAAGTTTCACCCTAGCTAACCTGCCCACTTACTTCCTCTCCACTTTAATGATCTTGGTGAAAATAGCTAGACAGCTAGAAAAGATAATGAGGGATTTTTTTGTGGGAGCCAGGAGAAGAAAAGAGAGACCATTTAGTGAAATCGGAACAAGGTGGACTAGGTAGAGGAAATCTTTTGAAAAAAAAAATTGGTTCTTCTAGGGAAATGGCTGTAGAGATTCCCTCACGCAGAAGACAGGTTGT
Source organism: Nelumbo lutea (assembly GCF_056320005.1). Taxonomy (NCBI): domain Eukaryota; kingdom Viridiplantae; phylum Streptophyta; class Magnoliopsida; order Proteales; family Nelumbonaceae; genus Nelumbo; species Nelumbo lutea. Next base: position 106,282,055 of record NC_142686.1, read on the forward strand.
GGCACAAGGTCATTAAAATCATTCATGGTGAAGCGGAAAATAGCTGGGATGCAAAACTAACCTCTCATGCAGCTCCTAATTCCCCCTAGAAAGCAATCATTGAGGTATTGCCAATGTTCCTTAACTTTATCCGTCTTGATGTTGGGTGTGAAAACAAAGTGTTAGTCTAGGAAGACTTATGGGTAGGGGGATTGCCCCTTAGTGTCAAATTTCCTTAACTTTATTCCTTATTAAACCTTTAAGGCTGAACCTGTTGTCAGATTTGGTATATTTTCAGACTTAAGCCTATGTTGGGACAACGCCCCTATGTATTGGCAGGAGCATTTTGGTACTTAAATTAACATGCTTTTATATTTTTTAGTTTTTTTTTTTCAAAATTTGGTTTTTGGGCATATTTTTTATTAAAAAAAAAAGTGGTTCTCGAAACCCCTTTAAAAAGGTGTATCATGAAGCTGATACGAAATTTTGAACCTTGGGGATAATGAATGTGATTCCCTACTTCTCTTAATCTCAACCCTAGAAAAGGTCTATTTGGACCAAAATGTTGCGAATAGTAGAATCTGGTTCCCAGTCTCTGATGGTTTATTTTCTTGCGCCTCATTCTTTAGCCTGCTTACTCACTTTGAAACCTTGGGGTGAATTTTCCCGTGAGAGAAATCTGGTGTAAACCAATCCCTCCTAAAGCAAAAGCCTTTTGTTGGGAAGTGTTCCTAGGGAAGGTAAACACCTATGATGCGCAATGGAAAAGAAGGCCAAATAAGAACCTCTCCCCTCATGTGTGTATCCTTTGTTAAGGATTGTGGTAAGACCCTAACCCATTTCCTAATATCCTGTTTTTTGCTTGTTGTATTTTGAAACACTTCTACTCTTTCTTTGGTTGCAGATGGGCACCCCCACAGGATGTAGTAAGTCTTTTCAAGTCTAATTTCCTGAGGCAACCGGAATGGAAAACTCCTTGAAAGCTAATTATCTCATGGGAATATTGTAACAGACATCCTGTGGACTTTCAGACATACTTTTAGGGAAGTGGAAAGATAAAAATAATATATATTGTAAGAGTGAAAGGGCAAACATATTTTGTGTTTTCAACTGTTCATATTTATTTCTTTTAGCCTCCATTGATTAAAATCACATGCCATAGCAATGCCAGGCACAACAGTAAAAGATGAGTTAGAAATAACTTATGGAGAGAGCATTATCCCTCCAAACTGGAGGATAACTTATTGTACCTTTATAGTCATTTGAAGCAATGCAACATTGGGCCTCAACATACCGCTGCATAAAAAGAGAATGGTATATTCAATAAGAAATCAAAAGGTTAATCTCAAAATCAATCAACCTTTGTGATCTTTTTTGATAAATAATTGTGAAATTTGTATCATATCTAAAATTGAATGAGCCTATGTGTGACTTGGCTATACGTTTTAATTATTTTTCTTAATGCTTAACTACAGCATAAGACAAGTAATGAGACCTAAAAGCCATTTTCTTAAGTCTGCTTTAATAAAAGATTGGATACATGATTTCCAAGTTACCAATTAAAATCATGCCATCATATGCATCAGAAGTTCATGATCATTTAAACATGATTCGAAAACTCCAGAGGCAAGTCAGAACTTGGTCATTTAATTTGCAGCTTGAGTGAACTGCTCAAATGAAAGTAGGGAAAATATATCTAATAGAAAATATCAAATTATTTGGCCAACACTTAACCAATCTTCTTAACATGATTATATTACTCTCTAAAGAACCCCAAATTCTGTACACATCACTAAATCTTAAAGAGATTTTTGACAAAACATACTCATAATCATATGATACAGTGATACACATGTCAAGTTAATGTCACCAACTCTAAGGCTACTATATGAGAATATGAGAAAATCACAATGGGTTCATTTTGTACTTACCTGCAACCAACGGCTAGAGTCAAAATGATCAAACGGAGGTCTCCCGCTTCTATTTGGTGTCTGGAATTATCAATTTTAACACATCAATAATACTGATCAACTTTCAAAGTTCAGCATTAGGATATGAAGGATCTAGAATCTGGGCAGATTCACAATACTAAATATCCCAACCTAAGAAATAGTCAAAAAACTATTTTCACACAATGAGAAGAAATCTTAAAGCAATTTATAAAGCAATATACATAAACTGAAAAATATGCACAAGATTTTTGGCATTAGAAAAGCTGAGATTCGTTTTCTTTCTTATACCTTAAGGAAAAGTGAAGTACTGAATAATTAAATCCTTTACTTTCCAAATATATGGAATTAAAATGAACATAGAAATACCTGATACTATATTATCGTTGCCCAATTTGATTGTAGTTGGGTGAATTTTCTCAACGAACTTAATAAAATCCAACCATCCCATGGGAATCAAAAGCTTAGGTCTCCATTTTTTATATTAACGTAATTGAAACACATAGGATTTAACTTACAGAAATAATAAGATAAATAAATCACTCACGAAACTAGTTGGAGAAATGAATATTTAACTCCAACTATCAAGATGAAGACAATTTCACCAACAAACCTGAGGAAACAATGAATGAATATCTTTGGCTGAAACTCCTAATTCAGCTAAAGCTGTAACAGCCTCCAAGATGTAAGGGCAATGCCTGCCAAAAGGATGCAAAGAAAAAAGTGAATGATACATATGCTATTGTCAACTTGAAAAAAAAAATTACTTTTTTCATGTCTGTTCCTTTCATAATAATTTATTCTTCTTATTAATCAAAAAATAAAATGTTGTTGTCATGATGAAATATGGCAAGGAAAAAGAAGTGCAATAGAAAGATGATTTTGACTTCTACACAAACATCAGGTAATGAAAAATGGAACATAATTATATATGGAAGTGATCATGCAATCCAAATAGCACATAGAGGTAGCTCAAGGAATTAAAAGGTAATATTGATTATGAAATAGGAAAAAAACCAATACATGGGAATTGATTATTTAGATGGGAAAATCAATGTGGACAAAGAAAGCAGCAGGAAAATCAACATTTTCAATGCAATTCCTTCACTGTTCTAAGGAACCACAATAACACAAGGACCAGAATGAACTGTGGAAACTTCTAAACCCTTGGTAAAGTTAAAGAAAATGTACGAAAAAATTCCTTTTTTCTGTATATAATTTTTTTTACTGTGCTTGACTTGCAAAATAAATTCTTTCCATTGGTTTCTAGTGGTTGATATGTTAATCTCTTCTAAAAACATGTCCTAAACCTTAAAGTGGCTCTAGTATTGGCAAATAATGCATGTCCATTTAACAAGTTAATAATCTCTAAAATTAAACATTTAATTCAAAGAAACAAGTTGCTTCCATGGAACACATTTATCAACAAGGGATGATCCAGCATATGTTTGGTAGACTGAAGTCATGGGTGGTTGTGCACAATTACTTCACAGGCGTACTTAACCCTCATTACTTATTTTCATTTGTTCTTGATAACTAGAAAATGATGCCTATTTTTTCTACTGCACATTACCTTCCCATTGTACAGGCCCATGGCATAAATGACTATAGGTGTATATACATAAAGTCTTCTGTCACATATCAATACAGTTCACTACTTTACTTTTGCATTTAAATCATTTCACTATTTCTACTCATGCCCTTTTTTGGACTTCCCTTAGCCCTTCTAACCCCTTCAACTTGCAACAAATTACTTCTTATGGACACTGTTGATGGTCTAGAACAGATTCTGCATAAGAAAATATCAATACATGTGTGTGTATGTCATAGATGATTAATATCCATTTATACATGTATTCATAGATACCATATCTTGTATATACACTGTTAAAAAGGAAAGCTTTTTTCGTAGTACACAAGTATTCATAGATACCATATCTTGATATAGAGTTTCCTCTTGTATGAGGATTCCTTTTTCAGTTTTCCCATAAATAGAAGGTCAACTACACAAGTTATGTAATGTAAGACTGGAAGAGAACATACATAATAATCATGTAACTCCCCTCTTGAAGGAAATTAAGGCAATGAAAAAACATTATTCTTTGAGCATTTGAATAATCAACATAGCAGATGCAAAAGTACATTCTTCAATGCATTTAAAATTCTGGTCACAGCTAAAACAGAAACAACATGGCAAAGAAAGACAAAGAAAGATATTCAAGAACAAAACCATAGCTTCCATTTGATGTTTTTAAGTTCTTCCTCAGTTTCTAGTGTCATATCTGCTGCATCGGTAGCAACATACCTTACTTTTCTTCATTTTTTTTGTTTATTCCTGGAGTGCAAGTTGTGGTCAGAATAAACTCACTAGATGTGAATCTCATACACCATTATATAATAGCCCCTAAGAGTGATACCATGTCAAGAGTAGAAATTAAACAAAGCCACATAGGCAATAGGCATCACGAATAAGAGAGGTGCTAACAAGTGATCACGTTGACAAAGTTTACAATGAGGAGAATTAAATTTTACTTAGATTTAATTAACATTATATTCTACAATGAAATACCTTTACTGATATCCTCACTCCACAAAGGAAGATTTTCCTGTCACATTTAAAATTGTCTCCTACAAAGGCACACAATTGATATCAAGTAATTCTGTAATCGAAAGAAAAATATTTGGAGTTCATTTTTTATTCAGAGACTGATGTCATTCAGTCTACATATGCATTGAGCTGAAAGAGAGATTGTATCTTTCAAATCTGACAGCTAGACCAACCTGAGATTTCATCTACAGATCCAACAGTAGGGGTAATATATAGTCAATTTTTTGTCAACAACTCAAACTTTGGTCTTTGACTAAAGGACTTAGAGGGACTGTAGAACAGGTCGGTAGAATCTTTTGAATAAATGCCAGTACATATTAGGTGTTTTAGTTTTCTAGTTTTCCTTAATGTGAGGATCAGAACCCTAAAAAGTTGTTGCTTTTGATGTTCTGGTCAGACTTTAGCAATCCAAGTATTTAACAATGGTTTGGTTATAACTCAAAATTTTTGGGTTTTAGGGAGGAGCCTATGCCGGTATATTTGGTTCTCTGAACAGATGAATAGCACCCGTAAGTAGTTTTATTGCTATTTTTCCTTAAACTTATCGCTATTCTGATTTGTATGACAGATACCACAGATTTTTGGATTATGATTGCTTTAGAATAGAGGAAATAAAACAAACATAGCACGCAAAATGGCTTTAAACAGAAAAAAGAAAAAAAATTCTTAAAAATTTTATGATTTTAATTAAAACTAAGAGAAGGTAGAACTAAGCAATGCAACTTGACAGACCTTAAACAATCTTTGTAACAAGCAATAGAAGGACGATTTTGTTTACTAATGCGGTAAAGCTTCCCCATTGTTAGATTCATCCGCAAAGTTCGTGCTTTACTTGGAATACCCTCCATCTGTAATATCAAACAATACAAGCTTATACTTGATAGTTGAAACTAAAGAAACCTAACATATTTAACAAGAATTCCATTTTTCAAAAGTTGGCCATGTTAGCGTCAATTTCAAATTTAGATGCAAGACACATGCCAAGACTTGTATTCAGACAAAAGATTTAGAGACTGTTTGGCAAGTCTTTCAAATTAGACTTTTCAGCAAACCAGCAGACCAAAAGACGTACTACTGAAATTTTGGGGGTCTTGTCTTTGAAGATCAAGACTGTATGTATTCTTGGTCTACCAGGCTGTTAGAAACAAATTAGAAGGCTAAATTTAAGCACGGAAGGACCAAAATCTTTATTTGAAGTGTTAGGATTCGGGTCTGCCTTAGAGTTCTGCCTGTCTGAGATCAGTTATGTAGAGAAGAAAGGTGAAAGAGAGAAAAAGAGAGAGGACAGAATTCTGGTTCGAACTGAAAGAGTCAACTTGACTTCTCCCAATCGGCTAAGAAGTATTTATATTAATATTAAAACATAACTGAAAAGACCTATGTGCCCTTACTTAAGTTAAGAGCACTTGTTCCAACACAACATTACAGATCAGCAAAATTAATCTAAGTATAAAGACAGAAATACCCCTACGCTAACACTCCCCATCAAGCTGGTGAATATATATCATATACTCCCAGCTTGTTACATATGTAGTCCACTGTTCCCCGACTCAAGCCTTTTGTAAATAACTCAGCCCACTGATTTCCTGTATTAACATGTGTAGTGTCTAGCTCTCCATTCAGCACCTTCTCCCTCAAAAAGTGACAGTCAACCTCAATGTGTTTGGTTCTTTCATGAAACACTGGATTAGAGGAGATATGAACTGCTGCCTGATTATCACAATGGAGCTTCATTGGAGTGTTAATGTTGTACCCTACTTCCTGTAGAAGGTTCCTTAGCCACACTAACTCACAAGCGGTGTGCGCCATAGCCCTATATTCTGCTTCTGCACTGCTTCTTGCCACAACCGTCTACTTCTTACTTTTCCATGTCACCAGGTTACCTCCCAGAAACGTGCAATAGCCTGTAGTAGACCGCCTATCAGACATAGAACCAGCCCAATCAGCATCAAATTACCCTTCTATTTCAAGTTTTCCCCCACTCATATATCAGACCGCGACCCAGAGCCCCTTTTAGATACTTCACAATTCTCAGAACTACATTCCAATGAGGAATCAAAGGTTTTTGCATGAACTGGCTCACCACACTAACCGCAAATGAGATGTCTGGTCTGGTAAGGGTTAGGTAGTTTAGTTTGCCCACAATTCGTCGGTATCTGCCAGGGTCTTTGTGTCCATGGGTGTTTCAGCTGGTTTGGCACCCAACAAGCCTGTTTCTTCCAGCAAATCAAGCACATACTTCCTCCGACACAGGTTAATACCATACTTGGATCTCGTTACCTCTATCCCCAAAAGGAATTTCATCTTACCCAGATCCTTTGTCTGAAAGTGATCCTACAGATAAGTCTTCAGCCTGTCAATACCAATGTTATCATTCTCAGTAATAACAATATCATCTACATATACCACCAACAATATTTTTCCTCTCGAAGAGTCATGACTAAATACAGAATGGTCAACCATGCCCTGTTTCATGCCAAACTTCTTTACCACCTCACTGAACTTACCAAACCATGCCCGAGAAGACTGTTTAAGCCTATATATAGCCTTCCTTAGTCTGCACACCTTACCATCCTCCCCCTGAGAAACAAACCCTGGAGGTTGTTCTATGTAGACCTACTCGATTAAGTCACCATGCAAAAAGGCATTCTTGATATCAAGCTAATATAGTGGCCACTCATACATGGCTGCAAGAGAGATCACAACACGAACTGACCCTATCTTAGCAACCGGTGAAAAGGTCTCTATGTAGTCAATGCCATAGGTTTGGGAGTACCCTTTTGCAATTAATCACGCTTTCAGGCGTTCAACACTACCATCAAGCAGATACTTAACCGTATAAACCCACTTACAACCAACAGCTTGCTTCCCAAGAGGAAGAGCAGTGAGGTCCCAAGTATGATTATGATGAAGGGCTGAGAGTTCTTCTTCCATGGCACGGCACCACCCTGGAGAGGCAAAGGCTTCCCAGACATCTTTAGGAACAATAACTGATGATAACAAGGTAACAAACTAGCGATGGGAAGCGGAAAGGTGAGTAAAAGAAGCATAATTAGAAATGGGATGAAGGTGCAAGTACGTTTACCTTTCCGCAAAGCAATGGGTAGATCAATCTCAGATGCCAAGTGGGGTTCTGGTGCCGGATCCGTCAACGGAGATGTAACCGGAGGAGTAGTAGCCGGTGCACGTGGGCGATGTGTATACACATGACGGATAGGTGGGCGTTCAACAGGTGGTAGAACCAGAGGCAAGGATTTGGTCACAACTGGAACAAACTGAGGATCGACAATGGGAAGTGGAAGGGGAGGGGATGAGGAAGAAGCATCACCAAACCCCAAAAAGAACGAAGTAGACTCAAAGAAACTGACATCAGCACACACAAAGGACCGTCGAGAACCAGGATGGTAACACCTATACCCTTTCAGGGTCCGAGAATAGCCAAGGAAGATGCACTTGAGAGAACGGGCATCAAACTTGTCGTTCCCAGGACCCAGATTATGGACAAAACAGATACACCCAAAAACTCTCGGCGTAAGAGGGAACGGAGACAGAGGGAAACAAGACCTGAAACGGAGAATGACCATCAAGGATGAACGAGGGCATCCGATTAATCAAAAAGCAAGAGGTAAGCACTGCATCACTCCAAAAAGGTTTGGGAACATGCATGTGATGCATGAGGGATCTTGCTGTTTCAAGGAGATGGCGATTCTTTCTCCCAACCACACCGTTTTGTTGTGGGGTGTAGGTACACGAGGTCTGATGTATAATGTCGTGTTGGTCCAGGTATTCCTGAAATGATGAGGATAAATATTCGCAACCATTATCAGAACGGAAAACTTTGATGTGGGTACCAAATTGGTTACGAATCTCATCATAAAATTTCTGAAAATTGGTAAACAATTCACTTCTTTCTTTCATTAAATAGAGCCACATCATCCTTGAAAAATCATCCACAAAAATGACAAAATATCTATATCCATTATATGACATCACTTTATAAGGATCCCAAACATCTGAATGAACTAAAGAAAAATGACTAGACACACGGTTATCAACCCTAGAACTAAAGGGAACACGATGGTGTTTCCCAAACTGACACGACTCACAATCCAAAACAGAAAGCTGACTCAAGGACGGAACCAAGGACTTCAAGACTTAGAGCGACGGATGACCAAATCGGCAGTGCCACTGGAGAGGAGAAAGAGATGACTGGAGAGTTGTTGAAGTTCTACCACCATCACCGTCAAGATAATACAATTCACCTGCTTCAAGCCCTCCACCAATCTTCATCCCCGTCTTAAGATCCAGAAAGACACACATAGAAGGATAAAAGGTAATGGAGCAATTAAGTGATTTGGTCAGCTTACTAACAGACATAAGGTTAAAAGGCAATTTAGGAACATACAGAACTGATGAGAGGGATACAGGATCTAGGTCAACATTACCAACACCACAAATTGAGGATGTGGAACCATTAGCAAGGGTGACAGATTGTGATGTTGAGCAATGAGATAAGGAGGAAAACACACCTGGAGTTCCAGTCATGTGATCGGAGGCTCCAGAGTCAATGATCCAGGGATTGGGTGTATATGCCAGACAAGCCATACCTGAGTGAGCAAAAGTTGTCGTGTTCTGCTGTGATTGGGTAAACCTCTCATATTCATCACGGGGAACACTCACCATCTCCTTCATGGGACCATCTGTGGATGTAGGAGGCAACTGGTCAGATGAATGATTCTCCTGTTTAAAGCTGGAACTTGAGTCACCGGTCGCGACATGATTGGCCCAGGTTGAGGGAGGACCATGTAAATCATAACAATAGTTGATGGTATGTCCATCCATACCACAATGAGTGCACTTCCTCGGGCCTGAGCTACGTCCTCTACCACGGGCTCCCCCTGAATCTCGGCTCCCAGTACGACCACCACCACGATTATAAAGAGACCCACCATTGCCACTTCGGCCATATGCAGAACCACTACCAACACCACGGCCAGATTGAGCTCCCCGAGCTCCACCTCTACCACCACGACCTCTCGATGCAGCAAAGCCAGATCTATCTGAGATATTAGAGCTCTCAGTAGATCCAATAGAAATCCTCCGAAGTCGAGCAAATACCTCTTCTAGGGACGGAAGAGCTCTCATTACGTATGTTCCTCATGTTGGCATAGTACTCCTCAAGACTCTAATTGCCTTGCTACAGATTAAAGTACTCTTGATAAAGCTGATAAACTCAGGTTGTATTGTCCTGCCCCGAATACAATTTTTTCGCATGGTCCCACACGTCTTTGGCAGTATCAAGGAACATGACGTTCACACTAATCCTGGGTTCCATACTGTTCCACAACCATGTGATGATCTGAGCGTCCTCTTGCTCCCAATCTTCATACTCATGAGAGTCAGAGGAGGGTTTCTCCTCTCTGATATGTTTTACCTTCTTCTTTGCCTTTAGAAAGACTTCAACGGATTTAGCCCAAGGCACATAATTCTCTCCATTTAACTTAATGGAGGTCATTTGAACATTCAGGTAGTCTGTAGGCACCATCACACTAGGTTTATAATCATTACTGTCTCCCATTATGTTATCACCAATTCTACACACTTGTTGAATTCTATTATCACTGAGATATGCACACTACACGCCACTAGGTCACACCTGTCACACTGATTGCAGCACTAATTGTTGTTGGAATGTGTGCTCTTTACACCACAAACCCTGCTCCTACAACTACCTGAAATCTCACCACTATATGATCATATCTCTTCCTTCAACATGCACAAAGAAACCAACATAAACCCTAACACTTACTGGCCGAAACACTAGCAAATGATTTGAAACACACCTCCTATTTAATCCATAAATGATATCAAGAACTGAAATCTCTTACCTTATCGCTGAAGTAACACCCATGCGAGCAGGAGAGCAGTCCACACACAACAACCGCTTCAAACACAACAGCCACACACAGTTCGGCCCTCTATTCTTCCTCTACTAGGAGAGGGCGATCTCAGAAATCACAGCAACCGACCACATACGACCTGATTGGAGGCATAGAGACCCCCAAGGGAAGAGGGTGATCACTCCTTTTCATCCCTTTCCCTTATCTCCAATCGAACACAGAAAAAAAAAAGAGGAAAACCCTAGATAGGGTGACAGAGAATGAACCCTAGGCAAACAGAAATCTAGGTGGATTTAACCTGCTCTAATACCATGTTAGAATTCAGGTTTGCCTTAGAGTTCGGCCTGACTGAGTTCAGTTATGTAGAAGAAGAAAGAGTGATAGAGAAAGAGAGAAAGAAAGAAAGAGAGAAGAGAGAATTCTGGTTTGAACTGAAAGAGTCAACTTGACTTCTCCCAGTCGGCCAGTAAGTATTTATATTATTATTAAAACATAACTGAAAAGACCTATGTGCCCTTACTTAAGTTAAGAGCACATATTTCAACACAACATTACAGATCAACAACATCAATCAAGGTATAATGACAGAAATACCCCTACGCTAACAAGTTCCTAGCTGGTCTCAATCCTGACTACGATATTGTGAGATAGCAACTACTAACAAGGGACAATGTGACCTTATCTCAAGCCTACTCCTTGGTGCATAGTCAAGAGGCTAGGAGAAAGGTTAAGATGCAGCATCAGCCCTTCCCACCAGCCTTGGCAGCAATTAAACATAAGTCTAGGGGTGATACAAAGAGGGATATAAAGAAGGAAGACAAGTGGGATCTAGTGTGTGAACATTGCAAGAAACCTAAGCATACTAAAGATACATGTTGGAAGTTGCACCCTCATCTAGTTCCAGCAAAACTTAGGAACAAAAAGGGTAATGCTAATATGGCTTTTAATACTGCTTGTGCATCCTCATCAGGCACAAAAGGCACACCTCTAGACACATTAGCTACTCTCCGGGCTGCCCTGACTCAGTTAGAAAAGGAAGTTGACAATTCAGCTCAATCATCTCAGTCACCATCAGCTCCTCCTACATCAGCTTCTGCTCATTTAGGTACTTAGGCCTCAGCTTATCATGCTTCAGCTCCAGGTAACGCTGAACATTGGTGGGTAATAGACTCAGGTGCATCTGACCAAATGACTTTCTTGCCATCATTGTTCACTACCTATCACTTATCTTCTGGCAGAGATAAAGTGTCCATTGCTGATGGTTCCCTTGTTCCCACTTCTAGCAAGAGAGACATCAAGTTGTCTAATACCATTTCCTTATCTTCAGTTCTGCATGTTACTTGTAGAGAACACTGATGTGGGCCCCACTGCAGTGGTCCCCACTGTGTTCATAGGACAGCAGTATTTGTTTCAGTTATAGTAGTGTCAGTTTGAGTTAGTTTGCTAATTCAGTTGTTATTTATTTCAGTTTTATTTACTTTCTTTATTATGTAAGTACCAAGGGCAGATGTGTCCTTTCATCATGTACTAAACATAAACCTATAAATATTAAGAGAGTGGCGGCGGCAGATCTGTCAAGAATCTGTCCCTCCTTTCAGCAACTTGTGTTCTCTTGCTTCTCTTCTATTCTTTCCCTTTTCTCTCATCTTCTTTTCTGTTTTACAAACCTAAAACCTTTTAGGATTCAAGACTGATTACAGTCTTGATCTTCTACTTGGTATCAGAGCCTATCTAGGGCTTCTCATGTGTATCTAGTCCAGCCGATCACATGAGAACAAGCTAGGGCTGGAAGCCTTGAAGAAGTTTTTCGGCGGCTGAATCTTGGAGATTACCAAGAGAGGTTCGCAGCAGTTGAAGATTTGCCACAACCTGTAGAGAGTTGGTAATCAGGAAGAGGCAGCGAAGGTTAGGGTTCAGGTAACCCTAGAAGATAGTACACCGAAGGCAGGTAATCAGTAAGTAAGTTTGTTTCTTTACTGATTTTTAGAGATTGCAATCAGCCGAGATAGGTTGGACCTATCTAGAAAGAGGGGCCGAACTGTGTTCAAGTTTGCTCTAGGGTTTGGCTTGTCGAACTGTGATTAAGTTTGTGTCTAGGGTTTGATTGTTCGGCCGAACCCTCCTCTTCAAAGGGGATTAGTTTTTTACGGTTTCACTGTGCCCTACGACAAGTCCTACTGGTGCGGACTGCTTGGAGAGTGCAGCTGAGCACTTTAGTGATTTCAGATCACTAATTTTCTTCAAACCAATAGTTGAAACCCTATTTTTACTCTCACAGTAGTGGTTTCAGAGAACAGCATCTCGATTGATAGGCGATTGATTTCAGATCAGTTTTGTGTTGGTATTCCTGATCGGATCAAACCAGTTTCAGTTCAGTTTCAGATCGGTTTTGTGTTGGTATTTCTGATCGGATCAGATCAGTTTCGGATCAACTTTCAGACTTACTTCCTTGACTTTGTTTTCTGGTATAATTGCTCTAACAGTTTGTAGCCACTGAATCTTGATCAAAGATGGAGTTCAAGGGTCAAGGAGATAGTAGTTTTGGAAACCACAGTTATGGTAATGTATCTGAAACCGGGTTTCATATTACAACTATGAGATTTGATGGGTCAAATTATTTGGAGTGGGCACAATCAACCATGATGGCTATTGGAGGAAGGGGAAAACTGGGTTACCTCTTGGGAGATGTGAAAGAACCTTCCAAGGAGGACCCAATATACACCAAGTGGGTTCAAGAGAACTATTTAGTTATGGCATGGCTGTGTAATTCCATGCAGCCACATATCAGCCGAAATTACTTGTGGGCAAAGACAGCCAAAGAAATATGGGATGTTGTGAAAGAAACATATTCCCAACCCCTCAATGTTGCCAGAGCCTATGAATTGAAGTGTGAGGGGAACAGCCTTAAACAAGGAGAGAAGCCAGTTTATGTCTACTTCTCTACCTTGAAATCCTTGTGGCATGAGATTGACCATCTGGAGACCCTTCAGTGGGAGAGTCCCAAAGATGCACAGACTCACAAAAAACTAGTTGAGACGAATAGGGTATTTGAGTTTCTGGCTGGTTTGAATTCAGAACATGACATTGTGCGACAACAGATATTGACAAGAGATAGTGTGACCCTTTCTCAAGCATACTCCTTGATGCATAGTGAAGAGACCAGGAGGAAAGTTATGATGCAGCCTCAGCCTTCTTTCCCAGCCTTGACAGTTATTAAACCCAAGCCAGGGGGTGACTCAGAAAGGGACCGGAAGAAGGGTAATGCTCATATAGCAGTGAACACTGATTCAACATCCTCATCAGGTACATCCCTGGAGACTTTAGCTGCTGTTCGGGCTGCCCTCATACAATTGGAAAAGGAAGTTGGAAGTTCAGCTCAGCCATCCCAGTCCCCATCAGCTCCTGCTACATCTGCATTTGCACATTCAGGTACTCGAGCCTCAGCTTACCATGCTTCAGCTCCAGGTAATACTGATCATTGTTGGGTAATAGATTTAGGTGCATCTGACCATATGACTAGCTTGCCAGCTTTGTTTACTTCTTATCACTTGTCCTCTGGCCGAGATAGAGTATCCATTGATGATGGCTCTCTTGTTTCCATTTCGGGCAAGGGGGACATCAAGTTATCGGACACTATCTCTTTATCTTCTGTTTTGCATGTTCCTAAGCTTGATACCAACCTCCTTTCAGTTAGTAGTATTACCAAACACATGAACTGTTCAGTAACCTTTTTCCCTGACCGATGTGTTTTTCAGGATTTCGAGACGAGGAAGGTGATTGGAACTGGCCGTGAGACGAACGGGATCTATCTGCTTGGGGAGAGTACCCGACGGGAAGAGTCAGTGGATAAGAAGTCTTTTGTTTCCCAGTTTGTGAGTTTGGTTATGCTTTGGCATAACCGATTAGGTCATTTGTCTTTTAAGTCTTTGAAGAGTCCGTTTCCTGCTTTATTTGAGTCTGTTGAGCTATCAGAGTTGAGGTATGAGAGTTGTGAGCTTGCCAAACATTGTAGAACCTCTTATTCTTTAAGTAATAAAAGGAGTAATTTCCCTTTTGATTTTGTGCATACTGATGTTTGGGGGCCATATCATATCTCTTCTATGGGTGGGTACAGATATTTTCTACTGTTTGTTGATGACCATACCCGGTTTTCTTGGGTATATCTTATGCGTTCTCGGAATGAGGTTCCTGCTCTAACCCAAAACTTCCATCAAATGATTCTCACTCAGTTTGGAACTAAAATCAAAGTCCTCAGATCTGATAATGCAAAGGAATACTTTGCTCAACCATTGACCTCCTACCTTCGTAGCCATTGTGTTATTCACCAGAGCACTTGCCCTTATACACCACAGCAGAACGGCGTTGTCGAAAGGAAGAATAGGCATATCTTGGAGGTGGCTAGAAGCATTATGTTTACCTCCAATGTACCTATTCGCTTCTAGGGTGAGGCTATCCTCACGGCAGTTTATCTCATTAATCGAGTTCCTTCCCGGGTCCTTGATATGAGAACTCCCTTTTCCCTTCTTTACCCAAACAAGGAGTTGTTCATTGTTCCCCTTAAAACCTTTGGTTGTACCTGTTTCATCCAGCTTCTCGGGCCTCATCATTCCAAGTTTGACCCTAAGGCCTCCAAATGCATTTTCCTTGGTTATGCACAAACTCAAAAGGGTTATTGCTGCTATGATCCGGTTTCAGGGAAACGGTTTGTCTCTATGGATGTCACCTTCTTTGAAGAGACACCCTACTATCCTAGGGTTTCTCCTCGGGGGGAGAGCAGTAAAAGTGGGGCTGTTTTGAGTTTCTTTCCTCAGGGGGAGAGTAGTGAGAGTGGAAGTAGGGCTGTTTTGAGTAGTGAGAGTGGAAGTGGGGCTGTTCTTTTACCTATTCCACTGGGTAATGAAGGTTGTAGTGGTAAGGGTGGTCAGAGGGAGCCGGAGTTGAGAGTCTATCACAGGCGATGCAGGCAGGTTGATCCTAGTCTTCGGCAGTCCCGGCCAGATCCAGTTCCTTCTGCGGCTCCAGATCCAGAGCCTACTGAGATACCTCTCACTGTTGCCACTTCCCCTCCTGTGGATGACCTTGATCTCCCTATTGCCATTCGCAAAGGGAAACGACATTGCACAACTTCTACAGCTTACAGCATCTCACAGTTCCTATCCTATGATCGTCTATCACCATCTTACCGGTCCTATCTCACTTCCATTGCCGATGTCCCTATTCCAAGAACAGTGCAAGAAGCCTTATCGGTTCCAGAATGGAAAGATGCAATGCAAGTCGAAATGGATGCCCTGTTGAAGAATAATACCTGGACACTGGTTGACCCACCAAAAGGAAAGAAACCGGTGGGATGCAGATGGGTATTCACTATGAAGCATAATGTTGATGGCTCTATTGAAAAATACAAAGCCCGGCTGGTTTCAAAGGGATTCACTCAGACTTATGGTATAAACTACTTGGAGACCTTTGCCCCAGTAGCCAAGATGACCACCATTCAAGTTTTGTTATCCCTTGCAGCAAATCATTCTTGGCCCCTGTTTCAGATGGATGTTAAAAATGCCTTTCTGAATGGAGACTTACAAGAAGAGGTTTACATGCAGTTGCCTCCTGATTCTATGATACAGAGGCAGGTAAGAAGGTTTGCCGACTTAACAAGGCATTGTATGGTTTGAAACAGTCACCTAGAGCCTGGTTTGATAGGTTCAGATTAGCCCTTGGAAGGTTTCGTTATGTACAAGCCCAGTCAGATCATACACTATTCATCAAAAGGATGGAGTCCTCTCTGACACTACTAGCAGTATATGTAGATGATATTGTGGTGACAGGAATGACAGTCATGAGATTGAGTCTCTCAAACAGCTCCTTCATCAAGAGTTTGAGGTAAAAGATCTTGGTGCACTACAGTATTTTTTGGGTATTGAGGTTGCTAGATCCAAGCAGGGGATTTTTATCTCCCAGAGAAAATATGTTCTAGATCTGTTGGCGGAAACTGGAAAGCTGGGTGTTAAACCGGCCGATACACCCATCGAACAAAATCACAAGATTAGTGCAGAGGGTGGGGACCCTCTTGAGGACAAAGTTATGTTCCAACGGTTGGTTGGAAAGCTTCTATATCTCTGTCTCACTCGGCCAGATATCAGCTATGCAGTTAGTGTTGTCAGCCAGTACATGCACTCCCCTAGAACTTCTCATCTTCTTGCGGCAGAACGAATATTAACATACTTGAAGAGATGCCCGGGTAGAGGTATATTACTCAAGAACAATAATCATACGAGGGTGGAAATCTATACAGATGCCGATTGGGCTGGAAGTGTTGATGACAAAAGGTCTACCTCTGGATATTGTGCCCTTGTGGGAGGTAACCTTATCTCTTGGAGGAGTAAGAAGCAGAGTGTTGTTTCCCGCTCCAGTGCTTAAGCGGAATACAGGTCAATGGCTAATGGAGTGGCTGAAATCTTATGGCTGAGGTCACTACTTGAAGAGTTGGGTATTGACTATGAAAAGCCCTTAATGTTGTATTGTGATAATCAGGCAGCTATTAATATAGCCCACAACCCAGTGCAGCATGACAGAACTAAACATATCGAAGTTGATCGACATTTTGTGCGAGAAAGAGTTATATCACAAGAAGTGTCTTCCGTACATCACATCCAATATGCAGCTCGCGGATATCCTCACCAAGGTTGTACCGAGGAAGAAGTTAGAGACAAACCTATCCAAGTTGGGCATGATAGATATCTACTCCCAACTTGAGGAGGAGTGTAGAGAACACTGATGTGGGGACCACTGCAGTGGTCCCCACTATGTTCGTAGGACAGCAGTATTTGTTTCAGTTTGAGTCAGTTTGCTATTTCAGTTTTATTTACTTTCTTTATTATGTAAGTACCAAGGGCAGATGTGTCCTTTCATCATGTACTAAACATAAACCTATAAATATTAAGAGAGTGGCGGCAGCAGATCTGTCAAGAATCTGTCCCTCCTTTCAGCAACTTGTGTTCTCTTGCTTCTCTTCTATTCTCTCCCTTTTTCTCTCATCTTCTTTTCTGTTTTACAAACCTAAAACCTTTTAGGATTCAAGACTGATTACAGTCTTGATCTTCTATTTTCCTAAGCTTAATACTAACTTGCTTTCAGTCAGTAGCATTACAAAAGATTATAATTGTTCAGTAACTTTTTTCCCTGACTGCTATGTTTTTCAGGACTTGGAGACAATGAAAGTGATTGGGACTAGCTGTGAGACGAATGGGATCTATCTGCTTGAAGAGAGTCCTCATTGGGAAGATAGCAAAGATAGGAAGTCTTGTTTCTCAGTTTGTTAGTCAGGTTATACTTTGGCATAATTGGTTGGGTCATTTATCCTTTCGGTCTTTGAAGAGTTTGTTTCCAAATTTATTTGAGTCTATTCAAATGTCCAATTTGAGATGTGAGAGTTGTGATCTAGCAAAGCATTGCAAAACAACTTACTCATTGAGTAATAAAAGAAGTAGTAATTCTTTTGGTATTGTGCATACCAATGTTTGGGGCCCGTACCACATCACTGCTATGGGGGGATACAGATATTTTTGTTGTTTATTGATGACTATACCCGTTTTTCTTGGGTTTACCTTATGCGTTCTCTAGATGAGGTTCCTACTTTGACCCAGATCTTTCATCAAATGATTTTAACACAGTTTGGGGTCAAAATCAAAATCTTCAGATCCAATAATACGAAAGAATACTTTACTAACTCATTAGCCTCTTATTTGCTTGATCATGGGATTATTCACCAGAGTACTTGTCCTTATACACCACAACAGAATGGGGTTGCTAAGAGGAACAATAGACACATATTGGAGGTGGCTAGAAGCATTATATTTAACTCCAATGTGCCTATTTGTTTCTGGGGTGATGCTATTCTTACAATAGTGTATTTCATTAATCGAATTCCTTCACAGGTTCTTGACATGAAGCCTCCATTTACCCTTCTATACCCCGATAAAGAATTGTTTACTATTCCCCTTAAAACTTTTGATTGCACTTGCTTTGTTCAAATTCTTGGACCTCATCGTTCCAAATTTGATCCTAAGGCCTCCAAATGTATTTTTCTCGGTTATGCACAAACTTAAAAGGGTTATTGCTACTATGAACCTATTTCTGAGAGAAGATTTGTCTCTATAGATGTTACTTTCTTTGAGGATGTACCCTATTATCCTAGGGTTTCTCCTCAGGGAAAGAGTAGTGAGAGTGGGGTTAACTCATCAGAAGTTCCTTTACCTATTCCATTGAGTGATGAGGGATGTAATGGGGAGGGTTGTCAGAGGTGTCAAGATTTGATAGTCTATCACAGGCGGTGGAGGCAGATTGATTTCGGTCATCAGCAGTCCAAGCCAGCTCCAGTTCCTTCTGCGGATCCATATCCAAGAACCACAGACCCTCTATTAGTTCCAGGTCCCACGGAGATACCTTCCACTGTTGCACCCTTACCTCATTTGGATGACCTTGACCTCCCCATTGCAGTCTGTAAAGGCAAACGGCGTTGCACCACATCCACAGCTCACTGCATTTCTCAGTTCTTGTCCTATGATCATCTGTCCCCCTCTTACAGGTCCTTTCTCGTGTCCATTGTTGATGTTCCTATCCCCAGAACAGTGCAGGAAGCCTTGTTAGTTCCTGAGTGGAAAGATGCAATGAAGGTTGAAATAGATGCTCTTCTGAGGAATAATACTTGGGAGCTAGTTGACCAGCCTAAAGGGAAGAAACTGATTGGATGTATATGGGTAATTACTATGAAACATAATGTTGATGGTTCTATTGAAAGGTATAAGGCCCGGTTAGTTAAAAAGGGATTTACTCAGACTTATGGTATAGACTACTTGGAGACTTTTGCTCCAGTAGCAAAGATGACCACTATTAGAATTTCATTATCCCTTACAGCTAGTTACTCTTGGCCCATGTTCCAGATGGATGTTAAAAATGCATTCCTCAATGGAGACTTACAAGAAGTTTACAAGCAGTTACCTCCTGGATTTTATGATGCAGAGACGGGATAAAAGGTTTTCCGGTTGAATAATGCCTTGTACGGACTAAAGCAGTCCCACAGAGCTTGGTTTGATAGATTCAGACAAGCCCTTGAAAAATTCGGCTATGTACAAGCCCAATCAGACCATACATTGTTCATTAAGAGGGTGGACTCTTCCTTGACTTTGCTTGCTATATATGTGGATGATATTGTAGTGACAGGGAATGATAACAATGAGATTGAGTCTCTTAAACAACTCCTTCTTCAAGACTTTGAGGTGAAAGATCTAGTGGAGAGCTACGATACTTCTTAGGTATTGAAAAAACTAGATCTAAACATGGGATTTTTGTTTCTCAAAGAAAGTATGTTCTAGATCTATTGAAAGAAACTGGAAAGTTGGGTGTTAAGCCTGCAGATACACCTATTGAACAGAATCACAAGATCAGTGCAGAGGGTGGAAAGCCACTTGAGTATAAAGCTATGTTCCAACGGTCAGTTGGCAAACTCATCTTTGTCTCACACGATCGGACATCAGTTATGCAGTCAGCGTTGTCAGTCAGTATATGCACTCTCCTAAAACTATTCTCCTCCTTGTAGTTAAGAGGATATTAGCACACTTGAAGAGATGTCCAGGTAGAGGTATATTATTCAAGAATAATGATCTCATGAAGATAGAGGTTTATACAGATGCCGATTGGACTGGAAGTGTTGATGATAGAAGGTCTACCTCTAGATATTGTGCTTTTGTAAGAGGTAACATTGTCTCCTGGAGGAGTAAGAAACAAAGTGTTGTTTCTCGTTCTAGTGCTGAAGCTGAATATAGATCTATGGCTAATGGTGTGGCTGAAATCCTATGGCTGAAGTCATTATTTGAGGAGTTGGGTATTGCTTAAGAGACCAATGGCTACAACCCATCAATGTTGGAGTGAAAAACTACCGATTGATCATATCCAACAGATGCCTTAAGCACCCAAACAAAAAAATATGGAACAATGCATGTAATCTGTTAATGCCACCTCATTTAATAGATGATCCATCTATTAAAAAAATCAAGAGTCTAGCAAGGCCATCAACATCCTTTTCAGTTAGGTTTCATGACAATTAATTTTAAACATCCTCTAGGTGAAATTTCTGGCTATTTGAGAATTCAGAGAGAAGGAGAAAGAGATTCGAATTTCTTTTGGTTTTTTTGAGAAATTTTAACTAGAATTTATTGAGAAGGGGGCGGGGGGACAAGAGGAGATATACAAAGCAGGGGGGAACCCCTACAAGTTACGAAGGAGGAAACTAGCCGCTATACAGATGCTCCAAATACAGACCAAGTTCAGTTAGGCCATCTGCAGTATGATTGTGTTCCCTAGGAACCAAACTAAGTTAACATTCAAACCATCCAAAGAATCCCAAGCTTCAGTCAGATAGTGATACATTCTCCAAGGGCCCCCTTTTTTGTCTCTTAACCATTTTATCATATTTGCTGAATCACCTGCGATGATCAAATTCTGAATTCCCAAATTCTTTATTATCCTGATTCCAGTGAGAGCAGCCATCACTTCAGCTTTTGTGGAGTCAACCCAACCGATTGGACTACTAAGTCCAATAGATATTACCCCTTTCATCCACTGTACCACCAATACCTGCAAGGCCCGGATTGCCTAAGGCACAACCGTCAAAATTAAGGGTTATCACACCTTCACTGATGGATACGGGATGCCTTAAGGGAGTTTGTTGGGGATGAGGAAAAAACAAAAAGGGGTGAATATCTCTAATAATATAATTGGCTGAAAGTCCTTTAAACAGAGCAGAATTCAACGACCAAAGGATGCAAAGATAGGTAATATCTGAGATTAACTCCTCCAAGGTTCTGCTTTTATTGTCAAAGAGACGTATGTTTCTTTCATCCCAAACGCCCCACATTACTGCATGAGGCACTGATTGCCATTGATTCAAGTTGTCCATAATGTGTTTTGGAAGAGCCCAGTTGTACCCTTCCATATTCAAGAAGTGGGACCATATCCTCTGAGTGAAACTGCAATGAAGAAGAATGTGATCTGCATATTCACAATAAAATACAAACATTAGGAGAAATGGAGCATCTTCCCAAAAGTTTTTTATGTAGAATATCACAAGTATAAACTTTCTAGAGATAAGCTTCCCATGCAAAAGAAGCAAATTCTTGTGGGGATGTGGTTGCACCAAATTTTCTTGCAAGGAAAAGAGGTATGTTGATCTTCAACAATCAAAACCTTGAACATAGACTTAGAAGTGACGGGATGAGAGATCCATCATATTGATAGCCAAACCCTACAATTAAGTAGGGTGAAATTTCAAAAAATTTCTCTCTCCCATGTGGGAATCACATTCCCTGTTTTAGAAAATCTGCATTTTCAATGATCAATCTTGAACCTAAACCAGACCAGATCTGAAACCAAATCTGCAAACGTTTAGAAACCGTAATATATATATATATATGTATATCTTTATATAAATATATTTTGCAAAAACAAATTTCAACGATTGAAATCAACTGCCGGCATTTTTGGTTTCCATCAAAGAGAGTGCATCCTCGATCATTACCTTTGTCCGACAAAAGGGCTGATCCTGTCACTATGATCACCCACTCAGAAGAATTCTCAGACTATCCCAACATACCCATGTTTTGACCCCCTCTAAGGATCTCACTGATTGGCATATCAAAGACAGTCCAATCGAACACCTACTGAAGTATCATAATCGAATCTAACGGTCAACTGTAACAGTTGAAAAACAGTCCTACGAATAGGACTGTGCTAGAAAACAAAGAAATATTAACAAGAGAAGATTAGAGAAGATTAGAGAAGAGAGAGTTGCGGCAAGAAGGGTTAAAGGATGAGTTCGAACATGACCTCCCTCTAACACTCTAATACTCTTTTATTAAGTTAATATTTTAATAATTACAAAAGAGGTCTTTAGTTGGACAAGAAATTACAAAAAGGAACATAGAAGAGTATGGGCCCAGAATAAGGCCCATTACAGAGAAGAACATAAAGATAATATACAGTAACAGCCTATGGGCCATTCGGCCCATCTTCTCTACACTCCCCCTCAAACTGAGCATAGATGTCAATCATGCCCAGCTTGCCAGTGTCATGAAGAAGCCTTGCCTTGGAAATGCCCTTGGTGAGAAAGTCAGCCAATTGTCCTTCAGAAGTAATGAATGGAACACATACTTCTCCAGAGGAGACGTGTTTCTCAAATAAAGTGTCTATCAACTTCAATATGTTTGGTTTGATCATGTTGTACCGAGTTGTCAGCAATGTTGATGGCAGCTTGATTATCACAGTACAACATCATGGGTTAGTCATGATCAATCCCAAGTTCTTCCATTAAAACCTTAGCCACAACAATTCCGAGACTCCATGTACCATGGCTCTATACTCTGCTTCTGCGGAGGATCTAGCCACAACAGATTGTTTCTTACTCCTCCAAGAGACAACATTACCAGCCACCAGACAGCAATATCCTGAAATAGATCTTCTGCCATCCATATTTCCAGCCCAATCAACATCAGTATAGGCTCCAAGTTTCAGATGACCATGTTTGGCAAATAGAATTCCTTTTCCTGGAGAGCCTTTCAAATAGCACAAAATCCGTTCTGCTGCTGCCATATGGGTATCTCTATGAGCATGCATGAACTGGCTAATGCAACTGACAGCATACGCAATATCTAGTCTAGTCATGCACAGGTACAGAAGCTTCCCAAAAAGTCTCTTAAAAACCCCTTTGTCGTCCAACAAAGTTCCATCTGTAGTTGAAAGTTCGTGACTCATATCAATGGGAGTTGCAGCTGGTCTTGCACCCAATTTTCCAGTTTAAGACAACAAATCAAGAACATATTTCCTTTGGGAAATAAGAATCCCACCCTTGGATCTGGCAACTTCTATGCCAAAGAAGTATCTCAACTCCCCCAGATCCTTAATCTCAAATTCAGTACGGAAGAAAGACTTAAGAGCCAGAATGCCTGAGGCATCATCACCAGTCACTATAATGTCATCAACATACACAATGAGATACATTGCTAGAGATCTACTTTTCTTCACAAACAGAGTATGATCTGATTGTGTCTGAAGATAGCCGAATTTAACAAGTGCAGCTCTAAATCTCTCAAACCAGGCTCTAAGAGATTGTTTAAGACCGTAAAGAGATTTCTTCAATTTACATACATTTCCTTGCATACCTTTCCCATACATCCCTGGAGGAAGACACATGTAGACCTCCTCATGTAAGTCACCATTCAGAAATGCATTCTTTACATCTAACTGATAGATAGGCCAATCAAAGTAAAATGCCAGAGATAAAAGAACCCTCACAAATGTCATCTTGGCAATTGGGGCAAAAGTCTCCAGGTAGTCAATCCCATATGTCTGTGTGTAGCCTTTTGCAACAAGTCTGGCCTTGTACCTCTCAATAGTTCCATCAGCTCTATATTTAATGGTAAAAACCCACTTGCACCCAACTGAATCCTTCCCTTCAGGCAAATCCACCACCTCCCAAGCACCATTTGCATGTACAGCATCCATTTCGGTCTCCATGGCATCTCTCCATTCTGGAATCCCAAGAGCTTCTGAGACAGACCTAGGAATGGGGTTAGAAGCAACAGAACAAAGATAGGCAAAGTATGAAGGAAAAAGCAAGCCATAAGAAAAGTGTTTGGAAATGCAGTGTGCAGTACATTTCCGCTTTCCTTTCCTAACAGCAATGGGGACATCAAGGTCTGGGAATGATGATTCCAAAGAAGCTGAAACAGTACCTGTTATCTCATCTGTGATTGGGAATGTATGAGCTTCATCTGTTGTAAAGGAAACTACTTGCTCATTCCTGGATCTCTGCCTTTGATACACTTTGGAATTATGGATAGGACGAGGGGGTAAAGAAATAGGGGCACTAGGACAAGAGATATGAAGTGATTGATCCTCCTTTGACTCATTTGGTTAGGACACAGGTTTGTCAAGAGACTCAACTAGGACAGGAAGAGGAAGAGCAAAAACTTGTGACAGACTCTCCCCCTGTGGACAATGTCCATCCTGAGAGGAACCATAAAAATGAGAAAGTTCATTAAAGGTAACATCCATAGAGACATGTCGGGTGCCAGTCTTTGGATCAAAACAACAATAACCCTTTTGTGTGGGGGAGTAACCAAAGAAGATGCATTTGTGAGCTTTCGGTTCAAACTTATGTCTTTGCACACTTGGAATGTGAACATAACAGGTACAACCAAACACACGAAGAGGAATTGGGAAGAGATCCTTGTCTGGATGAAGAAGACTGAAGGGGGATTTAAACCCAAAAACCCTATATAGCATACGGTTTATGAGATAGGTAGCAGTAAGTATAGCATCACCCCAAAATCTTGTGGGAACATGTGAGACAAACAAAAGGCTCCTTGCAACTTCAACAATATGTCTATTTTTTCTCTCAGCAACTCCATTTTGTTCAGGGGTTCTAACACAGGAGCTTTGATGAATAACCCCCATGTCAAAGAGATACAAGGATAAACACTTCTCAAAATACTCTTTTGCATTGTCAAATCTGAAAACATTAATTCTGGTATCAAATTGAGTTAAAACAAGCTCATGAAATTGCCTCACAGACCCTATTCCTTTCAACCAATTTCCTGTATGTTTCAGCATCCTTAGGGGTATCCCATGTCACAGCCTCTATCAAATCAATCTCTTGCCATATAGATTTTAGGGCTGAGAAGTATGCTACAAGTGACTTCTCCCCTTGTCTTAAATTATTCACATCACTTCTCAGTTTGTAAGCTCTAGCAACATTCAACTTCTGGGAATAAGTTTCTGCAACACTATCCCAGATTTCTTTAGCCGAGTTCATCCACAGATAATGTTGACTAATCTGTGGCTGCATTGAGTTCACAAGCCACCCAATCACTGTGTAGTTTTCTTGCACCCATCTCTCAAAAGATGGATCATCCTCTGGAGGAACTTTCTTGCTCACAGAAATAAAACCTCATTTTCCTTTGCTACAAATATGGATTTTCACTGATTGTGATCAAGCCAAGTAGTTGGTCCCATCAAACTTGACTGTAGTTACAGCCAACATAGAATCGGTTGGGGTTCCCAAAATCTGTCCATATTCAGCAGCATTCTTATTTTCAAGGTTTGAGAAATCCATCATGCAAAGTTCGGTGGTAGTTCTTTCTTTACTGTTTCAGCCTTCAAAGGACACCCAGCAAACCTCCAATCACAAGGTATTTTAGGTTCCAACAGCCGTTGTCCCAAAGAGAAAGAAAAAAAAAAGGGTCACAGTCCTTAAGAGACCTTTTATCGAACACTCAGTGTGCAGTACTTAACAGCCTACTGTTAAATAGAAGAAACCACTTCAAAGTGTTCAGTATAGGTCCAAGAAGAGGCTGGGATGAAGATGAGACTAGTATCACTTAGTTTTTAAATCAATTTCAGCAGCTTCCCAGTCCAATAATCAGCCGAATAGCACTTCCAAAGCAACCCAGAAATTTCTGAGTAGAATCAGTCCAACAACAGTGGGCTTTAAAAGCTTTAACAGTCCACCCAAACAACAAAAAATAACCCAGCAAAGGACTGAGAAAAGACTTACAGTAAGAGAGTCTCTGGTTTGAACTATAAACCAGGCCGAACACTTGTTCTCTAAGATAACTTCAAAATCCTTTTTCTCTGATTTCAAATCAGGCCAAGCAACTTGTTCTCTGATTCTTCCTGGTCACCGAACCCTTCTCCAAGTGTATAGAAACTTGGGCACCCTCCAATGACCTCCAAGAACCAGGCGGATGACTGTAAACTTTCAGCCCTAGAACCTCCTCATGTAGTTGGCTGAACTAGAACCACATGAGGGACACGCCAAGCAATGGCCTGCTCTGATACCAAGTTGAAAAACAGTCCTAGAAGTAGGGACTGTGCTAGAAAACAAAAAAAGACTAACAAGAGAAGATTAGAGAAGATTAGAGAAGAAGAGAGCGCTGCAGCAATAAGGGTTAGAGGATGAGTTCGAACTTGACCTCCCTTTAACACTCTAATACTCTTTTATTAAGTTAATCTTTTAGTAATTACAAGAGAGGTCCTTAGTTGAACAAGAAATTACAAAAATGAACATAAAAGAGTATGGGCCCAGAATAAGGCCCATTACAGAGAAGAACATAAAGATAATATACAATAACAGCCTATGGGCCATTCGGCCCATCTTCTCTATAGTAACATTCCAAATTTGCCCATCTATCTCCAAGATCCAGGGCAATACTGGATTTCTAATCCGGTTGAAGGTTTCAAATAAACCTACACTGCATGTACCTCGGGTCTCACCCTGGCATCTAAAACAAGCAACCCCAACCAACTTGGCGGCACATCAATGTCAGCCTTGGCAGAATAAATCTCCCCAGATCTATCCAACGGCTGTGAAGATTCTAAACTAACACGAGTCTCATATGTGTCCAGTTTAAGAGTATTACACAGAAACACACCACAATAACATGAATCAAATATGTACTTTATTCATTTACATTAAATGTCATAAGGTACATCATTCTGATTGGAGCTAAGGGCATACACTGTCTAACAAGAAAAGAATTCACCATTTGGGTGAAGGGTCCATATTCAGGTGTCGGAATGAGAGGGGGATATATAGGCATCTTTGAGGGTTTGGATTAAGGCTATTAAATCAAAAATCTCCGAGTCCCTTAGGGGTCTTCTGAGGTGGAGGTTTAAAGAATTCTCAACAGACTGGTTTGGGAGGCAAGCAGAAATAGAGGTTTCTTGGTCAAGGGTGAGGTTAAACAGCCTAGGGAAAGAGGCTTCCGAGGTAGATTCCCCCCACCAAAGATCTTTCCAGAATTTAATTTTAGAACCATTTCCCATTTTATACCTTATTAAAGGAAAGAAATAAGTTTGAATGGAACATATACCTTTCCAATGA
Source organism: Nelumbo lutea (assembly GCF_056320005.1). NCBI lineage: Eukaryota > Viridiplantae > Streptophyta > Magnoliopsida > Proteales > Nelumbonaceae > Nelumbo > Nelumbo lutea. The sequence goes on from NC_142686.1 coordinate 106,309,424, forward strand.
TTGGTAGCCTTTATCATGTTCAAATGGAGATTGCAACCCCACCCGTTTGTATTTCATCCATATTTACTTGAGATGACAGCAGTCCAAAGAGCATTAGATTCTTTCAGATAGTGGATTTTTGGAGAAAAGGAAGCTGTCTTGGTCATCATTCTAACAGTCCCTGAAGTTTTTTGCCCAAAACCCAAATCAACTGAAGAATTTTGTATGCAGGCCCCACAAGGAACTTCAACTTGGCGCTTAGTGATTGAAGGGGCCCTTTCTCTTTTTCTTGAAGATCGATTCAAGTCTTGTGGTGTTCTGTAAAGCCTACAGGGAGTGGCTGTTGTTTTCTGATTTATCCCGGGTTCCGGGTGAGACACAGCTGGCAGATTTGACTTCATAGAGGTTGGTACTTGGTGTCTATTTTATCCTATCTTCCTTGCTTATCATTTGAACCTGCTTGAAGTTTTGTTGGAGTTGTTTGAGGAAGATGGATATCTCAGGAGTTGAAAACAAGTGTGGGGCTGAATCCAGACAGGTTCCAGGAGCTCTTGTTGACTCTCTGTTGGCTGTGACCACAGTCGAGCTGGATGGAACCAACTATCTAGCATGGCCATAGTAAAAATTCATGTTTGCAACAAAGGCAAGTGGGGGTATATCTCCGGGAGCAAGAAAGCTCCTCTGGAAGATGACCCATCTTATGAAAAATGGATGCAAGAGAATTATACCGTCATTGGATGGTTAGTGAACTCAATGCAACCACAAATCAGTCAACATTATTTATAGATGAATTCAGCCAAGGAAATATGAGATAGTGTGGCTGAAACTTATTCACAAAAACTGAATGTGGCCCGGGCATATAGTTATGAAAAATGGTTCCAAGAGCTCCTGTTGACTCTCTATTGGCTATGACCATAGTCAAGTTGGATGGAACCAACTATCTATAGGGGTGCAACTTGGGCCGGCCCAGCCCGAGCCCGAACTGGCCCAACCCAGAATTTTGCATTGGTCGGGCTTGGATTTTCAATCCCCGGGCTGGGCTCAGGCTCAAGTTAGGCCTTTTTATTTTTTAGGCCAGGCTCGGGCCTAGCCCTTAGGTAGCCCGAGCCCGGCCCAATTATATACATTTATACATATATGTAGATATATGTAAATGTTGCATACATATTTACATATATATGATTATGCATACATATTTGTATATATAACATTTGTATAGATATTATGCATAAATATTTACATACATCCATAAATATATGTATATATATTTGCATAAATACATTTATATCTGTATAATTTTAGAGTGGGTTCATTGACCAACCCGAGCCCGGCCCGGGCCTGAGCCCAACCCGAGTGCATCAAATTACAAGGCGGGTTGGGATTGGGTTGGGAAATTCAGGCTTGACCTCGAGCTCGGGTCTTAAACCCAAAATTTAAGGTCGGGCCTGGGTTGACCATAAACCCGGCCCAACCCGCCCGACTTGCACCCCTAACTATCTAGCTTGGTCACAATTAGTAAAAATTCATGTTTGCAATAAAGGCAAATGGGGGTATATCTCCAGAAGCAAGAAAGCTCCTCCGAAAGATGACCCATCTTATGAAAAATGGATGCAAGAGAATTATACCGTCATTGGATGGTTAGTGAACTCGATGCAACCACAATTCAGTCAACATTATTTATGGATGAATTCAGCCAAAGAAATATGGGATAGTGTGGTTGAAACTTATTCACAAAAATTGAAAGGCATATAAGTTAAGAAAAATGGTTTCGGGAGCTCCTGTTGACTCTCTGTTAGCTATGACCACAGTCAAGCTAGATGGAACCAACTATCTAGCATGGTCATAGTTAGTAAAAATTCATGTTTGCAACAGAGACAAGTAGGGGTATATCTCCGAAAGCAAGAAAGCTCCTCCGGAAGATGACCCATCTTATGAAAAATGGATGCAAGAGAATTATACCGTCATTGGATGATTAGTGAACTAAATGCAACTACAAATTAGTCAACATTATTTATGGATGAATTCAACCAAGGAAATATGGGATAGTGTGGCTGAAACTTATTCACAAAAATTAAATGTGATTAGGGCATATAAGTTAAGGAGTGATGTGAATAATTTAAGGCAAGGGAGAGACCTTTAGCCGTTTACTTCTCAATGCTGAAATCTCTGTGGAAAGAGATAGACCTAATGGAAATTGTTGTCTGGGAAAGTACTAATGATGTTGAAACTTACAGGAAATTAGTTGAAAGAAACAAGGTATTTGAATTCTTGATGGGGTTGAATCCCGAGTTTGACATCATCAAACAGAATATCTTAGGCAAGGATAATGTATCATTGTCTCAGGCCTATTCCATGGTGAGTAGTGAAGAGAACATGAGGTTGGTCCAAGTTCAAGGGACAATCCCAAGTGATCATTTTGCCAATATGGAGTTGAAACCAAAGGTGACTACAGGCAGTTCAAGTGATTCGGGAAAAAGGGAAGTTGTGTGTAAGTACTGCAAGAAACCAAAACATACAAAAGATAAATGTTGGAAATTGCATCCAGAACTCCTTTCACCTCGTTTCCAAAAGAAAGTTGATAATGTGAAGGCAAAAAGTGCCAACATAGCCACTGTTTCAGATAATGACAGGTGCTCAACTGATGAGAGGACTGCTAGTGAACAGTTGGCAGTTATGAAGGCAGAATATGAGTAGTATGGGAGGATGATCAATCACCTAGAGAGTGCAGCCTCCTCCTCCAACCCTCTGGGCAATTCAACTACTTCTGTATTTGCACATTCAGGTATACGTGCTACTACCAATCATGCAACTATCTCAAGTAATCATAGGATCCCTTGGATTATTGATTTTAGTGTTTCTGATCATATGACCAGCATTTCCACTTTATTTATTTCTTATGATTTGCTTCCTGGCCGTGATAAGATTACCCTAGCTAATGGCTCACTTGCTCATATCTCTGGCAAGGGAACCATCAAGGCTACAGACTCCCTTCCTCTTCTATATGTTCTTCATGTCCCTAAACTGAATACTAATTTATTGTTTGTGAGTAGCCTAACTAAATCCATAAATTGCAGTGTAACATTCTTATTATTGTGTTTTTCAATACCTAAAGTCTCAGAAAGTGATTGAGAATGGCCATGAGGCGAATGGAATATACCTGTTGGATACTCCTAGACAAGGCCAATGACAACCTGGGAAAGCTGCTTTTGGATCTATCTCTTCAAAGTCCTTTAGTCGTGTCATGTTATGTCATTTTCATTTGGGTCATTTATCTTTTTTTGCTTTGAGTCATCTATTCCCAAAACTATTTAAGGAAATTAGCTTTGTCCAATCTTCATTGTGAGTCCTGTGAGTTATCAAAACATTGTAGAAACAGTTATCCTTTGAGTAATAAAATATCATCTTCTTCATTCCATATTGTGCACTCTGATGTGTGGGGGCCATACCACCTACCCTCTATGGGAAGCTATAGATATTTTATCTTGTTCATTGACGATTTCTCACAATACACTTGGTTATTTTTTATGAGATCCCGAGATGAATTTCCCAAACTTGTGAGGCAGTTCCATGAATTTGTTCTTACCCATTTGGTATTAGAATCAAAATATTCAGATCTAACAATACAAAGGAATACTTTGAGAAAAACCAAACCTCTTATCTCACTGATTTTGGGGTTATTCCCCAAAGTTCCTGTGCTTGTACTCCAGAACAAAATGGAATTGCTAAAAGGAAGAATCGTCACATAGTTAAAGTTGCAAGAAGTATCCCAGTTGCCTCACATGTTCCTACAAGATTTGGGGGGGGATGTTGTTCTCACTGCAGCCTACCTAATTAACCATATGCCATCCAAGGTGTTGGGTTTAAGTCTCCCTTTAGCCTCCTTCATCCGGGTAAGGACCTTTTTCCCTATTCCCCTTCGTGTCTTTGGTTGTACTTATTATGTACATATCCCAAATGCCCAAAAACATAAATTTGAACCAAAGGCTCACAAGTGCAAATTCCTTGGTTATGCCTCCACACAGAAGGATTATTGTTGTTTTGATCCAAACACTGGAACTTGTTATGTTTCAATGGATGTTACCTTTGATGAGTCCACTCCTTTCTATGATTCTTCTCTGGGGAAGCATTATTCAAAGGGGAAGAATTTGCCACAGTTGTTTTCACTCCCCCTTCCTGTCCCTATTAAGCCTTCTTCTATTCTTAATGAGTCAAGAGAGGAACAATCATCTCATGTTCCTTTCAATATTCATATTCCTCTTCCATTACCTCCTCGTCCCCTCTTTAATCCCAAGTGGTACCAGCGGCAAAAACCAGAAGTGAGCAAATTGTTTCCTCTACACCACATGAGCCTCCTACACTTCCAGTTACTGAAGAGACAACAGGTACTGATACTATCCCTTTGCAGCCACCATTCCCAGATCTTGATGTCTCTATTGCTATCAGGAAAGATAAACGGAAGTGCACTACACATAGAATTTTCAAACATCTTTCCTATGGTCTTCTTTCTCCTTCATATTATGCATTTCTTTCTTTAGTTGCTTCTAACCCTATACCCAGGTCTGTATCAGAAGCTCTTACTTTTCCAGAATGGAAAGATGTTATGAGAACTGAAATAGATGCTCTGCATAAGAATGACACATGGGAAGTAGTTGATTTGCCTGAAGGGAAAGAGCCAGTGGGGTATAAGTGGGTTTACACCATTAAATACCATGTTGATGGCTCCATTGAGAGCTACAAAGCTAGGCTGGTTGCAAAAAGCTATACAAAAACCTATGGAATTGACTATCTGGATACCTTTGCTCCTGTTGCAAAAATGACAGTTGTGTGAGTTCTACTATCTTTGGCTACTCATTCAGATTGGCCAATCTATCAGTTTGATGTGAAAATTGAATGAAAAATTACATGAGGAGGTCTATATGTCTCTCCCACCAGGGATGTATGGCACAGATATGGAGGAAAAAAGTGTGCAAGCTGGAGAAGTCTCTCTATGGACTTAAACGGTCACCTAGGGCATGGTTTGAAAGGTTTAGGGCTGCCCTTGTTAACTTTGGTTACATATAGACCCAGTCCGATCATACCCTCTTTGTGAAGAGGAGAGATTCATTGGTGGTATATTTTATAGTCTATGTTGATGATATAGTAGTGACTAGTACTGATGTGACAAGGATTGATGATCTTAAGTCTTTCCTTTCATATAGAGTTTGAGATCAAATATCTGGGGGAGTTGAGCTATTTCCTTGGAATAGAAGTGGCCCGGTCTAAGGATGGAATTTTTATCTCTCAACGAAAGTATGTGCTAGACTTGCTCACTGAAACAGGCAAGATGAGTGCAAGACCAGTGGCTACTCCTATTGATATGAGTCACAAACTTTCTACCTCTGATGGAGAACTGTTGAAGAATAAGGGAGTGTTTCAAAGGTTACTTGGGAAACTGTTATATCTTTGCATGACTTGGCTTAACATTGCATATGTTGTCAGTTGCATTAGCCAACTCATGCATGCTCCCAGGGACACTCATATGGCAGCAGCAAAACGAATTTTATGTTATTTGAAAATTACTCCTAGGAAGGGAATTGTTTTTGCTAAGCATAGTCATATGAAACTGGAGGCTTACACAGATGCTGACTAGGTGGGAAACATTGATGATAGGAGGTTGACTTCTAGATACTATAGCATGGTGGCAGATAACATTGTTTCTTGGAGAAGCAAGAAACAATCAGTTGTTGTCAGATCTTCAAATGAGGCCAAGTACAGAACTATGACTCATGGAGTTTCTGAGTTACTTTGGCTTCGATCCTTGATGAAAGAACTAGGTGTTGTGTATGATAAGTCATTGATGCTATATTGTGATAATTAGGCCGCCATCAACATTGCTCACAATCTAGTGCAACATGATATGACTAAACACATTGAAGTTAGATAGGCATTTTATCAGAGAAAGAGTGGCTTCTGGAGAAGTTTGCCTACCATTCATTACATCTGAAGAACATTTAGCTAACATTCTTATCAAGGGAATCTCCAAGGCCAAACTACAAAATGACATTGGCAAGCTGGGCATGATTGACATTTATGCTCAACTTGAGGGGGAGTGTCGAGAGAATGAGCCAAATGGCCCATACGATGCTTTTATTTGTTTATTTTTTGTTTATGTTGTTAATGGACCTTTTTTATGTTCTACTTAATTAAGTTAAATGCCCAATTAAGGGCCTCTATATAAATATCAAACTTGTAAATTATGTTTTAATGAAAAGGATAAGGGAAGAGAGAAAACATTCAACAATCTTCTCTCTAAACCCTATTTGCCGCCGACTTCTTCTCTCCTCTCCTTTTCTCTTTCCTGCTGATATCTAACATCTTTTCACAACCTTTAAATCAATCATTTCATTCCTTAGGACTTTTTTCTTCCAAATAATGATGTGTATAGACCTGTTCACAGGCCAAGTCATAGGGATGCAAGTTGGGCCAGGTTTATGATCAACCCAAGCCCAACCCTAAGATTTGGTAGCCTAAGGCCCAAGCCCTAACCAAGCCCAAGGTCAAGCCTACTCTTCCCAACCCAAACCTAGCCAGCATTGTAATTTGATGCACTCGGGTTGGGCTTGGGCTTGGGCCAGGTTGGGTTGGTAATTAACCTGCTCTAAAATTATACATGTATATATGCATTTATGCAAATATGAATACATATAAGTGTGTGTGTGTATATATATATCACGTAAATACATATCTATATCAAGGTTCAAAATATCGATACGACCGATACACCGGTAGGGGCGTACCGCGTATCAGCCTGTATCGAAGCTGATTTTTCCTCTCTTTTTTTAGTTTTTTTTTTTTTAACCTAGTTCAGAGGGATCAGTTTAAGGCATGTCTACCCCTTGAACTAGGTTAAACCCCGAAACACCCCCTATAAGGGAAAATTTCAAACCTTAATCTATATAAGTATGCATGAATGTGTATAGTCGGGTCAAGCTCGGGTTGGAACAAAGTTGGGCCAGAACCTAAGGGCTAGGTCCAAGCCCAACCCGAAAAATAAAAAAGTGCAAATTCTTGGCTCCAAGCCCAAACTATGTAAAATTCCAAGTTGGGTTGGTTCGGACTCAAGTTGGGCTCACCCAAGTTGCATCCCTATCAAGTCAAGCTGGGTTTTGCCATTTATCAATAGAAAATATCCAAGCCCAAGCCCAGCCCTTATATTAAGCCAAAGCATGATCTAAAATAGGAACAAGCAAATTGTATCATGTATTACTAATATATTTTTATTATGTATTACCAATATGTAATATGATTATATAATACCAAGAATAATATATTAGTAAATGATAATATATATTTTAACTATATATAATATTAGTGAGCTCTAGCTCAAAAAGGGCTTATTTACAAAAGCCCGAGACCAAGCACACAAAGCTACCCTACCCATGAACGGCAAAAAAAGTCTAAATGTGCACACTTCAAACGTATTAAATCAGATCAAGTGTATATAACTAACAAATCAACAAAAGGGAAAAAAGGAGAGAAACCTCAACAAGAGCAGCACGATTCTCACTTAGTGCACAATGGCAAAGAGTAATTTTGAATTTCACCTGCCATGAAAATGCAAGTGATTAATGGAACATAGTAACACTAAAGCATTAATAAAAACCATAGGAAATATTAAGCCACATGTATGTTTGACAAGGGGAATCTTGAAGGAAAAATAATGAAAATTACCCCCATTTGCATTAATAAATAAATCATAAGAAACATTTAAGCCATATGTATGTTTCACAAGGGGAATTCTGAAGGAAAATTAATGAAAACTACCTCGTTTGCATTAATAAAAAATCATAGGAAACATTTAAGTCACATGTACGTTTGAAAGGAGAATTCTGAAGGAAAAATAATGAAAACTACCTCATTTTCATTAATTGCCGAAATATTCATCGAATTTGGAGAAGATGACCTGTTTGATGTAGATAATGAACTCCTAGAAGCCATTGTATTTTGTTTTGGAATGATCTTGCAAAGCTGCAAAGCTTGCTTATACATGTACTACCAGAAAAAATGAATATGAGAATTAGCATGATAAGCTTGTTAAATGTCTTAAGAAACAAACAGGATGCATAATTGAATGTGACTAAGCTACAAGAAGATAGCACTATTTGTTTTACACAAGGATCAAATTTTCGTAGTGTATCAGAGTGAATCATAACATCAGGAGCATCATAACATTCCTGATGCACCCCAACATGTTACTTGGTGTTCAAGGTTTTGAAATATTTAAGGGGTAGGCAAGCCTAAACTGACCCCCTGCGGAATTTTGAAAAGAAAAAATAAAAATTAGAGTGCATGTGAAAAAACACACAATATGCACATTCATGCATAAGTGAGAAACACCCGATACAATAAGATTTTAGATGTAAAAAAGGATACTAAATATTAATCATATAAATCACACATGTAAAATAGGCTTTCACAGATGGCTGAAATAGGGGATTCCCATTCCTAGGTGATCATCAATTAGATGCATGACAGTTCCATAGGCCCCTAGACTTGATTTCATTAAATTAATCAAGCTAGAGCTTCAGCTAACAAAATCAATAGTTCATTTGAATAGTTTTTTTAATGTTAGCTAATTCCATGGATGATACACATTTCAAAATTCAAAGAGGGCCCAGCATAAAATTTTAAAATCTAAGAAGAAATAAGATGGTGAAAAGGTTTAATTTCAAGTCACCAAAATTGAACTGCCATCCCAATGGCTCAATAAACCGTGTCCCACCCCAGCAAATGCCAACCTTGATTGGGATTGGAAAGAAAACAACAAACAATTCATGCTTCAAAACGTTAAATACAACAAAGCTTTTCCTACCCTGATGATAAGTAGGAACCAAACAAGAGTATAAGATGAGACCCACCCCCCACCCCCACCCCCTTTTGAGCCACCATAAAACAACAAATGGGGTGTCAGGAACAACCTTGTATGAAATTATTTGCTTTTAATCTTTTATTGCATTAAAGCCTAAATCCCTATACAATAGATTCATCTGGGGAATATTCATAAAATATTATATTAGTCAATTTTACGATTCCAATAAATGAACTGATTACACAGTGGCTCCATATAGATGATGAACTTATGGACTTAAACATATAAAACAATTGTAGTATTTCCATTCCACATGATCATATTGTAAGTACATGTGGTTCCCCATGTCTGTGATCGCAGTGAAGGTATCAAACCAAAACCACAGAAACACCTATGGCGACACACAAGACACCGGGGGCCTGTGATGAACCCATAACTCATCACAGGCTTGCATTGAGCTCAAAGCCATCACAATCCTACGATGGAGTTAAGAACCATTATACATTCGCAACAAGCCAAAGTTACTCATAATGAGACATCCAGCAATTGACGGAGCAATTAAGCGAACACATCAAACTAGCTCTGACATCATCCGCGCCATGTCAATATGGGAGACCCGTAAGGGGGAGTAGCGCATGTGTGCCATGAGAATCCTTGGATGAAAGGAAACTTCATCCTAGGAAAATCTCACTCGACACATGATGAACCCCAGTAGTGTCCTCCTGGCAACCAACATCGAATCAAGGATCCCCTTTCCAAGTAAGAACCAAACCCCCTTTTTGGCTCCTTTTTAGGGCCTCGGAGTCTCCCCTTATAAAAATGGGAATAAAGTGTAATGGGGGCACAATTCTATCAACTCTAACAACTCCGTTAACCTCTACAACCCAATACCCCTCGACCTTTCTTCATCCTTCAAGGAAACCACCACACCTAGCCTTGCCACAGTACTTACACATATAAAACCCCAATTCTCAAGGCCATGATTTTGCATTATTGCAAGGCAACCATCTAAAAAGCATTTCACAGAACACCTACTCCAGCATCACACTTATAACACATTTATCAAAATTTTTACCCAGGCAGAGCTATTTAATTAGGTTCATTAACCTAATAAAGACTTACAATTGCTCTCCTATATTCTTTTTCGCCATACAAGGAATCGCCAAGAAGCACCTGCAGCAACAATCACCATCAATTCCCAATCCCAAAGCCTACGACAAACGGAAAACATTATACGAGCCATAGCAAGCAAAAATCCCCAAATGAGGCCATCTATATTGACCGATAAGTAACCACTGCAATTTGGCGAAAATTAATCCCATCTAACTAACTGTACTAGAAAGGCAAAAAATCTTACCAAGTTTTCAGCCTTAACATGTGGACTTGTTTCAGCATTTATAGCCGACGAAGAAACGAGGAAGCAACCCTGTCCAAGACGATTTCTTGAATTAACAAAATGACTCAATCTACGTGAATTAACAGTATGAATAAAAAAAGAAATGAAGAAAAACAGAAGAAAAGAAGCTCAAGTTTTTTAATTAACAAAATGGTTCAATCTACTTGAACTCAAAGTATGAATTAAAAAATCATAAGAACAAGAAAAACAACCTCAATGCAGTCACCTGATTTAGTGAAATTAATAAAAGCTCTGAAACAACACGGAGAGAGAGAGAGAGAGATTACGAGCATTTGAGCAGAGTCATGGAGGCCGTGATCAAGAAGGGAAGTGATCTGATCCTTCAGAACGTCCATTGCAGAACAAAATCTGAAACCTAACGAAAACGAAATTTTGAAACTCCCCGAAGTTCTCACTCTCCTCTTCTACCTTTTCTAAGCTCTCGCTTTTCGTCCTTCCGCCACGAGTGTTTTTTCGAAATATTTGGGGGTACACCCACTACTGCTAGTCTGCTAGTAGTACGCGGGTTCTCCTACTAGCTACCACTACCGTATTCTTGTCACGTAGACCTGTAAAAAGTTTATCGGAGCCGCGAACCCGACCCAATTCAACCCGAAAAAAAAACAGGGTTAGGGTCTCATATTTAGCTATCTAAATGTGAGAATGGCCTGACCCGACCCAATCCGGAAAAAAAATTGGGTTGGGTTATGGGTCAACCTGCTAACCCGATTGCCAAGTTTGTTCGGGACTATTTATGCATTATTAGAAGTTTCCACTTTTTAATTTTTTCTATTTAGCCTTTACTCTATTATTTACTATTTAAATTGTAAAATGTTCAAATTTTTTTATTTTATATTTGAAATGTTAAGGTTAATTCCTTTAATTGTGGCATTTTTCATATAGTTTTTCTTTATTTTTTAAATTTCAGTTATTTTTTGGGATGACCCAAATTGACTCATGAGTCAACCCTAACCCGAATATTTAGGGTTAGGGTCTAGCATTTGATAACCCAACCCAAAATTCAACTTGACCCGAATCACCCCAAAGTGTATAGACCCAACCCGAACCCAATTGTTAGGTCTACTTGTCAGTGAAAGAAGTTGAACTGTAGTACCCGACTACCCGCGTACGATTGATTAAATTGGATCAAATGATTTTGGTCGTTCTATTGGAAGAAGGAAGTAGTAATTTGGGAACATCTACTACAAACTCTCCCAACCATAACCCATCATACCATTGCTGCATGGAGGTGTTCATGATGTGGAAACCTGATTCAGTTAGTGCAAAAACTGTTCAAAAACCTAATATAGCTTTACATTGGGAATATCTCCCCATGAAATAAAGTACATAAGTGCGAAGATGTTCACAATACAAGGCTGTAAAAACTATTAGAATGGTGTTCGAGCGGGCTTTGCATTGACTGAAGCTGATCTCCATGATGTGCGCCTATAATGACTAGTTAAGATAGCATTGAGAGAGTGTATTGCACTCTGAATCAGAAATTGTTCTCGCATCCCTACCCACAAAGCACCACAATCACGGAAATAATGTTTTGTGGGTAAAGATGTTGGAACAGCTCGTGAATAACATACTCAAGCCCATGTATGGATAGATCTGAACTCTAGCATTGACAATCAATACCACCTTGTCAACGAGTTGAGACGTATCAATAAAACATGTTCCAACCCTCTACCAACTTAATTTAACACCTCACATCTCCTTATAAGACTCAGACCTACCATAAAATTAGTACTCGCCAGGTGTGAATTGTGCGGTATCAGATTATGTTAGTAGAAAGTTAGAACATATTTTATTAGCAGATGATCGGACTCCTTATCAACAACGATCTCTTCCAATATTATCTGTGTCATACATCATGTGTGAACCACAATGAAAGGACCTTTCATAAAAGGAGACCACCATGCATGTGATTTGGGGATGAAGATGATATTAAAACATAACATGGTGGAAGAATTTTTGTTGGCAGTCGATCGACTCTGTAACCTGGGCACATAACCCTTTAGATAAAAAAGACAAAATAAACTCTAATATCTTAGAAAGGTATCAAACTCGCTTAAACCCTTAATCCCAAAATAGAAGCAGGTTAGGGGTGCAAAGCCCAAGCCCCATCTGGCCCATATCGAAATTTTACACTTATTGGGTTTGGATTTTTTGTTCTTGGGTTGTGTTTGGGTACAAAAAATTCAGGTTTTTTATTTTTTAGGTCAAGCTTAGATTAAGCCCTTAGGTAGTCCAAATCTGACAGAGCCCAACCTAATTATATGCATACATACATATATACATATTGACCAACCCGAATGAATCAAATTATAGTGTGGATTGGGGCTCAAATTTAGAAGATTGGGCTTGACTTCGAGTTCGGGCCTTAAGCCCAAATTGCCTACCAACAAAACACATTTCAACACTCCCCCAACTGGATCTTATACCACACATCTTATCATGAGACTGGAACCCATCATAAAAATGGGATGTGCTATGTATGAGATGTACGGTATCAGATCATGTCGGTAGGGTGTTGTAATGTATTTTGTTGACAGATGATCTGATTCCCCAATTGATGGTTCGGGATCTCCTCCCAACAAAATGTGTCCCACCACCCCTCCCAACATGATCTAAAACCACATGGTAGGCCCCAGTGATGTTTGAAGGGTGTTACACTGTGTTTTGCTGGCAAGCGATCCCAACTCCCAATTGATGACCCCAGGGGTGGAGTCAGGGGATGGCAGAGGGGGGCCACCCCTGTCTTTAAAATCACTACAATACCCATTTTAACTTTGCCTATATTTTCATCCCCTACTTATATTTACTAACTTCTGTCCCTTCTATCTATGCTTATTACATTTTGACCCCCTTAAAAGAAAATCCTAACTCCGCCCCTGGATGGCCCACATTGCATTATTATATGACATCAAACATTCACACAAGCCAGAATGTCTGTATCGTCAGCTAATTGAATGGATGATGATGATAAGCACATCTACGTGAGATTAGTCTCGGGTCAGAATAATTATCAATTATCACTGAAATTTTTCTATATTTATGGGAGAACTATGTATGTTTGGGCTATGGGGCAAGGCGGGTTAAATCCTCTCCTTTTTTTTTTTTTAACTTTCCTTTGAATTTAATTAATTAAATTGCCGCCCCCTCCACCTGGATACAAAAAAGAATCCTTTTTTGGGCAATATAAGTGGGCAAATATTATACTAAACAAAAAAAAAAAGAATTATAAAATAAAATATTTAAATCAGTGAAAAATGAAATGTTACAGATGACATATTTGACATTGATTAAATCTTTAACACGATTGATAAATAGACCTTCTAAAATGTGAACCAATGAAAAAATAAGCAGACAATGTGAAAAGTTTTATTAATACGTTAATAAAAAATGCTAGCTTTTAAAAGCATGAAGCTAGGTTAAAAGATAAGGCTGCCTTTGTAAATCCCAGTTCAGAGTAAATTTGTACTCTGGTTCATTTTTGCCTGTGTTTGGCAACATTACATTTATGTATTGATAAATGACAGACCAATACTTATTTACATTGATAATAAAATGTAAAAGTATATCAATAAAAAATAAGTAAATTTGCATTCAAGTGAGTTTTTTATAATAATAAAAAAAGTGTATGTTTTATTGGAATTCATGTTTACACCCATTATAGTTAAAAGTCTATTTGGTAAAAAAGTAAATTTGTCGGTGCAAAGCTAACCCAATTTTACAATTCATATGAATCGTATTACAGTCTACATATTTACATTCACACTTATTTGCATCGTTTCTAAACTCAGCCTAAAACTTAAAGCATGTGTTATCTTAACATGATGTAGATTTTTACTTATTATGTGCATATGAATCTTGGCAATGGTACATCACTTTTATGCATTGGCAATCTTAGATTAATTAATGAATGGGTGAATGTGTTAGCACTAAATACATAGTTAGAGAGATATAAGTTAATGTGTCGAGCATTAAATATGAGATGAAGGTTGCATTTGGTTGGAGACTTGTACTACAAATTTCATTTTCACCAAGTTTAAAATTTCAATACAATACGGGGTGTATCGTATTGTATATTTGAAAAATAGATACGAGATAATTATGAAAATCAGACATTTCATCTTTTTTTCATGTGTATCGAACATGTATCAAAGGTGTATCGACGAAAAAAGATACGACCAAAAACTAAAAAAAAAAATTAAGGGGGAAAGTAAGCTTGCTTTATCCGAAATAAGCCTCTTTTCACCCCCAAACGACTCTAAAACTCCAAACTTCATTTTTAGAGTGTTAGATTTGCAAAAGTTTGCAAGAAACAAGTGTGAATCGTTAATTTTTTAAGATTTTTCAAATTAAAAAAAATATGGCAAAATTTGGTATTTTTTTTATAATATCATTGTGATTTCTTTTTTATTTTCTTGAATATTTAAATTTATGTTACATTCAAAATCACAATTTTTTTTTGTGTTTTCAATAGATTTATGGAATTTTCATGGAGATATTTGGGGAAAATATAAATTAACAAAAAATTGAAAATGTAAACTTTTTCTATGCCTATAAAGACTAAATATGTTATAGATCTAAAGATTTATCTATCATATCCATAGAGCAACTGAAATTTCTTCTTTATTTTTTATATTTTTAGAATTAAAAAATAAATAATAATTTATTATATTTTATTGTTTGATCACAACAATTGAATATATTATAATTCTATGGATGATCTATCACAGACCAATTGAAATTTCTTCTTTAATAATTATTTTGTATTTTTATATTTTTAGAATTAAGAAATAAATAAATAATTAATTATATTTTATCATTTGATCACAATGATTGAATATATTATAATTCCATGGATGATCAATCATATACACAAAACAATTGAAATTTCTTAGTGCCTGTTTCACAAGTCTTTTTGAGAAGATCTGTTGCAAGATCTGATGGTTAAAAGACCAGGTGAGCTTTTGCAAGTATATCTTGGAAGACCAAAGACTGGTTGAAACATTTTTCATAAATCTCCGAAAATACCATAAAAGTTGGAAGAATGTTTGGTAGTGTGATGAAAATATGTGTTATGTATATATGAATGCCTCATGTGTGGGCCAACAAACCATTCATTTAACACATGTGGGACCCATGTACAGGTCTAAACATACATTTCATAATTGCGGGCCCCCATGCACTTATCGTAAACAGGCCCCACATTAAGTCCACATATGTATATCGTTCGCTATGGGTTTCACAAATATTTTTTCAAGGTGGGCTCCACATGCATTTCAACACATATATAATACGTAATGTGGGCCCCACATACATTTCAACATATGCATAATGCATTAATGTTGGCCCCACATGCAATTCCAACTATGCACACCCTTCATTATGGAGTTCATATATTTTTTCAATGTGGGCCCCACATACATTTCAACATATGCATAATGCACTAATGTGGGCCCTACATGCAATTCCAACTATGTACACCCTTCATAATGGAGTCCATAAATATTTTTTCAATGTGGGCCCCATATACATTTCAACATATGCATAATGCATTAATGTGGGCCCCACATGTAAGTCCACTTATGCATATCATTCATTTTGAAGCCTATAAATATTTTTCAAGGTGGGTCTCATGTACATCTGAACATATGCATAATGCATCAATGTGGGCCCCACATACAATTCCAGCTATGTACAGCCTTTATTATGGAGTCCATAAATATTTTTTCAATGTGGGCCCCACATGTATATACCATTGGTGGGGCCCATTTATACATTCAAATTTTGTGTACATGTTAGTAGCATAAATACAACTTTAGTATTGTGCAACTGCAAGGCATATCCAAAATGGAAAAGCCATACACCAGTTCATGATAGGGACATACTAACCACACTTCTAGTGGTATCTATCCTACCTCCAAACTAACAAAATGAAAATCAAAATTATCAAGAAAACGATCAAACACATCATGGCATAGCAACAAACACAAGCCCCAATTGCAACAACTTGCTCTTTCTCGTAATTTCCATGCTCATGAGCAATATTATGTTGTTCAATGATGCGGATTTCTGATTCTTCCAAAGTGTAGTTATCTGCCCACATAAAGTCATATTCATGTGGCTGGAAGAAAAAAATAATAATAATTTTCAATCTATATTAAACACAAATATTGAACAATATGGTTTTTGGGTATTGGACTTATACCTCTCCGATTGGACATTTATATTTTATACGTCCACACTCACATGGACACATCGGTCCCCTTCCATTTGTTGCCATGACTAAATAACAAAACAATTGAACATCACATCACAATAAAATTGTTTGTATCCTAACAAATGAATTGTGAAATTTTCAACAAGCACATGATCACTAATCAAGAACATACCAATGTCATAATTTTATAGTTAAAAACACAAGCATTAATTGTTCAATAATTCATTGATATCTCCAACTAATTTGATTGCCTCCTACGTATACTTCTTGGGCGAGTGCGATTGACACATAAGTTGTAATGATTAGCCATTTTGAACATAATCTCATTACGAACTTGTTCCATCCGTCTAGATGCCTGGGATCCTATATCGATAGTTTTCGGTGTTGTACCATGAAACATTCCTCCCTCTCCTTCAACGGGAACACAATCTTGAAGGAAACCATTCCAAAACACATATTAGATTCTCGATAATCGAATGAAATTATGTAACACACAACAAGCAAATACACTTCTAATTTGCTTGTGAAGTGAGTATAGAGGCATCAACTTTAGTATTGGGAATTTTGCCTTAAGAACATCGAAGCAACGTTCTATGACATTCCTCAATGAAGAATGAACATAATTAAAGTATTCTTCGGCATTCTTTGGTCGACCACCTCTTCCTTGAAAGTTTCTTAAATGGTATCTCTCTGATCGATATAGAGACAGAAATCCAAGCATATTTGTATAACCCAAGTCAATTACGTAATATTTTCCTATATGATAGCACATATGTAGTTAATGCATTGAATAAAAAACTCTGATGGGTTATTTGATAGTTTTGCTAACCTTCTGGTGGTAGCAGGAACATATTATTGAATTGTCAACAAGAAAACTCTTGAATCATGTGAAGCACCCTTCCATCCTGCCTCAACAAAAGTGAAGAGCATATCAAACGAACATGCACACATCACATTCTAGGTGGTGGTTGATTTTCTTCCTCTAAATGAAACTTGATCAACAAATGAAACACAAGCATGAACATGTGTTCCATCTATTGCACCTGCACAATTCTGCAGATGAAAAAAATATCCAATTTGGTGATAGGCTTTTTATTAAAGAATAAAGAATTGAAAAATTATCTCACATATAATATGAGATACCTCGAACCATGGATAATATTTTGGATTGTTGAGTATCTCAGGTGGTACAGTAGTTAGATCATCGGGTCATACAGTTTCCTTGCCAAATTCACAAATTGCATTAAATGCAGAATTAAATTGTCGTGAAATGATTTCCCCCGAGTGTTGAAAGCGGTCTGCAGTATCTCTATTTGTTTTGTTGTGTCCTATAATCTTTAAAAGAATTCCAACCTGCTCATCAGCTGATACATATCTACTATATTTCACTAACCATCGTTGTCTCAATGCACCTATTAGGCTAACAAATGCTTCAGGGGTTATTCTAAACATTTCCAAACACCTATTACCTTCATTGCATATGACATTTTTCATCCACTTTGACCCGATCAAAATGTCATTGTGGTAAGGTGTCTTGGAGAAATACATTTCTTCCTTCTCAAGTTCCTTCGCAATGAGGACATTTGTCATCACTTGCTGCTCTTCATCATCTACAACAACAACCAAAATTGCTTGCAACACTACCCTCTTGGTCGGACTATCAACCATTGTAAATCAGACACAACAATTAGGCTTTATGTTTGATTAATTGCAAGCTTGCACTTCATAAATTAAGGACCAAATGTGATACCCTATTCATTAAACCATCCAAACAATAATCAATAAGCAATCCACAAAACCATATAATACCATATGAATTGTATCTACTGAAACCATTGTTCAATCCTACACCTGTGAAGTAGTTTAAGAAGTTATAACAATTCTAAACAATTGTTCACCTAAACTATTAAAAGAAAGGGTTCATGGATGAGAACATAACATTCAAGAATCTAACGATTAAGGACACCGAACACCCAATTCTTCCTAAGATTAATAGGCATGTTTATGAACCACTCCCTTGCATCTAGCTTCTCAAACACTTCATAAAGTTTTAGGTAGTCATTATGATCCATCCCTTCAATAGAATTCAACTCTGCTAAAACATTGCTCATAGAGACATGATTCTCCGACTTTTTATTCAGTCCCTTGATTGCTTCCACCAACTTCTCAAATAGCTTATCTGTTGACACATTTTGTTATGAAATTGCAACAAAAAATTCAGATGGCCTCTTCTTACGAGCATTTTGCTTGATGGTTGTAGTAGAAATTTGATCACTATCAATATTGGCTGAATCAGCAATGCCAGGTGATGGTTGTTGAACTTTTTCAAGGTGTGTATCATTGGGGACATGCCCGTCCTCCCGGGGTGGAGATTCTATTCCACGTGCCAGAGATGCAGAGAACCTTCCTGTAGGTTTGGTACCCCCAAATATAATTTCAAGGTTGTTATACTCTGGACAACCCATATTACGAAACCTTTTCGCCTTGGGGTTAGCCTAAAAAGATAAGGGGACACCATTCAAAATATACATTTGCATACATATAAAGTCCCAAACAAATATGATCTCTAAATAACTTCAAAGTTCAGAAAATACCAATAAATAATTCTCCCATGTCTCTGGGGAGGATACAACCATATGCTTCTCCTCGTCCCAGCCAAATCCCATTTGTTCAAACCTCAATTTCCTAAACTCCTTATACCTACTTTTTAGATCTTGTATTTTGTTACTGAAGGATTTTGGGTTGAACTTCAACCCAACTTGTGTAAAAAAACTTTGTCGAACCTCCTTCCAACCACTTGGTTTCAGACACCCAGAAACCATTCCCCCATTTTGTACTTGAAGTACTAGTAAATCTATGAAAATATTTTCCTGCACAAGAGTCCAATTTGCATTAATAATGGGTGCATTGTCAAATGTTGTGGTATTGACTACACTATTTGCCATCTATATAATAATCAGATCATTAGTTACTATCGAAGTGCTAGAATCATTTTAAATTTTGTGTTAAATAAGCAAATAATACAAGTATGAAATTACTTGCAATGATAAGAGTCACCTGTGGTAAACGAACCCAAAAAATATGCAAATGGCCGTCATACAAAGCTGCACAAAAAAAGAAAACAGAGTTTGATAGCTTCAGCAAACTTGCTGGTACAACCCCCAAGCAACCAAGTTCACCAACTAAAGATACATTAATAAAAAAGCAGAAACTGAAACCCATTTATAGCCTTTAAATTTTTTTTTTGCAATGCAAATAAAAACTATTCTTATTTTTTTATGTAAAGTAGAAATTGAGAAACATGAAGTTCATTGGAACACTCCTTTAATTAGCTTCAGGTTTTATTTTTTTTCCTGCAATGCAAATAAATAAAATAAAGCATAAACTGATAAAAATAAATAAGAATTTACATTGAAATCATCATTGGTGTCTACCATGTCAAGCCTCACTAAAAACTATTCTTAATTCATTTTATTGATAATACATAATATCCAAATTTGATTAATTTTGATGGATAATATTCAAATTCAAATATTATTGTTAACAGGAATTGAAATCTAGATAGTTTTGATCTGGATCCAACCCATTTACAGTCTTGAATAACAATGAAAGCTCTAGAGAAATGTGCAACTCGGTCTGGTTTGGGTCTAAGGCCAATTTGAATAAGTAGCATGCTTTTTAGGCCCTAATTGAATTAGATTGGATGAGTGTGTATGGGGTCGGTGTATGCATGCTTTTTACAAATACTTATGTCTCACATGTTCAAATACCAATCTTTATAGCTTGGAACAAACTAGCAATACAAATGATTCCGATGGAGCAAAATCTGTTTCACCCAATATGTTTCACTCAATCTTTATGGATTGAAACCAACTAGCCAAAATCTGTTTCACCCAATGATTCTAATAGAGCAAAACCTGTTTCACTCAACGATTCTAATATTTGGTATAGCCAAAGAGTGATCAACATCTTTTCTTGGATATTAAGGGCACCAAGGGCATTGATACTTATTTTTCTCTCTTTTTTTGGTTGGAAAATAGTTCCTGAATGGGTGGGATGAAAATCCAGCATAGATAACCAAGGTTGGAAACCCAGGAATGTTGAATCAAAATTTCCAACAAAATAGTATTTGTAGGGAAGTCAATCCCTACAAATCCCTACAAACATACACGTCATCATTGTTGCAAATGGAATTAGTTGAAATCAACCAAGACTGGATAGTAGTCAAAACCAAAGAAGTCCCATTATTGTAATACAATGATAAAACAGTTCACACTCCATAGATACCGTGAAAAATATTCAAGAACAAGGTGAAAAAACAACTGATGCTACAATACAGGATACCAACATCATGTGTGATTTAATTCTCAACTAATGAAAGTAATTTCTAATGTTGATCCCCCAATTAATGAAAGTAATTTCTAATGCTGATCCCCTAACAGTTCACACTCCATAAATGGGTTGCTGGATTAATTTCCAGCATCATATGTAATGATTTAACTCTCAATTAATGAAAGTAATTTCTAATGCTGATCCCCCAAAAGAATCAAGTGTGGTCAAAATTTTCACAAGCTATTTGTCACCACTAGATCATACCAACAGATTTATAAGCATTAGCTGATTCTTATCCAGCAAAAGGTTTTGCAGTAAGGTTGTATATCATGGTATCTTGCTCCCTTTTTGATCTATTGGTGTCTTCAGCAAGAAAGGAAACAACAAGAGTTTTTATCAACAAAAGGTGTCCCAATCTTATTTTGATCAGGAAGATAGAGAACCTAAAATTATTTTGGGTATCAATGCACAACTTCAATCATCATTTAGAGACCATGCTTTCTTCTTTAACAAGCACAAAAATGGGCCCAAGAATACCAGATAAGAAGAACAGTATTTACTCCCAAACTTCAAAGAATCATAAAGTAGAAAAATGAAAAATTGCAATAAGCTTTAGCTATTGTGGGTTTGGGGTGTTAGTGTCAAAACCCACGAAACCATAATGATTTCTCTTACAGAGACATTTCCTATGAACCACAATGTGTGAACAAATTAATACTTAGGCTAGCAGTAACCATTGTAGAATGATCTTTCCTTATTCAAAGCTGAATAAGATTTATCTAATGTGGGTTATTGATGTCAACAAGCAAGGAGTAGACGCACAACAAGCAAAACCATAAATTTGAGGTCCAATAGTAAGTGATACCATTCCGAGGCCAACTACATTCAATCAGTTACTCATAAAAAACAAGGAGACTTCCCAGCTTTTTTTCACAAGTCCGAAACAAGAAAGCCGAGGTTCACTGCTATTTTTCGTAAGTCCGAAACAAGAAAGCCGAGGTTCACTCTTTAAACCCTTCTATAACAGGCAGCAATTGACTTCCTAGCTTTCATATATGCGAAGGCCATACATTGAAAAACCCTCATCATAAGGGGTTCAGTCCAAGAAGGGAAATAACAGCAGCAAGAAGAAAAAGAATAACGACACTCGAAGAAGAAGAAGAGAGATGTGTACGCAGGTCGACAATGGCAAAGCTCAGGGTTAGGGCTCGAACCATTTGCAAGTTTGTATCGAAAGATCCCCCATTTTCTCACACGTCCGAAGAAGCTAGCTTCTAAACAGCCCGAAGCCCGCACGGAAAGACTTGTCACACGTCCGAATCTAGAAACTTGCAAAATCTTCAATCGAAGCTTTCCGGAAAAAGCCCAATTTCGGGCTTCTCGCGTCTTCAACTGTCTGCATCTTTTTTTAAGCAGATCTATCATTTGCCAAATGGGAAAAACCTGAAATTCAACAAAGCCCGCACGGAAAGATTTGTCAAACGTGGCCTTTATTTAATAAATAATTAATAAAAATTATTAAGTTTAATAAATAAAATTTATTTATTTTTTAAAATTTTTGGCAATAAATAATAATTATTAATTATATTTTCACATAGAAATTGTTCCAATGCATGTTTTATGGTTGGATAGGAGAGTTGGGTTTTTCCCATCCCATAGAACATTAAAACTTAAGAATTATAATTTATAAATTATAGTTAAGCATAAGATTTTTAATAAAATTATAATTAACTACAATATATTTTTTCATAAAACCATTAAAATATATTAATTTAATGTATATACACCTCATTGAGGTATTATATTTAGCGTTGTTGATGTATTTTTATGATTTATTAAAGTATTTATAGTATTTCTAAGCATATTTATGTGTATCTTAGTTTTTTTTTGATATACATGCATATCCAAAGTGTATCCTGATACGTCTCTTTAAATTGTCTTTCTGACTTTGAACCTTGATTTGCACTAATGTAAATCCCGGTTTGCTTTTGCTTCAAATTTAGCTTTATCTTATTTGTCTACAAGTAACAGAATATGAAGTACACCGACTATTTTAAATGAAAAGGCAATGGGGGTAGGAGGAGGTTTATCTATCTAGGACTAGGAGTAAGGTAGGATGAAAGATGATGTGTAAATTTTGTAGCCATTTTTAGTATGCAAAATTTGCACTACCAAGAGTGCAAAAGAGATAAGAAGGACAAATTTTGTATTAAGTAGAAATACAAATCATAATTACAAATAAACGAAAGCAAACCTAAACCAAGTACAAATTTTGCAATTGACCAAGATTTACACTACAACCAAATGCAACCAGAAGAGGTGTCGGCAACTTATCACTAAATATGATACATACCTAAGTGTTCGTTTGGTTCACGGGAATATTGGTCTAGAATCAATATCTTCCACTGGTTTGGCTGGGGAGAATGAGAATTGAAATTGGTTTTTGAACGTTTTGTGCCTTTTGTTAGAGGGTTCTAACAAAGGGGATCTATTTTCAACTATGTCAAAAAGTTCAAGGGAAATGAGTAGAATTACAAAACTTTAGTGAAGGTTTTAGCAACGGTTAAAAACTTTAGGTGAGTTTTTAACAAATTTCCCTTAACAACGTGAAAATACACCTCATAAATATATGTAGACTTTATGACATCTTTAACCTGATTGGTTGAGATTTTAACATAGCACCATTTTTTTATCAATAACAATGGATTTCAATAAAATAGGAATAAGCTTACAAAGTAGAGGATTTAAAGTATCTTAACTCCTCAATAAGGTGGGTAGGAACCCAAAAGGAAAAGAACAATTACAACTGAGTCCAGAAACCAGGATCCTTATTCGCCCCTTGCCTAGCTAATCCATCAGCAAAGGAGTATGCATTTCTCTTTACCTAACTACATTGAACTTCCATGTTCTTGATCAGCCATTTGAATTTTCTCTTTTCATTGTTGTAGCTCCAAAGCTTAGAGGTGTCTTCTTCTAACCAATTCACTAAAATACCAGAATCTCCTTCTATAATCAGTTTCTTGGCATTCAGGTCTTTAGCCCTTTGTACCCCTTTTAAAGCTACTAACTCCTCAACCCTTAAAGAGTCTCCAACTCTAAGTGGGCCAGAGAACCTAACTATTACATTCCCTTTCTCATCTCTTAGCACCCCCCAAATACCTGAAGACCCCCATGCTGCTATCATCGAATTTTAGTTTGATAAAACCAAAAGGTGGAGGGTTCTAGGTGGGATTCAAGGTCTTCTTAATAAAGGCTAAAATTGCAATTTCTTAACATATCATCCGTTGAATAATCTGTGAACAAGTTCATTGTTTTCAACCAATGTATTGCCCTTATATGGATTACTTTTAACATTGTTTCCAACATTTTCTCCTTTTCTGAAAAAATCCTTGGAGTTTCTTTCTTCCCATATAATCCAACAAACAGCAACTCTCACACATCTCCGGGCCTTAAACCGGCCCCTTTGAATCGATTTTGAAAAAAACTAAGTGAAACATAAAAAAAACACCGGCGCAATAGGCCACTGTCGATATTTAGAACCTTGCGTATCACCATTACATATTTAAAACTTTCGAAATGCACTGTAATTGGACTACTTATTTCATCCAAACACGTACAGAATCGCCAGTCACATTAGGGTCTCAATAGATCCAGACGTCCAATAAATTCAGGTTATTCGGTGCTCAGTGTGAAGATGACATTTTAAAAAAGAGAAATAACCCAGACCCTGTTTTCTCGAAAGGATCATCTGAGGTCGGAAGTCCTATTTTTCCTTTGACGAAATGGCACTCACCATTCGTTTAATGGCCATTTGAGGGTAACCACTAGCCACAACCAGAAGTGATGACTATTTCTGCTCGATGTACTAAACTTCTGATTAGATGGGAAGTCTCGATATGAGACATTTGGGTCACATTTCATTCCATTCCATTAATCCATTTGAATATGCATGATTCTATTCGTTATACAACATAATTTACCATCTTAAAAATGGGTTCTAGGTTTCCAAGCCTTCCAGAATCATGGCAAGAATATACACTTTTGATCATTTGATCGTTAAACAAACACATTAGTGTAGCAACAGTAAACAGAACATCTGATTTCTAAAAACTACATCAAATGATCTCTACAAAGAAGCACCAATTCGTGAGCTTTGCCGGGTTGGTTACTCTTCTTCAGGCTCTTCCTCTTCTTGGAGAAGATTTTCTCTGTTGTCATGGGCCCAGAAGCCACGGACATCTATAAGCATGCTTGCAACAGTCCCACCTTGTTTGCACGCAAGGAGATCAGCTAATGTTATTCTGAGTGGATCTGCTGGTTTCACCATATCCCAGATCTCATCTCGTACGTCTTCAATACAAAGCTCGTAGTTCCCTCCTTCAATCCATTTTTGGTGTACATCCCTTCATGCAGCAGAAGACAACAAAATATATTTTTACAACAGTAATGACCTTTAGTTTATCAACCAGTAAAAGCAGTTTTTCCCTAGAAAGTTTTCCAGACTCTTATTAATTGGTAATGTTTGAAACTCTTTCGATATTCAATTTCTGACTAAACTGTATCCAGAGTGCAAATGTTCAGTAAGTTGAGACTTGCAGACTTTGCTTCAGAACTACAAGTTGGAATTTACAGAGGTTTTTATAGGAAGATTGAATCAGGCACCAACTTAGCTTCTGGATGGTCCCCTTCTTTTCTTCCATGTTAAAATAAAATTACCCCCCACCCCCAACACACGCACAAAAGTAAAAGGAAAAAAATCAGGAACCAAATAGAAAGTATAAATTATTTATCATTGCCAAATATCAAGATATTTGGTCAACAATGATAGACATAAAGCCATGCAATGAGTAACCTGAAAAGTGTATGTATATCAGCCGTTGTAAGGTATCCTCTTCCATGGAGATCAAGGCACCGAAACAAATATGACAATCCTTCTGGTGTATCTTTATTTTCTAGGGCCAAAACAAAGTCAAGGAAGCTTTCAAAATCCATCTCCCTAGCATTGCCTCCACCACTTTTGCCACGTCGAACATGCTCATCAAAAGCTGTTAAGGATAAAAATGAGTACAAACAAGGCCATATTACAATCCAAGAAGTAAATGCAATTCATGTTGTTGAGCAAAATCCCAATGAATGCCAACAGAATGATGTTAAGATAAAGATTAAACTCAATAAAAAGATAAATTGATCTATTTGAATAAAAAGGACCAACTGGGCAAAGCTGAATAAAACTTGTCAAAATTAATTCCCATTCTTACCCCTTTCAACGAATATTTCTGTTAGTGTGCCATCCGCATATTCTCGAAGCTCCTGCTTGCTCAATGTCCCATTCATATCTTTATCAAGAGCAAGAAACATGTCTGGAGAAAGAACAGTTGTTACAAGTTACAAAGGAAAAAAATGATGTTGGTCGACAGTTTCCCATTAAAACCTAAAAGAAATATATGAACCAAATGTAATCAGGTTTTGCATGAAGCACACACAATGCTACAGTGCTGTATGACTACATGAACTGTATCTTAGACACGAGATAACACCTATGAAAGTGTTGATAGAACTGTGACAAGTAGAACCAATTGCAAACTTTGCAGCTTTGAGATAAGGATAACAAGCACTAAGGCATGCAGACCCCTTCGCACATTGAGAGGGTCAAAAGCCCAAGTTAGTTCCAAAAATAGTTTAGTAGAGAGCATTATACAGATTCATCCACAATGCAATAAAATCAATTTTGGTAATACATTAATATTTTTATCAGATGCCCCTCCCCCTTTTGCCTATCCATTGAAATCCACATATAGGATTGACCTCCCTCATTCTTCCTTTCATACAAGTCAGATTTTTCCGGTAGACTCAACCCTAAGCCAAAACCCCCCACCACTATACCTTTTTCTCTTACAAACAGTTCTTAGAAGCTTACGTTTCATTCTTGCACAATCAGACCTGTTCTGGGACTAGAGCTTTCTTCATGACCCAAGAGGTTAACAAATCCCCAATGATTTCTTTTCTTCTTTTTTTCCCTTTTTATAGTTCTTGATATTTTCTTCCCTTCTTTTATCAATAATAGAAGCATTTTATGTCCCTATCCCCATTAGACCTTCTAAATTCCATGCCCTTATCCCCTGAACCAGATCTGTTCTGGGACCTGGGCTTTCTTCATGGCCAAACAAATTTACTAGTCCCTGACATCTTGTACCTATTACACTTTCTAAATTTCATGTCCTTATCCTCTGAAGAGTCAGATCGTACGCAGATGCAGAAAACACTTGAGAGTGGCCACACAGCTCCTGCAAGACTATGGTTGGCATCGCAAAGGGATACCTAAATACCACATGCAGGATACAGCTGAACCAACCAGCATTAAAAGATTTTTTTTATGATTGATCCCTCTAAATAATTGTGTTCTATTGAGACCTTGTTTAGCCAATGCATCTGCCATGCTGTCAGATGATCTCTGAACCCAGTTTAAACTAGCTCTTACCTCCCTAGTTATTTGATTCCTCTCAATATATGTCTTTACTGCCAGGGCCCCGCATGGTTGTCTTTTAGCCACCCCGTAATGACCTTTGAATCTCCTATCAACACTTGGTTACAGCTGAGATCCTTCCGGAATTTTAATGCATTGGAGTACAGCTAACTACTCTGCGCTAGTCTAATTATCATGCCCTAAAGCACCCGAACATAGTAATGTTGTCATGCCATCATGATGTCTAAATATTGTCCCCTAATACTTGACAGCCTTGGATTTCCCATGTGTTGGTATGAAAATTTAAAAAAATTCTCATGCAACATAATTCACTCAATCAAGTGATTGAATTTTTATTATTTTGGGTAAAGCCCATTCAAGGAATCATAAGAATTGTTCCCCTTAATTACAACTCCACAAGAAAGTAGAGAACACCTTTTGATTCTGACTTGGAGAAATAAATGCACAAAACAAAAGAGAGGAGCAATAGAGTACTTTAAAAGAAACTTTCACTTACAATTCTTTTACATCAAGTGTACAAGAACAAGAAAACAAAACTCCACAACAATTAATTTCTCTCTTTTCTTTTTTGATACAAAGAAGATTTCCTTCTCACTCCTTTCATCACAATAAGTCAATTAAATGAAATTATGATTGTAGACAGCCTTAACCCTTTGGATTTTTGCAAACAAGAAGGGAACTGTAGTCAATCAAATTGCATATTTGATTGCAGACGATTTTATTCCCCTGTTCTTCATTTTCAATTGAAGGGAACCATAACCAATCTTTGAGAATCAAACCGTAGATGGTTTAATCCCAAGCTTTGTCTTGGAAGAGGGACCATAGTCAACCAAGTAGAGGTACCTGGTCGTACATGGTTTATTTCCCTCTATTTCCTTTCTCAAAACTGAAAATAAAAGAGAGAGAGAAAGAATGATACATTACAGAAGACATATATAGGAAGTATTCTTGTAGAGGACATTCCTTTTCCTACCTGTATTGGTGAAGGATACATAGCAGAAGACATATATAAGAAGTATTCTTGTAAAGGACTTTCCTTTTCCTACCTGTATTAGTGAGATTTCTTTTCCTTCCCTGCCTTCCCTTGAGCAGCTCTCTTAATCTCTTGTGACAAATTTCTCCAAATAATCCCCCCTAGCTTCCTCTTAAGGAGCTTAAATAAGGAGTGGGGTTGTTATGTAACTACCTCCTCCTCCTAGATGAGAGGCGCTTGTCACTCCCACTTAAAGAGAGAGGTCTCATACGGGATACTTTTTTACTAACCCACTTATTTGGGTTATTAAATTATTAAATATTATTTCGATTAAAAAATGCCTTCAACAATGCCCCCTTGAGCACTGCGGGCCCAAAATCCAAGAATATGGGTATCCAAGGCTCAAATTAACAAAATTGGAAGTCCTAGTATGATCAGGACTCTTACGATATCTTTCGTTAGACAAAATCTGAAATAAACTAACTATTCGATTGATTTGATGAGGCTTTATGGTTACTCATCTTGGTAAATTGAGAAGTCCTAGTGCAACTAGGACTCTCAATTTCAATATGCTTGATGTTATTAATTGTATGTTTTTTTTATTGGAAACGTTAACTTCATTAAATAACTTTCCATATTTAAGTACAGCTGTCAACCCCTAAGTAGGTGTTGAGCCCCTAGTTATCTTTCTTACAAAACTGCCCAGAACATACTCTCCCTCACAGTCCCTTGTTTAGCCAACGTGTCAGCTAAACCATTAGCTGATCTCCTTGTCCATTTGAAGCATGCACCGATCTCCCATGTTATATTGTGGATTTTCCTTATGGGCTGTCTATAAATCCAAGCTCCCAACTTACCAGATTGCAGCCACTCAATCAACAATTTAGAGTCTCCCTCAATCTCAATTTGGTGTAACCCCAACTGTTTTGCATATCTTACACCTTGAAGCAAGGCCATCACCTCTGCTCCCAATGAGTCCCCAACTCCTATTGGTCCTGAAAACAAAGCCACAATTCTGCCATTTTCATCTCTAAAAACTCCTCCTATACCTGAAGGGCCCGGGTTACCTCTTGAGCTCCCATCAAAGTTCAATTTCACTCTTTGCTGTGTTGGTAGGGACTACAATTCCTGCACAATAGGTTTCATGGAAGTTGTAGAAGCCACCACTTCCCAATTCCTGTAAATGACTTCAGCTGAGAAATCTTCAAATAAATCCAAAGTTTTCAACCAATGAATAGTCATAATAATTATCCTTTCTACAATTGCCTCCTTGGATTTCTCCACGCCTTCAAAGATTCAATTAATTGTATGATTTGATTTGAGTATTTGAGGGTCGGGCTGGGTTTTGCCATTTATCAATAGAAAATATCCAAGCCCAAGCCCAGCCCTTGTATAAAGCCAAAGCCTGGGCTTTCCTAAAGAGATTATGTCAAATTGACCTAATTGAAGATCTAGGTCTTAGACTGATATGTTCTCAATTTTAAATTTAAAAATTGACCTCATAAAGGTAGAAGGATTTAAAATGTTGCTTTGATCTCATAAAGAGATCATATCAAAATGTTTGAAGATTTGATTGATCTCATAACAAAATCTGTTTTAAAAACAGACATTTATTTGAAAATAATTTTGATATCATAATGAAATTAGGTCGAATTGACCTCCTTGATGATAACTTACAGACAAATGTTTCGATAAATTTGGACCTCATAAAGAAAGCATAATAGATATCAATCTTTATAAGGTTTAACTACTTGATGATGGTTCTAAATGACCATTTTCAACTCTAAAGATTTAATAGATTCATAAGGAGATTAATTTCAGATTTAAGGAAAATTGTTTGATTTGATCTCTCCCCCTTTTTTTAGATGGATACCCTTCAACCAAATGTTTCTAACGAAAGAGATGCTAATAATCAGCCTCAATGAGTTCCAGGTATTTATGAGAAAGCCACAAGTGACAAAGGGAATGAAGGAAGTGTTGGCCCTAATTTCCTTAGGTCAATATCTGTTGGTAATCTTGTAGCTCCTTAAGAGAACCTATTTCTTGTTTAGATACCTCCTAAAAAAAAGCAACTTTCCACTTGGACTCCTAAAGAGCATACTTCCTTTAGTACTTTAATGACTACCAAGAAAAAATCCGGAACAATAGAAATATCCACTATCATTAGTGGCACTTTAAATATGTTGCTATTGGAAAAGGTTGACTCTTATTGCTATAAATAGGATAAACTGGCCCTACTTTGCATGGTGTGTTGCAGCAAGGTATGAGATGGGGTGACTTTCAATTTTTTGGTTGTAACTCTTATTTGCCATTGTTACATGAATGGACTGAAGTTATTTGGGACAAACATAAAGAGGTTCTAAAACACGCGAAAATATATGGAGCCATTGATGTTTCTAGATACACCTATAATCGTTCTCCTGAAATTTGGTGTGCTTTTTTTGAATTATGGTGTCCTGAAATAACACCCTGCATACTCCCCTTGGAGAATTGGGGATTTTATTTTGGAATATGAAAATGATATGATTTACCAATCCTAGGTCTTCCTCATGAAGAATACCTTCCATGTAATAATGAATTGAGAAAATAGCTTATTGCGGTTGAACTCTTACAACTTTACTCTCAACTATGTGAACTTTATGGATTAGAGGTCATTTCTTATTCACTAGGAATAGAACACTTTTATAAAGGTGACATGGTTTATGGAGTTGTGAGTGAACCCAAGAAAAATACAGGGAGGAAAAGTGTTGGACGTAAAAAGTACAATTCTTCTAACAAACAACTTTTGCATTATGATTCTCAAGAGATGGTATGTTAGTAGCCTACATATCTTTGTGGCTAAGTCATTTTGTGTTTCCTCATAGAAGAGGCGTTGTTAGGCTAGAGAAATTTTATATGGCTTCTGGTTCTAAAGTTGTCACTTCTCCCGTAGCACCGGGTTACATTTATTATGCCTTGAGATTGATGGCTACATGCCCAGCTGGCCAGGAAATGCTAAAGTTCATATTCCTACGCATTATGTGATTGCATCGTTAGGAGAATATTTTCCAAATCTCACTAGGAGGCGTCCTAGTAGGGAGTATCTCCGTTCTTACCCTCACATGTGTCGTTATAATAGCATGGGTTGTTGGATCTTTAATGCTTGGGCTTCAAGAATGCTTTCTTAGTGTGCGAAAAATTTCTGTTTTTTCTCTTTCAATAATGGGTTGGAGTGAGATACAGAGTATGTAGATACTCGTGAGATAAAACCAAGAGAACTTGAGTTTTTGATGTGTATACATTCTCGTATACTTCCGATACGGGCGAGTAACGAAATTGCTTTAGAGCCATATTATCTCAACAAGTTTGCTCAGTTTTAGGATTTGACATGAGTGCCCCTTGTAATAGGCTATCTTTCAACATTGTGGATCAGTCAGGTCGCACTCTTGTTCACTTGGGACAGACTTGGATGCATTTTCTATCTCGAGGCTCAGGGGCTTTTTTTTAATCCCACAAAAGAACCGTTCTATGTGTAGAAAAACTCAAGTATTTTGACGATTCAATGAAACAATGTTAGATCGTGGAGGTGGTACACA
Source organism: Nelumbo lutea (assembly GCF_056320005.1). NCBI lineage: Eukaryota > Viridiplantae > Streptophyta > Magnoliopsida > Proteales > Nelumbonaceae > Nelumbo > Nelumbo lutea. Next base: position 106,341,246 of record NC_142686.1, read on the forward strand.
CAAAACGTATTTTTTTTGGGTTCACTCACAACTCCATAAACCATGTCACCTCTATAAAAGTGTTCTATCCATAATGAATAAGTAAAGCTGTAAGAGTTCAGCCACAATAGGATATTTTCTCAATTCATCATTACATGGAAGGTATTCTTCATAAGGAAGACCTAGGAATGGTAAACCATATCATTTTCACATCCCAAAGTAAAATCCCCTATTCTCCAAAGGTAATATGCAGGGTGTTAGTTGCAAGACACCATAATTCACAAAAAGCACACCAAATTTCAGGAGAACGATTATAGGTGTATTTAGAAACACCAATGGCTCCATATAACTTAGGTCAATTCATGTAACAATGACAAAAAAGAGAACCAAAAATTTGAAAGTCACCCCAACTCATACCTTGCGTCAGCATACCATGCAAAGTAGGGTCGTTACCCTCATCCCAATTCACCCTATTTATAGCATTAAGACTACGGTTAACCTTTTCGAATAGCAACATATCTAAAGTGCCACTAATGATAGTGGATATTTCTACTCTACCAAAATTTTCCATGGTAGTCTTTAAAGTACCAGAGGAAGTATGCTCTTTAGGAGTCCAAGTGGAAAGTTGCTTTTCCTTGGAAGGTATCCAAATAACAAATAGGTTCTCTTAAGGAGCTACAAGATTACCAGCAAATATTGACCTAAGGAAATTAGGTCCAACACTTCATTCATTACCTTCGTCATTTAGGGCTTTCTCATAAAGAGTGGGAACTCGTTGAGTCTGATCATTAGCATCTCTATCGTAAAAAACATTTGGTTGAAAGGTATCCATCTAAAAAAAGGGGGAGAGATAAAATCAAACAATTTTCCTTAAATTTGAAATTAATCTCTATATGAATCCATTAAATCTTCAGATTTGAAGATGGTCATTTAGAACCATCATCAAGTAGTTAAACCTTATAAAGATTGATATCTATTGTGCTTTCTTTATGAGGTCGAAATCATTCTCATTGTCAATAATAAAAGTTCAAATCTGAAATTGATCACCTTATGAGATTAAAAGCCTGAAATTTATCGAAACATTCGTCCGTAAGTTATCATTAAGGAGGTCAACTTGACCTAATTTCATTATGATATCAAAATGATTTTCAAATAAACGTGTGCTTTTAAAACATATTTTGTAATGAGATCATTTCAATATTCAAACATTTTGATATTATCTCTTTATGAGATCAAAGCAACCTTTTAAATCCTTCCACCTTTATGAGGTCAAATTTTTAAATCTAAAATTGAAAACATTTCAGTCTAAGACCTAGAAAGTCTTCAATTAGGTCAATTTGATGTAATCTCTTTAGGAGATAAAAAAAATCTCTTAAAATTGATTTTTACAGTCCTTTCAATATGATCTCTCTTATGATATCAATTTAACATGTTGATGCAGTAGTTATGGCAATTTTAACTTCGAATAAATGTTTCAGCAGATATGTTGATGCAGCACTGCAAATTTGAATTTGAATAAACAGCAAATATGCTGTTTCAGCATATATGCTGATACGAAACTGCAAATTTAAATTTGAATAAACAGCAAATATGCTGTTTCAGCAGAAATACTGATCCGACACTATAAACTTAGACTTGAATAACCCAGCAGATCTGCTATTTCAGCAGAGCTGGTGCAGTACTTTTACTGCAATAATGCATTAAGAAAATTAAGGGTGTCAATGGACCGGTTTTGGATTGGACCCCATCTAGGCCAAAATCAATTTGGACCGATTGGATGGACCAACAAGATATATTGGATTGGACAGATTGGATGGACCAACAAGATATATTGGATTGGACCAATCCAATCCAAAATATTTATTAGATTGGATAGGACCTGGTCCGTCCGTAAAAAAAATTTATATTGGATTGGGTTGGATTAAGTCAATATCTGGTCCATTGATATAAGATAAGAATATATGTGTCAATAGACCAAGTTTGGGTTGAAACCAATCTAAATCAAAATAAATTTGAACAGATTGGACGATCCGGGCATTAAATTGGACTGGTCCAAATTGGTCCAAAAGATTCATTGGATTGTATTGGACCTGGTCCATTTATAATGGACTCACATTGGACTGGATCGGATTGAACCAAATCCAGTCCAATTGACACCCCTAGAGGAAATAAATGAAGCTTTCTCTTGAATAGCAATAAAAAAATTAAAAAAATATATAATACTAAACATGCTTTACTGTTTTTTTCTCCTAAAAAGAAGAAAAAAGATCTCTCTTTATTCGTCCACCACTTTAGAAAACAAAGAAAACTTTCTTTGTTTAATCATAGATTGTGAAGAGAATACAAACAAAAACTCTTGTTCCATATTGTCAACGGCTCCTTGACTTGAATATTAAAGAAGAGATCTGTCTTTCTCTCTTGAACCATGTAGAGCTTGTGAAAAGCTTGTGTAGTAAAAAATAGATGCCGGAATACAAGCCCATGCCTTTTTATAACCAAAAGCAGTTTTACAATCTTAATGTGATTAGGATTGTTCATTACGGTTAACAACAAAGGCTAGGGCGTGCAGCCCACCTAATAGCTTTATAACAACTCATTTGTGGGCCTAATTTAAATTTAAATAAGAATTTTTAAAATAACCCACTTATAGTTTTTAGTTTGGCCCAACTGCACAGCCTTATGTGACCTATTTAGTGGCTTCACAATAGGCCAAACGTGGATCTTATAATAACTCGTGATAAAGCCCATTTAGGTACATTAAGTTTAAGCCCAAGCCTCCTGTAATACATTAAGAGGATGAGACCATTTCTAAAAGGGGGTTAAATGCAAAGAAAGTAAAAAAACTAAGCCCTCTTAAATACATTAAAAAGTTAGGAATCACTTCTAAAAGGGAGTTAAAAAAAAAGAAAAAATGTAATCCAAACTCTCTTAAACATATAAAAAGAAAATATAAGCCCAAAACCTTAATAAGCTTTCAAATTCTGCCCTTAAACTATTTCCAATTCAAATTGACCATTAATACCCTTAAGGGCCCACCTGATGTTTAATTAAAATTATTCATCAAATAAAACAAAGTAAAAAATAAAAATAAAAAAGGGAGTATATCACATCCATCTATGGATGCTATATAAAAAGAAAAAAAGAGAGACAGACCGGAGGCACAATGGGGTTTTCGTAACTTAAGGTTTCCGATATAAGAATCCTATTCAGATTAAGACTCTTTTGTTCTAAGCAAAAAAAATAAAAATTAACTACATTATTATTTCAAAAAAAAAAATCCTACTAAAGCTAGGATTCCTCCACGAATCCTACTTAAATCAGGACTCTTATTTTATGAACCTAAAAATAATCATCTTGGTCAAAAACAACTCAATATCAAGATTTAAGGGTGTATCAAAGATAATTTGATAAAATCGAGGAGTCCTACTTCAACCAGGAATCTTCCAACTGTGAAAATCTGTGATTAACCCTCAAATACTCAAATCAAATCATACAATTAATAACATCAAGCAAATTGAAATCGAGAGTCCTAGTTGCACTAGGACTTCTCAATTTACTAAGACGAGTAACCATAAAGCCTCATCAAATCGATCAAATAGTTAGATTATATCAGATTTCGTCTAACGAAAGATATTGCAAGAGTCCTGATCATACTAGGACTCTTCCAAGTTTGGCTCAAGGGGGCACTGTTTAAGGACAGGTTCCCCTCATCTAGGAGGAGGAAGTAGTTACATAACTACCTCATACACTATTTAAGTTCCTTAGGAGAAGCTAGGGGGGACTCTTCGGAGAGAAGAAAAGAGAAGTGCTCAAGGGAAGGCAAGGAAGGAAAAGAAGTCTCACTAATACAGGTAGGAAAAGGAAAGTCCTCTCCGAGAATATTTCATATATATGTCTTCGGCTATGTATCCTTCTTTCTCTCTTATTTTCAGTTTTGAGAGAGGAAATTGAGGGAAATAAACCATCTACGACCAGGTACCTCTACTTGGTTGACTATGGTTCCTCTTCCAAGACAAAGCTTGGGATTAAACCATCTACAGTTTAAATCTCAAAGATTGATTATGGTTCCCTTCAAACGAAAATGAAGAATAGGGGAATAAAATCACCTACAATCAAATATGCAATTTGATTGGCTACGGTTCCCTTCTTGTTTGCAAAAATCCAAAGGGTTAAGGCTGTCTACAATCACAATTTCATTTGATTGACTTATTGTTAAGAAAGGAGTGAGAAGGAAATCTTCTTTGTATAAAAAAAAAGAGAGAAATTTATTGTTGTAAAGTTTAGTTTTCTTCTCATTCTTGTACACTTGATGTAAAAGAATTGTAAGTGAAAATTTCTTTTAAAGTACTCTATTGTTCCTCTCTTTTGTTCTGTGCATTCACTTCTCCAAGTCAGAATCAAAAGGTGTTCTCTACTTTCTTGTGGAGATGTAATTAAGGGGAACAATCCGTATGATTACCTGAATAGGCTCTACCCAAAATAATAAAAACTCAATCACTTGATTGAGTGAATTATATTGCATGAGAATTTATTAAAATTTTCACACCAGCAAGTGACAAGCGGATCGACCAAGAGGTAAGCACCCCTGTCTTGTATGTTGGTCGATGGTCTGAACACAGGTCGAAGGAGGGACAGCGAAAGGAGCTTGGGGAAGAGGTAGAGTCTCCAGGCAGTCCAAAAAAAGGCCATTTGGGGAGTTAGGAGGGAATGAGAGAAAAGAAAAGGTAGAACACAAAAAAAAGAGAATTTTTTATTCTTCTCAAGGAGTGGAAGGAGTGGGAGTAAGGGCGGTAGGACGAGATGTTTGTTTGGAGGGGAAGAGAAGGAAAAGACAGGAAGAGGGGGGAGGTCAGAGAGGGGGGATAGTCCTTGGGTTTGTTTTTCAGGAGTGGGGAAGAATTTGCATGGAAGGGCTTCAAACGTATTGAGAAAATTAGGAGGGAAGAAATGAAAAGCGTGGTAAGGACAAGGAGTGGGACGGAGAGGGGGAAGAGCAGGAAGTGGGAGAGGACTAAAGGTGAGTTTTTCTTTTTTATCTTTCATTGTCTAGGAGAAATAGCAAAATGTGGGTAGTCAGCTGGAACATAAGGGGTCTGAGAGAGAGGCAAAGAAGGATGACAGTGAAAAATTTAACAAGGAAAAATAGCCCCTCTATTGTGCTGCTCAGGAGACGAAACTGGAATTTTTTAGTCTGGGCCTGAAAGAGGAAACTTGGGGAATGAACAGTGTTTGGGGATAATTTTTGGAATTTCTTGAGTTACAGACTTTTTTAAGCTCGACCAGTTCTGTATTTCTAGTTTTTCTGGTGTAGTGTAATCAACATGTTTAACCTCTAATCATCCTATCTGCCAAGGAGTTAAAAGTGTGCAACATTTTAACCCAATGGACCACCTTTATTGTGATGTTCTTAATAAATGCCTCTTTGGAATGAGTTAATTCCTTGAAAAATCATGCAATCCCTTCCTCCCAAACAGACCACAAATTGCAGCCTTCATACATCTCTAAAAAAATCCCCCCCCCCTATTGGTGGGAGAAGAAAGAGTCCTGAAACAAGCTGCTCCCATCTGCTGGAGGAAACCACCTATATCCAGAGGGCAAAAAAATGCTCCGAAATGCAACATGCAAGACACAAGGACAGGGCATTAGTAAATAATGCCGTGTTTCACCATTTGTTTTACATAAAACAAGAAAATGTGGAGAGAAGCACCAGTTAGGCCTCCTCCGTTGAAGGACCTCACAAATGTAAATCGCAAAAAAAAAAAAATCCCAACAGGAGGTGCTAATCTTGGGTGGGATTGATATGCTGGAAAGACCCTAGGGGAGGGAAGGAAGAAAAGGCATGGAAAAAAGAGGCACAAGGACTCTGATTACTAAAGAATCCAAATTATCATTTTATTAAATGATTCAACCCAAAGATATTGCACCAGGCACAAATGGACCATTGTTTTACATCCCATTCTTTCTCGGCAATCAAATAGACCATTATGGGACCAATAAAGAAAGTGGCATCAAGACTGACCTTTAAAACTGCTATAGTTATATGCACAGGCAGTGTAGAATGTAAGCATTTATCATATTGAATTGTAAATACACATAAGCACACACCACATATTCGTTGGGCAGATGTCAACGAGAACCAGTTTTCAGCTTGTTCAGTATCTGTCACTTCGTCCTCACTTTCCTAATGCATATAAAGGATATGAACAAATGTCAGTCCAAATTAAAATGGTTATTTAGTTAATAGCAAATACATATCTGATAGAGTGCACAACCTATTGGGTTAGAAATAAGAATTTTCTATCAAAAGCATAAACTAAGTACGAAGTTGTTAAAAATGTTCAATGAACAGGTAGATATAGAATATGAAATTGAAGCAAAAACTGAAGAAACTTTCTCTAGTTTTGTTAATTTTATGTTGTGTATAGTGTATATGCCCTTGAAATAATACAAAAATTTAAGAAATAAATTGAAAACCTTAGCATAGAATGGAGGATGTTTCTTCTAGTATTTAAGAGTTAAAAATAGAATAATAAAAGCAAAACAGTTATAATAGCTGGCTATGTTAAGAGCAAGTGTACATTTACTAGTTAATTCAGTATTTGAGGGCAAGCATTTACATCTAAACCAAACATAAGCTTTGAAAGGTACTTTGATTTACAGAAATGCTAGTTTATCTATAAGCCATTAATACCATCATCAAACATTGACACTGGTGTAAATGCATGGGAGGGCAAATGGATAAGTGTGCATTCTGGATCATTTCTGCTTCAGGTTTGGCTTTGTTATGTTTGCTTCTGAAGAGTAAAATGGGAATAAAATGAGAAGAATGAAGGCAGGAGGAAGGCTGTTTCTTGGAAGGAGTAAAATACGAAGCAAAATGATGTGGTCAGCAATTTGTGAGTGATAAGGAAAATGCTATGGTCCTTACTTTATATGAGAAGAATGAAGGCAGGAGGAAGGTCGTTCCTTTGGAAGGAGTAAAATACAAAGCGAAATGATGTGGTCAGCAACTTGTACGAGTGTAAGGAGGAAGGCAGTGCAAATTTTGCATCAGTTTTTTATATGTAAAATTTCACTCTGATTGAGTGCAAATTTAGCATCAAGAAGAGTGAAAATCATAGTTACAAACAAAGACATGCAATCTGAACCAGATGCAAGCAAACAAACAAACAGACACCAATCAATCACAAATAAGAAAATGCTACTAACTTTTACTATTTTATATAGAATCTTTTGACTTATACATGGCAAACATTATGGAGATACTACACCATCCAATTATTAATCTGTTTTATATAAAAAAGAATTAATTCATACTACAAACTCCATTTATCTTTAATATATCTAAACATCCATACAAATCTACAATTTTTATAATTTATATTATTTGTATAAAATAACAAACTAACTTGAACTATACTGAAAAACTATTATGTCTTTATGGGAACAATAGATCAACCATATCCTTTATCATATCATAAACATCTGTATAATATCACTATTCTGCTATAATATCTGTGACTATTGACTATCATCTGTAGTTTTATAAATTGAAACTTCTTAAAATATGATATGCTCTTCAGAAAATTATAATGAATTTCAGAGCATGTAGATGAGCCATAGATACACCCAAAAAAGTCTTAAATGAATTCCACAAAATCGCCATATCATCAGTTTGTGGGTACCCATATCTTGATGGTATGATGTACAAAGATCATGAGTCGCCACTGTCCGGGTCATAACCAAGAGAGTTTTCTAAGCAAGAAACCAACATAAATGGCTCAAGGCTCATAACTATCTGATCTATGGATCGCATTTTCTGGAAATGTTTTGGATGCTAATAAAATTTCCACACCATCCAATAGAACATATGAAAGCATATAATTGCAATCAGGTGATCACACTATTGGCAAAGAGAAGCACTTCAGTAAGAATGCGGGATCCATTCAGTGGCACATCCTGATTCTATGAGACATGTCAAATATCAACAGTTGACATAAATATCATCGTATGACTGTCATGAAGAGTAATATTTCCTTTGCGGCTTCTAACTTATCAGTTTTTATAAGGAATTTGTGTACCCCCAGTATTCCAGGAATTTATACTTTCCAGGTAAGCAAGGGTCAATATGCATTGCCAACTATCTACTGCTGCTTAGGATAGTCTTTAATTATTAAAATCATTGGAACCCTAACCATAGTTTTTGTGACCCTAGTAAGAATAAGAAAACTTCATATACTGAAACTTTTTCAAAAGTAAAAATTTTATTAAAAGAAAGAAGAGGATGTACAAGAAGCATTTGTTGTGCTTCCTTTTCCAAAGCCCTTATATCTACTCTTCTTCTTTTCTGGTTCGAGAGATATGGTGCAATCCAGTGGTGGTGGTGGTGGGGTGGTTGAATGGAAGCAAAGGACCATGGAAGTACAGGAAAACTTCAAGAGAGATCCAACTACTAATAAGAGAACTGGCGATTAGCATCAGCTGTGTAAAGAGGTCCACCAACAGCCTAGCTGATGCTCTTGCTAGGCAAGAATTCCAAAGAAACCTGCTGTTTTGGGGAGTCTGTCCTCGTGGAGGACCAACTGTATGTAAGGTGTAATGTGGAAGCCAGCAAGGTAGCTCGGGCCTTAAGGACTGGGCTGTGCCACCTTTCTTTGTACATAAACATATTATATACCGCTTGTACATAATCTATGTAAATCCTGTTATTAAGCAATAAAGTTTTATGTCAGTGATAAAAAAGCAGCAGCAGAAAATTGTCCATTAATGGGATAATTTATTACACACACTAGAAAAATTGCATCATAAATTTTAATCAAGAAGATCCCTTTCTCAAACTAAGTTGGAATCCAACTTCAAGAGAAAATTTGCAAATAAATAAACAAAGAAAGGGATGACTATGATGAGTTACCACTCACCTCAGAAGCCCCTTCGAGGGTAGCTTAACCTCCTGAAACAGAAGATGGAAGAGAGGGAATGGGAGGAAGAAGATAACAGAGAGAGAGAGAGATAAAAAGGGATATTCATTCCCGCCACTTATTACATGATCAGGGCCTTATATAGCTGGCCTACATGTATGCAATCATGAAAAGAATATCTTCTGGTGGCAGTGTAACTAACTCTGGAAGGCTCCGCTGCATGGAATGCTAGTCTCTCTGTCTTCTAGTGAAATGCTGCTCAGTAGAGGTCTGCTCCACACCTATAGTTGGGTTCGAATTCCTCCCCCCTTAACATTGACCTTGCCCTCAAGGTCTAGTTTTGGAAACCTCTCATTCAGCCTAAGATAAGGTTCCCAAGTGGCATCATTTGGAGGAAGCCATGCCCACTCTACCTTGGCTTCCGGCACAACCTGACCTCCTTGTCGAACCCAAAGGAAATCCACAAGTCTTACAGGCTCTGTATCATGCCCCCTTCTGAAGTGAATTGGGGTAAGTTGGGTGAGACAGGGGTCTGATTTCCCACTGCAGGGCCCACTCTTTCCAGAACCTTATAAGCCCATAATACCTGGGTGCCAACTTGTGCCAAGCCCGTCTTACCACTGAGATCTGGCGGTAAGGTTAGAGCTTGAGGTAAACAAAGTCACCCACCTGAAATTTCAATGGGCCGTGGTGAGCGTCATAGTGGGCCTTCATTCGCTGCTAGGCCTTTGTCAAGTTGGACTTAAGCAATCTAAGAATCTCGTCTCTTGCAATCAGATGGGTCTCCACTTCTGCCACATTGGATAACCCATATTCATAAGGTAATATGGGAGGAGGTTCGCTGCCATAAAGAGCCTTGAAGGGTGTCATTCCAGCAGCCAACTGATAGGTCGAGTAGAGTTGTACCAGAATTCTGCCCACGGGAGCCTGTGAGCCCACTATCGGGGCTTTTACCCTGCGAAACACCTAAGGTAGGCTTCCAAGCAACAATTAAGAACTTCAGTCTGCGGGTGATAACTCGTGGAAGGGTGCAGTTGGGTTCCTTGCAACCGAAAATATTCCTTCTAGAAAGAACTCAGGAAAGCAGGGTCCCAATCTGAAACAATGGATCTTGGGGTCCCATGCAGCTTGGCGACGTCCCGGATGAAGATATCAGCCACCATAGCTGTGGTGTTAGGGTGAGGTAATGTAGAGAAATGGTTGTACTTAGTGAGACAGTCAACCACTACCATGATAACCGTCTTTCTTGCAGAACGAGGAAGACCCGTGATGAAGTCCATGGAAAGGTCTTCCCACACCTGATCTAGAATCTTGAGAGGCTGCAGAAGGCCAACAGGGGACAGCGAGGAGTATTTCTGCTATTGGCAGGTTTGACATTTAGATATATACTGTAATACATCCTTACGCATTCCTACTCAATGATAGTAGTGGCTGTTGAGCCTCTTTATGGTCCGTAGCACCCCCAAGTGTTCTCCCAAGGAGGAGTCATGAAACAACCTTAGCAGTTCAGCTTTGTGGGCTGAATTCTGGGCAACAACAAACCGACCCATGAAGAAAAGATCAGGCCCCACAACTTGGTAACCAGCAACTTGTGAAGGGTCTCAATTCCACTTATCTCTAATGGCCTGCAACTACGGATCAGACCTGACTTCTTGTCGTATAGCTTCAAATAAAGGAAAGCTGGCTGAGAGAAGGTCACCTGGGCTAACTCTTCTACTCGTGACAATGCATCAGCTACTTTGTTTGTGGGCCCCGACTTATATTCTATGAGGTAGTCAAAGCCCATCAGTTTACTAAGTCATTTTTGTTGCTCCGGGGTATGCACCCTTTGTTCTGCTATGTACTTCAAACTTCTTTGGTCTGTTCTAATAACAAACCGGCGTCCCAAGAGGTATGCACACCACTTTTGCACTGCCATCACCACAGCCATCATTTCTTTGACATAACTGGACTGACTTTGGTGAGTTGCTGAAAGAGCATTGCTGAAATAAGCAATAGGCTGCCCTCTTTGCATCAGGACGGCCCCTACTCCTACACCCGACACATCACATTATATTTCAAAGGGATGAGAGAAGTCTGGAAGAGTGAGGACTACAGAGCTGGAAACTACTGTCTTCAACTCTTCAAAAGCCCGTTGGGCTTCATCAGTCCACCTGAAGGAATCCTTTAATAGACGTGTTAGTGAGGCGGCCATAAGCCCATACCCCTTAACGAAGCGCCTAAAATATCCGGTAAGCCCAAGAAAGCCCCACAGTGCTTTTACAGTAGTGGGCTTGGGCCACTTCTGAATGGCTTCTACCTTTTCTGGGTCTGCCATGACCCGACCCGTTGCAACAACGTGGCCCAAGTACTGAATTTGTCCTTGCCCAAAGGAACACTTTGTCATTTTGGCATGTAACTGGTTTCTCCTTAGAGTTGTGAGGGTGAGTTTCAGATGTTCCATATGTGTGTCCCAATCCTTGCTATACACAAGAATATCGTCGAAAAACACCAAAATAAATTGCCTTAGAAATGGCCTGAAGATGTCATTCATCAGTCCACCTGAAGGAATCCTTTAATAGATGTGTTAGTGAGGCGGCCATAAGCCCATACCCCTTAACGAAGCGCCTATAATATCCGGTAAGCCCAAGAAAGCCCCACAGTGCTTTTACAGTAGTGGGCTTGGCCACTTCTGAATGGCTTCTACCTTTTTTGGGTCTGCCATGACCCGACCCGTTGCAACAACGTGGCCCAAGTACTGAATTTGTCCTTGCCCAAAGGAACACTTTGTCATTTTGGCATGTAACTGGTTTCTCCTTAGAGTTGTGAGGGTGAGTTTCAGATGTTCCATATGTGTGTCCCAATCCTTGCTATACACAAGAATATCGTCGAGAAACACCAAAATAAATTGCCTTAGAAATGGCCTGTCATTCATGATGGCCTGAAAGGTGGAGGGGGGGCATTTGTGAGTCCAAAAGGCATAACCAAGAACTCATAATGGCCATCATGGGTCCTAAAGGCCATCTTGTGGATGTCAACCTGGTGGATCCGAATTTGATAATACCTGGAGCACAGGTCTAATTTGAACAACACTCGTGCCTCCACTAACTAATCTAGTAGTTCATCAATGAGGGGTATAGGAAACTTGTCCTTCACTGTAATCTGATTTAAGGCTCGGTAATCTACACAAAAGCGCCAACTACCATCCTTTCCTAAGAGTAGAAGAGATAATAAAGGGCTGGTGTTGGTCTGTATATGCTCTTCTTCCAATAGCTCTCTTACTGCCTTCTCAATTTCTAGCTTCTGAAAGTAAGGGTATCTATATGGCCTCACATTGGCTGGATTAGAACCAGGTAAAAGAAGTATTTGATGATCACGAGTCCGAGATGGGGGTAATTGGTTCGGCCCCTCAAATACATTGCCAAACTGATCAAATATCGACCGTAGGGCCCCGTGTTGGGCTTCAGTTGGGGGGACACGGCCCTAGTTGTCCAGAACTGGAACTGTGGGTCGAAGACCTAAGTGCATAAATATGGGTTGGTCGGCATCTTTGGAGGCCCGTATCATGGAGGTTAAATTATCACTTCATGGGCATGGGTGCTGCACCCCCTGTAAATGACAAGACTGACCATCCTAGTGAAAATCCATTGTCATTTTGGCACAATCACATAGAGCAGGGCCCAGACCACGCAACCAATGAACCCCCAAAATAATATCAGCCCCCGAGAAATACAATGGGTGGAGATCCACCACAAAATTATGGCCCTGCATGAGGATTTTCTCCTTCTTACACACACCATTACATGACATCTTGACTCCCATTAGCCACATGGATTGAAAAGAGAGGAGTGGGTTGTATGGTCATACCTAGCTGCTTAGCCAAACAACAAGTGATGAAATTCAGGGTGCAACCACTGTCAATCAAAATCATCACGATCCGGCCCATCAATCTTCCATCTACTCGCATGGAATGAAGAGAGTTGAGGCCCATGAGGGCATGTAAGGAGATCTCGGCACCGTTAGGTTCTAGCCCATTTGGAATCAGTTCACATTCAGTCAAGTGCTCTGGGTCAGCCTTGTCCATCTCTTCCTCTGTATATAGGAGAAACACCCGCTAGACCCGGCATTTATGGCTGGTCCAAACTTATCATCACAGTTATAACAAAGGCCTTTCTCACGTCGGGCTTGCATCTCAGCCCATGAGAGGCGCTTGAAAGGCATAGTGGACCGGGGCAGTATGGGTTTCTAAAGATCACCAATCGGTTTCATGGGTTGTTGGTCGACCCATGGAGGAGTCTTCAAAATCGGGTAGGGTGGTTTGCTAGCTCAACGAAGGTTTCCGATTCTTTCTTCTTGCAGGCAAGCTAACACCAGTGCAGCCAAGACAGTCGCCGAACGGAGAGCTCTCACCACCAAGCAGATATCCTCTTGAGTCCTACAAAACATCCTACTAAGGCCTTCTCCGGCCAGCCATGCCCCCTGGTCGCCATCCGCTCGAACTCGAGCTGGTACTCTGCTACCATTCCAGTCTGCTTCAGCCGGGTGATCAGCTCATCATAGTCCACAAACGTCGTTGCCCCAAAGCAGATGCACAAGGCTTCGGTGAACCCCAACTAAGTTACCTAGGGATGATTCTGGCAATACCATTGGAGCCATAGAATCACGTCTCCTTTAGATGAATGGAGGCAATGGAGACACGCTGGTGAGCAGGAGTTTCATGGTACTCGAAATATCTTTCTACGCGCAAGATCCAAAGAATGGGATCTCCACCAGAATAGTTGGAAAATTGATGTTCATGACTTTTCCGATGGGGTAATCCCCTGTCCTTTGTTTATTGGAAGCAAAGGCTTCCACTCCTGCTAGATGACTGCTCTTGCCAAACTGTTGCTGAGAGGCGATGCTGGAGATGAAGAACTTTGAGTTCCTTAAGTTCGTTCACCATTTGGTGAAGCCCGACCTCAATTTGGTCGACCATTTCATCTACGGTAGTAGAACGTGTCTATGGCATCATGAAGCCTAGGATTTGGATTGCAGGCTCTGATACCAGACTAATGAGTTACCGCTCATCTCGAAAGCCCCTTCAAGGGTGGCTTAACCTCCTGAAACAGAAGATGGAAAAGAGAGGGGATGGGAGGAAGAAGATAACAGAGAGAGAGAGATAAAAAGGGATATTCATTCACGCCACTTATTACGTGATCATGGCCTTATATAGCTAGCCTACATGTATGCAATCATGAAGAGAATAACTTCTGGTGGCAGTGTAACTAACTCTAGAAGGCTCTGTCGCGTGGCATGCCTCTCTGTCTTCTAGTGAAATGCTGCTCAATGGAGGTCTCCTCCACACCTATAGTTGGGTTCAAAGGAAGTGTTTGGGTCCCAACATACTACAAATAACATAAGGTGCAATTATGCACACAAATATCCATTTAATTTCAACGCCATCAGCAGATGCCAATATTGTGGAGGAAACTAGAAAGCCTAATATAGCAATACAAATATATTATTGATAGCATGTGACAACATACAGCAAGAACAATGGCAATATACTTCCTACTAAAGTTCATCCAATGTGAAAAGTGAAAACATAAGAACGCCAATGCAAACATGCAGTAGCACATTACCTGATGCAGTTCCATTAGTTCTTGGAGACAGTTACTAAGAAGCACCTTCTTTATGCATGCTTTACCTGTCAAGAAGGAAGCCAAGTAACTGTTAACGTTTTAGCAAATCAAAGATCATTGAGCTACGAAAACAAAACAAGTTTAATAAGGGTGAAACCACGTAAGGGGAAGCCTTATTGACATCAAATATGAATTTGACATCTGTACCCCATACCCACTTGATATTGTCAATATGCCCCAAATGACACAGTTGGCTAAAGAGTTCCCACTTGCATGCATCCCCTTTAGTTGAGCCATGACCATAGTTGTCAAAGCATCTAGGCGATTCTGGGTGACACTGAGGTGCCTAGTCACCTAGTTGTCGAGACAATAAAAATTTTATAATATAAAGAAATAATTTTTGGCTAGTTCCCTAGTTTTATATACCGCTCAGCATGCATATTAATTCAAACAATAGCAAGTCACTTCATTAAAAATGTCAAATTTCCTCTAAAAAAGTGGCAAATTATCATATCTAAAAGATAAAAAATCTTTTAAATCTATTAATTTCATTGCTTTCAAAAATAATACTACTATAATTATTTAATAGGGCAGTTTCATAGCAATTGGCAACTAAAGAAGGTTATTAACTTTATAATATAAAAAATTGTAGAGAAGATGGGCCAAATGGCCCATAAACTGTCATTTCATGTTATGTTATGTTTCTCTCTCTGTTGTGGGCCTGGGCCTTATTCTGGGCCCATACTCTGTACTATTCTGTTTTTTTGTATTTTCCTGCTCACTCAAGGGCCTCTCTGTAATTTGTCAAAGATTAACTTATTAATAAGATGTTTAGAGTGTTAGAGAGGAGTAATGTTCGAACCTCTTACTCTCTAACACTCATTGCCGCCAGCTCTCTCTTGTTTGTTCATTTTCTGGTTTGCATCTAATCTCAAACAGTTTCATACATCAAGTGGGCTGTTTTTCAACTTGGTATCAGAGCGGGCCATTGCTTGGCGTGTCCCTCATGTGGTTCTAGTTCAGCCAACTACATGAGGAGGTTCTAGGGCTGAAAGTTTACAGTCATCCGCCTGGTTCTTGGAGGTCATTGGAGGGTGCCCAAGTTTCTATACACTTAGAGAAGGGTTCGGTGACCAGGAAGAATCAGAGAGCAAGTTGTTTGGCCTGATTTGAAATCAGAGAAAAGGACTTTCGAAGTTATCTCAGAGAACAAGTGTTCGGCCTGGTTTATAGTTCAAACCAGAGACTCTCTTGCTGTAAGTCTTTTCTCAGTCCTTTGCTGAGTAATTTTTTGTTGTTTGGGAGGATTATTAAAGCATTCAAAGCCCACATACATTCGGCCCACTGTTGCTGGACTGTTTTTCTGGGTTGTTTTGGAAGTGCTATTCGGCTGATTATTGGACTGCCGAGCTGCTGAAATTGATCTAAAACTAAGTGGCACTAGTCTCATCTTCATCCCAGCCTCTTCTTGGACCTATACTGAACACCTTGAAATGATTTCTTCTAGTTAACAGTAGGCTGTTAACTACTGCACACTGAGTGTTCGACAAAAGGTCTCTTAAGGACTGTGGCCCTGTTTTCTTCTCTTTGGGACAACGGCTGTTGAGAACCTGAAATACCTTGTGATTGGAGGTTTGTTGGGTGTCCTTTAAAGGGTGAAACAGTAAAGAAAAAACTACCACCGAACTGGACTGTCACAGTTATCAAGTCTGAACTGATTCTGTGAGCTAGTTGTTGTTGCCTATTCAGCTCAAACTAAACTCATCAAGACCCCAGTACCTTGAGAAACCTATTAAAATCCTAATTGAAGCCTTTACATGATGGATTTCCCAAACCTTGAAAACAAGAATGCTACTGAATATGGACAGATTTTGGGAACCCCAACTGATTCTATGCTGGCTGTAACTACAGTTAAGCTTGATGGGACCAACTACTTGGCTTGGTCACAATCAGTGAAAATCCACATTTGTAGCAAAGGAAAATGGGGTTTTATTTCTGGGAGCAAGAAAGCTCCTCCAGAGGATGATCCATCTTATGAGAGATGGGTACAAGAAAACTACACAGTGATTGGGTGGCTTGTGAACTCAATGCAGCCACAGATTAGTCAGCATTATCTGTGGATGAACTCGGCTAAAGAAATCTGGGATAGTGTTGTAGAAACTTACTCCCAAAAGTTGAATGTTGACAGAGCTTACAAACTGAGAAATGATGTGAAGAATCTAAGACAGGGGGAGAAGTCACTTGCAGCATACTTCTCAACCCTAAAATCTATATGCAAGAGATTGATTTGATAGAGGCCGTGACATGGGATACTCCTAAGGATGCTGAAACATATAGGAAATTGGTGGAAAGGAATAGGGTCTTTGATTTCTTGACAGGGCTGAATTCTGAATATGACATTACAAAGCAAAACATCTTGTCCAAGGAAGATGTTTCATTGTCTCAAGCATATACTTTGGTCAGCAGTGAAGAAAGTAGGAGGCAAGTGCAGGTTCAAGGGGTCAGTATCAATGATCATTTTGCAAACATGGGAATCAAACCCAAAGGGGTTACAGGAGCTCCCAGTGGCACGGGAAAGAAGGAAGTGGTGTGTGAATATTGCAAGAAGCCGAAACACACTAAGGACAAGTGCTGGAAATTGCATCCCAGTCTTGTCCCTATCCGATTCCAGAAGAAGAATGACAGTAGAAAGACAGGAAGTGCACATACAGCCACAAGTACAGATACAGAGTTTGAATCTGCAAGTGCACAATTGGCAGCCATGAAAGTTGAATATGAGAAGTTTGGAAGGATGATCAGCCAGCTTGAAGGTGTAACTTCATCATCCAACCCTTTTGGAAGTCCAGCCACCACTGCATTTGCTCACTCAGGTATAAGGGCTTCTGCTAACCATGCATCTACCTCAGGTAATCCCAAGACCCTTTGGATCATAGACTCAGGTGCTTCTGATCACATGATCAACCTTTCCACTTTGTTTGTGTCATATGATTTGCTTCCTGGTCGTGACAAAATCACCTTAGCTGATGGTTCTCTTGCCCCTATTTCTGGCAAGGGAACTGTCAAGCCTACAGACTCTTACTCTTATCTTCCACTCTTCATGTACCTAAGTTAAATACCAATTTGTTATCTGTAAGTAGCTTGACCAAGTCATTGAATTATTGTGTAACATTTTTCCCTTCTCACTGTGTGTTTCAGGACCTGAAGTCTCGGAAAGTGATTGGGAGTGGCCATGAAGCGAATGGAATATACTTGCTCGACACCCCTGGCCAATGCTTTGATCATCCCAAGAATGTTGCTTTTGGTTCTACTTCTTCAGAGTCTGTCAGTCAAATTATGTTGAGTCATTGTCGGTTGGGTCATTTACCTTTTTCTGCTTTAAGTCATTTGCTTCCCAAACTGTTTAAGGGAGTCAGTGTGTCCAGTCTCAATTGTGAGTCATGTCAATTGTCAAAGCATTGTAAAAAAAATTACCCTGTGAGCAATAAAAGATCCTCTTTTCTTTTTCATATTGTACACTCTGATGTGTGGGGGCCTTACCACTTATCCTCTATGGGGGGCTACAAATACTTTATCCTGTTTATTGATGACTTTTCTAGATTCACTTGGATATACTTAATGAAATCCCGAGACGAAGTCCCGAGACTTGTGAGGCAATTTCATGAGTTTGTTTTAACTCAATTTGGTACCAGAATTAAGGTTTTCAGATCTGACAATGCAAAAGAGTATTTTGAGAAGAGCCTATCCTTGTATCTCACTGACATGGGGGTTATTCACCAAAGCTCCTGTGTTAGAACCCCTGAACAAATGGAGTTGCTGAGAGAAAAAATAGACATATTGTTGAAGTTGCAAGGAGCCTTTTATTTGCCTCACATGTTCCCACAAGATTTTGGGGTGATGCTGTACTTACTGCTACCTATCTCATAAACCGTATGCCATCCAGGGTTGTAGGGTTTAAATCCCCCTTCAGTATTCTTCATCCAAACAAGGATCTCTTCCCAATTCCTCTTCGTGTGTTTGGTTGTACCTGTTATGTTCACATTCCAAGTGTGCAGAGACACAAGTTGGAACCAAAAGCCCACAAATGCATATTCCTTGGTTACTCCCCCACACAAAAGGGTTATTGTTGTTTTGATCCAAAGGCTGGCACCAGACATGTCTCTATGGATGTTACCTTTGATGAACTTTCTCCTTTTTATGGTTCCTCTCAAGAAAGACATTGTCAACAGGGGGAGAGTCTGTCACAAGTTTTTTTGTATTTTCCTGCTCACTCAAGGGCCTCTCTGTAATTTGTCAAAGATTAACTTATTAATAAGATGTTTAGAGTGTTAGAGATGAGTAATGTTCGAACCTCTTACTCTCTAACACTCATTGCCGCCAGCTCTCTCTTCTCTTCCTCTCTTGTTTGTTCATTTTCTGGTTTGCATCTAATCTCAAACAGTTCCATACATCAAGTGGGCTGTTTTTCAACTAAACTCAAGACGGAAAATAAAATAGGAAAAAACAAGGATGGAGTTGCTATTTTATTTAACCGATGAGTGGGAGAGAGATTAGGAAAAAAAAAACTTCTCTACACTTATTTCCATTGATTCTTTCTATTTCTCTTTTCAAAACCTTCGATCTTTTAAATTTCAATAATAAAACATTAAAACAAAGTATAAATAATATATATATATATATAGTGTATAATAAAATGTATTAACACACATTAATAAGACGCAGCAATATAAATGATATTATAATAAGGTGCCTGCCTTGTCATTTTTGTTGCCTAGGTGGGTGCCTAGTTGCTATAACTCAAGGTGTTTGAGCAAAGCGCCCAGCCAAGGGTGCCTAGTCGCTTAGGCAATGCCTTGACAACTATGACCATGACCCAAAAGGGCCTAAAGAAAGTTTCAGATTATTTTAGTGGAAATCATCCAAGAAAATATAAACTGCAATTTATTAAATATTTTGATAGAAATTGCCCCTGCAAATTCAAATCTACAAATTTCAGTAAATAAATGCTAGAATGAGTTGAAATATTTCAGAATGATTTAAGGGCCCATAATTTAACAATGGATATAGCATGAACAGAGTAGAATGGCAGAACAAGATTCACGTAAAAATTTAAAAAAAAACCCATATAGTTCGGACAAGGCTTAGTTAAGTTGAGTTGAATTACTAGAGCCAACAAAACTCACTTGAAACGTGATAAAGAAACTTGATTGTGGAATGAAGAGGTTCAAAATATACTCAGATTAAAACAAGCATGTTATAAGAGGGAGAAAAAGAGTTTTTGAACTAGCAATGATAAGAGAAAGGAACGGGAAAGATTTAAACCATGTCAGGTGTATTAAAGGGAGAGATGAAAGAGTCTTAATAAGAGATGAGGAAATAAAGGAAAGATGGAAAAAACTGTTCCGAAAAATTATTAAATGAACACTAGCAAAGGAAATACTAGTCATATTAATACTGTTGGAAATAACATGTACTTTCACAAAATTAGAATTGCTAAAATGAAAGAAAGAAAAGATAGTATAGAGGGAGATGAAAGTGGGCAAATCCTTGGGTCTGTTCTTCTAGGGAAGACTTTGCAAGAAAGCCATTTGAACAGTTTGAGAGAGATAGAAGGGAGGAAAAATTAAAGAAAGGGGAGAAGAGCAGAGAGAGTAGAACAAAGAAGGGGGTGAAGAGGAGGTGTTGGGTGAGGATATGTGAAGCGTCAATCCCTTTGGGTGGAAGGAATCAGGTAGAGGGGGGAAGGATGAGGGTGCAAAGCCAGAATGAGAGAGGTTGAGGGAGAGAATGAGGAGAATTTTGTAGAGAAACCTGATCAGATGTCGGAATCCAATGGTTGTTTTGTTACAGGAAACAAAGCTGGAGTCTTTTGACATTGGCTTGAAGGAGGTGTTTTGGGGGAAAAGCAATGGAGATTGGTTGGAGCTGAATGTAGAGAGGCTATCAGGGGGTTTAGTAAATATGCAAAGTTCACTTGGAATTTCCACGGTTTACTATTTGGAGTCAAGAGTATTTCAGCCAAGATCAAAGCAGAACATTTCTCAGTTTGGCCAAGCATCTGTGGCAGAAGGGCAAAGACCTTTGGATCTGTATCCCTTCTGTGGTTGGTTGGGCCCTGCGGAATGAAAGCACCGGAAGAGTATTTAAAGATAAATCAAAAAACATTGAAATACTTGTGGCTTTGGTGGGAAAGTGGTGGGTTAGGCTTGGGTGCTTCCAGAATTGGCAAATTAGTAATTCAGATATGGGGGAGAATCTTAGAATGCCCTGGATTATCATTTATAATGATTTTAAGTATTCAGTATGTAATTTTATCTTTTGTATGGTGAGGTGACCTCTTGCCACCTCCTTGTCTGTACTTCCTTCTTTTGTTTATTGATTTTTTTTTTCTTTTTACTCATCAAAAAATAAAATAAAATGAAGGATAGGCATTAAGACCAGATGGTATTCCAATAGAGGTGTGGAAAGATATAGGAGAGGTAAGCTCACTATGTCTAACTAAGCTATTTAATAAGATAATGAAAGACAAGAAGATGGCTTAGCGAAATGTGGTGCGCTCTTAGAGCATCTATATAGCAACAAACTTCCTCCTTTGTAAATTGTAGGGGTTCTCCCCCTGCTTTGTTCACCTCCTCATGTATCTCGTTCTCTTATCAATGAATATTGATTAAACTTTTCTCAAAAAAAAACATGAAAGACAAGAAGATGTCCGATGATTGGAGAAAGAGCAGTATACCTATATTAAAGGATGAAGGTGATATACAAAGTTGTGAAACTTTGGGGAGTAAACTAATGAACCGCATTATGAAACTTTGGGGAAATAGTTGAGCAATGGTGTGTCATGAAACAAGTATCTTGAAGAACCAATTTGGATTTATTCCAAGGAAACCAACCATGGAAGCTATCTTTCTTTTGAAATAATAGATAAAAAAAAAATTAGAGACAAAGATACATCTCCATATGTTGTTCATTGATCTAGAGAAAGCATATGATAGAATCCCTAGAGAGGTAAAATGGAGAGTCTAGAAAAATAAATGAGTCTCCAATAGGTATACAAATCTAATTAAGGATATGTAATAAGGGTGCAATAACCAATGCCAGAACACTTGTGGGAGAGACATTAGATTTTGCAGTTATGGTGGATCTACACCAATGTTCAGCACTTAGCCTTTGTTTATTTGCATTGGTCATAGATTACACGCCTCTAAACATATTTCGAAGAAGGTCCCATGGTGCATGTTATTTGTTAAAAACATTGATCTAATAGATGAAGCAAATGAAGGATTAAATCAAAATTAACTTTATGGACAAATACCCTAGAAATAAGTGGTTTTAAAACAAATAGGACTAAGACAGAATATATAATATGTAATTTTAGTAATAATAAGAGTGCAGATCAAGATGCATTTAGGATTGGAGATCGAGAAATAAAGCAGTGTAACCTTTTCTGGTACCTTTGTTCGGTAATGCATAACAAGGGAGAGATTAAGGGTGTTGCCCATAGAATGAGAGAAGGATGGGCAAAATGGAAGAATGAATCTGGAGTCTTGTGTGATAGGTGTGCCACTTTGATTGGAAGGAAACTTTTATAGAACAGTTGTAAGGCCAGTTATGCTATTTGAAGCATAACATTGGGAAGTCAAGAAAGTGTGGCAGAAATTCATATGCAAAGATGGATGTCAAAAAACTAGAAAGGATAGGGTCAGACGTAAAGTCATTAAAGAAACTAGGAGTAGCTCCAACAGGTGATAAAATGAGAGAAAGTAGACTAGGATGGTTTGGTTACATGCATAGAAGACCACCAACAGCACCTGTAAAAAGAATTGATCCGTTGCAGGTTGAAGGGACTAGAAGGGCTAGGTGTAGACCAAAAAGGACATGGGTCAAAGTAGTTAGAAATTATTTAAGTGCCATAATTTAACAATGGATATACATTAATGTTGCCAACCCCATATAGTTGGGAATTGGGATAAGGCTTGGATGGTGATGGTTAATTGAATATGAAATTCAGATTCTTTTTATGAATTAAACTCATATATCATCTCCGAGTTATAACCAGAGGCATTAACAAACCTCGCCTGTGAGGATCACAAAAGAAAAAGAATTTGCGTGCAGCTATGCGGCAGTACATTTGAACAAAGCCAGCAGGCATATCTCGAAGTTGTGCCAGATTAGGAATAAGGCCTCTAATGTAGGCCTCCATTTCCTGGAAAGAATAAAATAATATATAAAAATGTGATGTGACACTAATAAATTGCAAAGAACTCCCAAAGTAAATCAGGTCATTCTAGAATATGCTCAATAAGTGCAGGGAGTTCATACATGAGTTTGAAGGAAACCATCAGAATCCTCATCAAGCTCACTCATATCAATTCTTGCCTGAGTGAGGGAAACCTGAAAATAGCAAGGAGCAGTGAAATGTGATGCACTGCATTCTAATAAAGATGTGTGAAACTTCTAATTTAACATACAGAGCACAATCAATTCAGAGAAACTAAATCCAAATCATGAATTAGCCACTAAACTTGGGAAGCAGATCAGTAGCAGAAGTTGTATAAAATATTGAAAAGGGCCATATTCCCCAGTTGGTGTATAGGGCCAAACTGCAAACTAACATTTTGGCTAGAACTAAAATTTCTCTGTGTTTGTTCTGATATAGCATCTTGTGGAGGATCATATTGCCCTGATTTGCAGATACAATCTACCCACAATCGCATAATGAAACTACTGTTCTCTACAATCACTAAAGCAGTTTGTGGCCAAACTTTTCCCTATTAAGAAATAACAACAGAAAAATGCCACAGACAGGCAAACAAGCATGCACACACACAGAATGATGCAGTCATCAAAGCAAGGAAATACTTAATGGAGGTTATACTTTTGATCAGTTTGAATTTTCTTCATAATTTTTTATTGGCAATTACTTTCTGCTTCATTAGTGTCTTATAATAGGTTTAATTGTCTTAAAGTGTCAAACCAGTTTAAAGAGTCTTGTCAGAGATTTTAAATTTCGAAAAGCTAAACATGTAATCACGTCACTTTTCTTTTGGCCTATTTTTCAGGGGATCCAAATATGTCTATTTTGTGCAATTCTGGTGTCATTAGAAGGTAATTCAGTTACCTAACCAATGAGGCCAAGACAATGTAAGTTCAACATGTTTTAAGAGAGTTATGGCTATTTTACTGATAGGGTATCAAATCTATCACGGGTTTAAGTCTTTCTATTTTTGTAGCCTATCTTAAATTTACTTTTGGTTTGTCTTTTTTTAGTTGCATTATTAGTAGGTTTTTAGAGCCGCTTTAAGAACTTGATCCTTATTTGAGTACCCCTACAGGCTACCTATGGGTTCGCCTTAGTTTTCTTTTTAATTAGTTTTTTCTTATAGATAAAATTCAATTGATTTCATTAGAAGCAAATGATAAAGTGTTCGTTACAAGCATCCCAAAATGAGGCGCAAGGTGCAGCCTCACTCATTGATATAGAAACATCATAAATTTACAATTGGGCCCAGTACAACTGTTCCCTAGTTACCCCTTGTTTAGCTAGAGAATCAGCAAAAGCATTTGCCTCCCTCCCCAACCACTGTATAGTTACCTCCATCTGCTGAGTTAACCATTTGAATTTCTTCAATTCATTTCTGTAAGCCCAGATCACTGAATCTGGGTTTTTTAGCCATCCCACCACCACCTTGGAGTCCCCTTCTATCACAAGGTCCACACCAATGCTGCTCTAGTGTACCTCCACATTATTCTTCCCCTCTTCTTCGGTAACACAAAGGTAGATGGGTCGAACAACATTTTTATCATCGTTGGCATATTCCACCTGCACCCAAACCAAGAGAAAAAACAATCCCATATACCTGTAGCAAATGAACAAGAAATTAGTAAATGGTAACAAGATTCACCATCAGATTTGCATAGAGTGCACCAATTGGGGGAAATACATAGAAAAGGCCTTTTCTTTTGCAAATAATCCAGTGTGTTAATTTTCCCAAGAGCCACTTCCCAATAGAAGGCCTGAATTTTAGGGGGAATCAACGGAAACCACACTTCTTTCCAAGTAAAGGACAAAGAGGAAGAGGACTGACAAAGAGCTTTAAAAAAGGAGGCACAAGACAAAGAACTTTTAGAACTTGGGAACCAAATTCTTCTATCCGGACAAGAAAGCTCTAAGCAAACCTATCAAGGAGAAGGAGAAGCTCTGACAGACAAGTTGCTTCCTCATCCCTCAAACCCCTACAAAATCCGAGATCCCAATTAAAATTCAAAGGCAAAGAAGAAAGAACCAAAAAATTTGAAATGACCTTATTTTTATACAACGAAATAGAATACAAGGAAGGAAAAATCTCCTTTAAAGGCCAGTCACCAAACCAAGTGTCTTCCCAGAAACGAATTAAATTCCCTGATCCAACATCGTACCTGATGTACCTGAGAAACTGAGGGAGGAGGCTATGAATTGCTTTCCAAGGTGGTGCCAAGGTAGCCCTACGTTTTGTTTTTAGTTAGTTTCCTAGAACAGAAGTATGGCATTAACAAAAGTATGAAGATGGGCCATGGGGAAGTTGTGGGGGCTTTGTGGCCATCATATTCCCATTTCATGATTGATTGGGCTGCCGCAACAATTATGGCTGCTCAAGATCTTCTGAAGGAAGGTCCTCCTCTAAAAAGAGGAAACCTTTTCGACTTACCTGATTTCATCTCGATCTGACTGGAGTAATAGAGTAATGGAGAAGAATCCACAAGGAACTAACTTACTCATGATTGTGTGGATTTTATTTCCAAAAGCTTTGAGTCAGTGGAGAAGGTCCCGTTTTTGCTGGAAGAATGAGGGCCAATACTTGATTGATCTAGGAAGTCCCTGGAATTAGACCAAAAGTGAGCTCTAGGAACGTAGCACTAAGTCACATTCAGTTATAGGTTTTTAACACTTGTTGACATTGCTTGAGCTTTAAGAGCAGAGTGGGTTTGAACGCAAAAGGTTTTTGATACTTGTTGCACAAGTGGGACACCAAGTTCTCATACAATTTCGAAGGGATCAGGTCTCTATTATTTGAGCAAATTGCATAGAACCAACAACCAAGGAAGAAGACACTTTTCGTGGATGTGGTTCTTGTGCTCGAAAAGTAGGGTCATATTTTGGAAATTTAATAACAGTTAAGTACACTTTTGTCATTTACGTTTTATCCATTAGATTTAAGGTTTAAAAGGTCAACAAGGTAACATGTAAGTAGGTTTTGAAACTACAGGGTATATATAGGTAGTTTCCTCAAACCCTAATTGACCCTTAAAACATTGATTCTACCTGATGTGGCGTAATCCGGCTGCTCCTTGCTGGATATGACCTGGCTACCAGCAACAATGAGAATTGGGTTCCTGAAAAGAAACGAGTCAGAGATCCCGGGGTGGCTCACCCGACGAGGATACTCTGATGGCTAAGTTAGAACACGGTGGTAGTAGAGAGCTTGAAGATGATAACAGTGAGAGAGCTAGAGAGTGAGGATTACACACACAACAATAATAATATAACATACCTTCGCCCCTGGGGGGTGGAGTCTTTATATATTGGGGTCCATGCGGGTTGGTGGAACGATTACTGGATCCCAGCTGTGATGGGACTTATTTGCGTGTTAGGTAGGCAAAATGCTGTCAAACGGTAATACTGTCCCTTCCCGTCAGAACCGAGGAGTTGGTGAACTAATGTGACCGTTACAAAGTACGGTCCTATGGGATATAGAGTACGGTGGTGTGCTCCTCGAGGTTGCCATGCGGAGGTCTGAACGGTAGGCAAGCTACCTGTAGTATATCGGGCTATTTGATGGCGAGCTCATTGGTAACGAGCTTCTCGAGCTCGTGCTCCTTAGGTCCGCCCTGCCATGAATGCCAAAGTGCCCTTGGACCGAGGTGATCCATCTGTCTAGGCTCGATCTATAACGAACTTGGTTCCATTATCCAGGTCGCGATCTGGTACCGGGACAATCTTAGCCCGAAGTGACTTTAGTTCGGGGTACTAGCGTACCCTAGCTCACTTTGTAGCGAGCTGATTTATGCTGAGTTGTCACCCGTGTTGAGTCATGTCCACGTGTCGATCTGATTACGTCGAATTGTCACTTATGCCGAGTTACGTCCACGTGTCTCCCTGTAACGAGGTTGGGCCAAATTCTCCTTCATCAATTGCCCCCTACTCCTCGAGCTAGGGGTCCTGACCTGGTTTGAGGAGTTCCCGATACGCCAAGTGGATTTGGGTCGAAGTCTAGGTGCTCTGTCAGATGGGTCGCATGCGGTTCACACGCGGACATCAAGCAACCTATAGGCTCCGCGGACGCCAAAAAACACGCTAAACCATTTTCGATCTCGAGGGTCGTGCAGCCAGTTTTCTCAGGAGCCGTCGGATTGCTTTGATCATGATCGTTGCTTCTTCGATACAATGGCTATAAATAGGGAGACCCAAGACTCATTTCCTTTGCCGCAAGCTTACTAGCCTTCGATCTGAGGTCGCACTTAGCTTCTTTAGCTCGGGTTTTCCATATCGCCACTTCCCTCTAATCCGGTTCTCTCTTTGGTGAGTCTCCCTTCGCTTTTCTTTTCAGTTCTATTCAGTTCATGTCTTCTTCTTGTTTTGATAGTCTTCTTGATGAGGCTGAGGAGGGTACCTCGGCCCAGATCGGTAGCCGAGACGAGGCTACCCCGAGAGGCGCGAGGGGCCGTGGGTAGTCTGCCATCCACTTCTCATCAAGGTCTGGTGCCGGACAACTTGGGCCCTTCAACAATGACCTTGGACCGGCTTCAGGCCTTAGTCCGCCGATATAACCTCCCAAGAGAGTTCTCCTACAGTCTCCCCTTAGGTAACTTCCCTTGGGAACACAATCACAACGAGATCGTGATTTTTGAAGAGCAGCTCGTGGCTGGTCTTTGTCTTCCTTTGCACCCTTTAATTGTAGAGGTCCTAAAGTCTTTCGATATTACCATAGACCAGTTACACCCGAACTCCATCCGCAACATAATAGGGACCATCTCACTTTTTTACGAGTATTGTCTTCCCCTCGACCTCGAGATTTTTTCTTCTATTTTGTCCATTAAGAAAAACTCTTCTTGTGCTCTTCCCGAGCATAGGAGAACCTATTACATGTCTCCTCGCACGGCCTATAAGCTACTGCACAAACTCCCCAATAGGATCCCGACCTGAAAACGGGATTACTTCGTGGTTCGTAACCCCGAGGGGTGGCCCTTCCCAACCCACTAGAGGCCGACGATTCAGGATTTCGGTGTTAGACTGAACCTGAAGACAAGGGAGACGCTCAAGTCCTGGGCGGAGGTCGGCTTCCTCTGTGTGGACTACCTTGCCGAAGACTAGAGGCCTCCACGGATGCAGGCCGGTTTGAGTCCTGGTAGGTCACCTTGAGTCTTTGCTTTCTTAAGATTCTGATTAGTTCAAGGCTAATCTTGCTTTTCATTTTTGCAGCTACCATGTCGGTCAAGGCAAAAAGTCTCTTGAGGAGCTCACAGAAGGGGAAGAAGAGGGTTGCAAAGAGGCCGCGCCAAGAGACCTGTTCTTCTCTTGAAGTCTTAATCGTGGAGCCTGTCTCCACTGCGCCTCTCCCTGAAGAGGTCCGACCTGCTACTCCTGAGGCGGTTACAGACGAGGTCCATCACGAGGGAAATCACCCCCAAGAGCCGGAGAGTTCGTCCGCACCCGTGGAGGCGAATACTGCACTAGAGGGTTATTTTCCGAGCGTAAAAGAGAGTATCATGGACCACGTTCAAGCCATGCGCAAGAGTCAAGGTGCCATCTTCCCTGACTAGATCGCGAAGTGGGTAGAGATGTCTCCAGGCCGGCTTTTGGGACTAGTTGGCAGCCACTGTATGGTGGTAAGTACTCCGCTTTTTTCTTCTTCCTTCCTTTCGCTCCTTTTTTTTTACTGACCTCAGTTTTCTTTTGGTAGGCTAATGTTGTTGGACACGCACTGGCCTGTCAAACGGCGATCCGTATAAAGGAAGCTCATGATGCTAAGGCGGAGGTGCAGAAGCTCCACCGCGAGCTGAACTTGACTCGAGGCGAGATACTTAGAGCCAAGAAGGGGGCCTCAGCCCAGAAGCAACTGATCTTGTCCCAGTTAGGGCAGATCTCCACACTAACAGAGGAGGAGGAGCTTTAACGAGAGATCACGAACTTCGAGGCCACGGTCGGGGCGCGCACCGAAATCTTCGAGACCGCCATTACAGACGAAAGGAAGAAGGTTGTTGAGAGCTTCAAAGAGACTTCAGAGTTCAAGGCCCTACAGGTCGAATACGGCTGGGTCCAAGCTGTGTCGGTACCTAATTCGGCAAAAATTCCCCGATCTCGACCTTGGCGGGATCACGATGACAAGCTTAGACTCTGGGGTGGCCAAGGCAGCAGATGAGGAGCCCGACTCCCCAGGGGAGGAGAGTGACACCGAGGTCGAAGTGGTGGACCCTTTGTGTGATGGCTTCTTGTTCTTTCTCATTTTTCTTTTTTTGAACTGTGGATGTACTCTCTCGGGCCGTTGAGCTCAGGTTTTAGTAAAATTCTTGTACTTGAACTTTTTTACTAATGAAATATACAGCTTTTTGAGTAATCCTGAGTGCAAAATAATTATAAGTGTGAGTGAGCTCCGAACTGGGCAATTTAATGTATAGGTTACCCGAACTATTGAGCTACCGAGCAAGCAACAAGTAAGGATAAATGAAAGTATAAATTGTGTTACTCCGGACTGCGCAGGCTACCCCGAACTATTGAGTTACCAAGCTCGACAACGAGTGAGGGTAGCCGAGGTGGAATAGACATCGTAGGGTTTATACCCGAGCTGTCATTACCTTAGGTGTTAGAAGTAGCTTGCTTCTGCCAGTGAGGTAACCAAGTCTTATGCAGTGCCTAGGTCCTTGTCAGTTCGGCATTTTTTGGCCCTAGGCTTTGAGAGGCACCCGTAGTCCTCTCCTGAACTTCGCCCACGCCGAATTGGCAACTTGGTCTTCCTGTGGCCCTTAGGCTTTGGGAGGGACCCATAGTCCACTCCTGAACTTCGCCCACGCCGAAGTGGCAATTGGGTCTTCTTGTGGCCCTTAGGCTCTAGGAGGGACCCGTAGTCCGCTCCTGAACTCCGCCCACGCCGGAGTGGCAACTGGGTCTTCTTGTGGCCCTTAGGCTCTGAGAGGGACCCTTAGTCCGCTCCTGAACTTCGCCAACGCCGAAGTCGCAACTAAGTCTTCTTGTGGCCCTTA
Source organism: Nelumbo lutea (assembly GCF_056320005.1). Classification (NCBI taxonomy): domain Eukaryota; kingdom Viridiplantae; phylum Streptophyta; class Magnoliopsida; order Proteales; family Nelumbonaceae; genus Nelumbo; species Nelumbo lutea. Next base: position 106,370,977 of record NC_142686.1, read on the forward strand.
GGCTCTGGGAGGGACCCGTAGTCCGCTCATGAACTTAGTTACTCCTTGGAGACCAGTAAGGAACTAAATGTCGAAGGACCCGGGGTGGTTAACCCGGTGAGGTCACTCTGATGGTTAAGTTAGTACTCTCATAGTAGACTACGAGCTAGAAATCACAATCTGAGAGTTAGAGCTTGCTTACTTGTTTCTAAGGCTGGTGCCTTTTCAATTCGTAATTAGAGGTAGTATCGCCTTAGGTTGTTGATGTTCCATGCCCGAGGTCTTGCTTTTCTACTAGGGTTTTGAGCTCGTACGTACCTTCCCCAAGTATCCACTTTACTCGGTAGGGACCTTCCCAGTTTGGTCCAAGCTTACCTACACCGAGCTCAGGTACCATAACTTTCCGAAGGACCAGGTCTCCTACACGGATGTGTCACTTCCTGACTCGAGCGTTATAATACCGGGCTACTCTTTGTTGGTAGGTTGCGGTCCGGATGTACGCATCACGTACCTCTTCTACCAGGTCGAGGTTGGTGCGGAGCTCGTCACCGTTTCCTTCGTCGTCGTAGGCTTCAAAGCGTAATGTAGGTACCGCGATCTCGGCTGGGATTACCGCTTTCGTGCCATAGGTGAGGTTGAAGGGGGGTTTCTCCTGTGGCGGTCTTGACGGTGGTTCGGTAAGCATATAGTACACTGGGCAGCTCTTCTACCCATTGCCCCTTAGCTCGGGATAAGCGAGTTTTCAGTCCGCGGAGTATGGCTCTGTTCATGACTTCTGTCTGACCGTTCGCCTGGGGGTGTGCTACCGAAGTGAAGTTCTGTTGTATCCCCATCTCAGAACACCAGTTCTGAACTTGATATCTTCGAATTGCTTACCATTGTCAGAAATGAGCACTCGAGGCAATCCGAAGCGGCATACTATGTTCTTCCAAAAGAAGTTCTGCACGGATCGAGCCGTGATTGTTGCTAGTGGTTCCGCTTCTACCCACTTCGTAAAAATCCACTGCTACTACTAAGAATTTCCTCTGTCCTGTCGCTGGCGAGAATGGTCCAAGGATGTCGATTCTCCACTGTGCGAAAGGCCATGGACTGGTGAGGTACTTCACGTTGGCAGCGGGTTGGTGATGGATGTTGGCGTACCTCTAACATTTGTCGCATTTCTTGACGAGCTCGAGTGTGTCTGCCTTCATCGTGGGCCAGTAGTATCCTTGCCGTAGCACTTTCTGGGCGAGAGCCCTGCCCCCCAAGTGTCCGCCACATAGGCCTTCATGAGTGTTGTGAAGGACGAGCTTAGCCTTTGAAGGTCGCAAACAGCGTAAGTAGGGGAGCGTGTAGGATCTTCGGTACAACCGTTCGCCTATCATGACGTACTTGGCTGCTTGTCGTTCTACCCTTCTGGTTGTGTTGCGATCTACAGGTTGGTTTCCGTGAAGTAGGTAGCTCGCGAGTGGATCAATCCATCTCGGCTCTGTTTGTGCAACGGGAGTGACCTCTTCTGCCCCCCCCCCCCCCGAAAATGTTGGGCCGAGGCAGATTCTCTATTTGCAAGGTCCTCATGGTGTTGCTGCTCGTGCTGGCTAACTGGGACAAGGCATCGGCCTCAACGTTCTTGGACCTTGGAATCTGCCCGAAGAAGTATGACTGGAAGCTTTGTAGAACTTCCCTGACCTTGGCTAAATAAGCATCCATGGTGGGGTCGTGAGCTTCGTGATCACCGGTGACCTGGTTGACCACGAGCTAGGAATCACTGCAGATGATGAAGTGCTTCGCTTGTACCTCTTTCGCCAATGTGAGCCCGGCTAGTAGTGCTTCATACTCTACTTCGTTATTGGATGTCGCGAACTCGAACCGAAGTGCGTACCCCAGTTTCACCCCGCTTGGTCCGTGTAGAACAGCACCGGCTCCGCTTCCTTGCTGATTGGACGAGCCGTCTACATGGAGGATCCAGAGCTCCTCGTCCCAAGTTGGCCTTGTTTTAACCGGGACCAGTGCCATACTGGTTGATGTCGCCTCTTTGTGTTCGTGCTCCATCAATTCGGGAGCTGCGGTGGTGAAGGTACATTCTGCTACAAAGTCGGCTAAGGCTTGGGACTTAATCGCCGTCCGAGGCTCGTACTGGAGGTCGGATTCGCGGAGTTCAATGGCCCACTTCGTCAGTCTGCCAGATACCTCAGGCTTGAGTAAGACTTGCCTCAGAGGTTTGTTTGTGAGGACTACGACAATGTAGACTTGGAAATACGGGCGAAGCTTCCGAGCTGCCGTGACCAGTGCGTACGCCCACTTCTCGATCTCTGGGTATCTGGTTTCTGCATCCTGCAAAAGTATACTCACATAGTAGATAGGTCGTTGGACCCGATCTACCTCTTTTATCAGTACCGAGCTGACCACCTAATCACTCGCAAAGAGGTACAGCTTTAAAACATCGCCCTCCTCGGGTCGAGTCAGAACCAGGATACTAACTAGGTACTTCTTTAGCTCGTCGAAGGCGAGCTGACACTCTTTAGTCCATTCGAAGTCTTTATTTTTCTTGATTGCCTTAAAAAAGGGCAGGTAGCGATCTGCAGACTTGGACATGAAGCGGCTTAAGGCAGCCATGCGGCCATTCAGCCTTTGAACCTCTTTCAACTTGTGAGGTGGCTTCATTTCTAGGATAGCCTTGATTTTTTCGGGGTTTGCTTCGATGCCACGCCGGTTAACTATGTAACCCAAGAATTTACCCTAAGTGACACCAAAGACACACTTACTAGGGTTCAACTTCATACTATACTTGCGTAGAATTTCAAAAACACATTGCAAGTCACTTATTAAACAGTCTGAGAATTGGGTTTTGACGACCATGTCGTCTACATAGAATTCAACCTTATTGCCGATCAACAACTCAAAAAGTTTGTTGACAAATCTTTGAAAGGTTGCCCCGGCATTTTTTAGCCCAAAGGGCATAACCTTGTAACAGTACAGTCCTAGCTCGGTTATGAATGTTGTTTTTCCTCATCGGCAAGGTCCATCTTGATCTAGTTATAGCCCGAGTATGTGTCCAGAAAACTCAGCAACTCGTACCCTGAGGTTGTGTCCGCTAGACGGTCGATCTTAGGGAGGGGGAAACAATCCTTCGAGCAAGTTTTCAAGTCGGTGTAATCGATGCACATGCGCCATTTATCGTTGGCCTTTTTTACCAAAACGGGGTTAGCCACCCAGCTAGGGTAGTGGACCTCCCTAATGAAATCGGCTGCGAGGAGTTTCCCAACCTCCTCATCGACTATCCTCCAGCGCTCCAGGGCTAGGTTGCGTTTTTTCTGTCTAACTGCCCTGACTAAAGGATTAGTGTTCAACCTGTGAGTTATAACCTTAGCATCTATACCGGGCATTTCTGCCGCGGACTAGGCAAAAACACCTAAATTCTTAAGTAAAAAACCTACCAGTCGAGAGCGGAGAGGCTCTTCGATAACAACTCCAATCTGGAGAGTTCTAGCTGGATCTTCCGTTGAGGTTGGGATGTGGATCGCCCCTTCTGTTGGCGTAGCTCGCTCTTCGAAGTACTCCACAGGTCGATCTAACTCGAGGTCGTCTGCCAGCTTGGCTTTCCCTTTGAGAGCGGCAATGTAACATTTCCGGGACTCGTGTTGGTCGCCTCAAGCTACCCCTACCACAAAGTCCGTGGGGAACTTCATGGCCAAGTAGTAGGTAGATACCACCGCGCGAAGAGCCTGAGTGACGGGTCGTCCCACTATGGCATTGTACAGGGAAGGCATTGTGGCTACTAGGAAGGCATGTCCAAACCTCGCGATGTTGGGCCATGTGCCGACTTCCACGGGTAAAGAAATCCGCCCGAGGGGCCTCACTTCTTCTCCGCTGAAGCCCACCAAAGGAGTACTTACGTGCTGGAGGTCACTTTCCCAAAGTTGTAGCTTGTCGAAGGTGCCTTTTGAACAGGATATTGGTCGAACTCCCTGAATCTACCAGGATGCGCCTGACTTCGAAGTCGTTGATCTTCATTCTTATGACCAGCGCGTCGTCGTGGGGGTACTGAATACCGCGTGCGTCGTCCTCGGTAAAGAATATAGGGTCCTCAGGCCGCGGCCGCTTTGGAGGGTTCTGCTCTTCACGTTCTAGTTCACGGGCTGATCTGTCTGGCCTTTATTATTTCTTTGTACAAAGTTTCTCAGGTACCCATGACGGATGAGCTCTTCAATCTCATCGCTGAGGTTTTTACAGTTTTCAATGCTATGATCGTGGTCTCTGTGAAAATGACAATATACATTTTTTTTTCTAAGGGTCGGGTCACTTCTCAACCGGGGTGGCCACTTCACAAAGGAAGCGTCCTTGATTGCCATGAGAATTTTCCCTCGCTTCGCATTGAGGGGTGTGAAGCTCATTCTTTCAGCCGGGGGAGCTCGGGGATGAAAATCTGACATGTTCCCTCCCTTGGTGGGGGACTTGCTTTTCTTTCTCTTGCCGCCACCGTTGTTCGAGTTGTGGTCCTCCCTCTTTCCTTTTTCTGTTGAGGCTTCAGTCTGTTGGTTCATCTCTTCCTCGGTCCCGATGAACTAATCAGCAAGCTTAAGGAATTTTGTGATGTCTTTGGGTTTGTTCACCACCACATGCCACTTGAATTCTCTACGAGTGATCCCCTTTTTTGCTGCCGCGAGTCACACGGCCGGGTCTTAGTTCGGGATTAGTAGGCAAGTGTCGTTGAAGCGTTTGATGTAGCTTCGGATCGACTCTCTTTCCCTCTGGACTATACTGAGAAGGCTTTCTTGTGACCTCGGGCATTTCTTACTGTTGATGAAGTGCGAGGTGAACAACTGTACGAGTTGCGCCCAACTTTTAACTGTCCCGGGCACAATGTTTCTATACCAAGTGCAGGCCACCCCTTTGAAGGTTGTGGAGAAGGCAACGCACATGCAGGCTTCGTCAGCCCCAGCGGGATGCATCTGAGACTAAAAAGAATCTACGTTATCATTTGGGTCGAAAGACCCGTCATACTTGTCCAGGGGGGACCCTGAAGTTCGTCGGCATCGGGGAGGCCAGAAGCTCAAGGGATAGTGGAGAGGGTACAGAGAGGGTAGTTTTTGTGACTCCCGAGCTTACCTCCATTTTACCTTTAGGCTGCTCTGGTCAGCTAGGTCGCGCGAGCTGGCCTGGATTTACCGCCCAGGTTGCTCCTGCATGTCTCCTCCGCCGCTACTCAACTGGTTCCGCAGCGGTGCTGCTGACCTCCGCACTGTCAGATGGTGCTTTGGTCAGAAGTGATTCGGACTGCCGGCTACTACAGACTGAAATGTCTTGCCTGGAGTCCTCAGCTAAGACCTCAAACCGGTTTCCTATGAGAGTGCCTTCAGGTCGCGAAGGTCGAGGTAGACTGATTTTGGTGGGCCAAGTATCTCTCGACCTGCTTACTTGCTGAGAAATGGGGGGGGACTTGTCTTTCTCTCCTACCGCGGGACGAGACCTGGGAGATCTCTCCCCGGCAAGGACGGCTGCTTTGGCGGCGAGGCTTGCTCAGGGTGATTGAACACTGAGGTGGGGTAGGTTGTTGGTTCTGCTGCAACAGTGGGAATTGATGCTGGTACATGTGGTGCAGAACTTGTTGGTACTGCTGGAATTGTTGGATCTGCTACTTGAGCTTGAATAGCCCGTAAGTAGTATACCGGGTCACTTAGTTGGTTTTGTCCTACTCCAGGGGGAACTATGGATGGTTCAACGGGGGTCGCACCAACTACAGGGGGAAGTGGGGGGGCGTTCACAGGCCCAATTGGTTGAGGTACAGCAGATGCTAGGATCCCACCCACCGGTGGCGGTATGGTGAATTGGCCTATACAGACAATTGGGAACTGAGGTTGCACCCCGGAGACGTTTGCTTCTCAGTGTTGTCCGACATTGCTGGAAGAAGCCATGGGTTTGGTTTTGAGTTTTTAGGTTCTTGGAATGGAGATAAAAAGGCCTTTAGTAACACTTTCCCACAAACGGCGCAAATTGATGTGGCGTAATCCAGTTGTTCACTGCTGGATATGACCTGGCTACCAACAACGATGAGAATTGGGTTCCTGAAAGAAATGAGTCAGAGATCCCGGGGTGGCTCATTCGGCGAGGATACTCCGATGGCTAAGTTAGAACACAGTGGTAGTAGAGAGCTTGAAGATGATAACAGTGAGAGAGCTAGAGAGTGAGGATTACACACACAACAATAATAATATACTGGGGTCCATGCGGGTTGGTGGAACAGTTACTGGATCCCAGCTGTGATGGGACTTGTTTGCGTGTTAGGTGGGCGAAACGCCGTCAAACGGTAATATTGTCCCTTCCCGTCAAAACGGGGGAGTTGGTAAACTAATGTGACCGTTACAAAGTACGGTCCTATGGGATACAGAGTACGGTGGTGTGCTCCTCAAGGTTGCCATGCGGAGGTCTGAACGGTAGGCGAGTTGCCTGTAGTATATCGGGCTATTTGATGGCGAGCTGATTGGTAACAAGCTTCTCGAGCTCGTGCTCCTTAGGTCTGAGTTGCCATGAATGCCAAAGTGCCCTTGGACCGAGGTGATCCATCTGTCTGGGCTCGATCTGTAATAAACTTGGTTCCGTTATCCAGGTTGCGATCTGGTACCAGGACAATCTTAGCCCGAAGTGACTTTAGTTTGGGGTACTAGCATACCCTAGCTCGCTTTGCAACGAGCTGATTTATGCTGAGTTGTCACCCGTGTTGAGTCATGTCCACGTGCCGATCTAATTACGTCGAATTGTCACTTATGCCGAGTTACGTCCACGTGTCTCCCTGTCACGAGGTCGGGCCCAATTCTCCTTCATCACTACCAATGTAGATTTCGATGTAATTTTTTCTTAAGTTTTGATTTTTCTTCACCTTTTTCTCGTATCTCTATTCTTTCTCTTTTTGTTACCAGATTGGATACTTATAGTATTCTGCTTATTTAAGGGATTTATTCAAGTCTTCATGGTGATTTCTCTCACTTTTTTATTAGAACTCACCAATAAGAAAAGGGTGTGTGAGTAAATTATCAAAAAAAAAGTGTGAGTATTAATCTTTGCACTTATTTTGTAAATCTCTTTCAGATCTTTGTAACACTCCTGTTTCTATGGAAAGCTATTTTTAATTTATTTCAAAACCAAATCTCTAATCACAAGTATGAACATATGGTAGAGAAATAAACCAGCAACTTAATGCCTAGTTTCTTTATTTATACCTTCTGTGATCTATCCATAATCCTATCTATTCATCCTACAATAACTAAATGAATAGTTTTTACATAATAAAATATATATCACTAAAAGTCCATTAGACAAATTTATCAATAAATGTTGCACAAACCAAGAAACTAGACAAGAAATGCATATGATGAGCACAACCTTCAGAGAAAAAAATGACAGAAAGCTTGCTCCAAAAACAACTCAATAGTTGGGGCAATTTAAACATGGAACACAAATTAAAGAGGATCTTGATTTGACACTAGAATATTATAATTTTTTTATGGATAGACAATAGAATATCATCTATGACAATAGAAGTATGCAGTAACGCTCCTGTAACTCCCCATGTTACAGGAGTTTTTCTTTCTTTTTTTCTTTTTCAAATAATCTCCTGTAACTCCCCATGTTGTTCTTTGAGAGATAAAAGGTCAAAGAAAAAATGAGCTCTTTAGAAACAGAGCAGAAAAGGAGAGATGATTTTATTAGGATAGCAGGCTGGCCTCGGTCCATGGTTTGCAATATCAGTTAGATTTGGCAAAATCTCTGCATTGTACAATGGAGAAGTACAAAATATTCCAAGAAAATTTTTCCCTCATATATTTGGGACAGTACAAAATATTCTAAGAATTTTCTTCCCTCATATATTGTACAAAATATTCCAATATCTTCCGCTGCCAGTGGGGTCTAGTACAGCAGCTGGTAAGGAGATTACTTGGGAGGCAGGATTACAGTCATAAGGAGTATTCTTTCTTGTCTACCGACGTACTATCACTCACTACTGAAGGTTCCTAAGGATGTGGCTGTGAAAATTGAGAAGATTCAGATGGATTTTCTTTGGGAAGGGTTGGGGGGTCTAAAAAGTTCCACCTGGTCAAGTGGGAAAAGGTGTGCAGATAGGGGGGTAGGACAAGAAGGATAAAACCTTTTAACAAGGCACTACCAGGGAAATGGTTGTGGAGATTTGGACAAGAAAGGGAGAGGGAAGCCTTATGGAGGAAGGTGATAGTTGGTAAATATGGAGTAGCAAGGTTTGGGTGGGAACCAAGAGAAGTAAGGAGTTTTTATGGGGTAAGCGTCTGGAAAGGGATCATGAGATTTAATCAGGAGTTCAGGGGTCGGTTCAGTTTCAAAGTGGGGGATGGATCAAGGGTGAGGTTTTGGGAATATGAATGGCTCGGGATAGGGAAACTCTGTGAGGTCTGTCCAAGGTTATACAGGCTGTCTAAGCAGCAAATCACAATCAATCAATGCTATGAATGGAGAGGGAAGCAGCTGATTTGGTCTCCAAAGTTTAGAAGGCCTTTACTTGATCAAGAAGTTGAAGAATGTATTCCACTGCTGGAGACATTAGAAGGCACAAGTATCTCTAGGGGAGCACAGGAGTTGGTCTTTGGTGGAATGAGTGCAAAGAAGGAAGATTCTCGGTGAAGTCTTTCTACAAGGCAATAACAAGAGAAAGTGCGAAGACAGGACAGATAAAAGTGTATGGTGTAATCCAGTACCCCCTTGGGTTGAGGCATTTGCTTGGTTGGTAGGCACATGACAGCATTCTTACTACAAATCACTCAAAGAACAGAGGGTTTCACATGGCAAGCTTCTGTTACTTATGCAACTTGGAGGAGGAAACAATTCTGCACCTGTTCTTTCATATGACAACCAAAAGCTCTTGTACTGTACCTCTTTTTCAATTTAATGAAATTTTTCTATTGATATTTCAAAAACAGATTATTGAACGGGACTTATCAAAAAACAAGGTTGATTATTGAAAGGGATTCTAAGATGGTGATAGGATGGTTAAAGGATCCAGACAGTACGATAGAGTTACAATGAGGAGATGGAAAGATTTAAATGGCTTACCAGTAATATGACCATAAAAATTCAAAAGGTCCAAGATCAGCAAATAGAATGACAGATACTTTACCTAAACAAGGGGTTACTAGAGATCACTTGTTCTTGGCTCAATTGTAATTTGACATTGTTGCTTGGGAGGGTGCGCCTCACACTTCTCTTTTGGCCTTTTGTAATAGTGTGATTTAAGCCTCTGAACAAAATTTCCTTAGCAAAAGAAAAAATCTTTTTCCCTCATATATACAATACACTGCAAATATATCAAAGATAATTATTGTTGCCACTCACTGATTTCTTATCCCTCTGTTGCAGATTTTGGCTTTGGTTTTCTTCTTTGTTTGGGTGCAGGTGGATGTTACCTACGGAGGTTACTATTTTATTTGATCCCTCCTGTTTTACTTGGCTGAAGAAGAGATGGAGGATGATGTGGAGATGTGTCAGAGCAGCCTTGATTTGGACCATTCGTGAAGAGAGGCATGCAAGAATCCTCTCAGAGAAGGAAAGAAGCAAGGAAGAAATCAGGATTTGTGAGATGGTTAGGGCGATTCACTAGATCAAGACTCCGGAGTTGTTCTCCCAGTTCACCTTTGATGATATTTGGAGGAATTTGGTAGTTGTTAAAAGCTCCAAGAGAAAAGACAAAGTGGAGGTGGTCTGGTTACCACCAATTGAAGGTTTTGTTAAACTGAATTTTGATGGGAATAGTCGAGGTAATCCAAGCCCTTCTAGAATTGAAGGGATGGTGAGAGATGGAGAAGGTAAACTTAAGCACTTCTTTTTGGCCCTGTGGGTATGAGAGATTCTCTCAAAGCTGAACTGCTTGCTGCAATTCAAGGGGTGCAAATAGTTAGGGAGCTAAACTTGACAAATGCGGTGATAGAAGGGGACTCGAAAGTTGTGGTAGAATGGCTAAGGAATCCTGAGACTATAATTTAGTGCTACAATAGTGAAAGGAAAAAATTTACTTGGCTAACCAGGAAAATGAATTTAAGGATACAATGGGTGAGAAGATTGACAAATGGAATGACGGATGCTTTGGCTAAACAAGGGGTAAACAGGTCAATTTTATTCAGGGCACAATTGTAAGGCGCATTTTAGGATAGGCGCCTTGCCCAGGTCCTAGGTGTAGCATTTTCAAAAGGCGCACGCCTGGTGCACCTAGGCGTGCGCTTGATGTGCCTTGTGCCTTAGCCCAAGTGTGTGCCGTTTGAAAATTTTATGCTTTTTTGCCTTTTTTGAACCTAGCGGCCAAAGCGCAGTAGAACCCCCTATTTTAATGTTGTTCATTCATTCGTCTTAAAAAAATGTCTTCTTAAAAGGCAATTAAAACTATAAAATCAATATTTTTTGTGTGAGAACTAAGAATTTAAGACCTTAACATGGACTTGTTTAGGCTTGCCTCGAGGGGAGTGGTACAAAGGCAGCTCGTAGAATCAAGAATGTAATAAGTTTTACATCTCATTAGCTATTTGAAGTAATGCAATTGAGGAAAAAAAAAGAGATTGTGGGTTTTACATGCTTGAAAATGTTTTATATGTTTGATTTTATTTTTAAATTTTCATTTGAATATGCTTTTACATGTTATGTTTATGTATTTTAATTTTAGATAATAGGTTTTTAAAACATTAAGTTTATATTTTTTTATTAATATTATATTTAAGATTTTTATTGTTTGCATTTTTTTGAATTTTCTGACATTTTTTATTTTTTAGCTTTTTCTGTATTTTTGCGCCTTGCTTCAAAAAGGTGTGCGCCTCGCCTTGCACTTTTTTTTAGGAATTCCTCGCCTTGTGCTTTTAAAACACTGGTTTTTCTTTTGTATGAGAAGTAGCAGCTCAGGCCTCTCTAAGGGATGATTGTAAAGATTGTACATAAAGTATTTTAATAAAACTCAATTTATTCATCAAAAAAATCAAACATCTAAGATTTAATGTTTTAGAATATCATCAAAATTTTCTGATATTTCGTTAAAATTATTGAAAACTTTTTTGAAATATTTTCTTAAAGAACAAATGGGGATTCTATGATTGGATGACCAGCTTACTATTCAAAATGCAATTCCATAAGTCACTATAATTCAAAAAAGAAGAAAAAGGGCACACAACTATGAAGGAGAATTCTCAATCTAATCAAAACATATATTAATAAAAAAGACAGTCAAAATGGCGCATCAATGGCATCTTTACAGGAGAATATGACTAAAAGATTCAAAGGGAAACAAAGAGAGATTCCTATTTAAGTCCTTTAATCTTCTCTTATTTGATATATGTGGCTACGTGCTATTTGCCATGGCTTTTTGAGTCTTAAATATGAAATTATACTCTAACAATTCATGAAGTTTCACTAACAAATTTAACGTTTTAAGTAACATTTGCTAATTTCTTTAGATTTTTCAAATATTTTATCCCCAAGATTTTCCATTTTTGCATGGTGAAACATCCATCAATACCAAAATTGCAAACCATGCTTCAGCCTATTTAAATTTGCACTTCTTGTATCTCATTTCTTTACTTTGCAACAACAAATTTGCTTGATTGGTTACTGATCCAAAAAAAAATTGCAAAACTCACTGTTCGCATCACATAAAGGTAAAATGGCAGGATGGCAATTCTTCCAGACTCATCTTTCTCAAACTTCATAAAATTTGAAGGGCTGAAAAAACGACGACATTTTGGTCCTATTTGCTCTGTACAAACAGAGGCAATATGGCAAAAATCTTCATAATTCATCTGCAAGAAGAGAATTCCAAGAAATGCATGAGCTTTCTTTCCAAATCGAAATGCTTGCATGTAATAGATGATTCCAGAAAATAAAAAAAAATAAATAACAAGTTTCTCATTTTGATCTCAAAACGGAAGCAGGAAGAATAGATCAAAGACCCAAAAAAGACTTCAAAACATATTAGTCAAAGTATGTAAAGGTGGAAAACAGATGTAAGAAAGCAGAAGAAAATTCAATTGAAAAGACAAAGATAAATAGAAAATGTAAATTGAACTATATTAAGAATGTGGTTTGATCATTAAATTACCACAAAAACAGAATTTTGAAATATCTTTTATTGAAGGCATTATTTTTTAGACAAAGTTCAAATTGTATTAACTATCAAAAAGATAGAACGAGGTACATACAAGTCTAGTAAATACAAGAATCCCAAAAAGATAAGTGGAGTGAGCTTTTATGCACCCCTAAACCAGTCAAAGATCCAACTAGACCAACTGTATCTATGAAATTCATCTGGCAATAATTATAAGGCCATTGCCCAATGCTGGACCCAGCTACCCAAGGTCTTGGGAAGGGTGAACTGGATAAGGACCTAACCTTTGGCATTTTCTTGTGCAAAGTGGGCAGTCTCAGTCTCTCAGAATTTGATTCTCAAGCTTGTAAGCCTGATATTTTACCATTGGACCAAGCAATAGCCCCTTTTCTGGCAACAATTCAAGTCCTACATTCCACCATTCTAATCAAGTAGTACTGAAACTAAATTCAGAATATAATCAGAAGGCATAATTATACATTTTGCAATACTATGTTCATAAAGTAAATACAAAGGATGCTTTCAAGTAAAATACATGCTATAATACAATAAGAAAGAATAGTGCAAATATTTGAATTATAACTTCACAAGATAACTCAGTATACCTATAGCCCCCAAGTTTAAGTAATTATAAAGAAGGAACATACAAACCTTCTCAGCACCAGTGGCATCATCAATCACACAATTTTCTCTTAAGCAAACCCACATAGCATCTAGATCATCAGCATTGAGCAAAAGATCTTAGGAGAACTCCATATTCAGTTAAGACCAAAACCCATTTTATGGGTCAAAAGATGAACCAATTTCTAAATGATTTTATGTACAAGCAGATTCCTGTTCACTGAAAGAATATCTCAAAAGGGCAAAGTGTGATATTCATAGCAAACATCAATTAGAATATCAAGCAGTGCAAACAGGAAAATAAATCAATCTTGTAAGGGTACCTTGAGAAAACGGTACTTTGCCAGTCTTTGCACCCTATGACTAATAGATCCCTCTTCAGGTTTCTGTATCATAGAAAAATAAGAAATAAATGAATAAGAAGAATCAGAAAACAATTAAAAAATCATGGCATATAAACAATAGTAACAAATTTATGATAGTGGAATCCTAATTATATGTTCAAGGAAAATACACTTAGTACTTTTGCATGGATACAAATTAGGCATCAGAATTATGGATGCTCTAAAAGAAGGATGTCTAATAATGAAAATCAGATTAAGGAGGAATGCAAGGCCTAAATTAATGACTTTTTCTGTTTGTTCATTCATCATCCCTTTGTAATATACAATATCCTGTAAACTCATGTAAGGAAGAAAAATGAGCCAACCACCCAAACAAACAACTGTGGTGCATGCCTTTCTGTAGAAGCTCGGGATAGCTCCAGCTTCAGCATTCTTCTGCTGTCTCTCCTTGAAAATTTCAAGCAAGATCCTCTTTGTTTCAAGCTCTGCAAGTGAGAATGACAGGTGGCAAAGGTAGTCTTAGATAGGAGGATTAAGCAGTATTAACATGCATAAGTGGTACTATGGTTGAAATAAATGCAAAGGAGATGATAGTAACATTAGTATTAATGATCTAATCAGCGGAACTGACATATAGAGGTTTAAGTAAGGAAAATATAAAATTAAAACTGATTTTAAAGATGAGCACCCTGTAGTGTTGATTTTATTGGAATACCCTCGTAATTTAAATTAAAACAGGACAGATTTCGCATATTAAAATTGTGCATTCACTTCATCAGAATTCAGAAGACAAAATGATGACAGTAAAAAGAATAAAACTTGAATACAATTCAAGGATATTTTATTTATTTTAGGAAAAGATGCTTCCTTGAATCTAAGCATGCCAAGAAAGAGTGATATTCTTATCCACAGCTTTAGACAAACAAGTGTCATATGGGATCTCAATTCTAACAAGTTTTTTCTTCAATCAGTAACTGTTAAGATTTTTAGACCATAAAAAGAATGAGTTGTGTACAATATACCAAACATCCCCATGCATAGACTGAAAATCATCCACCCAATCCACTCTTATTTATTGTGTTACAATTGAGCCCAAAAATATTTTATCCCTGTTCACCCTTTGTTTGGCCAATGCATTCTTGAACCTGTTTGCTGATCTCCTAACCCAATGAGAAGTTGATTGTAATCCCCTAGCCAAACGTCTGATTTCCCTTATAACATATCTGAACTGTCATATTGCCTAGATATTGTTTTCCAGCCACTTCACCAGAATTTTAAAGTCCCCCAGCCAATTATAACAAAACTTCAACCAAGAAGCCATGTACTCCCTCTATTCATTGGCTGAGAATTTCTTTTTTAACTCATGCCCAACATACAATAAAAGACCTGATTAGGCATTCCAAGTTAGTAAAGGAATTTCATCCATCAATCATCCATGATATGTGAGGGTGAGCGTTGGCACTACAGTTGGGTTGCTCCACTGCAACCTGGGTGACCAGGGTTCAAATCTTGGAAACAGCCTCTCGGTATGTGCAGGGGTATGGCTACGTACGATGTCCCTCCCCAGACCCCCGCATTAGTGGGAGCCTCGTTCACTGGGCTGCCCTTTTAATCATCTATGATATGTGTGCAGAAGTTTCATTTTTTCTTGTTCTTTATCTTTTTTTATAATAACATAAATGAAGATCACAAGGAAGATGAAGAGATTTCCCCCTAAATAAAGAACATAAAAGAAGACTTGCAACCACAATTTTACATAAAGACCGATTAAACTTCATAAAATGAATATTAGAAGGGAAGTGAAGAGATTTCACCCCAAGGAACGAACCAGAAGATGAATGTTCCACATCTTCAAACTCAGGATTTGCTAAGAACCAGCCCAACATTATAGACAATTAACAAAACTTTTCTTTTGTTTTGAACCGAGTCTAGTTCAATATTCTTCTTTCAGTACAGACTTTCTCTCCAAATATCGACATGAGAGGCTGCCATGTCTCACAATATTTCAACTTCTCAATGCATGTAAACAAGAAATAGAACAAAACAAAGTGATGTCACTTCTGAAGGATGGCTGTATTTTCAAGAGAGAAATACAATAAATGGGCAAACAAGAAAGGTTACTCTTCATTGGAGTTAGTCAGCATCTCAATGAAATAGAATCAAGTGGCATACCATCATTTAGCCTGACATTACCAGTCAAACTCATTCAAGCTTTTAGCCTTGCATAGTTTCAAGAAGATTCAATAACATCATATGGTTCCCACCCAAAGCCATCCTTCTCAAAATATCAAAATATCAAAATTCATATGTATAGCAAAGATGCTACCTTTTTGAGCTAGTAGTGGTCAGTCAGTGTAGTTCCCACTGATTCAGGAATAAATCTCACCCTCATTCTTACCCCCATCCCCCCCCCCAAAAAAAAGTCATATGTACAGCCTATTAACTATTAAGGCATATCTCTATTCTCTACAAATAAGGAAATCAATGCCTGCAGTTCAGGACCAAAGCACAACCAGCTATTTTAGAAGGGTTTGATTTGAATACATCAGATTATCTTGATTATTTTGAACAGAACACTCATATTTGAGCAGCACAACTTTGTAAAGGTGGAAAAATTGAAAATACTTTTGATAGGACACCGTATGGAACAATTGCTCTTTCCTGTCCCTATATATAAGTTATAGATTTGAATGGTAATTTTAATGGGATTGGGTATCTTGTGATAATTGGGTTAATTCTAATTAGTAATTCAAGTCTTAAAGGGAAACATTGGAGATCTAATGTGTATATGCACGTGCATGTGTGTACACTGTACACGTTGTAATTGGTAAGATTATTAATGAAGAACAATGTATTTTTGTCTTGTCAGACAAATCAGCCTCTATGTGCATCGTATAAAATCTCCCTAGATGTAGTCAATCTTATCTCTATGTTTATACTTTGCTTTAAACTTTCAGGAGTGTATTTGGTATGCCAGAGTTATATTACCTACATTTTTTTACTCCAGAAATTTTAAGTGATCCAAATACCACAAACAGATCAGAACTCCATATGCACAGCCATTGGTTTTTCCATGGGATTCAAAAATAAACAACGGTGTGCAAGTTTCTTTTAATGCGATCCTGGCACATAATAGACCAACCAATCAAATGGCACGCGCAAAAAGAAGAATGCATGCCCCTATCTAGTGAGAGTAAGCAATAAAACTATCAAATTAATTCGTATAGTAGCGAATGCCAGTTCAGACTGATTTACAACCTTAGTAGCCTTGACACTTAACCATCATTTAATCCAACGAGATTATCAGTTATGTATTAAATGAGTAAGATTAACAATTGTTTATGGTGAAAATCCGTAAAATGGGAGGACACTGACCCATCAGAGCTTCAGAGCCAAGTCCGGCGCCAGAACCAATGTACCTACGAAGGTTTCGAACCCACGTCATGGAGGATGCTGGCGGTATCTTCCTCTGCGGTGCATCGTGACCTTCGCCATCGCTTGAGCCGCTGTACATGCTTTCCTTTTTATCTTTAACTCTCACGGGGTGCGTTTAATCTTAAGAGCAATTTGAGTTCCACGGAAACCCTAGAGGCTAAAACCAGACACATGAACGGCCCAAAACCCTAGCTCCCACTTCCGCGATCTGGTTTTCACAAAGTTCCTTTGCTCTGGTCGAGGGTCTAACGAAATTACTCAGTGGGGCTGGAAATGGTGGGAACATCGACAATAACACTGTAACGTTGAAGATCTAAGATCTGTAATAAGTTGTAAATCTTTAAAGTACGGCCATGCCAAAAAACCCGAATGGTCTGAGACCAACTATCGCACTTGATCCAACCCAGTGGCTTTCAGATAGCCGCGTTATGACTTATCATGGATGTTTTATGGTAGAACCTCCCCTGGATTTGTTGTGATGCAGCACCAGTCTTCTTCCTACGTTCGGGTGGCAGTGAGGATTGCACAGGTGAAATATTTGAACGTGTAGATCGAATCGAACTATCCAATACTTACTTAAACCTCCCTTGCGGTAGGCCTAATTCCTAAAACTTCCTTCGTGGGTTTTGAAATGACTCCGTCATCCCTTGTACGCCTTTTACATGCGAGCTCGCTTCATGCTTTATATTTTTTAAGGGAAATCCCTTAAAATACTTAAATAACTTTGAAATTGTCTTCAATATCCGACATCCATATATATATATATAGATATATATATTTTTTTTTTAATATGATATTTTATATATTTATATAAAATTTGACTTGTTTATATCAGCTTTTAGAAAGTTATTTATTTATCTTTCTTATTTTTTATTTTTTATTATTTTATTTTCTTTTATTTTAAAAGTATAAAAAAAAATATTCATTGCATATTTTGATTAGATTAATCAAATTGCACATTATTAAAGGAAAATTTATGTTTTTCAATGCCTCTTATTTTAATGCATGTTATTATTACATTTAAAAAATACATCTAAGACAAATAGCATTTATATTATTAAAGAGATAAGGGGGTGATGTAAGGAGGCTTAGGTATTTTAGGCCCCTTAATCATTAAAGAACTCACAATATAAAACCCCAATATTGAAAAAGTAATAAAATATTATTAAATTAATAATAAACTAATAGTGCTATAATAAAATATTACTAAAATAATAATAGCATACAAATATATTAATTTATGGAGGAAAAGTAAAACAATGGAAAATGATAATTATATTAATAATTTTAGTAATATTTATTTTAGTAATTTGTTATAAAAATAATTTAACAATTTTAGTAATCTTTTTCCTCTAGTGTTTTGTTGTATTCATTTTACTTTATTAATCATTAAATGTTATAATTAAATTAATTTATAGATTAACTATTTTTAGTCATAATTAAACTAATCTAAGTCCAAGCTCACAATTAATATTGTGAAACAAATCTCCATTCCCATCTTTGTCCCCATCCTCAATGGGGTATCATTATCAATCGCCATCAATCATTGCCAAGGCAATATCCATCTCAACTCCATTAGGTCGGGGAAGATAAGTACCCAATGGGTAAATATTAGCAAAATTTTATCTAAAAACCATTAAAAAATAATTAATAACAATTAGAAGTTCATAAAATAATAATAAAAAAATGATTAAAAATAATAAAATAAACCACTTGCATGCCATATAAAAATGACAAATTTTAATTAAAATATTAAAACTAATAATGACCTAATTATAAATGTCATAAGGCTCTTATTTATGAATGATCATTTATAACTTAGCATAAACCTTGCTAAACCAACAAAGTTTAAGGCTCAATCAGTTTAATATGCAACCATATTATTGTCTTTAAAATGACAAAAAAGTTTAATAAACCAATTATTTTTAAACTATATATGTATAATAAATGTATATAAATATAAAATATTAAATTTATCAATTATAAACTTCATATAATTATTGGATTTCGATTATTGTTCTTTGGTTCATTTTATTAGTACTTTTTATTGTTATTTTATTAGTCTTTAATAATTAACATCTTAGTATTTGTACTTAATGTTATCGAATATTAATATTAATATTTTTATTTTATTAATTATTTCTTACTTATTTAGTATAACTAAAATTATTTTTTCTACCCCAAAATATATTGTATAAATATCTTCTTTATACATTATTATTATATTTAATAATTAATATCTTTGTTTACTATTATTGTTATAGTACTATTATTTTATTGTTAATTTAATAATATTTTAAAATATAAAAATGCAACTTAATAAAGTTGCACACTATTACTAAATACTATGGGTAATTGAGTAGTACTAATAATTAATGTATTTTAAAATTTTCAGTATTAGTAATAATTACAATATTTTTAATAATGGCAATTTTCTTAAATTACCCATACTATTTAGTTAATTGACAGACTGTACACTTATTGTTTATATATCGTCTTAGACTATCCCCTAAGTTTTATGACAATTTACTAGCTCTACCCCTATCGTTAGCATCTATTAATGTTCCATCAAAATTCGTGCACATGTAACCCCACCTATATATTTTTTTTTCAAAACCCAATATACCATTTTCTTTATATGCATAAAGCTATGAAAATGCACTACTTTCGATTAAATGAACTTCACCTTACATACACCTTTCCACCATCTAAGAATAGGGTCGAGCTTAGGATGGGAGAAACTCTCCAATTTGCATTCTTTGGCTCAATGAACAAGAATAAGGAGGTGATGAGATTGCAATAATAGATCCACTACTTTGCGAACTTGGGGTTGGAGGCCAATAGGGGCATGCTGTTGTTCGCTGTACCAATGGTGATGTCAATTTCGGTGTCAACCAGGGCTTTGATGATAGCTGGGTTGTTTCAGATCAAGGTGGACTAGAGCAATTTTGTTGTCACCATAGGTGGGGGAAAGTTGTTGGCAACTGAAGAGCAAGTTTGGGGTGTCCCTGCCTTGTGGTCATTTGCAACCTGTATCTTGTGGTCTTCGTCCAATGAAAACTCGTTTTGATGCCTTAAGGGCATCAATTCAGGGGTATTTTCGGCCTTATAGTAGTCAAATTGTCTCACTTTCCTAGTTAATTTCAATGTTATTTCATCTAAGGGTCTCTATGCAAATTCAGTGCAAAACTGAGAAGTTTACATGGCTAAAATGCAATTTTTTGGAAGTAGGTGTAAAATCAGCTGAGATAGGGGGTATTTTTGTGGAAAACTGAAAGCAGTAAGGCGTCTCATAGCAGCTAAACCTAGTTTGGCGCCCCTCCTACTGTATTAACATGCTCCCCACGTCTTAGCAAACCCTAGGGCGCTTTTTAACCCATTTTTTTAACTCTTAACAAACCCTAACCACCCCTGGGTGTTTAATCTCCACCCTCCACTTCTTTTAATTTCATCAGCTCATTCAAGGGCACTCTCTTTTTAGCATTCTAACCATAGGAACCACCTAACTTATAACATTCACCATTCAGCCTTTACCCATTAAATATCAACCTTACATAATAATTGGTGCCTTATCTTTTACTTCTCAGCCTCAGGATCACCCTTGACCCATCATAACCCTTCATTCTAAACCCTAGGGCACCCATATTTTTGCTAAAACCCAATTACTACCCACTTCTTTCTCTCTATTCCCAGTTGTGTCCACCCATCTATATAAAAAGGACCATAGGGGCCCTGTAGAAGGGGTTGGCCAATTCACCCAGTTACAAATCTAAGGTTTATTGAGGAGTTCAAGGGTTGTGGAAGGGGAGGACATCCATTTTTATCAGGAGGGGTTTCTGCAAACTGTTCAACCATTCTACAACAACCGCCACTTGATTTGGTCAACCTTTATTTTCTTTTCTATTATTTTTATTTCTATAATCTATTACATTTAATTATTGTTTGTTTCTCTGTTTTGTAGATCTAAATTCGTTGATTCAAGGCTATGGTGTCCCGAGGGGTTCGAGGGTTGTAGAAAAAGATGGACGCCTAGTTTTTGTCAGGAGGGGTTTCTGCAAACTGTATGCCCGATCTGCAACTACCGCCATTGTATCCGGATTTTGAATCTTTTTTTTATTATTTTATTTTATTTCCTTTGTTGATGCCCATACTTTATTAAATTATGGTTTTTATTTATTGTCTTATTTAAATTTGAAACATTTAATTTCAACAATAATATATTTTATTTTCGTATTTTCTGCCATTCTCGATTGCATTCTCTTGTTCGGATTTAAGTATATATCAAATTTCCCTCGCTTCACTGTGGATACGACTCGTTCTCAACCATTTAATATGTTAGTAGTTATTTGAGAAACAAAAAAAAAATTATAAATGTTTAAACTGGTGTTCTAAAGTGGTTAACGACACACTTCGGGACACACCAAGTTTTTGGCGCCGTTGTCGGGGGAGCAACGGAGAAAATTTTTTATTTGCTTTGTCTGGATCTGTTTCATTATTTTTTTATTTTCGTTGATTACTTGATTATATTGTTTCTCATTGATTTTGCAAGATGGAATAGCGAAAGGTGGGGTACCAGAGCATTACGGGGCTGCAAGACGGAAGAGAAAAGAAGAGAAATTGGAATGCGTTTTAGGTGTAGTCGTCCCATTTTATTTTTAGTTTTTTCTGTTTTTTTAACTATTTTTTTTTTCAGTTGAATAGTGATTTTCGAAATGTTAATTATTTCTTTCCTACAATCTTTTTTTTTTGTATTATTTTTTCTTCAGTCTTGTTTCTAGATCTATTTTCTTTCTTTATTTTAATTTATTGTTCAATTTTTTGTCTTATTAGGTTTGTGTTTTTCTTTTATTTAAAAAAAACATAAATTTTGTTCGTTATTTTATTTTTTTATTGTCGCATGATTTCCTTTTGTATAATTTATTTTCGATTTAATTTTTAGAATATAAATTTTCTTGTAATAATTTTTTTGTTAAACTTTTTAGCATAATTATTTATTTTATTTTCTGCTTGCTATAATTATTTGTCGCCTTATTTAAATTCCTTTTTGTTAGTGCTTTAATTTAAAAATTAATTGTTAAAGAGAAAATTGTTTAAATTTTTTAATTTGAATTTCAAAATTTAAATTTAGAATTTCAAATTAAAAAATAAATAAATAAATAAATAAAATAAAAAATGCATCTGCATTCCATCATTTAGGGTTTGATATTCTAGAACATGCATCATATAGGTTTATTTAATTGCTGAAATTGTTTTGTTAGTTGTGAATGTGTTGGGTTTATTTTATTTTAATTGCTTATTGTGCTTAATTAATTTTATTCTTTTATATTATATTGCTAATTGCAATTTAGAAATAATTGTTCATGCATTGTAGTTAATTGCATTCATTTTGCGTTTATTTTGTCATTTCGTTAATCCATTTTAAGGGCATCCAACTTAAATAAGATAAGGTGGGGATTTGATCACCCTTCCTTGGCCAAAAAATCACCACCCTTCACGTGTGGTTTATCCTAACCCTAATTTAAATTTTGGATAGCAAGACCCTTTAAGGAAGCCTCACATTTGGTTCAAAGGTGTGCTGATTTTTAGGAAAATTTGTGATTACTTTCCATAATTAGCGATTGGTGTCTAAGGAAAGAGGATAAACGGTTATGCCAAAGTGGATTTTGTGGTTATTTAATTTGGTCATTGCGATAGCAAGGGGGGCCTCCCACATCCCCACTTCTTACCTCGCTAACCAAAGGAAGTGGTGTAATTCCATGTGAACCTAAAAGGATTCAAATTGGTTGAACCACTAGTTTAGGAAACCCTAGGTCAGCCCTAGGTCGTGTGGTCGATTTGTTTGCATTTTTTATTTGAAAGTTTAAAAATTCAAATTTGAATTTAAATTTAAAAATCTAAATTTGAATTTAATTTTAAAAATTTTAAAATTTGAATAAAAAAGAGAAAAATAAAAAAATAATAAATAATATAAATTTTCAAATTTCAAAATCCAAATTTGAAATTAGATTCAAAATTTCAACAAAAAGAGAAGGCACTTCTAAGTTGTATGTTGGGAAGGAGATCTCTAAGGAGAGATATTGTAGAACCCGTACCCGAAATAGAGAGATACCTCCATCACCAGCAACGCAACCAAATAGCCGGAATCAATGATGCCCAATCCAAAAAGTTGAATGAATACTTCACTCCAACCCAATATAACCATTCATCTTGCATTTAGTTACCCGATACTCAAGCCTTGCAATATGAAGTTAAGTCAAGCACAATCTAGATGCTCCCCTCTTTCTATAGGAACTCGAGTGAGGACTCATACAAGAACATATACGAGTTTATGGAATTCTGCTTCATAATAAGGATCCATAATTCTAATGATGATGCCCTTAGATTGACTATTTTCTCCTTCTCTTTGAAAAATAAGGCCAAGCACTAGTTAGGACTATAGGGAGACCCATTAGAACTTGGGCAGAAATGCAACAAAAATTCCTTAAAAAGTTTTATCCTATAGGCCGAACTAATATCATGAGAAGATCCATCATTGGATTCACCCAAACACCGGGTGAACAAATTCATGAGGCTTGGGAGAGGATAAAGGAGTTAATGAGAAAATGCCCACATCATGGCCTGTCCTAAATCAATACAGTCAAATGGTAAATGCATCCTATGGGGGGCATTTACGAGCATGAGCGAGGATGAAACTTATGCTCTTTTCGAGGGTAGGGTTCTGTGAGGTTAGGAATAATTTAGAGCCCGAGGCATGCCATTTCTGTAAAGTTGGATAGGGTAGATCTTCTAGCACATAAGCTTGACTAGTTTTTCACCTTTAACCATTTGTGCCAGCTCAACCCACGAGGTTGGTGACTATCCTACGATGACCCAGTTTCCACTCTTTATCCAATAACAAGTTTAGGCAGCCCAAAGTTTCTCAAGACCCAACAACAATCCATATTCCAATACTTACAACCCTAGGTGGAGAAATCACCATAATTTTTCTTGGATGACACATAAACCCAATCTACAGTCCCAACAATATTAGCATCTGTCCAACTCCATGACCTAGCAGTTTTAGAGGCCATCAGTACAAAGTTAGTTACAGTAAGTGTACCCCATGAATCAATTGACCCAACCATATCAAGGTTACCTACAACCTCCGCAATCCCGTTCAGTAGATGATCAATTCATGTAGCTTTAGCAATTGATCCTAATTCAGCAGCAGTGCATTGCTAGGCTAGAAAGCCAAATAGGACAGCTAGCCGAAGATAATGCAATGGGAGAAGTGGGGCAATTACCAAGTCAACTGGCTACAAACCCTAGGAATCAGCCACCGGATTTTCCTCAACAAATTTAACCACTTTCTAAGAATCCCCAATTCAAAAATGCTAAAGTTGTTGCAGTTTTTGGGAAAATTTTGGAAGACCCATATGAGAAGAAGAATAGTGAAAAAGAAAAAAAATGAGCCGAAAGACCCTAAGTTGGGGGGAAGGGAAAACTTAGAAGAAGAACCTAAAGTCAACCAACTAGTGGTCCCCTTTCCAACCGCACTTACAGTCGGGCTGTTGTGGAAAATGAAAGAGATTCGCAACAAGGAGATTAGGGAACTCTTCAAACAAGTAAACATTAACACCCCTCTCCTCGATGCAATCCAACATCTCCCAGCTTATGTCAAGTTTTTGAAAGAGCTATGCATCCAAAAGAGGGAGCCATGATCGACCCCACAAAAAGTGATGCTCTCGGTAGATGTGAGTGCGGTCATCCTGAACCAATTTCCTTGGAAGATGAAAGACCTAGGTGATTTTCTCATCAGCTCTATCATTTATGGAATCACCTTTGATCGGGCCCTTTTTGATCTTGGGGCCTAGGTGTTCCTCTCATCAGCTGTATCATTTATGGAATCACCTTTGATCGGGCTCTATTTGATCTTGGGGCCAGTGTAAACCTACTCCTATCTATCATATACGAAAGGTTCAGGATTGTCGAGTTAAAACCTACCCCGGTAATTTTTTGTATTATTTTTTCTTCAGTCTTGTTTCTAGATCTATTTTCTTTCTTTATTTTAATTTATTGTTCAATTTTTTGTCTTATTAGGTTTGTGTTTTTCTTTTATTTAAAAAAAACATAAATTTTGTTCGTTATTTTATTTTTTTATTGTCGCATGATTTCCTTTTGTATAATTTATTTTCGATTTAATTTTTAGAATATAAATTTTCTTGTAATAATTTTTTTGTTAAACTTTTTAGCATAATTATTTATTTTATTTTCTGCTTGCTATAATTATTTGTCGCCTTATTTAAATTCCTTTTTGTTAGTGCTTTAATTTAAAAATTAATTGTTAAAGAGAAAATTGTTTAAATTTTTTAATTTGAATTTCAAAATTTAAATTTAGAATTTCAAATTAAAAAATAAATAAATAAATAAATAAAATAAAAAATGCATCTGCATTCCATCATTTAGGGTTTGATATTCTAGAACATGCATCATATAGGTTTATTTAATTGCTGAAATTGTTTTGTTAGTTGTGAATGTGTTGGGTTTATTTTATTTTAATTGCTTATTGTGCTTAATTAATTTTATTCTTTTATATTATATTGCTAATTGCAATTTAGAAATAATTGTTCATGCATTGTAGTTAATTGCATTCATTTTGCGTTTATTTTGTCATTTCGTTAATCCATTTTAAGGGCATCCAACTTAAATAAGATAAGGTGGGGATTTGATCACCCTTCCTTGGCCAAAAAATCACCACCCTTCACGTGTGGTTTATCCTAACCCTAATTTAAATTTTGGATAGCAAGACCCTTTAAGGAAGCCTCACATTTGGTTCAAAGGTGTGCTGATTTTTAGGAAAATTTGTGATTACTTTCCATAATTAGCGATTGGTGTCTAAGGAAAGAGGATAAACGGTTATGCCAAAGTGGATTTTGTGGTTATTTAATTTGGTCATTGCGATAGCAAGGGGGGCCTCCCACATCCCCACTTCTTACCTCGCTAACCAAAGGAAGTGGTGTAATTCCATGTGAACCTAAAAGGATTCAAATTGGTTGAACCACTAGTTTAGGAAACCCTAGGTCAGCCCTAGGTCGTGTGGTCGATTTGTTTGCATTTTTTATTTGAAAGTTTAAAAATTCAAATTTGAATTTAAATTTAAAAATCTAAATTTGAATTTAATTTTAAAAATTTTAAAATTTGAATAAAAAAGAGAAAAATAAAAAAATAATAAATAATATAAATTTTCAAATTTCAAAATCCAAATTTGAAATTAGATTCAAAATTTCAACAAAAAGAGAAGGCACTTCTAAGTTGTATGTTGGGAAGGAGATCTCTAAGGAGAGATATTGTAGAACCCGTACCCGAAATAGAGAGATACCTCCATCACCAGCAACGCAACCAAATAGCCGGAATCAATGATGCCCAATCCAAAAAGTTGAATGAATACTTCACTCCAACCCAATATAACCATTCATCTTGCATTTAGTTACCCGATACTCAAGCCTTGCAATATGAAGTTAAGTCAAGCACAATCTAGATGCTCCCCTCTTTCTATAGGAACTCGAGTGAGGACTCATACAAGAACATATACGAGTTTATGGAATTCTGCTTCATAATAAGGATCCATAATTCTAATGATGATGCCCTTAGATTGACTATTTTCTCCTTCTCTTTGAAAAATAAGGCCAAGCACTAGTTAGGACTATAGGGAGACCCATTAGAACTTGGGCAGAAATGCAACAAAAATTCCTTAAAAAGTTTTATCCTATAGGCCGAACTAATATCATGAGAAGATCCATCATTGGATTCACCCAAACACCGGGTGAACAAATTCATGAGGCTTGGGAGAGGATAAAGGAGTTAATGAGAAAATGCCCACATCATGGCCTGTCCTAAATCAATACAGTCAAATGGTAAATGCATCCTATGGGGGGCATTTACGAGCATGAGCGAGGATGAAACTTATGCTCTTTTCGAGGGTAGGGTTCTGTGAGGTTAGGAATAATTTAGAGCCCGAGGCATGCCATTTCTGTAAAGTTGGATAGGGTAGATCTTCTAGCACATAAGCTTGACTAGTTTTTCACCTTTAACCATTTGTGCCAGCTCAACCCACGAGGTTGGTGACTATCCTACGATGACCCAGTTTCCACTCTTTATCCAATAACAAGTTTAGGCAGCCCAAAGTTTCTCAAGACCCAACAACAATCCATATTCCAATACTTACAACCCTAGGTGGAGAAATCACCATAATTTTTCTTGGATGACACATAAACCCAATCTACAGTCCCAACAATATTAGCATCTGTCCAACTCCATGACCTAGCAGTTTTAGAGGCCATCAGTACAAAGTTAGTTACAGTAAGTGTACCCCATGAATCAATTGACCCAACCATATCAAGGTTACCTACAACCTCCGCAATCCCGTTCAGTAGATGATCAATTCATGTAGCTTTAGCAATTGATCCTAATTCAGCAGCAGTGCATTGCTAGGCTAGAAAGCCAAATAGGACAGCTAGCCGAAGATAATGCAATGGGAGAAGTGGGGCAATTACCAAGTCAACTGGCTACAAACCCTAGGAATCAGCCACCGGATTTTCCTCAACAAATTTAACCACTTTCTAAGAATCCCCAATTCAAAAATGCTAAAGTTGTTGCAGTTTTTGGGAAAATTTTGGAAGACCCATATGAGAAGAAGAATAGTGAAAAAGAAAAAAAATGAGCCGAAAGACCCTAAGTTGGGGGGAAGGGAAAACTTAGAAGAAGAACCTAAAGTCAACCAACTAGTGGTCCCCTTTCCAACCGCACTTACAGTCGGGCTGTTGTGGAAAATGAAAGAGATTCGCAACAAGGAGATTAGGGAACTCTTCAAACAAGTAAACATTAACACCCCTCTCCTCGATGCAATCCAACATCTCCCAGCTTATGTCAAGTTTTTGAAAGAGCTATGCATCCAAAAGAGGGAGCCATGATCGACCCCACAAAAAGTGATGCTCTCGGTAGATGTGAGTGCGGTCATCCTGAACCAATTTCCTTGGAAGATGAAAGACCTAGGTGATTTTCTCATCAGCTCTATCATTTATGGAATCACCTTTGATCGGGCCCTTTTTGATCTTGGGGCCTAGGTGTTCCTCTCATCAGCTGTATCATTTATGGAATCACCTTTGATCGGGCTCTATTTGATCTTGGGGCCAGTGTAAACCTACTCCTATCTATCATATACGAAAGGTTCAGGATTGTCGAGTTAAAACCTACCCCGGTAATTTTGCAACTCGCTAATTGGTCAGTGAAGACTCCTCGAGGTGTTATCGAGGATGTCATTGTTAGGATAGAGAACTGTTAGTTCCCTGTAGGCTTTGTTGTCCCATACATTACCCCAACCAAAGAACTGAACCATAACCCAATAATCTTAGGATGGCCGTTTATAAAAACGGCCAATGCAAATATCAACGACAAATCAGGGGAAATGGACAAGTTATAGTTGAATGCTTTTAGTGCTTCCAAGTATCTAGACCTAGGGGGAGATGGATTCACGGTAGATAAACTGAACCTTATAGATGGATAACCTACCATTTTAGGTCCATTTTCGCTTAATAATGGTGTTTATTCCACGCACAAAAAGAAAGGTATATGCTCTTTTTTTAGACATTCCTAAAATACAAAAAGGCCCACAAGAATGCCAATGATTTTCATAGTTATCAGGGATATATTTGTTCCTTTTTTTATGGTTATTAATTGATTGCAAGCCCTTTGAAAAAAAAAAAAGTTGGTCAATAGAGACGAACTAAATGTTGCATGCCACATTTTAGACCCCACCAAAGTCTATGTTCTTATGTATTTAAACAATATTACTAAAAAATAATAATAACCACCAAATTCAAGTACATATTTAATTAAACAATGCAAATCAAAAAAAAAAATGATTGAAGGCCCTTTTCGGGTCCACTCAAGGCAAAAAAAATACAAATTAGGATTAATCAATATCAAGCTCTTGGATTGCATCAAGATGAAAGGGACAAATTTAGGCTCTGAATGGATCAATGCCTTGAATATTATGACAACCGTAATGGAAGGTTTATTGGAAACAATAACACTTTTATAGACATGACATAAAAAAGGGGGGTTTTATGATCCACTCCACCTTAGAATTCATAACTTTATCATACAATTTGGGTCTGTGTCAAGGGAGGAAAGATGCCATATTCATGAGGGGGTGGTGTTTATAAGTGGAATGGATGGTAAATACATTGGGGAAAATAGCTTCCCTATTATGAGATGGACTGAACTGCAAAAATCCCTAACGTTGTGTTTGTTTTAGGTGTAAATTCAGTTTTACACTGGTGAAAAATGTAACCTCGTTTAGTGATCGATGGAAGATGGAACCGAGGTATTTTGGAAATTTTCTCTCATATCATTTGGTGGTTATAGTGTAAAATTTATGCTCATTCTGCTTTGAA
The DNA here is from genome assembly GCF_056320005.1 of Nelumbo lutea. Classification (NCBI taxonomy): domain Eukaryota; kingdom Viridiplantae; phylum Streptophyta; class Magnoliopsida; order Proteales; family Nelumbonaceae; genus Nelumbo; species Nelumbo lutea. Next base: position 106,399,872 of record NC_142686.1, read on the forward strand.
ACCCTCAATTCGATGCTCATAATAATGGTGGAAAACGAAAAAAGAAGGCATGTCTCTGCGAGTTTATACAAGGGCTTGGGGGGTACTAGAAGAGAAGGAAGTACGATCATTTGGACTGGGTTGGAAGTCGGCGAAAAACCCAGGTTGAGCGTGTCAAGGCAGGTTCCAACGGAAGGAGGCATTTTTTGCGCTAGGTTCGGTGGTGGTGGCACGGTTGGGGTAGGCTTTAGGATCGGGAGGCCTCCCTTTAAGGAGTATGACGAGAAAGTGCTGGTTGAAATTTATAAATCTATAATGGTTCAATGATAGTTAGTGCCTCACAATGTAGGCAGACTAGCTGCCCATATCTCATGTCGATGGTGAAAACTGAAAAGGGATTTTCCTTTTTCTACTTCCCTTTCTTTCTCCTTTTCACTTATCTCTCTCTACTTATTTTTTTTGTGCTTCATTATAGTTTTCGGGGATGTTGATTATGGTCTTCGAGCTATAAGCTAATAATGAGGCTACTTTTACTGAGCTCCTTGCTCTTCCAGTCATGTGCACAGGAACCCGAGCTTTGGTTTGGCCTCGGCCACGACATCCTCAAGGGTCAACAATGGGATGCTTTCCATGAGATCCTGAATAGCACAAATGGAGTCCATCTTAGTAACGATTACACAGGCACTGGCTTGATTAATGGCGGCAGTTGTCGGCATCTCCTTACCTGCTGATAATTGCTACTTGTCGGCATATCCAATCAGTGTATCAAATCGGGTTGCAATGGCTTGTCTATTCTTGTTCTCGTTTGGTGACCCCAATATGGAAAATCTACCTTGGAATTGTCAAAGCAACCTGGGATAAGTGCATCGATTTCGACGTCAGTAAGCATCTCTCCATGAGGAATGAGCAACAAGAATATATATAAAAAAAAGAAAGGGAAAATTGAAGAGAGAGGGGGGAGAATGATGTATCAGACAAAAAGTAGAGGGGGCAAGTGTCGCAGATAAAAAATAACACGTGTTAATCTTATAAAAGCCCCATAGTACCCATTTTGCTTTAAATAGTATTCTTTTGATCAAAAGTAGTCAAGGCCATAGGACCTTAGACCCTTCTGTTATTGAAAGAACTATCACATATTATTATACCAATCTTTTTACATCTAAAACAATTGTTTTCTATGATATTAATGTCGATCGTGCTCATTGAGATATTATTTTAGCTGATAATGAATTTAAATGTATTGTTTCTTCTGTGGAGGAGATCAATAATGCTTTATTTGCTATAGGTCTCAGTAAGGCCCCCTGGCCTAGATAGACTTTCAACTTTATTTTATCAACAATGTTGGGAGGATATTGCTTTAGATTTGGTTAGTTTTATCCGATCTATTTTCTTACATCATAGACAAATCAAAGCTATTAATGATATAAACTTAATGTTAATACGGCAAAAGAGTAGGAGCTGAGTTGGTAATCGATTTTTGGCCTAGAGGCCTCACTAATGTCACTTACAAACTTGTGAGTTATGTTAGACAAGGTTGAGTCGGATTTAGTGGCTGGCTGTTTTTTTATAATTTTTCTTACCCAACCTATGAACCGTTTTCACAATTGAAATATGAAATTTTGGGATCAAAATTGCATTGAATTGAACCAAATTTGAAAATCAGATTAATTTTTTATTATACCAGATACCGAATCTAGAAATGCAACTCCTAGAGTGGTAGTTCATGCCCAATGTCATACTCGAACTGGCCTTCCACTGAAGATGGGGCTGCAGTGAAGTGAAGTTAATTAAACAATTCAGTTTTTGCACTTCAAACCTCCAATCTTCTTGGGGTCAATGCAACGGTGTGGACCTTGTTAGGACTAATGCTTTTCTCCAAAAAACACAATTAGGAATGTGAAGAAAAACATTTCTACTATGATTGTAACAAACTAGGGTTTTATGGGAGTAATGGATGTGAGATTGGGATGGAAAGAGCTTATGATATAATGGTTTTCCCATCCCCCTCTTCCCTTATATAAAGCACTATCCTACCCTTATTGGGATCTAAATTCAAATTAGATTTGGATTATGACTTGTGCTTATAAATAGACTCTATCTTATTAAAAAATGAGTATTTCATACCCATATCCATGACTTATATTGGCCCCATGCCACATTGTCATGTGCCTAATTATTTAGTTTGTATTAGTAATAGGCCTTAGTTCCATTTTCTTTAATGGCTCACTTTCCTATGCGTTGCAAGGCCATGTATGCCTAAACATTGTGTGATGTATGACCCATAAAGATCGTATGCAAGTCCATAAATGTTTGACCCCACCCCTATAAGAGGTTAAGCTGCAAAGGTCTTACCCAATCAGCTTGGGTTCAATTGGCCCCAACATTTACATATAAATGGTCATTAGATTTAGCTACCATAAGAAGACTCGACGATAATGGACTTAAGTAGGATGATACCCATTAAGTAATCAACCCTTTAATGGTCTCTTATACATAACTTTTTGGTGTATAATAATAAAAACATTTGTCATAACGAATGAACTATTCCCTGATTATAAAATGATGTGGTATGCTCTATACTTTAATGGATATCAGGATTATAACCTTTTAAAACAATTTTTTCATAAAATAGTAATATGACATACAAATACATTTTGCAAATTATATTTCAAATACATTTAAACTCCAATACTGACAATTTATGTTTCAAAGAGAGTGAAAACACTAATATTCACTTTGTTTGGCAAAAATGGTCAATTCTGTTAATATGATCACCCATCCAGGCGATTTCCTAAATTGCCCCAACAAGTGAAGATATTTGACCCTTGATGGATTTTACTGGTTGGCACATTAGAGATATTTAGTAACAAACCTAGTATAGTATCATAATTAAGTATAGGGTTAAGTGCAACTTTCCAATTTTACCCATCTATCTCTGAGTTTGAGGCATAACTAAAAAACGGTCAATGTTTAGTGTTTATTTCAAACATCCACTGGTTGTATTTAGAGTATAACTGTGGCAGATAAGGCAATCTGACTACCAATTTAGCAACACACCAATGTCAACATTGTCAAAATAAAATCCCCAAACATTGTAAACTAACACGAGTTTTATAAGTGTCCACTTTAAGGAGTAATTCATAAAAACATAATAGGCCTCGTCCACCATGCATTGTCCTTGTATTAACTTGACTATCAGTCTTTGCCTCAAGTACGAACCCGAGGCCTCTAACGTCTTCATTCCTTTACTCCTTGCAGGACTGGCCTACCTGCCCTTGGCCACTCCTGACCTCGGACTGCTCAACTACACCTCGGCTTAGGAGCAAAATGACAGTGTTGCCGTCTGCCCATTTTGCTCGACAACAATAACCCATTTAGTTAATATCAATTAATTACTTTAAATTTATGTAACATAAATATTTTATATTTTTAATATTATATTCAATTGAACATACATCAATTAATTATTTTATAAGTTTTAATACTCTTTAACCATATAAATTTAATAAATTTTATTATTTATGTCTTTATATTTTTCATCATTATTGTACTTTTAATATTATACTAACAACCTTCCTTAAATAGTTTTTATTTCACTTTTTTTTTTGTACTTGTTTAGATACAACTTTTATGATTTTTTAAATGGTATTTTAATGTAATCAAAATACGGAATGATTTATAAGAGGACATTATATTTTCAAAATATTACAATAATTGTTCATCTCTTTTATTTTCATTTATTACATTTTTTGTGTCCATTTCTTATCTCCTCTTAAGTTATACGATGACAACATATTTAATTAATACAAATCAATTAATTTATATTTATGTAACATAATTCATTTTCATTTTTAATTTTATACTAGAGTGAACACATATCGATTAATTATTTTATAATTTTAATATTCTTTAACCTAATTAATTTAATAGTTTTATTATTTTTGTTCTTATGTCTTTTCACTATTTTTACTTTCAATATTATACTAACAATCGTACTTAAAATGTTTTTATTTCACTTTGTAATCATTTTTACTATTTATTTGAGATATGCCTTTTATGATATTTTATTTATAGGAATTAAATTTTAATGCAAGCAAAAAAATGAGTGGAATTAGTGGTTTTTTAATAAAATTATTGAAGTTGTTAATATTTATTTTTTTTGCATTTTTAAGAAAATTAATGTTTAATTTTTCTATTTGTTTCTTTATTTATTGGTCCGCCATTTAGACTTCAACGCCAAAAGGACCATTTTGGTTGGGTTACACATGGACTATAATGGAGGGAGATAGATAGTAGTTATGTGGGACCCAATATCGCGAGGGATTGTGTCGATTTTATTTTTAAAAGTTTTTAATTATGTTATTTTAATGAAAGGAAATTGTTTTGTATAATAAAATCTATTAAATAAACAACTAAAGTTACAATATTGTCGTTATTGCTTTATATATATTGTGCTTATTGCTTTATATATATGAAAAAAACATGACTTTTAATATTGTAACACCTACCCAAATAAAATTGTTTATTTAAAGACATTTGTTTTCTCATTAGCCCTACAATGCACGCCTCCTACTAGTTATTTAAGATATTGGTTAATTATAAAAAAGTTGAAAGGTAATTAACCTTTTTTTTTATTTTAAAAAGGTTAATTTGCTGAAATTTCCCCAGGAATTTGGTAATTGTAATCACCATCCTCAAACTTTATGTCATAGTTAAAGATGCATGAAAATGTTTAAAATATCCATACAATTATTTTTGATCATAATGTTTAACCATTTCGACTTATTTTTCTAAAATTGTTATAATTTCCAAATTTTCCCTCCAATCAATCACTCAAAGGTAAATTTGTAACTTTAAATATATTTTTTCTTGTTTTCATAAAAAAATGTATAGTTTTTTTATTTAGAAACTAGCCTCAACAATAATTATGAGCCCATTTGGCACATCTTTTTGAGAAGATCTTCTTGTAGCTCTAACAATCAAAAGATGCATTGAGCTTTTGACATAAGATCTAGGCAGTTTAAAGACAGTTTGACAGATGCATGTCTTTTCGTGTGTATGCCCACGTCTTTATGTGCGAGATTAAAACTCAAAATATGCCATGAAATGGGCTTCTCGCATATTTTTGGCGCATCGTCTTTTGGTGGCTAGATCTTCCACGAGCCAAAAGGGAATAGACCGAAAATCGATTTTCCTAGTTTATAAACAACTGAAAGACCACAGGGGAAGATGCACCAAACAGGCCTTATATTTGGGACTTCTTCATACCTCATTTTAGAGGGTTATAAGAGAGGGGGTGTACTTGTATTGCATGAGAAAGTTCAAAGGAGGTGATTGCAATTATTAAAATTCATGTGAGATTTTATTTATGAGGTATGTGAGAACTTCCTTGATTCATCTAGGGACAGGTTCAGGGAGGGTTTTGTAAATTCTATAACCTATCCACCTCCCTGTACCTCTCAACCCATACCAGTTTAAAACCCGTAATTGTTGGATTTTGAGAATCCAAACCCTACTACAAATGGAAACATAAAACCTTCCCCAAATTCAATGGTATGGTGGGTTGGATTTAAAAGCTATGTCTAATTTCCTACTATTTATTATCATATATAAGCTACCAATAAGTAAAATTATACAAATAAATAATAAAATTTCCAATTATTTTTGATTAAGACTTTAGAAAACACATGTTTAAAATAGAATTTAATATATTATTAAATTCAACAGTTGATGCATAAAATTTATGACTCCAAAACAATATATGGGTCGAGTTTAGCCGAATATCATACCGTATCTGTATCTATACGAATCGTAGAATCATAAAATCCGTTATTCAGGCAAAAAAAAAAAAAAAACCCGCCCCGTCGAGTAGGTTAGGGGTAAATTGTACCTCGCTGTATCCCAATCGTATGGAAAATCGCAATACGTAACCGTAGTAGGAACTTATTAGGATACGCCTTGCGGCATTTTGAATCCCGAGTTTATTACGCCCAACAAACGCAGTCTACATAAAGGGGCTTAATGGCGGCAAATAAATTCAACGGAACTTCGCAGCGAAAAAGGAAACTCAACGGGAACTTATCTTCCCTCGAACCACACCGAGCATACCATTTATTTTCGCATCTCGTTTTCTTTCACTTATCGATGCATATTTAATCTTAATCATTCGAGAAAACAAAATGGGGGATTCGCAGCCTCAGCCTCATACTAACGTTTTTAGCGTTAGAATCGTCTCTATCGACTACTACATGGCGCCTCCGATCGCAGAACTGGATATCTCCTACAGTAGTTTTCAAGGTATGAACTGTAAACCAGAGCTGAAACTAGTATTTATCTCACTCACAGGCACGAGCGCGGTGAGCTCTCGTTATATTCTGCTTTATTTTATCTTTATGTTTTTGGGAATTTGAAGGTGAAAAGGTGAATGAGGTACCGGTAATAAGGATATATGGTTCAACTCCGGCGGGTCAAAAGACTTGCTTGCATGTACACCGGGTATGTTATTTTGTCTGTGTTTATCCACTTATTGATTGGCCCACCACTACTATTATTTCTTCATTACATCAAACTAGTTATGAGGTCTTCATGATGCGAAGTTTGATTCTTTTTTTTTTATTTATTTGGAAATATAATTTTTTTTTTTCAGAAATTCATATGTAATTGTGTTCTTTTGGGTACTCAAACTCAAGAGAGCCATATTCTGTATGGGGTTGGTACAAATCCTGTTTCGCAATTCCGATGTATTAAGGATCATATCCTTGGCTATATCAGAATTAGTGAAGGACTACATCCCAAAACATGCTAAGAGAGGCTGTTACCTATTGTTGGGCGGGTATGTAGGGTTAAGATTTTTTGTTTTTTTTTTTTTTTTTGGGAAAAAAAGTTGTAATAGAAAAATACAGAGTGCTCTTGGTGTGAGAGTGAGTTTTTCTCTTTTTTTTTTTTTTTCTTCGGGTTGAGAGGAAAGGTAGAACGGATGTACAAGGGTAAGGGTTAGTTTGGGCTGCAAGCCGCGAGGTACTTGTATTGTTCTTAGTTTTCTTTCATAGTGAAGAGCATATTTCGTCTCTCCTGTAGACGTAGGCGGTAAGGCCAAACCACGTAAATCTTTGTCTCTTTATGGTGCTTGTCTTTATTTGTCTTTGCTTGGATTTTATCATTTTTGCTTATATTAGATTTATCGTTGTTGCTATTTCAAATACTTTGTTATTTTATACTGTGGGTGGTTGTTGTGAAGCCCCAACAAGCATTTGGTTGCACGAAGTGTTCTCAAACTTGAACCTGTGTAAGTTTGTCAGCCTGATATATCTCAAAAGATGTTAAAAGCGATTATAAGTTATCAACAATAAACGAAATGTAGTAGCAGGCATGTATGTTGGGACTTGGGACTAGTTAAGGATGTTAGTTAAAATTAATAGTTATTTAATTTGACGAACAATCTTGGAAAATGCTGAAGGTTTATAAAATTTGATAGCGAGCGATTAGATCAAATTGTTGGTGATATTGTAGAGATTTTAGATAATTATGAACAAGATAAAGGTTGGAAGCAATTGAAAGAATTTATTAAGGTTGAGTGGTGGGAGGATACAGGTTACTATCCTAGAAATTGATTTAATGCCATCTAGTCTGATGGACAAGTTGAAGTAGGAATTTGCAGTGCTTAGCCTCCACAATCCAACAAGTACTTCTTTGTTTTGGTTCACGGGAATAAGGGTCTGGAATTGGAATCGGAATGGTCCAACTGTTTGGTTGGGCAGAATCAGTATCTCATTCCCATTCCTGCTAGAATGGCATTCCTCCATTTGAAGGAATGGCCATTCCCTCCCCCTCCGTTGGGAATGAAATCCCATTCTAGTTTATTCCAATTCCAATTCTGATTCCTGTCTGAACCAAACAGACTATGGGAATAGACCATTCTGATTCTGAGGGATTTCAAGACAGAAATAAGAATGGGAATTGGAATAAGCTGGAATGGGATTTCATTCCCAAGGGAGGGGGAGGGAATGGCCATTCCCTCAAATGGGGGACTGCCATTCCACCAGGAATGGGAATGGGATTCCGATTCTGCCCAACTAAACAGTTAGGATTGGAATGACCCATTCCAATTCCAATTCCAGACCTTTATTCCTGCAAACCAAACGGGTCCTAAGTTCTATAGAGAGTTTCTTTCTTGGTGGATGCTTCATAAAGGCAGAGGGGGATAATTCAGATCTAAGAATAAACATCCAGCCTATGCATGACATTGAGAGGGTTCAGATCTAAGAATAAGAGAAGAAATTAGAAAAAGATGAGGAACTAGAGGGTGTAAGAAGTAGCACTTACGTGAAAAAAGCACTTGCAATATTTGCAACTGATTCCTATTTCTCCATTCACATTCCCTCATATACGTGTCATGTAGGGTGTGAAGGCATGGCTATTGATGAAAAACTTATAGCTGTTGCAGACTGTAATGGCTTCTTGAAAGATTAAGAAAGAAAGTAGAGAGAGAAAGAAGAGGCACAACAAGATGAAGGAGGTGATTGTGGATTCACTAGGAGATATCAACGATCATCTCAAGCTGTTGGAGAGAAGTTTGGTGGGTCGTTTTGCTTAATTCTGATCCTGATCATGTTAGAAAGCTGAGTGTTGGATTTCTCCTTTTTATCTTTGGCAATGTGGAGGAAGTGAGAGATATTTTGATTCAAGAATAGGGTCTGATGTGTTGCCCAGAGCTCAGGATGGGGAGTTGGTACCCATTAGTCGATGCAATTAGAGACATAGGCCCCTCAACCTTGGTGCGGTTAAACATATTTGGAATTCATCTGCATGCATGGTGCTTCCAAACTTTTAAAACCATGAGAGATGCGTGTGGGTTGAAGTTTGTGGGTTCAAGAACAAGTTCATGGCGAAAGCTTGCTGTTGCTCATATTTTAGTGGTTGAAGGTTCGTATCTGCTAATATGGGTTAATAACTTGTCTCGGTGGTGGGAGGTAAGTAGCAAGTGTTCATTGCCTTCTATTGTGTTGGAAGGGAAGACAAATAGGCAAGTCAGAGAGGAAGGGACAGAGGTTGAAGATGAGGGTAGTTTTGGCATTAAAGATAAAATTAATGGTTGTAAGGATGATTTGGCAAATGTGGGGCTCGTTGGAAATGGAGAACATAGGACTCCAAAAAATGGATGTGGAGTCCACTCGAGTTCAGCTAAGGAGGACCGACTTTGCCCACTTGCCTTAGTGGATTCGGGGGGGGGAATTATTGAGGGACATATGGAAGGCCAAGAGAAGAACTTGGGGTTAGATAGGGGAGAGGAAGAGTCTCCATATTCAAACATTGAGACGCTTTGTGCCGGGAAGCTGGTCTTACGGTTGAGTGGGGCCCATATCATGAAGCCCAAGTTTTTTTAATTTTAAGAAAGAAGTGCATTAGCTTGGATCATTTAAGGGTAGATAAGATGAAGCCATTTATTTGCAAACGCCCATAGGTAAAAAAATGTAGGATCTTCAAATCTTTTTTCTTGGATAAGGAACAAAAGAGGAAGGAAGAAGAATGGGAGTGGGTGATCTTTAGATATGACAAAAGCGAGAAGGAGAAGGGCATCGAGAAGCTAAAGGCAGAGAATGTTGAACATGAAATTGATAGAAGAGTTGTTTCTGAAGATTGTCCTAGTTTGCTATTATCATAGCAAGGTTGATGCTGGTTGGATTTCTGGCGCGGTGAGCCAGACGATGACTGACATTGTATCGGATTGGGTTGTTTTCTCTTCTGAGGAAGAATTTATGGCTTGTGATCTAAGGAGATTCGTAATGGAGCAAAGGATAGGTTGGGGAGAGGGTGAAAGAAGATGTGATAGGGGTTGGAAATGCTGAATTTAGAAAAGTTTTAGGAGTTGATAATGGAGCAAATGAGGTTAACGATGCAACTATTTGCGAATCCTCCCAGGTAGAGTGCTCTGATGCCATTCACAGTCCTTTTGTGGAAGTGGTGATTGGAAAGTTAGAGGTGGACTTAGGTAGGAAGATGGTGGCAGAGAATGATGTGGTCACAACGGAAGAGGTGGCTCCCAAGAAATCCCACGGAGCAAGGAGTTTACACATTGTTCATATTACCAAGATCTTTTCTCGGTTGAAACTTGGATTGGTGGGGTCAGGACCTACAACAAATTACAAAAAGGTTTACACGGGGAGAGGGGGGAAGACAATAATGCAAACATTTGAAGGTACTGGAGGTGTGGACTTTCAAGTTAATAACAGTTTGGCATCTCAGATAGATAGCCTTCAGCTTGAAAAAGTTTATGGAATTGACTTCAGTTCTGAGTTTTGGGTATGAACTACCACTTTGGGAGCTGCAATTTGTGGTATCCGTATCAAGTACGATCCCAATTCAACTTGGACATCAAATTTGATAATCTAAACCTAGATTGACCCTAGAAGAAAATTGTTTCTCCATGAGAATTTTGAATACACCTATAAACCCAGCAAGGTCCGACCTTTTTGGGCTCAAATTAGTCCTTGCAACTGTGGGTTTGTATTCAGGCCCTAATGGAACAATTGCAGAATTGAGTGCAGTAATGTTTGGGTTGTGAAAAACAGTACAAATGGGGGTGAAGAAGTTGGTAGTTGAAGGAGATTCCAAAGTAATAATAAGTTGGTTGAAGCAGAATGAAAAACCCCCTGGTATTTCAGAAGTGAAATAAAAAAGTGTAGAAGATTGTCAAGGGATATGTGTTTGTTAGTTCAGTGGATTCCAAGAATAGCCAACTGTCTGGCTGATCAGTTAGCAAAGCCAAGGGGTTAATAGGGTACAGTTTTTCTGGGCTCAGGTGTAAGCTTAAAGAACAAATTTCTTGGGTTGATTAGATTGAAATCACAAAATGAGTAGCCGGGGCTGCCCATAATTTGTACTTGTCCTCTTCTTATTAATTAATGAAATTTCTGTTGCTGATAAAAAAGTTTTATTTATTTTTTCTTTTTTTCCAAATAGTTACTCGCATCCAACTCCTAAATATATTTGATTTAACTTTTTTTTTGTAACATGTTTCTGTAGGTGTTGCCATATTTATATGTGCCATGTTCAGATATTTTGCTCCAAACACAAGAAGAAGGTATGGTCCTTGTGCAAACTGAACCACATGCTCTCTCTCTCTCTCTCTCATCCTCTCTTTTTTGAAAAAGATGGTAACTTCATTCAAATGGAAAGAGGTACACAAGTAGATGATCACAAAAACTACTAACTCAAAGAATTATACAGGGAGAGAACCATTACTAAACATGTAATCCCTGTGAACACCTGCCTTGGCAAGACCATCAGCAACAGAGTTTAGCTCCCTAGGGACCCAGCCCAACTATGCTTTCAATTTAGAGAGGATGCCTCTAGCTTCAACCAACAAGTGAGCTAAAGCCCTTGGACCTCTGTCAGAATCAGTTAACCACTTTAGTATTTGCAGAATCTCCTTTTATGATTATAACGTAGATCTCTTGCAATCCTGATTCCAGTTAAGGCTGCCATGGCTTCAGCCTTTGTTGAGGAGGCTATCCCAATCGGTCCACTAAAAGCCCAACTAATTGTACCATCTCTTATTCTAAAAATACCACCAACTCCTGCTGCACCTGGATTATGGCGCTTCCATCAAAATACAAGGTTATCTCCCCTTCCTCTACAGGTCTGTGGATTTGGGGGGTAGTGAACGACATATGTTTAGAATATAGGAAGTTTGCAGCATTCCTTTGAAGATCAGAGATGGAAACTCCTTTAAAATACTCTGAACTGGAGGTCCTGGGGAAGCATATATAAGAAATGATAGACATGAGCTCCTTGTGATTTCTTATTCTGTTGTTGAAAATACAATTATATTTCTTTTTTTTTTTGAAGATAAATAAAAGGTAAACTTTATTAAAGGGAAAGGAAAAGGAAATTACAGCAGGGTGATAAGGAATCACCCAGCAATAGCAGACCCAAAAACAACAGACCCGCCCTAACAAAACCCCTAAAAACAGAGAAAAAACTTACCGACATACCAAAGCTCCTTAAGAAACAAACCCATATCCAAGTACAAAAATCACAACAAAATCATTGAGGTCCCTCCCACCAACCCCTAAAACAACTAAAGCACAAAATAGACTGAATATCCCAGAAACCCAATCCTGCAAGAAGATACATGTGAAAAGTTCCACTTAAACCAAACAATCCATCTGATGAAAAGTTCCACTTAAACTTTATCCATTTTCTCATTATGCCCACTGTCTAATATAGAAATCTCGTCTCGTCTAGGTAACTTTCTTTATCCTTCTCCCTTTCTTTTTTAGTCCCACTCCATATACTCCCATCTTCAATCTGGCAAAAACATGTGAAATTTGTCTCTTTTGATTGGTTTTCTGTTTTCTAAATCTTATTACTGCATTAGGGCATTTCTCCACCCTTGTAGAAGCCTACCTTTGAGCATTAATTCTTTCTAACTCAAATATGACATTCTTCTCAAACAATTGATCAGCACTCAGGTCTTCTCTACACTTCCCCTCCTCTACATCTCCAACTATCATTAAACTTCCAATTTTCTTAGTTGTCCCTGAACCAGAATCAGCTGCCCCCTTAATCTTCTCTTTCGTCTGGAGTCTAGCCTCTTCCACCCCCTCAAAGCTTCTCTTGTGAAATTCTCCCCCCCTCCCCAAGAAGGATAAACCCAACAATTTATTGGCCTTCAACTCAGGCCCACTTTGAACTTTGTCCCTCTCTCCCCCTCCTCCATGAACATTCTCCCCCAAGCTGTTCTCCCTTCCGCCCTCTTTTTTTTTTTCTTTTTATTTTTCAGATTCCGGCTCTTCCAATATCTTGAAGTCATCTTCTTCAGAATTACCATCTTTTTTGTGAGAACTTCTCCTTGCTGAGTCCACTCCATGACCTTGGACTCCGAATTTCCCATACAGTATCCCTTTTCTGAAACCTTCTTCACACCTGGTTCAATCTCCTCAAAGGGAACCAAAGTTCGTAAGCCTAAATAATTGGAGCAGTCATTGAAACTTTCATTGTTACAGGGAGGCTTCTCTGATTCATCATTTTCAATTAAGGCTGCAACTTGGGCCAGGTTGGTCCAAACCCAAGGGTTCGGTCGGGTTGATGCTCGGGTTAGGATTAGGGTTGAAATTCATGAACTTGACTTTTACTTCGGGTTGCCCAAGGGGTCAACCCGACACAACCCAAACCCGACTCTAGTACATGTCATATATAAATATATGTTATATATATTATATATCATACATTGATTTTCTTAGATGTATGATAGTTGTATAGTCCTCACTACATACTATCACGCCTTTCTTTTAAGATAATCATTTCCTTTAATCCCAAATGAAAAGACTAAAACCTTAATAACATATTTTATCTTTTTTGAATATTTTATTCTTCATCTCCTCTCTAATGTTTGCTGCCCATAAAAGATCTATCATAAGTCATAACTCATAATAAACTACAGTCATTTCGAACAATTTTTTTTTTGAATTTTGTACTAAAAGAACCAATAAAAACATCAACAAACAAATACTAATAAAACATATGATTAATATATATAGTGAAAAATAAGTTAAGATTTGAGATCAAATAGTTTTATGAGATTTTAAGGGATGGGAAGAAGGTTGGGTTTGGGTTGAAGGGGTCGGGTTGGATTAGGGGTTTAGAACTTAGGGTTGGACTAGGGTTGGCCTCAACCTGACCTGACCCAGCCCGACTTGCAGCCCTCTTTTCAATATTAAGAGGTGGCTCACTGGGATTATCTGGCGAGTTGCTAAAAGACCCTTGAAACCTGCCTAGTTCAGACCACTCACCCCTTTGGTCAGAAAACAAAACTGACTTTATACTAACCATGCCCTTTTGTTTCTTGAGCTCAACGTCTCCTCTCCCCAAAAATTTAAACTTTGGAACCTTCCTGAAGAGTGAACATTATTTGATCCTCCCTTTGCCCCTTCTTCTTCTTCCAAGCCTATCACATTAAACGAGTGTCTCTCTTCCAGCCTTTGTTTGCCACATGGTCTGCGCCTTGCCTTGTCAACTTCATCTTCAACCTCTCGCCCTTCCCCCCACAGCAATGCTTCGTGTTCTGACGCGATCCAGATCTTCGTCCAAGCTCCATCTGAGAAGACATCAATAGATCGAGGAACTTCATCCAGCTTCACTCCAGCAATTTCTACCACTACATAGCAAAGATTTGAGATGTTACAGGATATGAAGATCCCTCCTAATGCCGTTGTTACAGTCAGCAGTCCACACCCGATTCAGTTTTTAACCTGTCAAAATCCACTGTTTTTTCTTCAACATTCAAAATTGCTCGTTTTCTATCAAAAGGCAATATCATAATTCCTTCTTCCATTTAAAGTTTCTTTTTCAGCTTATCCAGAATAAATCCCCAGTTCGTAAACTCCTTTCTTGCTTCCAAAATCAATTTTCTTTCCCATCCTTCTCCATTTCCTTCCATTGTCAACCTCTGCACTTTATTAACACAACTTGCACTTATTTTTGAGACTTTTCCTTCCCTGCCTTCCCTTGAGCACTTCTCTTTTCTTCTCTCTTTATCTTTGCTTTTCTTAAGAATCTCTTGAGAATAAAGGGCATTTTCCCTTTCTTTATCATTATTTTGAGCTAATAATGCCCCAGAGAATTTGGTGAAGTTGAAATATATAATATTAATGGCTTTCCTTTTATTGGCGCGGCAAGCACAGGCGAGTTTAACAAATAATTTTTTATGCTTTGGAAAGCATTTTGACATGCTTCATCCCATAAAAAAGGTGTATCCTTCCTCATCAATTTAGAGAAAGGGTGGCATCTACTAGACAAGTTGGAGATGAATCTCCTTATGTAAGCAAGTCTCCCTGTTCTACATGTGCTGCTTCCTTTATTTGATCCGGGAAGTTAGTGTCGTAGTTTCTCTTCTCCTCCCTTTTTTCTTCGTCCCGCATGGAATTCTGTTGTCTTGCCTCTGGCTTCTCCGCCACCACTAGGTAATCCTGCAGTTTATCTGCAGACCCTTTCCATCCCGTTTGGTTGTTACCTTCCGGGATGCAAATCAACTTTCTTTTTCTGTTCCCATAACACTCTATTAGCATTATGAACCATCCCTTTTTGTTATTTCTCAGTTCCTCCAAGAAACTCTTGCTCTCCTTGTTCATCTGTCCCTTCCAACCATTCATTTTTTTTTTGAGTATATTGCTGCATCAGCAAAGCCTTTTACCCAGGCTACCACTTCTCTAACTAGAAATACTGTGGACTTCTTTTCTTCCCAGATTTTCAGGCAGACCTGTCCATTATTCCTGCAATCTTCAAACACGAACCTCTTAGTCTCACAATCCTACCCCTTCCTCCATCTCGCCACCGGCTTTAACTCCATCAGGTCTCCTAAGATTTGCCCCTTTTTCCTCCGAAGGCCACTCAGGTCTCCATGATCCCCATTAATTTGGGATGAATAGATATACACTATTCCCTTTGTACCTTGAAATTTACTTGTTGCATGAATTTTTTCTTTTCATTTTCATGGAATTCATTTTGTTGTTGCTAATAAAGAAGTATCATTTTATAGTCAAATTGTTTTTGCCCATTTAATTTTGTCAGTGTTTAGACACTCATTAATAGGCAAAGAGGATCTTATTGAAGTTCACTATCTTCTGGTTTCCCTTTGCATATTTACTATAAATGGTGATATTGCCTTTTCATTTTCATTTTATAGGTGATGCATATACACGTACTTTGTCCCATGCAATTGAGAAGGCCTTGAAGGTACGCTTAACTCAATCTGGTCAAATTCTTTTTTTTTTCCTGATTGATAATGAGATCAAAAGAACTTTATTAGAAGCAAAACTGAAGAGAAAAAGTGCAAAAACGTAACTACCTACCTCCCCAAGAGAGAACAAGAGAACCGTTAGTTGATCAATCAGTGCCCCCAATACACCCAGATAAACTAATCTAGTAGTGCCAAGCTCTAGTAAATCTCACTTCTACCCACATCACCCGGAAAATCTGCCAACTTGTTTGATCTTTGACCCAGTGAAACAAGCTGTTCCCTTTGGTTGCCAAAAGGCTATAATCTCTGATAACATGCTGGAAAACTGAAGACCCTTCCCTATCTCATATTCACTGATTTGCCACCTGGGAGCTCTCCTCAACTTCCAACTTGCAGTAGTTTAGAAGTAAATCAAGTGGATGCCCTAAGAAGTATGCATAGAGTTTTTATGGCCTATGGGGATGGAATAGAACTATGAACCCACCTTTTGGTTTCTGAAAACATATGATACTCCTGAAGGAAGGCTTTCGCAATGAGCAGCCATCAGTGAAGCATAATTTCTCCTTGAGAGGGAGGAGCCAAGGCTGAGGGGTAGAGAGGAAGAAGAGGAAGGAAGGTGGGATGGAGATGATGATGGTTAGGAAATTGTAAAGTGTAGAGAACACTGATGTGGGCCCCACAGCTACGATCCCACTGTGTTCGTAGGGTAGAAGATGTTCTAGTCTGCTTAGGGTTAGCTATTGGTCATTTAGTTGTTTCAGTTGTTATTTATTTCAGCCTTTGTTTTACTCTATTTGTTATGTAAAGACTAAGGGCAGATCTGTCCTTTCCATGTAATGAGCATAACTTATAAATATTAATTAAAGTGGCGGCGGCAGAACATGAAGCTTCTGCTCCTCCTTTCAACCCTTGTGTTCTACTGCTTCTCCTCCCTCTTTCTCTTCTCTCCTCTTTCTTTCTTCTTATCTTCGATCCTGAGATTCATTAGGGTTCAAGACTGATAACAGTCCTGAACTTCTAGTTGGTATCAGAGCCAAGTTCTCTCATGTGAGTCTAGTCCAGCCGACCACATGAGAACCATCTAAGGCTGGAAGTTGAGAAAGCAGAGTTCGTTGAACTAGTTCTTGGAGATCTCCAGAGGATTAGCAGCTGTTTGAAGAAGTGTCACAGTTGTAGCAAGTTGGTGATCAGGAAGAATCAGAGAAGGCTAGGTTTCGGGTAACCTTGGTAGGCAGCGAACTGCATTCTACTGTAAGTTTTTACTTTCTGAGAGAAGTAACATCAGAAAAGATAGGTTGGACCTATCCAGTAAGGGTGGCCGAACTACTCTAGGGTTTTATCTCTCTATTCTCTAGGGTTTCTCTAGGGTTTTGTCTTATCCCTACGGCAAACCCTAGTATTAGGCCGAAACTTGTGATCTTATGCCTGCGGCAAACCCTAGAATTCTCCTTAACATTGATCAGTTTTAGGGTTTCATATTAACCCTAATACAAACCTTATCCGTTTGGCTCTTAGGACTGATTAAAACCTCGAATTGGCTTCAACATATCAGATTGCTCTTCAAACTGTGTTTCAGTCTTCTTTTGGGGTTTTGAACACTTTTGAATGGGTGAAAACAGTTCGGACTGTTGCTGGTGTGTGTGGTTATTGATTTCAGATCAGACCTATATATGTTTCATGCACATCTATCGTGAGTACAAATTGGTTCTCTACTGATTTTGTGACTGTTGTTGGGAGTTCTAGTGCTGGTTTTGACTGTAGTAACCATAATCTTTGATACTTCTGGTTCTTGACTGAAATGGTGTTTAAGAATCAGGCAGAAGGCTGTTTTGGGAACAACAATTATGGTGGTGGTTCTGAGGCAGGTTTTTAGATTACCACTGTGAAGTTTGATGGATCAAACTACTTGGAATGGGCCCAATCAGCCATGATGGCTATTGGGGGAAGGGGCAAATTGGGTATTTCTTGGGAGATGTAGCAAAACCTTCCAAGGGAGACCCTATGTATACCAAGTGGGTCCAAGAAAACTACTTGGTTATGACATGGCTCTGTAATTCAATGCAGCCCCATATCAGCCGAAATTACTTATAGGCAAAGACAGCCAAGGAGATATGGAATGTGATGAAAGAGACTTACTCCCAACCCCTTAATGTTGCCAGAGCATATGAGTTGAAATGTGAGGTGAATGCCCTTAAACAAGGAGAGAAACCGGTGTCGGTCTATTTCTCCAACTTGTAGTCCCTGTGGCATGAGATTGATCACTTAGACACTCTTGAGTGGGAGTCCCAAATATGCTCAGATACATAGAAAGCACATTGAGACAAACAGAGTGTTTGAGTTTCTGGCAGGACTGAATTCAGAATATGATATTGTGAGGCAGTAGATTTTGACCAGAGATAGTGTGACCCTATCTCAGGCATACTCCTTAGTGCACAGTGAAGAGACCAGGAGGAAAGTCATGATGCAACCTCAGCCGCTTACACCTGCCTTGGTAGTTGTCAAACCCAAAACAGAGGGTGATTCAGAGAGGGACAGAAAGAAGGAAGATAAAAGGGATGTGGTATGTGAGCATTGCAAGAAACCTAAACACACAAAAGAAACATGTTGGAAGCTGCATCCACATTTGGTTCCGGCAAAGTTGAGAAATAAAAGGAGTAATGCTCATTGGCTACGACTACTGATTCAACATCCTCATCTGGCACGAGAGGCACACCATTAGAGACCTTAGCTACAGTTCGGGCTGCTCTAATACAATTGGAGAAGGAAGTTGGCAGTTTAGCTCAATTACTACAGTCATCATCAGCTCCTGCCAAATCGGCCTTTGCACACTTAGGTACTCGAGCCTCAGCCTACCATGCCTCCGCTCCAGGTACTACTGAACCGTGTTGGGTAATAGATTCAGGTGCATCTGACCATATGACTATCTTTACCTCTTTGTTTATTATTTATCACTTATCTTCTGGTAGGGATAAAGTATCTATAGCTGATGGTTCTCTTGTCCCTATTTTTGGCAAGGGTGACATCAAACTGTTAGATACTATATCTTTGTCCTCTGTCTTGCATGTTCCTAAATTGGATAATAACCTCCTTTCCGTCAGTAGCATTACCAAACATTTGAACTGCTCAGTATTTTCTTTCCTGACCGATGTGTTTTTCAGGACATGGAGACGAAGAAGGTGATTGGGACTGGCTGTGAGACGAATGGGATCTATTTGCTCGGGGAGAGTTCCCGTCGGGAAGAGTCAGTGGATAAGAAGTTACTTGTTTCTCACGTTGTGAGTTCGGTTATGTTGTGGCATAACCGATTGGGTCATTTATCTTTTCGGTCCTTGAAGAGTCTGTTTCCTACTTTGTTTGAGTCTGTTGAGTCATCTCAGTTGAAGTGTGAAAGTTGTGAGTTTGCTAAACATTGTAGAAACTCTTATTCAGTGAGTAATAAAATGAGTAATAGTCTTTTGATATTGTGCATACTGATGTTTGGGGGCCATATCACATTCCTTCTATGGGGGGGGGGGGGGTACATGTATTTTTTGTTATTTGTTGATGACCACACCCGGTTTTCATGGGTTTATCTTATGCGATCACGAGATGAGGTGCCTGTCCTGACCCAAAACCTCCACCAAATGATCCTAACACAATTTGATGCCAGGATAAAAGTGCTTAGATCTGATAATGTGAAGGAATACTTTGCTAAGCCATTGGCATCGTACCTCTTTAATCATGGGATTATCCACCAGAGCATGTGCCCTCATACACCTCAGCAGAATGGGGTTGCAGAGAGGAAGAATAGGCACATCTTGGAGGTGGCTAGAAGTATTATATTTACCTCCAACGTCCATATTCGCTTTTGGGGTGATGCTATCCTTACGACGGTATATCTTATTAATCAGATTCTTTCTCGGGTTCTTGATATGAAACCTCATTTTTCCCTTTTATACCCCAATGAGAAGTTGTTCACTATTCCCCTCAAGACATTTGGTTGTACCTGTTTTGTTAAGATTTTTGGTCTCAATCACTCCAAGTTTCAACCCAAGGCTTCTAAATGCATCTTTCTTGGTTATGCACAAACTCAAAAGGGTTATTGTTGTTATGATCATCTCTCAGGGAAGAAGTTTGTATCCATGGATGTAACTTTCTTTGAGGAGATACCCTACTATTCTCGGGTTTCTCCTCAGGGGGAGAGTAGTGAGCGTGGAGATTTGGGTCTTTTTCTTCAGGGGGAGGAGGAGTGTAGTGAGGACAGGGTTAATACCTTTGGGGCTGTTTCTTTACCTATCCAGTTGATGATGAGGGCTGTAGTAGCGAGGGTGGTCAAAGGGATCGGGAGTTGAGAGTCTATCACAGGCGATGCAGCCAGATTGATCCTGGTCATCAGCTGTCCCAGCCAACTACAATCTCTTCTGCGGCTCCAAGTCCAGATATTATAGTCCCAGGGCCCATAGAGACTCCTTCCATTGTTGCTACCTCACCCTCTGCAGATGACCTTGACCTTCCCATTGCCCTCCGTAAAGGAAAACGGCATTGCACCACGTCTACAACCCACTGCATCTCCCAGTTTTTGTCCTATGATCGCCTATCTCCCTCCTACAGGTCCTATCTCACCTCCGTTGCTGATGCCCCTATTCCGAGAACACTGCAAGAAGCCCTATCAGTCCTGGAGTGGAGATGTGCAATGCAAGTTGAAATGGATGCCTTGTTGAAAAATAATACCTGGGAGTTAGTTGACTTGCCCAAAGGAAAGAAACCAGTTGGATGAAGGTGGGTATTTATTGTGAAGCATAATGCGGATGGTTCCATTGAGAGGTACAAAGCTCGACTAGTTGCAAAAGGGTTCACTTAGACTTATGGTATAGATTATTTGAAGACATTTGCCCCGGTAGCCAAGATGACCACCATTCGGGTTCTATTATCTCTTGCAGCAAGCTACACTTGGCCTTTGTAGCAAATGGATGTTAAGAATGCTTTCCTGAATGGGGACTTGCAGGAAGAGGTCTACATGCAGTTGCCTCATGGATTCTATGATACAGAGGCATGTAAGAAAGTTTTTCGGCTCAATAAGGCATTGTATGGTTTGAAGCAGCCACCTAGAGTTTGGTTCGAGGAAATATGTGTTAGATCTTTTGGCTCAACTACAATCTATTTGTCTCTCAGAGGAAATATGTGTTAGATCTCTTGGCTGCAACTGGAAAGCTAGGTGTCAAACCTGCAGATACACCCATTGAACAGAACCACAGGATTACTACAGAGAGTGGGGAGCTGTTTGAAGACAAAGTTATGTTCCAGCGGTTAGTGGGAAAGCTCCTATATCTATGCTTTACCCGACCAGACATCGGTTATGCCGTTAGTGTTATCAGTCAATACATGCATTCTCCTAGAACCACACACCTTCTAACAGTAGAAAGAATCCTAGCATATTTGAAGAGATGCCCGGGTAGAGGTATACTGTTCAAGAACAATGACCACATGAAGGTGGAAGTCTATACGGATGCCGATTGGGCTGGGAGTGTTGATGACAGAAGGTCTACATCTGGATATTGTGCTCTTGTGGGAGGTAATCTGGTTTCTTGGCGGAGTAAGAAACAAAGTGGTATATTTCGATCCAGTGCTGAAGCTGAGTACAGGTCAATGGCTAATGGAGTGGCTGAAATTCTTTGGCTGAGATCACTACTTGAGGAGTTGGGTGTTGAGTACGGGAAGCCCCTGATGCTGTATTGTGATAATCAAGCGGCTATTAATATAGGACACAATCCAGTGCAGCATGACAGGACTAAACATATTGAAGTTGATCGGCACTTTGTACGAGAGAGGGTCTCATCACAAGAAGTATGTCTCCCATACATCACCTGCAATATGCAACTGACAGATATCCTCACTAAAGCTGTATCACGGAAGAAGCTAGAGGCAGATCTATCCAAGTTGGGAATGATAAACATTTATTCCCAACTTGAGGGGGAGTGTAGAGAACACTGATGTGGGCCCCACAGCTACTGTCCCATTGTGTTCGTAGGGTAGAAGATGTTCTAGTCTGCTTAGGGTTAGCTATTGGTCATTTAGTTGTTTCAGTTGCTATTTATTTCAGCCTTTGTTTTACTCTATTTGTTATGTAAAGACTAAGGGCAGATCCATCCTTTCCATGTAATGGGCATAACCTATGAATATTAATTAAAGTGGCGGCGGCAGAACATGAAGCTTCTGCTCCTCCTTTCAACCCTTGTGTTCTACTGCTTCTCCTCCCTCTTTCTTTTCTCTCCTCTTTCTTTCTTCTTATCTTCGATCCTGAGATTCATTAGGGTTCAATACTGATAACAGTCCTGAACTTCTACTGAAATTAAGCCAACCACTACTCTCTTCATCTCAAATAGGTTCAAGAAGATGGGAATTTGGATGTTGTTTATGTGTTGCTTACAGAAGAAGTTAGCAAGGAAACAGCTGTTCCAGAGATTGTGAAGACTTCATGGGTATGCTGATGTGATGCTTGAGGAATTACCCAATGGCCTTCCTCCCCTAAGAGATGTACAACATCGTATAGATTCAATGCCGGGAGCCGCAGTGCCTAACTTACCCTGAAAGTGTGAATAGTTTGGATAGGTTGAAGATTAATTGTGCTTCATTGGTGCAGATTGCTTATGTAGTATCGGTGCAAATTTGTTTTCTTTTGATCTTTTTTTCTGAAGTTTTGTGTTAGCATGGTTGGAAGTCTTTCCAAGGTGCTTGTGGGGTGTTAACTTCGCACCTGTTACAAAATTTTCCTTCTACTTATCAAAAGAAAAAAAAAAGTAGACGGTGATGGCCAAGAGGAGGCGTTTGAAGGGGAAGATTAGGGTCTTATTTCTGCTAGGCTAGGTTCATTTTGTTCGCGTTGCAGGTGATCAATGGTGAAGTTGTCTGAGGAGCTGGTACAGAGGAGTTAGTTCTTCTTTTGACAAGTTTTTTTTTTTTTTTTTTTTTTTGTAGTTTGCTGATGTTGTTGTGAAAGTTGTGTTTCAGTTTGTCTTCTCCTTTCGGGTGATATTTTTTCACCTTCCTTTTTGTTTTCTCTTTTTATTTTTAATGAAATTTTTAGCTTACTCTTAAGAAAAAAAACTCTGACCACATCATTGGTGGAAAGCTCTCAACTTTGTCTAGTTCATCACATGGTTGTATGATATTTTTTGCTAATTGTAGATTTGATGTTAGACACAGTCTTATTTGAACCTTTTCAGCTTAAAGGTACTGGTGGATCTAAAAGACAGCATGTGCATGGTTGCAGCCTTGTGCGGGCAAGACAGTTTTATGGTTACCATTCGTCTGAGGAGCTATTTGTAAAGATATACCTGTATCCAAAATCTCATTCATCATTTTACGTAAACTCAGGCTAATTTTATATTCTATTTTTTTTACAATTATCTTTTCCCTCTTTTTTCCTGTCTAGGTTTCTAACATATTTCTGTTTATCTTATTTCTGAACTTAGTTTCCATTTGCTTTAGCATTATTATGTTTGTGAAATATACATCTGAGGAGTTTTTTTACTTTATACATGCAATTGTAACTGGGAAAATGGACCTTCCTGTTGTTTCCACTTCTGATCAAAGAAAAAGAAAGTCTGTGCACCTCTCTATCCAACAACCAATTCAATATTTAGAAGGCAACAACCGAAAATCAATATTTATTAATCTAAACTAATATTAAGGTTTACAACACAGATCTGGGAAGAGCTAGCTGCAGTTAGGGGCCTTTGGGAGGGACCATGGTGCTTGGGAGGGGATTTCAATGTGATAAGGTACACAAATGAGACAAACAACCCCAATCAGTCCATAACGACGAGTACGAGACACTTCAACTCCTTGATTGAGTCCCTAGAACTAAGAGAACCCACCTTGTTACAAGTCTCTTTCACCTGATCAAATCTTTAGGAAAGTCAAGTGTGCTCAAAGTTGGACAGGTTCCTTTTCTCCATTAATTGTGAGGAGTTGTGGGGAAACTTAACACTGAAAGCCCTTCCTAGAGTAACCTCCGACCACTTCGCCTAAGTCTTTACCAAGAAAATCTTATTGGAAGCCCTACACCCTTTAGATTTGAGAATATGTGGCTGGAAGTCCCAAACCTTGTGCAAAAGGTAAAGATTGGTGGTTAGAAGGTGGAATAAGTGCTAGGAAAGGGGTTAGATTCACAAAGAAGTTGAAAAGATTGAAGGAAAAGGTCAAGGAGTGGAATAAAGAAGAATTTGGAAAACCGAGGTCATAAAGGAGGAATTAGCTAGGAAAATAGAGGAATTGGACCAAAAGGAAGCCCGTAAAGTATGCAAGCCGGATGATAGATCAGAAAGATGGAACTTAAAAGTGCAACTAGAGGAGATCCTAAGGAAGGAAGAAATTTCTTGGAGACAAAAAATCAAAGTGTAAATGGCTTTTGGAGGGGGATGGAAACACCAAAATTTTCCACTCACTAGCAAATGGGAGAAGAAGAAGAAAAAAAATCAAATCTCTAGCATTGAGGTGGAGGGAAGAGTATTAAACTCAAAGTAGGAAATTGAAAGGTGCTTTGTGGATCATTTCAATTCAATCCTTGCCTCCTCATTTGAAAGCAATTTGGAATTGGGAGAATTACATTGTGATAGTGCCGGAATCCAAAGCTGTCCTCTTAGAAAGAGTTTTTAGTGTAGAGGAGGTCCATGAAGCAATTTTCTTGATCGATAGATCTAAAGCTCTGGGGCTAGATGGTTTCTCAATGGCTTTCTATCAAGATTGCTAGGAAATCATAAAAGATGATTTTATGGATGTCTTTGTTGAGTTCCATAAAAAAGGGGGAATCTCTCTAGGAGCAAATGCAACTTTTCTTGCTCTAGTGTCTAAAAAGAAAGAGGCCAAAACCCCTAAGGACTACAAACCAATAAGTCTTGTGGGTAGCATGTTAAAGATCATTGCAGAAGTTCTGGCTGGTTGGTTGAAGACTGTCTTGCCCTTTGTCATTTCTTATAACCAAGGAGCTTTTGTAGAAGGGAGACAAATAGTGGATCAAATCTTAGTGGCAAATGAATGTGTGGCAACGAAGGAAAAACAAGGCGGCAAAGTCTTGATTTGTAAACGGGGTAAAAGATGGGTCTAGGTGAAAGATGGAGACTGTGGATTAAAGGATTGTTTAGCTCGACACATTTTCCTGTCCTTTTAAATGGGGTAGCAAAGGACTTCTTCCCGGCTAAAAGAGGATTGAGACAAGGTGACCCCTTAAGAGGATTGGACTCCGGTAGTGGAGAGATTTGAGAAGAGGCTTGCGTCTTGGAAGAGAAATTATCTTTCCTTAGGAGGGAGAGTCACTCTGATTAGGTCCACCGTAGCTAACTTACTTGTGTATTATTGTCAGTGTTTAAGATCCCCACCAAGGTGTCCAACTTACTGGAAAAATTAATGAGGAATTTTCTGTGGGAGCCGGGAGAGGAGAAGAGAGATCATAGGGTGAGATGGGAGGTGGTGATTAGATGTAAAAAACTAGGAGGTCTTGGGATTGGAAACATCAAGAAAAGGAATATGGCGTTGTTGGGAAAATGGTTGTGGAGGTTCACAGTGGAAAAGGAAAAAATGTGGACAAAGATCGTGGCTAGCATACATGGGCTGGAAGACAACGACTGGGATTCTGGAATTGTGGCAAGGGCTACAGCTGCTTCTTCGTAGAAATCCATCCATGATCTGTTTCCAGTTTTCTCCCCGTGGATCGGGTACGGTGATCACTCTGGCAATCGAATAAAATTTTGGGAACATCTTTGGGTTGGGGTTTCACCTCTGAAGGATTAGTTTCCTTCCTTGTTTGCTCTGTCAGATTTGAAAAATGAACCTATCTCTTCTTTTTTAGTTCCTTCAGACTCCACTTCTGGTTTTTGGGTGGAACCTCGGCCTGTGAAGGGCAATTAGGGATATGGACTTGGACACCTCTTACCTTTATTAGCCATCCTTGAGAATATCTTCCTTGATCCTAATAGGGAAGACACCAGAATTTGGATCCCTTCTACTTCGGGAACCTTCTCTTGTGCTTCGTTTTTTGAAACCTTAACTCAGTCATCTGTCCCTTATGGTGTATCTTTTTTGATTAAGGAATTTTGGAGCAAGCCCATTCCTCTTCGGGTTGTTTTTTTTTTTTTTTGGGAAAGTTTCCTGGAAAGAATAAATACAAATGATCTACTTCAGAAAAAGTGACCCAATTCTTGTTTACTTCCTAATAGATGCTCTCTCTGTAAAGATGATGGGGAATACGGTTACCATATTTTGGTCTCTTGTAAGGTTACTAAAACTGTTTGGGAGTGGGTACTTTCTTGCTTTGGGTGTACTTGGAACCCTCCTGAGAGTGTCCAAGGCTTGTTCTCCCCTTCGTTTTTCAGATGGCCTAAGAAGCGAGGGAAGATGATGCGGAGGAGTTTTAGGGCAGTTGTGTGTTGGTCACTATGGGAGGAAAGAAACTCTCGAAAATTTTCAAAAAAGGAAAGATCCCTGGAAGAACTATTAGACCTAATACTTTTAAGGGCTGCCTACTGGCTAAAAACTATGGAACTGTTCTCAGACTTTCCTATTGCTGACCTGTTAAGAAACTGGAAATAGATAGCAACCTCTACTCTGTGTAAGAGGACTCTTAGTCCCTTGTGGTCCCCTCCTCCATCCGGATTTATAAAAGTGAATTTTGATGGCAATAGCATAAGGAATCCAGGGCCCTCTGGGATTGGGGGAGTTTTCAGGAATGAGGAAGGGATTGTTATTGCTCTGTTCTCGGGCCCTATTGGAGAAGGAGACTCTATTAGGGCTGAGATTCTTGCAGCTTTGGAAGGGGTTCAAAGAGCAAGGGAACTAAATATCAATTGGCTAATTTTGGAAGGAGATTCAAAGGTGGTGATTAGCTGGTTGAAGAAAGAGGACAGTGGCTTGTGGAGTTACAATAATGAAAAGAAAAAATTCTTATGGCTATGTAGAGGCATTGGGATACAATACAGCTGAGTGAAAAGGACTACTAATTCTTTTGCAGATGGGTTGGCCAAGCAAGGGGTGAATAGGGATGCTATTTTTTAATCTTCTTTCATTGTAATTTTCTGATGGGGAGATAAGACTCTTTATCTCCCCCTTTTTTGTACTTAAAGCTTCTTAATTCTTAATAAAGTTTCTGTTATTGATAAAAAAAAGACAAGGTGACCCCTTATCCCCCTTCTTGTTTACCTTTGTTGTTGAGGTTTTGAGTAGACAAATCATCAAGAATGACCAAGAAAATCAGTTTAAAGGTTGGAGGATTGGTAGATCAGAGGTGGTGGTGTCTCACTTGCAATTTGCAGATGATACTATTATTTTCTGTGAGAGTTGTGATGAACCTAGTTTGAAGAATCTGAAAAATTTGGTGGATAAGTTTCAATAGGCCTCAAAACTAAAAGTGAATTGGGGGAAAAGTTTTGTAGCTGGAATAAACTTAGAAGAGGGTGACGTCCAAGTCATGGCAGATTTACTAGGCTGTGAAGTGAAAAGCTGGCCACTAGAATACCTAGGTATGCCCTTGGGGGGAAACCAAAAGCTGAAAGCTTTTGGAAACCAGTTCTAGAGAGATTCACTAAGAAGTTGGCAATGTGGAAGAGAAGGGGGGAGAATAACCTTGATAAAATCCACCCTAGCAAATCTGTCCACTTATTTCTTTTCTTTTTTTTGATCAATAACACTTTCATTAAATCATCAGTAGAATATTTACAAGAGGAAGACAAACACACTTATCTTCCAAGAGATCTGTCCACTTATTTCCTCTCCACCTTTAGGATCCCGGTGAAAATAGCCAGGAAGTTGGAAAAGATAATGAATGATTTTTTGTGGGATCCCGATGATTAAAAGATGGATCACTTAGTGAAGTGGGAACAAGTCTGCAAAACTAAGGAGCAAGGTGGCCTCGGTATAAAGAACATTTTAAAGAAAAATATGGCTCTCCTAGGGAAATGGCTGTGGAGATTCCCTTGTGTAGAAGATAGGTTGTGGCACAGGGTCATTAAAAAGCATTCATGGTGAAGCGGAAAATGGTTGGGATGCAAAACTAGACTCCGATGCAGCTCCAAACTCCCCCTAAAAGGCAATCTTTGAGGTACTCCTTGTCAAACCTTAAAAATGAACTTGTTGCTAGGGTTGGCATGCTTTTAGACTTGTGTCTCTCTTGGGACTTTTGTTTCAGAAGGGGTTTGAGGGAAAATGAATGTGCCTCCCTATTGCTCTTGATCTCAACCTTAGAGAAGGTCCACTTAGACTAAAATATAGTTGATAGTAGAATCTGGTCCCCAACCTTTGGTGATTTATTCTCTTGTGCCTCTTTCTTCAGTTTTCTCACTCATTGAACTTAATATTTTATAATTCTTTAAGGTATCTTTTGGAATAGATTGTAGGAGAGATTTTCAACTCAATTCAGTTAAGCCTTAATCCCAACTATTTGGGGTTGGCTACATGAATCCTGTCCCTTCATTGTGCTTTATCAAGAGCTAATTTTTTTCTTGAAATTGTAAATTTTTAGATCATCTCGTACCGCTTTGGCCCATGTTTTCGTTGGTCTTCTCCCACCTCTTTCAGAGCCTTCTACTTCCACCAAGTCACTCAATCTCACTAGTGCAGTCACTGGTTGTCCATGCACATGACCATCTCATTCAATTTTTCCTCGTCATTAATTGGGCTACTCCAAGTCTTATCTAATGCATTTGTTTCTAACTAACCTTTCTAGTCCTGCTACACATCCATGTCAACATCCTCATCTCAGCTAAATTCATTTTTATTGTATATGTTTCTTGATTGGTTAACATTCTATGTATTTAACTGTTATTTTAATGAAAGTTACCATTTCCAATTAAAAAAAATGCCCTAACTCTGCCAGTGTGAACTTATCTTACACTGCCAGTCCCAAGCCCAGATAAAGGAGGAGGGTTGTGTCAGGTTGGTAGCTGGCACCAAAACTTTTTACCAAGCTCTCATGATCATGGATCCTGAGTTGTATTTTCCCTGTAAGAAGTTATTTTTTGCAAGTTGAAGAGGCTAGAAGGGCTACAGGTAGACCAACAAGGACATGGGTAGAAGTAGTAAGAAATGATTTAAGTGTCAATTATTTTACAATGGATATGGCATTGAACAGAACGGAATGACAAAACAGGATTCATGTAGCTGACCCCATGTAGTTGGGGTATGGCTTGGATGATGATGATGTTTCTTGATTGCCCTACACTGTTCCATATAATATTGTTGGTCTTAATCAAGGTGATTTTTTGTACCCCAGCCTTAGCTAAGGGGTCAGCCAGGCCATTAGCATTCCTAGACACATTTTTGAATGATCTATTGACCAGACAACCCAAGAATTGTGCCTGCCACACCAGAGGTCAAACCTTCCAAGGGACCATCACAACCATAGCACTTAAAGCAAGGCTAGCGATCCTATTCTGCTCCTTTTTTGTTTTAGAGGGGACAGTTCTGGAGATGAAGTTGTTCTAATAATTCTTTCTCATCTTTTAGCACTAAGATATAAGTATGATATGAATTCCTTGACAGAAATGGAAGATATTATCCACATGAAATTGCTCGTGTTGCCAATATCCTTCAGGTACAGTCTTAAGCTGCTCAGTGATATGCTCCCAAATGGTGTTTAATGTAATTTTTGTGTAGTTATTGTTTAATGGATGATACTAGCTTCATATTCTGCTGAATAACAAAGGTTTGTTTGGTTGAAGCATCTTGGCATGCAACTATTTATTATGATGAATCCATGCTTATATACACTATATTATTCTCAACCTCACTATATTTTCTTTTACCAACTGTTCTTTTGATTAGTTGCACGCTAAGTTGGAGAGAATCTCCAAAGTTGTGAACTTGTGATCTGCATTTTAGATGTTCTTTGGCAGAAGCTGGGTGTCTTTAGTTGCTACATGTGTGCTTGTATTTTGTAGCTTAAGTGAAATAGTAGCTTTTGAGGGCTGAATCATGGCTATCTGGGGTCTTGGGAGGGGTTCACTGGATATAGACCTAACCTTGTCTATTGCAAAGTGGCTGTTCTTGGACTCAGATATGCATTCTCATGTTTTTTTTTTTGATAGATAAAATTCAATTGATTTCATTAGAAGCAAATGATAAAGTGTTCGTTACAAGCATCCCAAAATGAGGCGCGAGGTGCAGCCTGACTCATTTGATACTGAAACATCATAAATTTACAATTGGGCCCAGTACAACTGTTCCCTGGTTACCCCTTGTTTAGCTAGAGAATCATGAAAAGCATTTGCCTCCCTCCCCACTCACTGTATAGATTAAATTCAATTGATTTCATTAGAAGCAAATGATAAAGTGTTCGTTACAAGCATCCCAAAATGAGGCGTGAGGTGCAGCCTCACTCATTGATACAGAAACATCATAAATTTACAATTGGGCCCGGTACAACTGTTCCCTAGTTACCCCTTGTTTAGATAGAGAATCAGCAAAAGCATTTGCCTCCCTCCCCACCCACTGTATAGTTACCTCCATCTGCTGAGTTAACCATTTGAATTTCTTCAATTCATTTCTGTAAGCCCAGATCACTGAATCTGAGTTTTTTTATCCAACCCACAACCACCTTGGAGTCCCCTTCTATCACCAAATTTATCAATCCTAGCTCTCTTGCAATCTGTACATCTTTTGTGGCTGTGTACAATTCTGCCTTTAAAGAGTCTCCATTCCCCACTGGTCCTGAGAAGAGTGCTCTTAAGTTTCCTTCCTTGTCTCTAATGACATCTCTTAGTCCAGCTGGGCCTAGGTTGCTTTGACTACTCCCATTGAAGTTTAATTTTAGAAATCCTTCAATGGGAGGAGCCCAAACCAACCTTGCCTTAACCTTTTGCATTGAGCTAGAAGCCACTAATGGCCAATTCCTCCAAATATGATCAAATGTGAAGTTTTTGAATAGTTCCACTGTTTGTAGCCAGTGTATAACCCTAGTCATTACACACTCCACAATTTGTCGTTTGCTCCTTTCTTTCTCTTGGAAAATTCTGGCATTTCTTTTTTTTTTTTTTGATCAATAATTCTGGCATTTCTTTCTTCCCACAAGGTCCCCACCATTGCTGCTCTAGTGTACCTCCACATTACTCTTCCCCTCTTCTTCGGTAACACAAAGATAGATGGGTGTAGGTGGAATATGCCAACGGAGATAAAATTTATCTCCGTTGGCATATTCCACCTACACCCAAACAAAGAGAAAACCAATCCCATATATCTGTAGCAAATGAACAGGAAATTAGTAAATGGTAACAAGATTCACCATCAGATTTGCATAGAGTGCACCTATTCGGGGAAATACATAGAAATGACCTTTTCTTTTGCAAATAATCCAGTGTGTTAATTTTCCCAAGAGCCACTTCCCAATAGAAGGCTTGAATTTTAGGGTTAATCAACGAAAACCACACTTCTTTCCAAGTAAAGGACAAAGTGGAAGAGGACTAACAAAGAGCTTTAAAAAAGGAGGCACAAGAACAATAACTTTTAGAACTTGGGAACCAAATTCTTCTATCTGGACAAGAAAGCTCTAAGCAAACACTATCAAGGAGAAGGAGAAGCTCTAACAGACAAGTTGCTTCCTCATCCCTCAAACCCCTACGGAATCCGAGATCCCAATTAAGACTCAAAGGCAAAGAAGGAAGAACAAAAAAAATTGAAATGACCTTATTTTTATACAACAAAATAGAATACAAAGAAGGAGAAACTTCCTTTAAAGGCTGGTCACCAAACCAGATGTCTTCCCAAAAACGAATTAAATTCCTTGAGCCAACATCATAGCTAATGTACCTGAGAAACTAAGGGAGGAGGCTATGAATTGCTTTCCAAGGTGCTGCCAAGGTAGCCCTACGCAATACACCAGCGTCCTAGCCATTCTCCAATCTACCATGTATACTTGCCACTATTTCAGCCCACAAATTTTCTCTCTCAAGAGGCCATCTCCTTAACCATTTCCCTAACAAATCTGTATTCTTCTTTCTTACATTCCCTAGACGTAATCCACCTTCTTCCTTTCTCTTACACAACCTCCCATTTTATTAAATGGTCCTTTCTAGTCTCTCCCGACTCCCAAAGGAAATCCTTCATAATTTTTTCTAGTTTCTCTTCTTCTCTTGACGGAATCCTAAAGACAGAGAGAAAGTAGATGGGTAGGTTAGCCATAGTAGATTTTATCTGTGTGATCCTACCTCCCAAAGAGATATAACTTCTTTTCCAAGCAGCCAATCTCTTTTCACATCTTTCTATAACTGGGTTCCAAAACCTACTTTCCTTCGGGTTTGCACCTAGGGGAAGCCCTATGTAGGTCATAGGCCACAGGGTGATATGACATTCTAAGCAATCTGCTTTCCTATTGTAGGACCATCCCCTCCATATTAATCCCTGCTATGCAACTCTTGTCCAAATTGATTTTCACATTTGACACTTTTTCAAACTTCTTGATTAGACTTTTCAATCTCTCGACTTTCCTAATGTCTCCTTCACAAAAAATAATGATATCATTTGCAAATTGGAGATGGGTAAGTGGGACATTGTCTCTACCCACTCTCCAACCCCTAAATTCATCTTCTCTATTTGCCTTAGAGAGAAGTCTACTGAAGACATCTGCCACTAAAGTAAAAAGGAAGGGTGATAGGGGATCACCTTGCCTTAACCCTCTGCAAGCTGGGAAGAAGTCTTTTACCACTCCATTAACAACGATAGAAAAATGACAAGAACGTACACACCCAAGCATCCAATTGCACCATCTCTCCCCAAACCCCTGTTGATGTAGAACTTCTTTCAAAAAACCCCAATCCACCATATCGTAAGCCTTTTCTAAGTCCAGCTTGCACACAAAACCTTCCTTCCTAGATCTCTTCATCTCTTCTACACATTCATTGGCTATTAGAATTTGATCAACTATTTGTCTCCCTTGAACAAAAGATCCTTTATACTGACTGATGAAGGAAGGGAGAATTACTTTGATTCTCAATGATAGGACATTAACAATTATCTTGTAAACACTAGTTATAGACTAATGGGTCGGAAATCCTTTGGATGGCTAGCATCACCTTTCTTTGGGATCAAGGCCAAGAAAGTTGCATTAACTCCAGGGCTAACAATATGTGTATTTGAGAATTCCTTAAAGACTTTCAGCAAATCATCTTTCAACACTTCCCAACAATCTTGATAGAAAGCCATTGTGAATCCATCTGGGCCTGGTGCTTTAGACCTATTCATGGAGAACACTGCCTTTCTTATTTCTTCTTCCTCAAAATCTCTTTCCAGCCAAATTGCTGCCTCCTAATCTAGTAAAGGCCACTCCAAGCCTTCTAAGCTCAACATATCCTCCAGAGTTCTCCTGTAAAGGGATTTAAGGTGGTCCACAAAGTTTCTAGCAATTTTATCTTGATTTGAGATTAGCTCTCCATTTATTTCCAACCTAGCATTCTCATGTTTTCAGCCCAAGGTTTTACCATTGCACTAAGCAGTAGCCCCTATATTGTTTGAATCATGAATGTTACCTGCTGTATGCGTTCAATCAAGTGTGAGAACATTGGGGGTTTGAGTATGAGAATGACCACTTTGCGCAGAAAATGTCAAAGGTTAGGTCTATCCAGTTCACTCTTCCCAAGACCTTGAATAGCTGGGACCAGCATTCCTATGATGTCAGAAACAGATACAAACTTGGACATGCATACAGGAAATGGGGATATGACTCTCTCTGTCCTTAAATTCTGGACATAGATACAGGTATGGGTATCCCATGTAATACGCTTGTATCATGTGTTTATATATAGCTGTTGGATCTAAATGTCATTTCTCAAGACTTGTGTCTTGCCAACTTTAGTTAATCTTCTGACATGCGGAGATATTTTTATAGTATAATTTGTTAAAAACATAGCATTTACATATTTTAAAAGTGTTAATACTATATAGTACCTCTACAAGTATTCATGAAGTAGGTATTGTATCTGATAAGTATTGGATACAACACCAGTATGCTGGGTATGCATGAGTATCTGGTTATCATAGGTAATAACCCTTTGGCCCTCTTAGATGTTAAATCGGCGTTTTTGCATAAGGGATCTAGATTGATCATGCATGGTCTAAATTACAACCTCAGTATTTTTTTTTCTGTATTTTAATCTTTTGAGTTTTATGTTCTATTTGAAGGAAAAAATATGAGAAATCTTGGGAGTTTATTCTTCTTTTCTATTTTCCCATGAATCTGTGGAAGAGTAATTAATCAGTCTTAAATCAGGAATAAGATGAGAATAGAGAAAATGAGAGAGAATATGAGAAAAGAAGAGGGAAGAAAGAATATGAGAATCTGTGGAGAGAATTTTATTCTCACCTGCCCGTTAGTTGATATTTAATTATGTTCTTTTCAATATAAAACAAAGTTACCAAAATATCCCTACCTGAGTGACATATTAGAAAGGACATAAATACCCTGCCATAGTATCACCTACTTCAAGAGACTTCTAACACTCCTCAAATGGAGCATAAATGTCATTATCTATATCTTGTTACAAATTTTATCCATTTGATTTCAACTCGAGCTCTTAGTGAATAATCAGTTAACTAATATCCAGACTTAACATAAGGTGTAGCCGTGTAGATATATCTCTATTAAGAATTTCTCCCTCACAAAGTGGCAGTCAACTTCAATATGAACAATGGTTTGGTATCACAAAATAGCTTACTTGGTGTTGTAATTTGGAACCTGATCTCTTGGAGTAGATGCTTCATCTGCATTGACTCACATGTGGCTCTTGGCTACTATTCTATGCTTTTTACCTTTCCAAGTAACTAAATTACCATCTTGGAGTGTACAATACACAATGGTAGATCTCCAATTAGATGGAGACCCAACAGAGTTTGATTCTGTATAACCTTCTAGCTGTCATGATAAGAAGGATAGCTGGGGCTAGCTATCTTACTGGGTGTATGTCCTATGTGTCTACATTGTAAATTACTGGTTCCATTAATAAAGTTGTATCAGTTACTGATAAAAAATGACCACCGTTTTTTTTTTTTATAATGGACCGCGTCCTGACGCACCTTTTAAATACTGCAGTACTCTTATAGTTGCTTCCCCGTGAGAGACTTGAAGACTTATTTGATTTACTTAATACCCCTGTAACAAAGGAGATATAAGCCTTGTAATTGAGGGCTAGTTACTGAATGAGGGCTGAGATATTAGCTGTTTTACAAGGTTTAAGGCTTGCTAATTATCTCAACTATACCAACTTGCAAATTGAAGGGATCTCAACTGTAATTATTTCTTTTCTCTTTGGGTGCCTGTCCACATACTTGGGGATTTTAGATATTTTAGCTCCCCTCCTTTGTAAGCTTATTCTTCTTTAATGAAGTTTACTGTTATTGACAAAAGAATGGGAACTGCAAAGTGGTGGTAGACTGGTTGCTGAATGAGGATATGGTTCCTTGGCAATATAAAAATTTTGTGAAGGAGATAAAGGAGCTCAAAGGAAACCGAAGCAATAATCTAACGTGGGTTCATAGATCATCTTATGGGTTGGCAGATGCATTGGCAAATCAGCCATATGTATATATCTAACGTGGGTTCTATCTCAGGGATGCAGCCATATGTATATATCTCTCTTTTTCTAATTTAATAAAATTATGTTGTTATTCATAAAAAATTGTCAAGCGATTCAGCTTTCCAACTAATCTCTTGTATCTTCCTTGGATCACTGAATCTCTTGTATCTTCAAGTCTTTCACTGGTCAGTACTCCATTTCACATCAAGATCCATGAGCTTCTCCAAATTGCTTGCCCTTAATAGACTTGTCCCTTTGTGCAAATCAGGAACATATTTTCTTTGAAACAAGTTAATGCCATATTTTGACTACGCCACTTCAATATTCCAAAAGTACTTCATTTGGATAAGATCCTTGGATTGAAAATGTTGTAGGAAACCTTTGAGTCTCTACGGTCTATACCATTAATATTATTATTCCTAATGACAATATCATCAACATAAACCACCAGAACAATCTTCCCTGCTACAGTGTTATGACTAAAACTACTTCAAGTTGAAGTCCTACGCAATTCCGTTGAACCTACCAAATAATGCTCGAAGAGATTGTTTTAGCCCATATATCATGGTACAAAATGATCAACACTGCACTACTTCCCTGCTACAGTGTTAGTGTTAAAAAGAAGGATGTTGTATGTGAATATTGTAAGAAGCCCATGCACATTAAAGAGACATGTTGGAAGTTGCATCCATAGCTTATGCTTGCTAGATTCAAGAACAGTAATAATGGAAAAAAGAGTGGGAGTAAGAAAGGCGGCAATGCAAATATAGCCACCTCCTCAGAGAGTGAGAAGCGATTGAGTGGTGAGAAATCTATGGGGGAATAGCTTGCAGTTGCCAGAGCTGAATATGAGAAGTATGGCTATATAATTAGTCACTTGGTGTCTACAACTACAACTCCTACTCCTTCAAGCAATGAATTATGCACACTCAGGTTTTTGTGCCATTGTGAATTGTGCTATTGTTTTATGTAATCGTGGGATCCCTTGGATAGTAAATTCTGTTACTTCTGACCATATGATTGGTATTTCCCATTTATTCACTACCTACCAACTCCTATCTGACCGAGACAAAATATCCCTTGCTGATAGCTCTCTTACTCCTATCTCAGGCAAGGGAGACATCAAAACCTTAGATTCTCTTACCTTGTCTTCTATTCTTCATGTGCCTAAACTTAACACTAATTTACTTTCAGTTAGTAATTTGACTAAATCCTTGAATTGTATGTAACCTTTTCCCCTTGTTATTGTGTAGTGTGTAACCTTTGTTTTAGAATCAATTAGTCATATTGTGTTATGTCATTACTGTTTGGGTCATCTGTCACTTTCTTCCTTGAGTCCATTATTTCTAGTTTAATGGGATAAGTCTGTTGACTCTACATTTCTAGTCTTGCGATTTCTCAGAGCATTGTAAAAACTCTTATCCAACAAGTAGTAAAAGATCCACTATTCCTTTTAATATTGTTCAATTTGATTTCTGGGGTCCTACCTTTACCTTATATGAGTGTCTATAAATATTTCATTCAGTTTATTGATGATTTTCACGACATACCTGGTTTTTTTTTTTATAAATGAGTAAGATTTTACATACCTGACTTTATCTTATGCCTTTTCATGCTGAAGTGCCTATGCTTGTGAAACAATTCCATGAATACGTACTCACCCAGTTTGATACCCACATCAAAATATTCCAATTAGACAATGCTAAGGAATATTTTGAAAAAAGATCTTATCTTCTATTTTGAAAAGTTTGATTGTTCATCGAAACTCTTGTGCTCGTACTCCACAACAAAATGGAGTAGTGGAAAGGAAAAACCGACACATTGTGGAAGTTGCTAGGAGCATCCTAGCAACTGAATGAAATGGAAAGGAAAAACCGACCATTCTTGAATGGTGATCTAACTGAAGAAGTGTATATATCCCTTCCCCCTAGTATGTTTAGTTGTGCTGACCTGTACAAAAATTGGAAGATCCTGATACAACATTGGTATTCATGAGAGTGTATTGGAGCCAACAGAGAATTTGAAGGAGGAAGATCACTTATAAATGGGTGTGGATGCATTTTCAGTTGGATAATCTGTAACGGTTGCATGGTTGGCCTAACTAGAAGGCGGGCCATGGAGATCATAATAGTTTGTCTATCTAACATGTAGTAAGTGCACTAATGGGGACCACCACGACCTCCTATTACCACATCCTCCCCCTGACTTTTGACTATTGCAACATCCTGTAGTAGGATTGTATGGAGCATAACCTCCACCTCTATTACCATGTCCAGTACCATGTAATCCATGCCACATGCCTTGCAATCACTGGAACTGATCTGTTACTAGGTGTAGGATCTTCCCTTCATGTCAAAGAGATCCTCCTGAGTCTAGCATTTCAATCAATGATTGGAAGCACTACTGTCTACATATTTTGTATGGACTGGTTTGTATTCAGATCTAAGAATGAAAGGAAACTGGACAATATTTTGAGTGTTCCCAGTGTTGCAATGGCACCTTCAAATCTATAGTGAGAAGCTAGTATATATTCAGCTCATTTCAGAAATTCTGAAGAATCACATAATAATACTAAATACTTTTCTCAACTTGTTGAAGATGAAAGTAATCTTGATACAATTGATGCACCTTAGTCACATTGTTCTGGCCTGAATACAACCTTCAAAAATATTACTAAAGCTCATTTGTAGTATCTAAAAACATAAGATTAGTGCTTATCTTGGGATCCATACTTTTTTTTTGGTGAATAAACAGAAACTTTTATTAATATTTAAAATGAGTCTTTACAAACATCCCTTAGAGAGGCACAAGATGCTACCTCTTTATAAAAAGCAAAGAAAAATTACAACTGAGCCCAAAACAAATTATCCCTATTCTCCCCTTGCTTAGCCAATGCATCCACCACCCCGTTTGCATATCTCCTCACCCGTTGTATCCTGAGTTTCATGGATCTAGTGAGCCACTTAAACTTTTCATTTCATTCCTGTAGCACCGGTTTTTAGAGTCTGGGTCATTTAGCCACCCCATCACCACCTTTGAATCCCCTTCTATTACCATATTTGCTAGCTGTAGCTCATTTGCAATCTGCACTCCTTGTACTGCTGCAAGCAACTC
Source organism: Nelumbo lutea (assembly GCF_056320005.1). Taxonomy (NCBI): domain Eukaryota; kingdom Viridiplantae; phylum Streptophyta; class Magnoliopsida; order Proteales; family Nelumbonaceae; genus Nelumbo; species Nelumbo lutea. The sequence goes on from NC_142686.1 coordinate 106,438,233, forward strand.
TGCTTTGAGAGAGTCACCCAAACCCATGGGGCCTGAGAATAAAGCTACAGTTTGACCTTCTGAATCTCTCAATATCCCTCCAATTCCTGATGGGCCTGTAGTACGTTGGCTGCTCCTGTCAAAATTCAGTTTCACAAAACCTTCAGTTGGAGGTATCCAATGCATCTCCACACATTCTTTTCTAGAGGAACTTTAGGCAATTGCTTCCCAGTTCCTCCAATGGATTACCCTTACCATTACACAATTCCTAACAGCTTCTTTGCTCCTCTCTTTTTCTAAAAGTATTCTAGCGTTTGCTTCTCAGATAGTCCACACCAAGGCTGCTCTAACACATCTCCATATTGTCCTTCCCCTTAGTTTTGCCAGCGTAAACACGGGAGGAACGAAAAACATGTTGACCTCTGATGGTCAACATTATCTGAGCATTCTCTTTTACCTAATCATTGTACCCAGTTAGGATTAGTTAAATACTTCTTCTGTTCACCCTTGGTTGTAAGAAAAACTTGTACATATTTTTCCCAGGGCATACCGTTTTCACCGTTCAATTTAATTCATGCCTTTTGAATGGTTAAGTAATCTGGATTCAGCATTTATCCGGGTTTTGATTCACCACTGGAAGAAGCCATCCCTTCCAAATAAGTCTAAGTAATGATCATCTTAGAAATAAACATCGAGAACCGCACACTTATACCACACAGCCTTTAAGGAATGGAGAATCCGCCATTAACAGCAAGGCACCTGATTTTATTTTTTAAGTCATAAATACATGCATCTCACCACCAATAATTTACATGGAAAACTTCTGAACAGTCAACCATCACTGCTATTAAGTTGACAAACCTTTATACCTATCTAGAATCTTAACCAAAACTTTATTCTGGTTTCTACCAGGAAGTCACCAAATCCTCTTTAAAGCTCTCAAATAGAGGGCCTCTCACCACCTAAGTAAGGAAAAGAATTAAATCAACAAATTGCAGGTATGAAATGTTATGCAGCAGAAAGGGTTCATATCTTTGAGGTTACAACCCTAGTGGAGAATGAGGAAAGAGAAATTTTATTGATGAAGTTGCACTCTATTGCTCTGATCCAATGCCATTAATCAGAATAAGGAACATCAAGAGAAAAAGTTTATTATCTTTCATCTTCTAGATTACTTGTTCCACATTTTCCGTACTCTTAGGCAAATATTTATTTTTATCTTCATTCTGCTTTGAAGTGGGGTGCAGTTCTAGATAAAAGCTTCCAGCCACATGAATCTCATATTCCTTATCTTCTCCAGTTTTTGGTAAGTAGTACATTGCTTTTATTTGAGATTTTTCTTTCCAATAATGTGAAGGTGAAACACGGAAACTTTAGTTGCCCAGGGAACTACCCCTTAATCCCTTGTGCATGTTATATGGTTGTATTCATGTATCTCCAGGGTCAGTAAAGATGATCAATTGGTTGAGCTGGTCATCCTTGAAATAACTTGATATGGAGCCAAAAGAAGGCTAATGTGAAATTTAAAATCTCAGAGATTCCTTAAGGTGGGTCAGACAAAGCACTAGGGGTCCACTTGTGCAACCTCATTGTACATGCCATATATTTTGGGGGGTATTATAAATCTCCCTTGTTAAGGGACCTTGAGCATTTTAGGAACTTTTATTTTTTTATATAGTTGATTGCATGGGGATTTTTTTAGAAGTCCTAATTTCTTTTACAGTTTATTATTGATTGAGCGCTCGATGAGTTTTTTTTTTTTTAATTTTCATTGTGCTTCATTTTACTACTAATTCTAATTTTAGGCTTACTTTTTGTAGTAAACTTTGGGCTTACTGTTTATTTATCTTTTGATTAAGGATGATTCGGTTATGTATAGTCATGTAAACATTACACGTCCAAAATAAAATCAAAGATAATTTACTAACAATTCATTAATAAAGAGAACAAAAGAGAAGAACAGAAACAAAAAGAGCCCTTAGGCTGAATTTTGAGCCTCCTTGTACATCTTATGCACACAAAACACTCTAGTTTGGAAGGGTAGATCCTTATACACTAACTGCTTTCTACCTCTTGGCTAAAGTTGGCTAAATCCTTACTAGATTTTTTTTTTGATCAGTAAAGGGAATTTTATTAAGAGAAAATTAAGAAACAGTACAGAAACTGAGTAGCCTCGGCTACCCCACTAGTATTTAAAATTTCCCAACCATCAACTTTGACTCTTCAGCCTTACAACTGAGCCCAAAAACAATGTTCCGTGTTGACCCCTTGTTTCGCTAACTGATCTGCAAAACCATTTGCCACTCTTGGAGTCCACTGAATTAATAACTGCATATCCTTGGATAGGTGTTTAAACTTCTTGATTTCATTTCTGAAGAACCAGAGAGTCTTTTGATTCTGCTTTGGCCAGCTTATAACCACTTTGGAGTCACCTTCCACAACCAGCATTCTCACTCCCAGTTCCATAGCTTTTTGTATCCCCAAAACCACTGCCTTTAGTTCAGCTGTGATGAAATCTCCCCATCCTATAGGGCCCGGATTCAACCCCACCACAATCCCCTTGTGATTTCTTATCACCCCTCCAATTCCAGACATTCCTGGGTTACCAAAGCTGCTTCCATCAAAGTTTAATTTGAGGAAACCAGAATCAGGGGGGCCCCAGTTTCTTAAGACCTTCTTCTTTGCTGATGAAGAGAATGCTACTGTCCTCCAATTCCTGAATATTATCATCTACACTAAAATCTGAAAATAATCCCAAACATTCCTGGGTTACCAAAGCTGCTTCCATCGAAGTTTAATTTGAGGAAACCAGCATCAGGGGGGCCCCAGTTTCTTAAGACCTTCTTCTTTGCTGATGAAGAGAATGCTACTGTCCTCCAATTCCTGAATATTATCATCTACACTAAAATGTGAGAATAATCCCAAAGATTTTACCCACGAGGTCACTTTTATCATAATCCCTTCTATCAACACTTCCTTGCACCTTTTCTTTTCTTAAAAAATTCTTAGATTTCTCTCCTCCCATAACACCCAAAGCACTGCTGCCCGTGTGCATCTCCACAGTGTTCTGCCTCTTCTTTTTGGCCATCTGAATGTGGACGAGTCAAATGGCCTTTTCAAGCTCACTGGGGTATCCCACCTGCATCCGAAGAGAGAAAAGAACCAATCCCAAATACAGCTAGCAACAGGGCAGGAGACAAAAATATGAAAAGCAGTTTCACTACTTGACTCACACAAACTGCACCTATTAGGTGAAGGGCACCAGCCAGGCCTCTTGCTCTGCATCAGGTCACAGGTGTTAATTGCACCATGGTAGACCTCCCAACAAAAAGCACCCACTTTAGGGGGAATAGGGCGACACCAAACTTCTTGGACTGGGAAAAGTACCCCAGGTTGAGCAGGAGAGGACAAGGTTTTTAGGAAGGAAGCACAGCTGAAATCATTACTGGGTTTCTTGATCAAGCAGAATGAGATATTCGTCTTAGCCACCGAAGATCTGTTCTCTCTGCTGCGATGGTGATACACCTATGGATTCTCTCAAAGTCTCAAGTTTCAACCAATCCCCCACTTTTGTATAGCCTAGCATTTATTTTGATAATTAAATAAAAGTGTCTTAAAAGAAAGAAACGAGAGTACAAGCCCTTGAAGTCCCAAACAAACTGTTGTTGAAAGGTCTGGAGTTAGGGCTGATTGGTTGTTTGGCTCATTCAAGGGAGGAATAAATGGATTATGGACTGGTCATTTCTCATTGTCAGTATGCTGATGATACCTTGATCTTTTTAGATGTGTCAGTGGAGCAGGCTGTACACCTTAGAGCTTCTTAAATATTTTGAAATGCTCTCAGGATTGAAGATTGATCTTTCCAAAGGTATGATGATTGGGGTAGGGGATATAATTCAAGAGATGTTGGAAAATTGTGCACCTGCACTTAATTGCTAAATTGGTAAGTTTCATTTATATTTTGGTTTCACCTATAGGTGCCAAAACATCAAGCATGTCTATGTGACAATTGTGTCTTGGAGGTAATATTACATTCATAAAGATTGTACTGGGCAGTCTTGCCATTTGTTATTATTCTTTATTAAAAATTCCAGCTGTTATTGCAGAAGAGATAAGAGAAAATTCAAATTGATGTTTTATGGGCTGGAACCAGAGGAGGAAGGATCATTTGGTTAAATGGGACTAGGTTTGTAGACCTAAGAGCATGGGGGATTTGGGGTTAGAAGGATTAGATCTCTAAGCAAAGCTCTCTTGGGAAAATGGATTTGGAGATATGCTTTGAGGCTATCGTAGGTTTAAGAGCCAATTTATCCATGAGCAGCATTGTAGGCATCCATGTTCCCCAAAGAAAATTGAATACCTTTAAAGAAGTTCAGAAGTTTTACAAAAACAGGCAAGCAGAATATGAGCCCTCAGAATGTGACTGGAAGCCTAGAAAGTCAAAAACGTATGGAACAAGTCCTAGGTCGAATGAAGTGTTCCTATGCTCAGGTGGTTGTGTCTGGAGCCAAAAAAAGGTACAATGGTTTTGAAAAAAGCCTCTATAAAAAGAAAGCAACAACTAGAATGCCCAGCTGGCCCGAAGGCTTGAATGTTGATACCTTTCAAAGGTCTGAACCGTTGACAGAAGAGTTGGCTTGCCGAGAAGATGCGTTTCTTGCTTTGGAAAACCCCGTAAGAAATCAGGTGAGCTCTGGTGGGCTTGAAGAGTTGGTTAGGCTATCTTTGGACAAGGACCCGAATCCAGCTATACATATGAATGGGCTGAATGGCTTGAGCCCACCAAAAATAGGACTACTTGAGCGCAAAGAATGAGCTATGTGGTTTGGGCCCATCAAAACCCCTTCAACTTGCACATGCTCACTTAAGTACTCACATGAGTGGAGGTGGACCTTTACTAGACCTTGGTAAAGGTCTATCTCCTTCTTCCTTGATCTTTGACAGCAGTTCGAAGAGTTCTAGCCCAATGAAAAGCTCTTTGCAGTGGCATCCAATGGAGAAAACTGCTTGCCTCTCACCGAAGCGAAGGAATCCCAGGTGTGAGCGACGCAGGTCTTTGAAGTCTCTTGATCAAGACTTCTTGACAAAGGAGGAATTAGAAACTGATTTTGATACTGACAACATAGTAAATGTTGGCAGAGTAGACTTAGTTGGGATTAATGATCTGGAAGGGGAGGAGAGTTTAAATACTGTACAACTGTTCATGGAAGAGGACATTATGGCTTCTAAAGATGGGAAAACCAATGGAAAGCAAGCAGTTCAGGGGGAAAAACAACTGAAAACAGATGGATTCAGCGACACCCATAATGAAGATTTGTCATCTCCCTTATTTTTGTCACAGACAGACAAGGGTGCAGCAAAGACTTCAAAATGGATGGGCGATGCACAAAGTTTTCTTTTTCCTACAATTGAAGACTTTCCCATGGCCCAGCTGGTTCAACAAATTGGTTTAGAGGGGCAGCACTCCACTTTGCCGCTACGTACAGAAGCTCTAGAGAGGGGACAGTCCTCAAAGACCGATAATGTTGTTAAGGTTGACAATGTATTGGTCGAACCTTGAATAACGTCACAAGAAGGCGCGTCTTAGGCGTGCCTAGGCGCACAGGCAAGGCGCATTTCATGGTATGTGCCTCGCCTAGGTCCTAGGCGCAACCCTTTCAAAAGGCGCACACCTGGTGTGCCTAGGCGTGCACTTGATGCGCCTTGTGCCTCAGCCCAGGCGTGCACCTTTTGAAAATTTGACGCTTTTTTGTTTTTTTTTTGAACATAGCGGCTGGCTGGGGGCTCCGCCCCCGGACCCCCATGCCACACCCCTTGAGGCAAGCCCAAACAAGTCTATGTTACATTACATTACATTAGCTAATAAAATGTCTTCTTAAAAAGCAATTAAAACTATAAAATCATTTTTTTTTGTGTGAAAACTAAGAATTTAAGATCTAACATGGACTTATTTGGGCTTGCCTTGAGAGGCGAGGCATAAAGGCGGCTCGTAGAATCAGGAATGTAATATGTTTTACATTATGTTAGTTACTTGAAGTAATGCAATTGAGTGATAAAAGAGACTATTGGTTTTACATGCTTGAAAATGTTTTTTATGTTTGATTTTATTTTTCAATTCTCATTTGAATATGCTTTACATCTTATTTTTATTTATTTTAATTTTGGATAATAGGTTTTTTAAAAGATTATTTTAAGTTTTAAGTTTATATTTTTTATTAATATTATGCTTAACATTTTTTTTTGAATTTTCTGACATTTGTTTTTGATGTTTTAGCATTTTTTTTTGTATTTTTGCACCTTGCTTCAAAAAGGTGTGCACCTCGCCTTGCGCCTCAGGTGCAAATTGACCCCTGTGCCTTTTTTGCGCCTTGCACTTTTAAAACACTGGTTGGAACCTTAAGAGTTTCTAGATTGGTTGAGCAGCATTTGAAATTATTTTGATTAAAAGGAAATGAATGAAGAAAGAAAAGTGAAGCTTGTAATAACAAAGATGCATGGGACAGCCTTGGATTGGTAGAAAAGTTATCGAAGGGATAGAGAAAGGAGGGGGAAAAGAAAGGTTAGCTCTTGGGGAAGAATGAAAGAAAAGCTGAAATCACAATTCCTACCATTGGATTATGAACAAACTTTTTATCGAAAAGTGCAGAATTTAAGGAAATGGGATGAGAGTGTAAAGGAGTACACAAAAGAGTTTTATAGATTAACTCTTTGGAGTAGTATGACAGAAACTGAACTGCAAAAAGTTTGTAGGTATATCAATGGTTTGAAGTTTTCAAAACAAGATCAAGTCATCCTACATTACTCGTATAAGGTAAAGGATGCCTATCAACTAGCTTTAAAGGTTGAAGCTCAATTGCGTTGGAGGTCAGTGTAGAAACTAAGCTTTGTCCAAGGTACATCTTCATCAATAGGTCGAAGTGTTGGGGCTGGTAGAGGTCATGTGATCAACCAAACACAACCTGCAGTCCAGGGGACTTCAAATGCAAAAAAGAGCTACCAAGGGAAGCCTATGTTAAGGGCCCGCGAATAGGATCTTGTCACAGGTCGGTTAACGGGAAAAACTTCTTGATTTCCCTCGTTCCTCCCTTTTCTTGAAGAACCTATCTTTAGATCCTTAATGGTGATTTGTTAAAGAGATCACCTACTCTCCTCTTCTCTTTCTTGACTGAAAATATCGATAATCTTATTGAATATCATCTGCTCCTTTAAATAGGAAATTACAAGAAGGTAAGAGTCCTTCTTTAGGAAAGCTACCTAACAAACATTTATCTTTAAATAGGAAATAATAATGCTACTGCCTAATTAATAGAAAAAGATTTAAAATGGAAATCTTAAATTTAGCTAAGAGATAAGATACTGAATTTAACGCCCATTACTGCTGCTGTTTGCGGCTGTACTTCTTTCCAATAAAAGCATCCACAACATTACTCCCCTCCTAGACTAAGATCTTGTCCTCAAGCTCAAATTCAGGATAGGTGTCTTGAAACACAGTCAAAGGAATCCAGGTAGCCTCAGCCAATGGTAAGCTGGCCCATTCCACTAGAACTTCAACAACACCTCGATTAATTCTGGAACGAACAATAGACTGAGGTTGGGGAATGATTTTGCCCTCCTCCAAAGGTGGTAAGGATGGAACACTGGTAGGAGGGACACCCTTAAACTGCTTGAGCAAGGAAATGTGGAAAACATCATGAATCCTACTACGCTTTGGAAGTTCCAGCTTATATGCAACCTTACCAATTCACTGCAAAACCTTAAAGGCCCATAGAACTTAGGAGCTAATTTATGAACAACCTAGTGACTCAAAGAGCGCTGATGATAAGGCTGAAGTTTCAACCAAACAAACTGCCCAGGTTCAAACGACAATTCCCAATGATGCTGGTCATAGGCTTGCTTCATGCGGAGTTGTGCCTATTGTAAACGAAGTGAAGTTTCTGCCAAAAGAGCATCTCGCTCTTGTAAGGAACGATCAATCTCCTCTAAACGAGTAGAACCAGGTTAATAGGACAACAAACGAGGAGGTTCACGTCCATAGACAACTCGGAAGGGTGTCATTCCTAAAGAAGAATGATAGGTAGTGTTATAACAACACTCGACCCAAGGAAGCCAATCAACCCATCGTCTCGGTTGATCCCTAACAAAGCAACGGGGATACATCTCAAGCGTTCGACTCACCACCTCAGTTTGACCATCTGATTGAGGATGATAAGCGGAAGAAAAGGCTAAGGTGGTACCATTTAATCGAAACAATTCCCTCCAAAAGGTACTAGTAAAAACCGGGTCCTTGTCGCTGACAATGGATTCCGGTAACCCTTGTAAACGAAAAATGTGTGTGAAACAGACATGGGCGACAGAAGTAGTGTTGTACGGATGAGAAAGAGGGATGAAATGAGCGTACTTAGAGAAGCGATCCACCACTACATAAAGAACTGATTTTCCCCCAACCTTGGGCAGTCCCTTTATGAAATCCATGGAAATATCAGCCCATATCTGCATTGGAATCGAAAGGGGCTGAAGAAGACCACCTGGATGTAGATTTTCCCATTTGTGTTGTTGACAAATAGAGCAGTTTTGTATAAAGTCCCTAATAGAGGCCTTCATACCTTGCCAATGGAAATCAACTTGGACGCGATACAGTGTTTTCTGAATACCTTCATGGGTGGACTTCTGAATACTGGAGATGATGGAGGGAATCAAAGAGGAATCAGTCGGGAGATATATCCGACCCTTATACATCACAAGCCCATCTGTAAAAGCCCAATTGGAGTCTGCAGTTCCAGACTGAATTTTCTGAACAAGAGCCATCCACTCTGCTGATGGTGGCATCTCTTTCTTGATGTCATCCAATAAGGTGACTCGAGGACGTGCAATCCCACAAAGGAGCATAGTGTCCTCTTCGCGCCTAGACAATGCATCTGCTGTGCGATTTAAAGATTCTGCCTTGTAATCCACCCGGAAATCAAACCCAAGCTGCTTGCTAACCCAATGTTGTTGGGGAGAAGTAACAAGTCGCTGCTCCAACAAGTATTTGAGGCTATAGTGATCAGTTTTGACAACAAATGATCTTCCCCACAAGTATGGTCTCCAGTGTTGGACTGCTCTAGATAACCCAATCAATTCGCGTTCATAGGCTGGCAATTTCAAATGTCGATCAACTAGTTTACGGCTGAAGAAAGCAATCAGGTGCCCTTGTTGCTATAAAACGGCGCCAATCCCTATTTCGGATGCATCACATTCAACTGTAAACTCAAGATCAAAGTTCGGTAATTGCAAAATTGGGGTGGTGGAGAGGGCATTCTTTAAATTTTCAAAAGCCGTGTCAGCTGCATTGTCCCATTGAAAGGCATTCTACTTCAGCAGGTTGGTTAATGGGGCAACCATCACGCCATAATTCTGTACAAATTTGTGGTAATATCTTGTCAAACCGAGGAACCCGCGCAGAGCATTGGCGGATTTTGGCGTGGGCCATTCCTTGATCGCTTGAATTTTGGAATTGTCCACTATTACACCCTTGCTGTTAATGACATGACCCAAGTAAGGGACCTGGTGCTCTCCAAAGGAACACTTGGATCGTTTAAGGAAGAGCTTGTGTTGGCGTAGTAGCTCAAAAACAATCCTCAAAGGATGTATGTGTTCTATCCATGTTTTACTGTAAGCCAAAATGTCGTCAAAGAATACTAAAACAAAATTGCGAAGGTGGGACTGAAATACCTCATTCATTATGGACTGAAATGTGGATGGGGCTTTTGTGAGACCGAACAGCATAACTAAAAACTCAAAGTGGCCATGATGAGTTCGGAAGGCAGTCTTCTGAACGTCTTCGGAAGCCATTCGATCCTGAAAGTATCCCGATCTTAGATCTAATTTTGTGAAATATTGGGCACCATGAAGTTCATCCAACAACTCGTCCACAATGGGATTAGGAAATTTATCCTTGACAGTTCGGTTATTAAGCTCCCTGTAGTCAACACAAAATCTCCAAGTACCATCTTGCTTTGCCACCAATAGGACCAAGGAAGAAAAAGGGGAACGTCTAAGGCGGATGATCCCCTGCTCCAGCATTTCAGCACATTGCCTTTCTATCTCATCTTTCTACAGGTGTGGGTAGCGATATGGCCTTAGTACTACTGGTTCTGAACCCGTCACCAGAGTAATTCGGTGATCGCAAGCTCGGGAAGGATGAAGTCCTTTGGGTTCTTGGAATACATATGAAAAATCAGCGAGGAGCCTTTCCATGGTTGCTGCGTGTCATTTCATCTTGGAACGTATGAACCTGTGGGTATTTGGTCTTCACCACTTTATCCTGCCAAGTGACTTGCTTTCCGTTCAAGTGGAAGGTCATCGTTAGGGAATTGAAATCCCATAGGATTGGGCCTAGAGTGCTCAACCATTTCACCCCAAGAATTACATCAAATCCGTCCAAGGATAACACAAACAAATCAACAAGGAAGGATTCAGAATTGACCTGTATTTGGACTCCCTTACAGATGCCTGGGCTGTGTACTCTTTCACCGTTTGCTACGGCTACCTGCTGTCTTGGTTTGATTTCCATTGGCTGTTCCAACTGGAGGGCAGCTTGCTCACTTACAAAATTGTGTGTGCTTCCTGAATCAACAAGGATCAGTATTGGTTTCCCTGCTACCCGCACTTGCAACTGCATAGTTTGAGAGGTCTTTATTCCAATAATTGCGTGGAGAGAAATCTCGGGTTCCAATGAAGGGGGTTTATCCTTATCTTCCTCTTGTTCATCCACCAGGAGGCAGAAGAGTCTCTTGCACTTGTGCCCTGCTGAGTAAAGTTCATCACAAATAAAACATTGTCCCCTCGCCCTGTGTTCCGCCATCTCAGCCCTGAACAAGTGCTTAATAGGGGGTGCAACACCACTGCTTCCCACATTGGATGCCGATCTAGAATTGCTGCTCGTCTGTGGTTTCTGTTCTCGGTTGGCTGCTGAAGATGGAGCCGTTTCGAGTGGTTTCGGGGCTGCCCATGTTGTTTGAGGCTGCCCTATACTGATACTTCCGCGGTTGAGTTGCAATTTTCGTTCAAAAGCTCGAGCCAAATTCATAGCAGTAACTAGATTGGGGGGGATTTTTCATCTCCACACCCACCCTCAAAGTTTCCACTAATCCTGCGGTGAACATGTCAACCTGTTGGTCTGGTCGTACCGAAGTTGCTCTTGCAAGGAGGGTCTGAAATTGGCGTTGATACTCAGGAACAGTTCTAGTCTGTTTGAGGTTGATTAGTTCGCCTAATGGATTGCTTGTTAATGGCGGCCCAAATCTAATAAGGCAGTAGGATTTGAATTGGGTCCAACTGAGCCTAGGTTCCTCCTTCTCCAATTTATAAAACCAGAGCTGCGCCTCCTTTGTCATGTGGAATGCAGCTAATCCTACCTTGCCCTTGTCCTCTTTCCGTTGGTTGCGGAAAACTGTTCACATCTGTACAGCCATCCCAAATGATCTCCATCTCCATTATAGGAAGGAAATTCCAACCTGCTATATTTGGGAATGATCGCGGTTCCATGGGCAACGACCTGTTGCTCGCCAGACGATTCTGCCATGTCTGGTCGGCGGCCGTCTGTGGTTGCAGCCCTTTCTGAACTCTTTTCCTTGTTGGAAAAATGTAACTCCATCAAGCGCCTCAATTCTCGGACGTCGTCCCTGATCTCGCGCACCTCCTTGCTGTTCTCCACGAGTTTGTGCTCCAGATCATGAACCCTAGTCTGTAGTTGCTCAAAATCACCCATGACGCCTTGTTCTGATACTAATTTGTTAAGGGCCCGCGAATAGGATCTTGTCACTAGTCGGTTAACGGTAAAAACTTCTTGATTTCCCTTGTTCCTCCCTTTTCTCGAGGAACCTATCTTTAGAGCCTTAATGGTGATTTGTTAAAGAGATCACGAACTCTCCTCTACTCTTTCTTGACTGAAAATATCGATAATCTTATTTAATATCATTTGCTCCTTTAAATAGGAAATTACTAGAAGGTAAGAGTCCTTCTTTAGGAAAGCTACCTAACAAACATTTATCTTTAAATAGGAAATAACAATGCTACTGCCTAATTAATAGAAAAATATTTAAAATGGAAATCATAAATTTAGCTAAGAGGTAAGATACTGAATTTAACGACCATTACTGCTGCTATTTGCGGCTGTACTTCTTTCCAATAAAAGCATCCACAACAGCCTATTGTTAGATGTTTTAGGTGTATGGAGTTGGGATATCGTTCCATTGAATGTCCTAAGAGAAGGATTGAAGGGAAAACACACTTGGTTGATGAAGTAATTGATGAACAACAAGATGATATATGCCATGTTGAGGTGGATATGTGGCTGAAACTAATGAAGAGGAAGAAAACTTGGATGGGGACATTGAGGGTGAAGCTGTAGTGATATGACACTCCATGGTTACACATCAAGAGCCACTACTAGGGGACTGGTTGAGAAAAAGTACCTTTAGAACACACTGTACAACTGGTGAGAAGTTGTGTAACCTGAGTATTGATGGTGGGAGTAGTGAGAATCTTGTTTCTTAAGAGATGGTGGATAAGTTACAACTCAAGACTATTCAACCCCCCCCCCCCCCCCCCCCCCCCCCCCCCCCCCCCATCACATTTTGTGGTTCAACTAAGGAAATGAGGTAAGAGTTTATTCTAAATGCTTAGTTGATTTCTATATTGGAAATACATTTGAAGAGTTGGTATGGTGTGATGTTGTCCCAATGGATTGAAGCCATATTCTTTTGGAATGCCTATGGCAATATGTCCGTAGGACCATTCTTTATGGTGACAAGAGCACATAAAACTTTGTGAAAGACAATAAGAAGATAACTCTTAAACCAATGCAACTTGACTCATTTCCAAAGGAACTGTAGAGAACACTGATGTGGGCCCCACAGCTACGGTCCCACTGTGTTCATAGAGTAGAAGATGTTCTAGTCTGCCTAGGGTTAGCTATTGGTCATTTAGTTGTTTCAATTGTTATTTATTTCAGTCTTATTTTTTGCTCTATTTGTTATGTAAAGACAAGGGCAGATCTGTCCTTTCCATGTAATGAGCATAACCTATAAATATTAATTAAAGTGGCGGCGACAGAACATTCAAGCTTCTGCTCCTCCTTTCAACCCCTGTGTTCTACTGCTTCTCCTCCCTCTTCCTCTTCTTTCCTCTTACCTTCCTTCTTATCTTCGATCCTAAAATCCATTAGGGTTCAAGACTGATAACAGTCCTGAACTTCTACTTGGTATCAGAGCTAGGGCTTCTCATGTGAGTCTAGTCCAGCCGACCACATGAGAACCATCTAAGGCTGGAAGCTGAGAAAGCAGAGTTCGTTGACTGGTTCTTGGAGATCTCCAGAGGATTAGCAGCTATTTGAAGAAGTTTCACAGTTGCAGCGAGTTGGTGATCAGGAAGAATCAGAGAAGGCTAGGGTTCGGGTAACCTTGGTAGGCAGCAAACTGCATCCTATTGTAAGTCTTTTATTTTTTGAGAGAAGTAACATCAGAAAAGATAGGTTGGACCTATCCAACAAGGGTGGCCGGACCATTCTAGGGTTTTTTATCTCTCTATTCTCTAGGGTTTTGTCTTATCCCTGCGGCAAACCCTAGTATTAGGCCGAACCTTGTGATCTTATCCCTACGGCAAACCCTAATAGTTTTCCTCAACATTGATCAGTTTTAGGGTTTCATATTAACCCTAATACAAACCTTATCCGTACGGTACTGTCTGGAGTGTACGGCTCTTAGGACTGATTAAAACCTCAAATTGGTCTTCAAACTGTTTTTCAGTTTTCTTTTGGGGTATCGAACACTTTTAAAGGGGTGAAAACAGTCCGGACTGTTGCTGTTGTGTGTGGTTATTGATTTCAGATCAGACCTATATATGTTTCATGCACATCTATCGTGAGTACAAATTGGTTCTCTACTGATTTTGTGACTGTTGTTGGGAGTTCTAGTGCTGGTTTTGACTGTAGTAACCATAATCTTTGATACTTCTGGTTCTTGACTGAAATGGTGTTTAAGAATCAGGCAGAAGGCTGTTTTGGGAACAACAATTATGGTGGTGGTTCTGAGGCAGGTTTTTAGATTACCACTGTGAAGTTTGATGGATCAAACTACTTGGAATGGGCCCAATCAGCCATGATGGCTATTGGGGGAAGGGGCAAATTGGGTATTTCTTGGGAGATGTAGCAAAACCTTCCAAGGGAGACCCTATGTATACCAAGTGGGTCCAAGAAAACTACTTGGTTATGACATGGCTCGGTTCAATAAGGCATTGTATGGTTTGAAGCAGTCACTTGAAGCTTGGTTTGACAGATTCAGACTAGCCCTTGGGAAGTTCGGTTATGTACAGGCCCAGTCAGATCATACACTGTTCATCAAGAGGGTGGAGTCGTCACTGACGCTACTTGTAGTTTATGTTGATGATATTGTGGTCACAGGAAACGACAACCATGATATTGAGTCCATCAAACAACACCTTCATCAAGAGTTTGAGGTGAAAGATCTGGGTACACTACAGTATTTTTTGGGTATTGAGGTTGCTAGATCTTAACAGGGGATCTTTGTCTCTCAGAGGAAATATGTGTTAGATCTTTTGGCTGAAACTGGAAATCTAGGTGTCAAACTTGCAGATACACCCATTGAACAGAACCACAGGATTACTGCAGAGAGTGGGGAGCTGTTTGAAGACAAAGTTATGTTGCAGCGGTTAGTGGGAAAACTCCTATATCTTTGCCTTACCTGACCAGACATCAGTTATGCCGTTAGTGTTATCAGTTAGTACATGCATTGTCCTACAACCACGCACCTTCTAGCTGCAGAAAGAATACTAGCATATTTGAAGAGATGCCCGGGTAGAGGTATACTGTTCAAGAACAATGACCGCATGAAGGTGGAAGTCTATACGGATGCTGATTGGGCTGGGAGTGTTGATGACAGAAGGTCTACCTCTGGATATTGTGCTCTTGTGGGAGGTAACCTGGTTTCTTGGCGGAGTAAGATACAGAGTGTTGTCCCCCGATCCCGTGCTGAAGCTGAGTACAGGTCAATGGCTAATGGAGTAGATGAAATTCTTTGGCTGAGATTACTATTTTAGGAGTTGGGTATTGAGTATGAGAAGCTTTTGATGCTGTATTGTGATAATCAAGCGGCTATTAATATAGGACACAACCCAGTGCATCATGACAGGATTAAACATATTGAAGTTGATCGACACTTTTTACGGGCGAGGGTCTCATCACAAGAAGCGTGTCTCCGATACATCACCTCCAATATGCAACTGGTAGATATCCTCACCAAAGCTGTATCACGGAAGAAGCGAGATGTAGATCTATCCAAGTTGGGAATGATAAACATTTATTCCCAACTTGAAGAGGAGTGTAGAGAACACTGATGTGGGCCCCACAGCTACAGGCCCACTGTGTTCGTAGGGTCGAAGATGTCGTAGTCTGCCTAGGGTTAGCTATTGGTCATTTAGTTGTTTTAGTTGTTATTTATTTCAGTCTTATTTTTTGCTCTATTTGTTCTGTAAAGACTAAGGGCAGATCTGTCCTTCCATGTAATGAGCATAACCTATAAATATTAATTAAATTGGCGGCGGCAGAACATTCAAGCTTCTGCTCCTCCTTTCAACCCTTTGTTCTACTGCTTCTCCTCCCTCTTCCTCTTCTTTCTTATTACTTTCCTCTTATCTTCGATCCTGAAATCCATTTGGGTTCAAGACTGATAACAGTCCTGAAATTCTACTGAAATTAAGCCAACCACTAGTCTCTTCATCTCAAATAGGTTCAAGAAGATGGGAAATTGGATGTTGTTTATGTGTTGCTTACAGAAGAAGTTAGCAAAGAAACAGCTGTTCCAGAGATTGTGAAGACTTCATGGGTATGCTGATGTGATGCTCGAGGAATTACCCAATGGCCTTCCTCCCCTAAGAGATGTACAACATCGTATAGATTCAATGCCGGGAGCCGCAGTGCCTAACTTACCCCACTATAGAACGAGCCCTTAGGAGCATGAGGAGCTCTAAAGACAAGTAAAAAAGTTGTTGAAGAAGGGGCTGGTCCATGAGAGCTTAAGCCCATGTGCTGTACCAGCTTTGCTCACACCGAAGAAAGATGGTAGTTGGCATATGTGTGTTGATAGCCGTGCTATTAACCAAATTACAGTTAATAGGTTTTCCATACCTTGCCTTGATGACATTTTAGACACATTGGCTGGCTCACATGTCTTTTCAAAGATAGTTTTGAAATGTGGGTACCATCAAATTCGTATCTGAGAGGGGGATGTGTGGAAGACTGCATTCAAGACTATAGATGGTTTTTATGAATGGCTGGTTATGCCATTTGGGTTGTCTAATGCTCCTATCACAAGCTGAACTTGCCTTCAATGATTCTGTTAATAGATCTATAGGGAATACTTCTTTTGAGGTTGTGTATGGTCGATCGCCTAAAGGTGTTTTTGGTCTAGTTCCTATAACAGGGTTGCGGCGAGTGAGTGATGATGCTGAGGCTTTAGCTGAGTCCATTTGAGAGATTCAAGAAAGTGTATGGCAAAAGTTGAAAGAAAGCAATCAAAGTATAAAGAAGCTAAGGATAAGCATTGTTGGATGAAAGAGTTTCATGAGGGTGATCTAGTCATGGTTTATTTGAGGCCTGAGAGGTTTCCTGTTGTGACTTATCATAAGTTGAAGCAGAAAAAGGTTGGGCCATGCCAAGTGCTGAGACGGTTTGGGGACAATGCATATGAAGTCGCGCTACTAGCTGCTTTGTCCATTTCACCCATTTTTAATGTAGCATACCTCTTTGATTACCATGGAGATCTAGAACCAACAACAAAGGTTGAGCAAGGAAAAGCACAAAGGGCCAGCAGTTCTAAAGAGTTTGAACAAGTAGAGGATGTAGAAGATATTCGATTCACCAACACTCGAAATGGGGCCTATTTTAGGTTCTTGGTCAAGTGGAAAGGGAAACCATCAATTGAGAACTCTTGGATTAGTGAAGAGGAATTTATGAAGCTAGATGGAGATATGTGCAAGGCTGCTCAAATTGCTGCTTGCATTTGGTCGAGCTCTTTCTAACTCGGGGAGAATGATGAAGCCAAAAAAAAAAAGATAAGGAAAAAAAGAAGAACGAAAGAAAAAGAAAAAGAAAAAGAAGAAAAATGATGCAGCGTAGAAACTGGTGAATGTGATTGCAGCATAAATGGTTTAGAAACTGATACAGGCAGTGAAACTCAAGGTACACAGCAGAGACCAGAAGAAGAAAACCAAGGAGAAGTGGAGAAAGGATTTGTGGAGATAACCAGATGGAAAACGGCTTTGAAGGTAGAGGCTAAAGACTTTTTTTTTTGAAGAGATGTGGATTAAAGGAAGACTTAGCATGAAGATAAGGGGTCAGAAAATGGCTATGGTGCTTGTGTAAGGAACTGAGATGATTGAGTTGTTGAAAGAGTTCCTTTCTGATGCAGCAACTAACGGGAAACAGTGTATATGGAAAGAAAAGTTATCCCAGATGGGTAGAAGGTACGTAATGCAAAGTAAGAGGAATGTAAAGGGATCCTTCATGTCTTTTTTTCTGAATATTTTGCTAAAGGAAGGAGGCATATGGTATGTTTTCCTGAAGGAAGAAACACTCAAGGGTGGAAAGGAGTGGCTAATATTTTATCAAACTTCCTAGACCGAAGGAAAATGGAAAAAACAGATATGATGGAGAAAGGGGACAGTGGCCAGAGATTGTATGCTAGCACTCCTAGCCCACATGTGGAAGAGGAACCCAAAAAGGAGCTCCTTGCATTGGCACATATCATTAGTAATCCTACCTTGGTAGCAGACAGGATGTCAGGGCATTGGGACAACATGCTAATCTTAAAAGTTGAGAAGAGGGTATTAGATTGGGGGAAAGTTGCAGAACTCTTGAAGGTTAAGCTGTGCTTGGAGAAGTCTTTTATTTTAACTCCGTTTGAGCAAGAGAAGGCAGTACTGGACCATCTTGAAAATCAGGTAATTGCTGAAGCTTAATGTATTCAGGATGTTCTGGGAACCTTTTCTATTTTTAAATGGTCTCCATTCTCCAAACTCCAAGTTTTTATCAATTGAAGATAATGTGACTGTTCAGTTAGTGGGGTTGCCATTTCATCTGTGGAATCAGGAGATTGCAGAATCAATTGCCTTGCTGTGTGGTGCTCGACTAGATGGTGTTTTCTGGGGAGTTCTATGTAGTGCAGCTCTTCTTCTGAGTGGAGTAAAACCAGAAGAGATACCGGGGAAGGTGACCATTGGAGTGGGAGGAGTATTACTACCGGTGTGGTTAGCAACCTCCATTGAAGCTGCCTTGTGGAGGGAGACTAGACAGGAGGAAGATGAAAGGGTTGAAGGGTCGGTGCTACGTGGCAATCTGGGGATGGACAAACAAAAGCAGATGGAAACGTTCACCAAAATAGAAAGACAAGTTTTAAGTGGCCAAAAGCTTCTTGAACAGGAGAATGGTAAAAGGTGTGAGCAACAAGGCAAGGGTGTGACAGCCAATAGAACTTTTGTGCAGGCTGTTTATTCTGGTGCCAAACTGAACAAGTTGAATGGGTCAAATAATTCAAAATCACTTGAAGGAATGTGTGTTTTGAAGGGAGCAGCTGGAGAAAAAGGGGGGCAAATAAATGGGCTGAAACAGGCAAGTGGGCCTCTAAGTGGGCACGTGGGGTTGAGTAAAGAAAGCCACAAATTAAGGCCAAAAGTAAATGGGGCAGCAAACATATTTGGGGAAAAAGGGGTGCAAAATGATGAGCTGAAACAGGCATGTGGGGTTGGTAAAGAAGGTTGACTTAAGCCTGAAAATAATTGGGCCTAATTCAGATGGGCCAACAAACAGAATTGGACTAAAAGATAGGTTATGTGACTGTTTAAGTAGTCATGTGATAGGAGATAGGACTCGAGTGACAACAGATAAGTCTTATGATGTATCATCGTCCTAACCTAAGCCCAGCCAAACTGAAAACAGAAAGAGCGTAAGACTGCGGGAGGAGTTTGGACATGGAAACCCAGGCTGGTTTCCTATTCTATCAGCCCAGAAAAACCAAATCCAAGGTACAATTGGCAAAGGGATAAGGATGATATTTTTGACTAAGATTGGGTTAGCATTGGTGATGAGAATACAGATGATGAAGTTTTCACAGTTTCTCCTAGTCTAGGAAGTGTGGAAAGCAAAAAAAAAAGCTTTGGTTGATTCAACGGAGGCGAACGGTCTAGCATTACTTTTTGAAGAGAGTAGTATTGGTTTGAAGTAGGGGCAATGACTGTTAGACAGTGTATGCCCTTAGCTCCAATCAAAATGATGTACATTATGACATTTAATGTAAATGAATAAAGTACATATTTGATTCATATTATTGTGGTGTGTTTCTATGTAATACCCTTAAACTGGACACATATGAGACTCGTGTTAGTTTAAAATCTTCACAGCCGTTGGATAGATCTGGGGAGATTTATCCTGCCAAGGCTGACACTGATATGCCGCCAAGTTGGTTGGGGTGGCTTGTCTCAACTGCCAAGGTGAGACCTGAGGTACATGTAGTGTGAGTTTTCTTGAAACCCTGAACCGGACCAGAATTCTAGTATTGCCTTGGACCTTGGAGATAGATGGGCAAAATTGGAATGTTACACCTGTCCTGTAGACTCGATTATGATAATGCACTAGGTGTTGGATTGGGCTGTTTTTGATATCCCAATTAGTGAGATCCTTAGAGGGGGTAAAAACCTGGGTATGTTGGGACAGTCCGAGAATTCATCCGAGTGGGTGATCATAGTGACAGGATCAGCCCCTTTGTCGGACAAAGTGAATGATCGGGGATGCACTCTCTCTGATGGAAACCAAAGCTGCCGGCAGCTGATTTCAGTCGAAATTTGTTTTTGCAAAATATATTTATATAGATATGTACATATATATATTATGGTTTCAAAATGTTTGCAAAATGTTTTAATTCCCGGGATCTATGTGAGTAGAGAGTGCAACACTGTTCTTTGCAACCGAGGGAGAGGTCCTCTCTTGTCGGGTAGTGTTTGATCATTATGGGATGAAAGGTTAAGGTGCCCACCGTCCTTGGGTAGTGTAAGACCATCGAGGGTAATACCTGATGGGCTAATCTTGCATCTGCCCATCGTCCTTGTGTTTTTATAAGGTGGCTTGACCCAGGGACCACATAGTGTAAGTGTTGGACACATTAAGAGCCCATGATGATGGGCTTAGGGTTTCACTGTCACAACGAATTCGGCCAGGCCTTGTAACAGAGGCTGGGCTGAACCCATGTGGCTGATGTGTAGATCAATGTTTGAGTCCCACGCCATACAAGGATACCCAACTGGGCAGCAATTTTAAAGATGGGTGGTTCTGGGATTTAGATCAACAGATAGGATAGGGGGTTATCCCTATCCACTCAGAGAGTCCAGATCCAAATAAAGATTTGGATTAGGAAACTCCCAATAAGATTAGGAGGGCTGATCTTGATCTGCAGGTAAGATAAGGGTTTATCCTTATCTCTTAAAGAGAGTCTAGATCCAAATAAGATTTGGATTAGTAAACTCCTAATGGGATTAGGAGAAGCTCTCTTTAAGGCTATAAATAGAGGAGGAGGGCGAACCCCTGTTCATCCTACAAGATTACAGATCCAAGAGAGAAGACAACTCCAGTCAGACTGACGCCATATTCTGCTCTTGCCTCCTTCTATTGCTGCTGCCATAGCCAGTTTGATCTCCACCTGTAGGAGCGATCAAGAAGCGTCATTGATATTAGTTTTTGGTGTAAAACTAATCTGAAGTCGTGTTCACTCACCTTCCATCGAATTCTTGCTGAAGAGTTCTGTTGTTGCTGAAGAACCACTTGTTGATTCTGCTCCACCCTATGCTGTGTCATCTTTAGTGGGAGCAGTCTTTGGCGTTTTCCTTGAGCGTGAACACCTTCGTTGGGAGTTACTGTTACTCTGTATCAGGTACATCCCTCTCCTACCTTTTGGTTTCAGATCTGGTCCGGTTTAGGGTTCAAGATTGATCATTGAAAACGTAGTTTTCTAAAATAGGGAATGTGATTCCCATATGGGAGAGAAATTTTTGAAATTTCGCCCTACCTACCTACAGGGTTCGGCTATCCATATGATGGATCTTTCATCCCTTCCTTGACGGTGGAAAAGATGAATCCTTTGGATGAGAGGGCATATTAGTCAGGAAGGAACAGAGAACCGGGCAACGTACAGGATCAAGGACAAGAAGGAACTAGATGTAGTAAAACATTCTCATTGGCTCTCGGCAAGGCCACGACAGAGCCCCCACCCCCGTTCTCTTATCCATGTAGTGATCCAAGAATCATCATCCCTGGCAAAAGGCTAATTTCTAGAAACCAGAACCTTCCAAATTCTAGTGTATCTCCCTCTCAATTCCAAGGTATGATGTCTCCTTTGATTTATGTGGATACTAACCTATCTCCTTCTAGTCCTTTGTACACGGGTGAGGCCAGCCCGATATCCAAGTCTATCATTGCCAATGTTTCGACAGAAGTGGTGGGTAGTGGTAAGATGCTGTCAGCTGATGAGGTGGAAGGTGATAGAAGCTAGGAGATGATTTTGGAGATTTTTATGTTCTTAGTGAAGGATGAATTAGAAAATGAGAGGAGAAAGGGTGAGGAGGGTGATAGTCCTCAGTCTAGGCCAGAAGAGGGGAGGTAATAGATTGAGGCTTTGATTACAAAGAAAAAAGGTTTAAGAAAAAAATAATAGTAGAGGTAGGGGTAAAAAGGGGTGAGAAAGGAAAAATTGAGTGCACAGAATGTTCTAAGGTCAAAGGAGGCTCAAACAAGAAAAGGAAGAAGTTAACTGAGGTGGAGAGGTTGCGTTGTGATGTGGTGTATGATAAAGGGAGCGCTGGGAGAAAAGATAGGAACAAGTAAAGTAGAGGGTGTGTTCGGGAAAGGGGACAAAATTTAACTTGTCTTATCTGCTTGAAGATATTAAGCTGGAATGTAAGAGGTTCGGGAAGAGCAACTAAGAGAACAACAATTAAGAGAGATGTTAAGAAAGGAGAAGCCAGACTTTGTGTTAATTCAAGAGTCCAAATTGATCGAAGTGGATAAGGCAAATTTGGACTGCTAGGGGAATCAACTAGGCCTTCTCACAATCTTGGGGATCTTTTGGAGGAATCGTTACTATATATAAGAATGATAATGTTGAGTGCATGGAAGAACTGATAGGAAACTTTTCAGTTTCAATCAAGCTAAAGGGAAAGACAAATGGTTTTGTTTGGGTTCTAACCAATGTCTATGGGCTGAATTTATATAGGGAGGGAGAAGATTTTCGGGAATAACTGGCAGCAATCAGGGGTCTGTGGGAGGGCCCATGGTCTCTGGGGAGTGACTTCAATGGTATCAGGTTCCTTCAGGAATCAGATAACCCTAGCCATAGGATTATTTCTAGTATGAGAAAATTTAACCTTTTTGTAGATACAAATGATCTGAGAGAGTTGCCCCTTCTTCAAGAAAAGTTCACATGGTCCAATTTTCAAGAAACACCTATTTGTTGCAAGCTAGGCAGAATTTTCCTTTGTTTAGACTGGGAGGAAGGGTGGTGGAGCCTAGTGGTTAGAGCCTTGCCTAGAACTACCTCGGATCACTGTCCTATTAGCATCTCTGAAGAAAGATAGGGAGGAGGTCCCTACCCTTTTAGGTTTGAAAACATGTGGTTGATGCATCCAGATTTCAAATCATAAGTGAAAGAACGGTGGGAAGAAGATCAAGTGGAGTTTAAATGGAAGGGTTTTAGATGGTAGGATTAAAGAGTGGAATAAGGAAGTATTTGGGTCGTTGGAGGAAAGAAAGATGCACATCTACATAGAATAGGGGAATTAGATGAGTTGGACGGGGAAAGGACAATAAGAGAGGAAAACAAATCTGAGAGATGGAGACTAAAGAATGAGTTGGAAGAGATTCTGAGGAAAGAGGAGATTTATTGGAGACAGAAAGCTAGATGTTGGTGGTTAAAGGAAGGTGATGGCAATACAAGCTTTTTCCACTTAGTAGCAAATGGGAGAAAAAGAAGAAATTCTATTGCTCAATTAGTGTGGAATGGGCGGACTTTAACTAGGGAGGAGGATATAGCACAAGCTTTTGTGAATCACTTTAAAGGCATTTTTACTAGTCAGAGAGCCACTAGAAAATTTTGACTGGAGGCAAGGTCCTAGGGAGTTGATGGAAACCCTGGAAAAGGATTTTGAAGTTCAAGAAATAAAGGAAGCTATATTCTCTTTGGAAAGATCCATAGCCCCAGGCCTAGATGGCTTCACGATGGCTTTCTTTCAAGATTGCTGGGAGATTGTGGGTGCTGATTTAGTGGAAGTTTTTACTGAATTTTTTGAAAGGGGTAAATTCAACTTAGGGGCAAATGCGACCTTTATCACTTTGATCCCAAAGACCTTAGATCCCTCCCACCCAAGAGATTTTAGACCCATCAGCCTTGTGGGTAGCATGTACAAAGTTGTCTCCAAGGTGTTAGTTGAGAGGATTAAAAAAGTGCTTCCCTCCTTAATCTCTCCAAATCAAGGGGCTTTTGTGTTTGGAAGACAAATAATAGACCAAATCCTTATTGCAAATGAGTGTGTGGAGTTTAAAAAATGGTGAAAGGAAAAAGGGCTAGTTTGCAAATTGGATCTGGAGAAAGCCTAAGACTTGGTGGATTGGGATCTCCTTTTGGAAGTGCTAAGGTTGAGAGGTTTTGGAGCGAGATGGTGCAAATGGATAATGGGTTGTGTTTCCTCCCGTCACTATTCCATTTTGGTTAACGAGGTTGCTAGAGATTTCTTTCCAGCTAAAAGGGGCCTTCGACATGGTGACCCCTTTTCCCCTTTCCTCTTCACTCTAATAGCATATGTGTTTAGCGATTTGATTTCAAGGGATGATACCAATAATCTGATTTGAGGTTGGAGAATTGGGGGGAATAATGTGGTGGTTACCCATTTACAATTTTCTGATGATGTTCTAATCTTTTGCGAAGGAGAAAGGGAGGAAATGACAAATTTGCAAAGTATGGTAACCCATTTTGAAAGTATTTCCAATCTCAAAGTAAACTGGAGCAATAGTTGTGTAGCAGGATTAGATAGGGAGAGAAGAGAGGTTGAAAGCCAAGCTAGTTTGCTGAGTTGTGAGGTAGGTGGCTGGCCTCTATAGTATCTTGGACTACCCTTGGGGGGGAACCTGACTACAGTTAGCTTCTGGGATTTAGTAGTGGAAAGATTCACAAAAAGACTTGCTGGATGGAAGAGAGACTACATATCTCTAGGGGGTAGAATAACTCTAATTAAGTCAACTTTGACTAATCTGCCAGTTTATTTCCTCTCAACCTTTTAGATCCCCATAAAAGTGGCCAATAAATTGGAGAAATTGATGAGAGACTTCTTGTGGGAGCCAGGGGACACAAAAAAGGACCATTTGGTAAAGTGGGAGGTGGTCTCAAGGAGTAGGGATAGTGGAGGCCTAGGGTTAGGAAACATCAAGCTTAAAAACATGGCTTTATTGGGTAAATGGCTGTGGAGGTTTCCTTTGGAACAAGAGAACCTATGGCATAATGTAATTGTAAGCATTAATGGCATGGCAGACAACGGATGGGACGTTGGTCTTGATCCTAGGGCAACAAGGGCTTCTCCATGGAATGAAATTCACGGATTGCTACCTTCTTTCCTTCCACTGGTCAGGTATGATGCTTGTTTGGGTGATAAAATTCGTTTCTGGGAGGATATCTGGCTTGGGGACATTCCTCTAAAAGACAGATTTCTACCTATTTATGCTCTGCCCCTCAACAAAGGGAAAGTGATTTCTTCAGTGCTTGGTAATGAAAATTCTTGGGATCTAGGTTTAAGAAGAGGGTTGAGTGGATCATTAATTGGGCTTAGTAGATGAACTAATCTCACTTCTTAATACTGTTTTCCTGGACCTATCTTGTCATGACAGCAGGATCTTGTTAGAGTCCCCCTCTGCGTCCTATACCTGTGCCTCCTCCGCCCTCCATTCCTCACACCTAGGAGGTTCTTTTTCCACAAAGGAAGTTTGGTGTTGTCCTGTACTCCCAAAAGTAAGAGCCTTTTGTTGGGAGGTGGTGCTTCAGAAGATTAATACTCTGGATAATCTACAAAAACGAAGGCCGAATCATTGCCTCTCCCCTCATGTTTGTTGCCTTTGTATGGGAAATGGTGAGACAGTAACACATCTTTTACCTTCTTGTCCATTTGCATCTTGTGTATTGGATTGGTTTTCTTCCTTATTTGGCTGCAGGTGCACTACTCCCCCGGTTGTGACAAGTCTTTTCAACCCATGTTTCTTCCGTCTTTCAAAGAAAAGGGGAAGAGTGATGTGGAGGGTAACAAGAGCAGCCATTCTTTCGTCTTTATGGGAAGAAGGGAACAACAGAATATTCCAAGGGGCACAAGGATCAACAGAACAAATCATTGATTGTGTAGCCATTAAAGTCATACATTGGCTGAAAGTAAGTGATTTATTTAAAGATTTTTCAGTGGATGATATACAATGGGGCTGGTCAGCAGTGGCAAATTCTTCAACCAGACAATCTGTCTTTCAGCGCTCTTGGACACCAGCAGCACAACCCAGGGTAAAATTGAATTTTGATGGAAGCTCCTTGGGTAATCCAGGACCCTCGGGAGCTGGGGGAGTTTTTAGGGATGTGGAGGGCAGAATGGTGGCCCTATACTCTGGTCCCGTAGGAGTGGGAGACTCTTTGAGAGCTGAAATTCTGGCTCTCCTACAAGGCCTGAGATTTGCCAAGCAATGGGAGTTTCAGAACTTGGAGGTGGAAGGAGACTCTAAATTGTTAATAGGGTGGCTGCAAACAAAGAATTTGGGTTAATGGAAGTTTCAACAGCAAATGAGGGAATAATCTTCTTGGCAAGGGAAGTTGGAGTAACATTCAAATGGGTAAGGAGATCGGCAAACTCTGTGGCAGATAGCTTGGCAGAACAGGGGATCTTCAGGGAAAACTTAGTACTGTAATTCTTGATGTTATTTTGGGGTCAACACTCTTTGTCTCAGTGGTTGACAGTGTAAGATGCTTATTTAATATTGTTAATGAAAGTTACCGTTTTCAATAAAAAATAGAAGAAAAATGTGAATGTATTCTGTTTTGCGTGTTTTATTTTTCTAGGATCCCAAATTTGAATGTATTCTGTAAGTAGTTACAGCCTTCTAGAAGAAACCCTAATCGGATTGGTCGTGAAAGAAAACCCTAATCAGGTCTTTCTCAGTTTCCCTGCTCTGATACCATGAGAAAATATGGTATTAGAGAAGCATAGAACAATGAGAACTGAAAGAAAAGGAAGAATGAAAGAGGAGAAGTGTGTGGAGAGAAACTGCGAACCTGATTAGGGAGAGATTAAAATGTTTTTAGTCCTCTCTAAGTAGTTTGCCCAGCCTAATATTAATTTTAAATAAAACGCAGAATTACAGATGTGCCCTTATTTATGAAAAACAGTATATTGGAGTGTCCTTAACATAAAACAGAATTACTGACTTGTTGGGCTATAGAGTCAGCCAGAGAATTTGCAGATCCAGGGCCAGTCTAAAACATCTGCCAGTACTTCTCACCAAATGTCTTGCTTCCTTTATGAGATGCCTTACTTGCAATGGACCTTCAGTTTTTCCTTTCATCCAACCAATAATTGCTTTAGAATTCCCTTCTACAATCAGATTTTGTGTTCTAAAGATCTTGCCAATGTGAGCCCTTGCAGCAAACCTTGAAGTTCTGCTTTAATAAAATTTCCTACTCTTATATTTGTTAAAGATAAGCAATGAAATGTCACTCCTGTGTCTCTAAAATATCCTCCAACACCTGATTCACCTGTGGATTTCCCAAACCGCATGCATCAAAATAATATGATGAAACATTGATTTTGTATCTTTTGTATATTTGGCCATACTTTTGTAAATTGAGGACATGCTATTTTGAATGTTGATCATACATAAATACATTATGCCTTAAAATCATGCATGCATGCATGCATTTTTTTGATAGTTGTCATGCATACACATTCATACATCCATGAATGTGTCTTATAAATCTGAACACTCAAATTATACATTATTTCCTTTTACTTTGTCCCTAAGCTACTTGCTCATGTGGTCTGTTGTTTATATATATATATATATATTTTGAAAGATATCTGCTGTTTTTTTTATATTACTAACATGGTAATTTTATTTCATTATTTGTTGCAATGTTGTTTTCCACTGAACCTTAATTCTCTTTATATTGAAAATATAAGGTTGACTACAACTTGTACGGCATGGGCCATCTACATCTAGCAAAGGTTAAATTCCGCCATCCACTGCCTGAGACATTCATCCCAAGGGTAGCTTTGTATAATGGTCAACATAAAGAAAAGCCCACTTGCATTTCTGTTAATTTTCAGGTTATTTTTTCTGAGTTGAAAGCCAATAGGTTTAGCCATTGATTTTATTAGGTATATTTGATAGTGTAATAATTTGATACTGTTAAACTTTTTTGTAGGCAGATTCAGGTGATGATGCATCTCTAGGTTTACCTGTTTGGATATCCTCCAAGATTCCAAGTGGTTGGATGTGGTCATATCCTACTGAAGTTGACACTTCATTTGATCAGGACATTCATCTTATAAAGCGCCAAAGTGCTTGTGAGCTCGAGGGAGATGCTACTGTGGATGGTATGTTTTCACAAATGTGTGGCTTATGTTTCCTCGCAATTTCTAGGTGAGGTCAACATAACATTGCTAATTATTTTTTTGATCTTGCAGATATCTTAAACCAACAATTTAAACTTTACTCATCCCTTTCTCAGACACGTTCAGAGGTGAAAATGGTTCAGTCACTAATACCAATTTGGGAGGTCTGTTTGTTCACTTGGTGTTATATAACAATTTGTAATCCATTTATTTATTTGTTTGTTCCATTGATTAACATAACCTTCTCTGGTTTAGGAAGAGTATGAAAGAACAGGGTTGCATGAGATGGTGATATCTCCTGATCCTAGAAAACCGCTTCCAGAAAATACTCCGAGAGTTCTTTCCCATGGGTTTGAGTTTGAGAGCACATTCATGGATCTCTGTAGGAAAGCAGAAAACTTGTCATCTTCTCAAGTTGCTCCAGTGGAGGAGGCTGAAAAATTTGTCCACTCTATAAAAGCATTGGCAGAGGTGGGGAATTTAGTTGGATTTGGGGAGAATGGTAGCACAGATAATTCTCACAAGCAATCTTTCAAGTGTACCAAAGACAGAAATATTAATGGGTTGCTTATATCACAACGATTCTTGCATAAAGAGAGTAATCATGACGAAGGAAATGAGATACATACCAAAGAAAGAAACATTCTTCTGGATCAACTACCAGTTGATGATGAAATACCATCATGTGAGATGATTAGAACATCGGATTCAAAAGTAATCCTGTTTCTCTTTGTCCCTATTTACTTTCATGTAGATGCTTATTTTTCTTTGAGCGTATATCATATCCAGGCAACTTTCATAAGGTCATGCTTGAGTTACATATTTGGCTTTGGGCAATATATATTTTTTTGTTGAAATTAATAATCTTGTTCTCTGGCACTAGCCTCACAACTAGTTTTCTTATGCAATGGATGTGTTTACTTTGTGGTCTGTCCAAGGATAATTGGGAACCCTTGGATTTCTTCTCCTATTCTTCTTTCTATCTTGGTTGTGGATTTATCTTCTCAATCTTTAACCAATCATAGCATCTCAATCGTTAACCAATCATAGCATTTTCTTGAGATTTTTGTGATATAACCTGTTTCATGCCTTCATCAGTTTCTTATATCATTTCGTGGGTTCTCAGATTGTAGATGAGGAGGCTATGGGGCTTCTAAGGTGGCTTGCCTCTTCTCAAGCTGCAGAGGATTTGAACACTGAAGATGAACTTCTTCATGAGTCTATTCTGAGTACCTTCTTACCCACAACTTCGATGGATAAAATTTTGGAGAAAGCTAATTTGGAATATGAGAGTGAGTCACAGCAAGAATGTCAGGACATACTTGATTCGGTTGATAATGTGACTGAAGATTTAGATGATCTTGATCAGAATCATTTACCTCAGGCTTCACTGAAGAATATAATTCCACAAATGGATGGGTCATATGATGATCATTTCACTATTGTCAGAACGGAGACAAATGTTGAGTTGGAGAGATCTTCTCCTGATGAAGTAGTTGAAGACACTGACATAGGCCTTGGCGGTGAATGCAAAAGGAACAAACCGGTCTGGGGATCTTTACCTTTTTCCACCCTACCTAAGGCACAAACTGATGTAGAGCTTCCCAGGTTCAGTTTTGCTGATACATCTAGTGAAGAAATAAAAGATGGTACAGACAATTTTCCTTTTTCCGGAAAAAAAGCAGAAAATTGTTCTGATGCTTCAGTGGCTAATGCAAATGCAAATATCACTCATTTGAAAGAAGGAAATACATTGACTGGATGTTCACTGAGAGATCTGATGAGGAGAAAGCGGTTCTACCAGGTTGAACCATCCGAATATGGGGCTTGTAGTGTTCAGAAAATGCCTTCAGGAAAGGGGCAAGAAGAGGAGAAACAGAAGGGAAGGGTATTTCTCTGTTCAAAGCAACTAGAGTTTCAACAGCTACAGAATGATAAGAAAGCCATGGCTAGGAGTAATCAGAAGGCAGAAGTTTTTGACAGAAGTTCCTGTGTAAGAACTTGTTTATCAAAGGTATTTACGAAGCGTATGGAGTCAGAGTTGCACATTCTTTCACATATACATAAAATTACTCCTGTGTTGCAATGATAGGTCATTGCTAGAAAGTACACCTAAATATCAACATATTTTCCTTGCCAAAGGCCCTGTTGATGGCGCATCAAGGTTTCTGTTGAGTCCAAAAGCTTCACAGGGTCTTCCACTGTTAAAACAATGAAATCACTGATGTTGAAACTAAACATAGTAGTATCTAATGTCTCTTATGAGTTGTAATTTTAAAATGTAATCTTGTTGTTGTGGAAATTTGATTGGGCTTTGTATTTTGTGATGCCTATAGTTGCAATTCTGATTCTTTATTGCTAATTGTTTCTTGAAATTTGACATGTATGATTACCAGTCTCTTGGTGGGCGATTGGAACAATGTAATTCTTGTGGTTCGAGGTATTTGACAAATTCTGTCAAATGTGGAAAGTTTTGTGAAGGTAGTTGTAGTGAAAAGAATGATAATGAAGCTATCGTTGACATGGAATCAGTACCTGAAATGCATACCGGGAATTTCGAAAATATAAATGTTGTAGCTGAAGCAACTGTTCTGCAGAGAGAGGACCTTGGCAGTGGAGGAAAGGACATTCAAACTTGTTTATATCAGTCTGAGAAAGGAAGCAAAGGGCATGGTGAATATATTGAGATGACCTTTAGCATGAAACCTCCTGTTATAGATTGGACTGATTGGATATACAAATATATTCCATTGACATACCCTTTGCATAATAATGCTTTTCTCAGGGACAAAGACGCTTGTGAAGAAGCATTGGCTTGTGAATCCAGTTTAACTGAATGTATGTGGTAGCATTTTTCATCTCTTTACAGCAGCCTGCTTTGTTTCTACCTTTATATATTGGGGTTAAAGCTTTTTATTTTCATATTTTCAAATTCTTGATTTATTTCTACTATAGTGTTTTTGCTGTGTAAGCATCTTCGTTAAAGTAATTAATTTATTTTGGCAAGTTAATGAACATGGCTAGTGATAAGGGAATATAATAGTGAAATGTTAAGACTAATTTTCTTATGGTTTTGTGATATGAAAATGCATAGTAATTTTAGGTAATATTGATGTGACAGTTAACAAAGAAGAACAAACTCTTGTGGCATGCATGAATTGAAAAGTGTCTATTGTTCCTGGGGTTTGTAGTATGTAACACCTCTATGAGATCACTTCACCTATCTTGAACAAATAATGCAGGTTCTTAATATCTAGCACCAGCAAGGCTAAGCTACTAAACATTTATCTGGCATGCTTAGACTTGTTTTTTGTTCTTTTGCTTTGTTAATGGTGCAAAGAATTCTAACTCATTGTTATCCAAATAAAATGGACTTTTGTATCATTTGGTATGCCCTTAAGAGGACATTTTTTCAACATTCTATAATGATTTTACTAATGTATTTTTTTTTTGTCTTGTCTAGGATTTAATATTGTATAATCTTACTTATGGGATGTCCTGATGTATTACGAATTTTCATTTTAGCAAATGATCCAATCAAAGGCATGCATTTCTAACTTTTGGTTTTGTACAAATGAAAGATTTAGCTTTATACTTAAAAGGAAGCTAGAATATCAAGGGAATGATTAGATAATTGGTTTATATGGAACCTGTTGGGTTGGGACCACAAGAAATAATGATGTGGCCCAAAATTTACAAGTGTGATATTTCCATTGTTCATCAAAAGAGGAGTCCTTTTTGAATAGGAAGGGCTATCAAGACTTCCTAAATCCCTTCAACTAGTAGTGGTGTCTGTTGACTATGTCTTAAATTAGATTTGGCAGTTGGGGTAGGGAAAGGGCTGATGATAGTTTATATTGTTGAGAATACATCGTCTTTTAAGGGCATTATTGTCTTTATCCTCTTTTGTATTTGGGTGCCCAAATAAGGGCATTATTGTAATTTGCTCACATATTAGAAATATTATGTGCGGGTGTGAACAATAACACACACATCACATTCGGCCGAACCCTTTTTTTCATCTTCTTTCTCTTCATTCTTCCTACTTGGTATTAGAGAACCTCTTGATTGTGAGACGACTTTTTTTTTGCTGACCTAGACTATAGGGGAGACCAACTGACGTCAGACCGTCACCGGATGACGTTAGTAGTCTGTACATGTGGCGACATCAGTTCTTGAATTTGGTAGGGTCTGATGCACCCTGATTTTAGAAATATTTTGGGATGATTCTTGTAGCCGTTTGAAGCTTCTATGAACTATTTTGGTTTTTCCAATAAAAAGTGGCTAAAAATCGAGATTTGATGTTGGACCTTTCTCTGTAATCTTGAAGATTTTTTTTTTTTTTTGCATAAAACCAAGTTTCATTGGCTTGTTTCAAGTTTCTAGATTAATAGGAAGAGGTCTCGTATTTTTCTAAACCCTAGAAAAATTTTGGGAGATTCTTCTCTCCATGTAATTTGCCGCTAGTTAGCTTTTGCCCACGTTTTTGGCTTCCAACCGTGTTTTGGCCTATCTTTTTTGGGTTGATTTGCTGTTGGGGTTCCTTTTATTGGCTATCAATAGGTATGGAGTAGTCCAAGGATGTGCCGACTACCTTCAATGTGCTTCTTGGAATTGTGGGCACCTCTAATAGCATGATAACTACAAAGAAACTCTATGGGATAAACTTTTTGAAATGATCCAAATCAACTAAATTTACCATCATAGGAAGTAGTAAATTGGGATTTATTACAAGGAGGGAAGTGAAGCTGAAGCCTGCTGATCCAAATTTGCTAAATGGGAGCAACATAACTCGTTAGTAATGTCATGGTTGTAATTCGTTAGTGATGTCATGGTTGGCTTGTTCAATGCAATCTCATGTTGCCCATAACTATATGTTCCTATCCATTGCTAAAGATATTTGGCATAGAGTTGTTGCTACTTACTCTAGACTACCTACTTCAAACTCCTTTTTGCTTTCCTGTTCTTGCCCATAACTGTATGTTCCTATCCATTGCTAAAGATATTTGGCACGAAGTTGTTGCTACTTACTTTAGACTAACACATCTGCTAAGTGTCCACCACAATCTTTACTTTCGCATTCACGTAATCTTTTACCTAACACATCATCTATTGAACCTAATGTCTCAAATTTTGATCTTGATCTTTCTATTGCTATCTGGAAAGGAAAGCGGAAATGCACAACCAATTACCCCATTACTAACTATATTTCCTATGATACTCTCTTGCCCTCCTATTGTGCCTATATTTATGCTATCTCTTTTGTGTTCATTCCTCATAGTGTTACAAAGGCAGTGTAGTTACCTCAATGGAAAGAAGCTATGAACTAGGAGATGGAGGCTGTCATAAAGAACCAAACTTGGGAGATTGTTTCTCTTCCCAAGGACAAGATTCCTGTTAGGTGCAAATGGGTTTATATTGATTTTTATTGGATACTGTTAGCGTAGGGGTATTTCTGTCTTTATACCTTGATTGATGTTGCTGATCTGTAATGTTGTGTTGAAATATGTGCTCTTAAGTAAGGGCACATAGGTCTTTTCAATTATGCTTTCATATTAATATAAATTCTTACTGGCTGAATGGGAGAGGACAAGTTGACTCTTTCAGTTCGAACCAGAATTCTCTCTTCTCTCTTTCTCTCTTTCTCTCTTTCTCTATCATTCTCTCCTTCTACATAACTGAACTCAGTCAGGCCAAACTCTAAGGCAGACCTGAATTCTATCATGGTATCAGAGCAGGTTAAATCTGCCTAGATTTCTTCTCGCCTAGGGTTCATTCTCTGCGCACCCTATCTAGGGTTTTCCTTTTTTTTTTTCTGTGTTCGATTGGAGATAAGGGAAAGGGCGAAAAGGAGTGATCGTCCTTTTCCCTTGGGGGTCTCTATGCCTCCAATCAGGTCGTATGTGGTCAGTTGCTGTGATTTCTGAGATCGCCCTCTCCTAGTAGAGGAGGAACAGAGGGCCGAACTGTGTGTGGCTGTTGTGTGTGAAGCGGCTGTTGTGTGTGGACTGCTCTCCTGCTCGCATGGATGTTACTTCGGCGATAAGGTAAGAGATTTCAGTTCTGGTTTATGGATTAAATAGGAGGTGTAATTCAGATCATTTGCTAGCGTTTCGGCCAGTCAGTGCTAGGGTTTATGCTAGTTTCTTTGCGCATGTTGAAGGAAGAGGTATGATCATATAGTGGTGAGATTTCAGGTAGTTGTAGGAGCAGGGTTTGTGGTGTAAAGAGCACACATTCCAGCAACAATTAGTGCTGCAATCAGTGTGACAGGTGTGACCTAGTGGTGTGTAGTGTGCAGATCTTAGTGATAATAGAATTCAACAAATGTGCAGTATTGGTGATAACATAATGGGAGACAGTAATGATTATAAACCTAGTGTGATGGTGCCTACAGACTACTTGAATGTTCAGATGACCTCCATTAAGTTAAATGGAGAGAATTATGTGCCTTGGCTAAATCCGTTGAAGTCTTTCTAAAGGCAAAGAAGAAGGTAAAACATATCAGAGAGGAAAACCTTCCTCTGACTCTCACGAGTATGAAGATTGGGATCAAGAGGACGCTCAGATCATCACATGGTTGTGGAACAGTATGGAACCCAGGATTAGTGTGAACTTCATGTTCCTTGATACTGCCAAAGATGTGTGAGACAATGCGAAAAAATTGTATTCGGGGCAGGACAATACAACCAGAGTTTATCAGATTTGTCAAGAGTACTTTAATCTGCAACAGGGCAATCAGAGTCTTGAGGAGTACTATGCCAACATGAGGAACATACGTAATGTGTTGAATGTCTTTTCATCCTCTCACTTCCGATGTCAAGATTCAGCAAGAACAAAGAGAGTAGCTTGATGTGACTAGATTTTTGGTGGGACTAAAGTCTGAATATGAACTAGTACGGTCTCAGATATTATGGGGATCCGTTCTTCCGTCCCTGGAAGAGGTATTTGCTCCACTTCGGAGGATTTCTATCGGATCTACTGAGAACTCTAATATCTCAGATAGATCGGCCTTTGCTGCATCGAGAGGCCGTGGTGGTAGAGGTGGAGCTCGGGGAGCTCAGTCTGGCCGTGGTGTTGTTAGTGGTTTTGCATATGGCTGAAGTGACAATGGTGTGTCTACTTAGAATCGTGGTGGTGGTCGTACTGGGAGCAGAGATTCAGGGGGAGCCCGTGGTAGAGGACGTAGCTCAGGCCCGAGGAAGTGCACTCATTGTGGTATGGATGGACATACCATCAACTATTGTTATGATTTACATGGTCCTCCCTCAACCTGGGCCAATCATGCCGCGATCGGTGACTCAAGTTCCAACTTTAAACAGGAGAATTATTCATCTGACTAGTTGCCTCCTACATCCACAGATGGTCCCATGAAGGAGATGGTGAGCGTTCCCCGTGATGAATATGCGAGGTTTATCCAATTACAACAGAACACGGCAACTTTTGCTCACTCAGGTATGGCTTGTCTGGCATCTACACCCAATCCCTGGATCATTGACTCTGGAGCCTCCGATCACATGACTTGAACTCCAGGTGTGTTTTCCTCCTTATCTCATTGCTCAACATCACAATCTGTCACCCTTACTAATGGTTTTACATCCTCAAATTGTGGTGTTGGTAATGTTGACCTAGATCCTGTATCCCTCTCATCAGTTCTGTATGTTCCTAAATTGCCTTTTAACCTTATGTCTGTTAGTAAGCTGACCAAATCACTTAATTGTTCCATTACCTTTTACCCTTCTATGTGTGTCTTTCAAGATCGCAAGACGGGGATGAAGATTGGTGGAGATGAAGCAGATGGACTGTATTATCTTGACAATGGTGGTGGTAGAACTTCAATAGCTCTCCAGTCATTTCTTTCTCCTCTCTAGTGGCACTGCCGATTTGGTCATCCGTCGCTCAAAGTCTTGAAGCCCTTGGTTCCGTCTTTGAGTCAGCTTTCTGTTTTGGATTGTGAGTCGTGTCAGTTTGGGAAACACCATCATGTTCCCTTTCGTTCTAGGGTTGATAACCGTGTGTTGAGTCCTTTTTCTTTAGTTCATTCAGATATTTGGGGTCCTTATAAAGTAATGTCATATAATGGATTCAGATATTTTGTCATTTATGTGGATGATTTTTCAAGGATGACGTGACTTTTTAATGAAAGAAAGAAGTGAATTGTTTACCATTTTCCAAAAATTTTATGCTGAAATTCGTAACCATATTGGTACCCTTATCAAAGTTTTTTCATTCTGATAATGGCCGCGAATATTTATCCTCATCATTTCAGGAATACCTGGACCAACATGGCATTATACATCAGACCTCGTGTACCTACACCCCACAACAAAATGGGGTGGCTGAGAGAAAGAATCACCATCTCCTTGAAACAGTAAGATCCCTAATGCATCACATGCATGTTTTCTGATTAATCGGATGCCCACGTTCATCCTTGATGGTCAGTCTCCGTTTCAGGTCTTGTTTCCCTCTTTGTCTCCGTTCCCTCTTACGCCGAGAGTTTTTGGGTGTGTCTGTTTTGTCCATCATCTAGGTCCTGGGAACGACAAGTTTGATGCCCGTTCTCTCAAGTGCATCTTCTTTGGCTATTCTCGGACCCAGAAAGGGTATAGGTGTTACCATCCTGGTTCTCGACGGTTCTTCGTGTGTGCTTATGTCAGTTTCTTTTAGTCTACTCCGCTCTTTTTGGGGACTGGTGATGCTTATTCCTCCTCATCACCTCCTCCCCTTCCATTTCCCGTTGTCGATCCTCAGTTTGTTCCAGTTGTGACCAAATCCTTGCCTCCGGTTCCACCATCTGTTGAACGCCCACCTATTCGTCATGTGTATACACATCGCCCACGTGCACCGGCTGCTACTCCTCCAGGTACATCTCCGTTGACGGATCATGCACCAGAACCCCACTTGGCATATGAGATTGATCTACCCATTGTTTTGCGGAAAGGTAAACGTACTTGCACCTTCATCCCATTTCTAATTATGTTTCTCTTACTCACCTTTTCGCTTCCCATCGCTATATTGTTACCTTGTTATCATCAGTTATTGTTCCTAAAGATGTCCAGGAAGCCCTTGCCTCTCCAGGGTGGTACCGTGCCATGGAAGAAGAACTCTCAGCCCTTCATCATAATCATATTTGGGACCTCTCTGCTCTTCCTCCTGGGAAGCAAGCTGTTGGTTGTAAGTGGGTTTATACAGTTAAGTACATGCCTGATGGTAGTGTTGAATGCCTGAAAGCGCGATTAGTTGCAAAAGGGTACTCCCAAACCTATGACATTGACTACATAGAGACCTTCTCACCGGTTGTTAAGATAGGGTCCATTCATGTTGTGATATCTCTTGCAGCCATGTATGAGTGGCCACTATATCAACTTGATATCAAGAATGCATTTTTGCATGGTGATTTACTCGGGGAGGTCTACATGGGGCATCCTCCAGGGTTTGTTGCTCAAGGGGAGGATGGTATGGTGCGCAGATTAAGGAAGGCTGTATATGGGCTTGAACAGTCTCTTCGAGCATGGTTTGGTAGGTTCAGTGAGGTGGTAAAGAAGTTTGGCATGAAACAGTGCAAGGTTGACTATTCTGTATTTAGTCATGACTCTTCGGGAGGAAAAATATTGTTGGTGGTGTATGTATATGATATTGTTATTACTGGGAATGATAACATTGGTATTGATAGGCTGAAGACTAATCTGCAGGATCACTTTCAGACAAAGGATCTGGGTAAACTAAAATACTTTTTGGGGATAGAGGTAGCGAGATCCAAGTATGGGATTAATCTGTCCAGAGGAAGTATGTGCTTGATTTGCTGGACGAAACAGGCTTGTTGGGTGCCAAACCAGCTGAAACACCCATGGACACAAATACCAAGCCAAGCAGTGATATGGGTGACGTGTTTGAAGACCCTGGCAGATACCGACGACTTGTGGGCAAACTGAACTACCTAACCATTACCAGACCAGACATCTCATTTGCAGTTAGTGTGGTAAGACAGTTCATGCAAAAACCTCTGACTCCTCACTTGAATGCGATTATGAGAATTTTGAAGTATCTAAAAGGGGCCCCGGGTCGCGGTTTGATATACAAGAGTGGGGGAAAACTTGAAATAGAAGGGTATTTTGATGCTGATTGGGCCGGTTCTATGTCTGATAGGCGGTCTACTACAGGCTATTGCACGTTTCTGGGAGGTAACCTGGTGACATGGAAAAGTAAGAAGTAGACGGTTGTGGCAAGAAGCAGTGCAGAGGCAGAATATAGGGCTATGGCGCATACCGCTTGTGAGTTAGTGTGGCTACGGAACCCACTACAGGAAGTAGGGTACAACATTAACACTCCAATGAAGCTCTACTGTGATAATCAGGCTGCAGTTCATATCTCCTCGAATCCAGTGTTTCATGAAAGAACCAAGCATATTGAGGTTGACTGTCTCTTTGTGTGGGAGAAGGTGCTGAACGGAGAGTTAGACACTACACATGTTAATACAGGAAATCAATGGGCTGATTTATTTACAAAAGGTTTGAGTTGGGGAAGAGTGGGCTACATATGTAACAAGCTGGGAGTATATGATATATACTCACCAGTTTGAGGGGGAGTGTTAGCGTAGGGGTATTTCTGTCTTTATACCTTGATTGATGTTGCTGATCTGTAATGTTGTGTTGAAATATGTGCTCTTAACTTAAGTAAGGGCACATATCTTTTTTCAGTTATGTTTTAATATTAATATAAATTCTTATTGGCCGAATGGGAGAGGACAGGTTGACTCTTTCAGTTCGAACCAAAATTCTCTTTTCTCTCTTTTCTCTCTTTCTCTATCAGTGTCTCTTCTTCTACATAACTGAACTCAGTCAGGCCAAACTCTAAGGCAAACTTGAATTCTATCAGATACGATAACTTTCGTTAAAACATTGGGTTAATGAGTACAATTGTCGCTACCCACAAAATGTTGACCCTTTCGTTTATCTCAATGATTACCACACAACCCAAAAAAAATGTCCCCAAGGGTTTCCTTGCTTTGCCAAAGTATCAGCTAAACCATTGGCTGATCTCCTAGACCATTTG
The DNA here is from genome assembly GCF_056320005.1 of Nelumbo lutea. Lineage (NCBI taxonomy): Eukaryota > Viridiplantae > Streptophyta > Magnoliopsida > Proteales > Nelumbonaceae > Nelumbo > Nelumbo lutea. The sequence continues at coordinate 106,476,993 of NC_142686.1, forward strand.
AAGATTGTCCCAGTTCCCTTGCTGAGTGGAAAATTTCCCTCATTTTCTGTCTATAATTTCAAACCCCCAAGCTGTTTGTTTGCGTCCCTCTTAATAGTAACTTAGAATCTCCTTCAACCTCAAGGCTTTGTAGTCTTCATTGCTTAGCCAGCCTCAAGCCTTGGAGTTGGGCTTGTACCTCTGCTCTTAGTGCGTCACCCACACCTAGTGGTCCAGAATAAAGTGTAATCAATTTACCCAACCCATCTCTGAAAGCTCCCCAACTCTAGAGGTACCCGAGTTACCCAAGGAGCTTCCATCAAAATTCGACTTCACCTTTTGTTGTGCAAAAAGACAAGATAACAATGGGTGTGTAATTGTCTCACAACAGCCCAGGCAAAGGCTACAAAACATGAGGTGACATGCAGCAATTTGGCCTTCTTTTTTGAAGCTTGTCCAAAGTGTGATTTTTTGGATTACCACCTCCCAGCAGAAAACCCTTTTATGGGTACAGATTTACACTGTTGTGGTAGCAAAGGGGTATACTCAAATCTACGACATTGATTATTAGAAAACATTTGCTCTTGTCGCTAAAATGAATTCTATCTGGATGATTATTCCTTTGGCTACCCACTAATCTTGGCCTTTATATCAGATGGAAGTAATGAAAGCCTTCCTCAATGCGGACCTACAAGAAGGGGTTTATATGGAATTGCCTCCAGGGGTGAACCTCCCTGACAGTGACACTTTGTCATCTAAAGAAGGCGATGTATGGACCCAAATTGTCTCCTTGAGCTTGGTTTGATAGATAAAAGGGCTGTTTTGAAGATTGGATTTTCATAGTCTTAGCTTGATCATACTCTATTTATAAGAAGAGTTAATGGATGTTTGACTATGTTAATTGTGTATGTTGATGATATTGTTGTTATTGGGGATGATGTTCCGGGAATCAATCGGTTGAAATCCTTCATTGCTTCTGAATTTGAAATTAAGGATCTTGGTGATCTCAAATATTTTCTTGGTATTGAAGTTGGAAGATCAAAGAATTGAATTTTACTAGGAAATTGGGGTGCAAGCCTGCTGATACCCGAATTGATCCTAATCACAAGTTGAGTGTTACTGTTGGAGATATACTCCTAAAACAGGGGGGGGGTTATCAACGATTAGTTGGTTGTCTCCTTCACCACTTGACTTGACCTGACATATCCTATGTAGATTGTGTGGTAATCCAGTATATGCATGACCTAAGGACCTCTCATATGCAAGCTGTCAGCACAATTCTTGCATATTTGAAGTGTTGTCCTAGTAGATGGATTCTATACTCCAATCATGGACATTCGAAGATTGAGGCTTAAACAAAGGCTAATTGGGCAGGATTTGGTGACGATAGGAGATCTACATCTGGCTATTGTACTTTAGTAGTGGCAATGTGATTTCATGGAGAAGCAAGAAACAATCTGTTGTTGCACGTTCTAGTACAGAGGCGGAATACAAGGCAATGACATATGGTGTCTCTAAGTTGCTTTGGTTAAAGACCTTATTGACATTAATGGGAATTCAGATAGATACTCCAATGAGACTTTATTGTGACAACCAAGTAGCTATGAACATTGCTCATAATCCTGTGTAACATGACCGTATAAAGCACATAGAAGTAGAGTAGACCGACATTTCATCAAGGAGAAGATAGCCAATGGAGAGATTTGCCCACCCTTTGTGAGAACAGGAGACCAGCTGGGCATGATGGATATCTATGCTCAGCTTGAAGGGAAGTGTTGAGAATATGTTGTGTTGTAATTGTCTTTATCCTCTTTTGTATTTGGGTGACCAAATAAGGGCATTATTGTAATTTTCTCAAATATTAGAATTATTATGTGGGTGTGAACAGTAACACATAAACAGTTACACACCCCACATTTGAAAGAACCCTCTTCTTCCTCTTTTTTTCTTCTACCTCTTTTTCTTTTTCTTCTTCTTCTTCATTCTTGCTACTTATATAAAGACTGATGGGAGTATCTCAGTATCTTAGTGCTTGGGCATTCGATCAAATATTAGGTTGGATGGTTAGTTGGCTTTTTTGTATAGGCAAAAAAGTTGAGGAACAGAATAGTTCTGCCCCATCTATGAAACCTCATTCATATGTGTCGGGAGAACATCAAGCTCTTAACTGGTTCTTTCACTGGACACGGTGTTGACAGGGCAGATATGTATTGGATTTTAGGGCTTGGTTTGACAATTGACATGATAAAGGGTTTTTTTGGTACTAACATGATTATGGGTTGGAGGAACCAACAACTTCACTTATAAACAATAATGGGTTATGCTCTCTGGAAAATGCTGCTATCTACTGTCTTCTACATATATCACTAAATTTCAGATATGTTAATGATAGAAAAGGTTGAAAATCAAATTTTATGAAAAAATCTATATTTCTTTGGGAACACTATCATGCCGAAAGATTAGTCTCTTGTCTCCACATTATCTTTTAGGTGGTGGTTTTCCCCACGTTTCTTGTAAACTATACCTTCTCTTTTTTCTTAATAATGATTATCTGGATAAGTACATGTTTTACACTCCGGATTTGATGCACATTTATAAATACGCTTTTTTTATTGAAAATTCTGTGTTGGTTTGATGGTTTTTTAACTGTTATGTACTCATGTTTTTGGATTAAACTGCAATTTGTATTCTAGCACTGCTATGTTTAATCCATTTATACTGATTTTCCTTTTAATACTATTCAAGTAAAGTAAGTTAATTTCCTTTTATTGTGTTCTTTCTTTTCTTTTTTTTTCATTTTCTTTACATATTCATTCTATTCTTTTGTTGACCCCTCTTGCTAATCTTTAATTCTTTATCTCTATTTTGCAGTTAAAAGGGAGTGTGAGGATGAATTTATCCTATTTTTTGAAGACAAATGTCAAGAAGATGGCAAAATTGACAAGTATTACAAAAATAAAGAGCTTAATTTTCAACAAGAAATTGTATATGGTGTCCCCACTCACTGTCAAAATGATGGATCTTTCTTATACTTGTTGACACCTGTGTATGCACCACCATCTGTTGATTGCGTCTCTAAATGGCTTCTAAATGAAGCCAAAGGTATGAAATGTAAACAGCTTAAATATATGCCATATCAATTACATTTAGATTTTTACCATCTTTTGGGTTTTGGAACACACTGAGAGAGAATTCCCATGCAGGAGTATCAGAGCCTTCTCCAAAATCAAAGAACTACCTAGATATTTTCAATGTGAAGGATAAGTTTCAAGACCCCCAGTCTGACTCGTCTAGTGGTCTGATAACTTTACAAGGTTCTCAGTCAGATGCTTGTTGTGAGACATTGCCACAGTCCTTTTCCTTATCTCATACGAAGCCTATCCTGGATCTTTTGAATCAAGGGAGCCCCCGGAAACAAGTCAATCTCTGTCATCCTGGGGTGACAACAGAATTCCACAGTGAAACGAATATAAAAGAAAAGGAATGCCCTGAAAGCTGGCTAGATATTTCACAGATTTCCGGTCCAGATAGATCAAAGCTTACTCCTCTCAGTCAAATTGGATTCCGTGATCCTGCTAGTGTTGGTTCTGGTCAACAACTAACATTGCTAAGTATAGAGGTATTTTGTATTGTCTTTTCTGGTATATTGCCTCTGAAGGACATTTATGCAAATTATAGTAATATCTCTCAAAATGTATCTTGTCAAAGCAGATGTAGCCTCATATATTTGACAAAAGTGACTGCAATATTGTTCATATAGATAAATTGATAATGTCTCAATCTCATAGGTGAAAGTATAATTAATGATTCTATTTGGAAATTTCTAAGGTGTAATACATTCTTAGCTTGCTAAAGTGGTTCATTCTCATAAATTGGGATCTTCATAATGCATTCCATCTGTATGTTTAGATACATTTATTTGATTGCTTCAATAATTTACTAAGAAGATAGGAAAGGATATGAGAATAGTGGTCTCCAAAGATGGAAGGGCTATACAACAAAGATACACGAGGCATGAACCCTGAGCTGCCAAGGAGACAGATGAACACAAGGGATCTCTTGTTACATCCACTCCAGCTTCAAGTCAGCAGCTGCACTAGTTGATCTCAAGATCCACTTGAACAGAATATTCTGCTTGGATATCAGGCTTCTTGCCTTAGGAATAAATGATAGTCTCCTAGTTCCTAATGAGGAGTAACTCAATTCAGCTAACTAATTACTATTGAGAGTCTCCTTCAATTATGATCTCTGTCTCGCCCAAAATTATTACCCTTGGCTAAGTGGTCGTTGAAGCGTAGCTTTAGGTGTTGAATCCACAGAGAAGCTGATTAAACCAACAAAAGGAGTTATCGCTAAGAGTGAATAACCTAGAAAAATGATTTTCTAAAAATAAAAAGAAGAGCAAAAATATTTGAATAAAAGTAACGATGATTAAAGGATGAAAAGTAGTATTGTGATGAACAAGGCTTCGAGATTCACTTGATCAATTTGCTTAACTGGTCTTGACTTTGATTCCTATTTATTACTCAATTGCAAGTTTCACATCCCAAACAAACAATCGGAAAATATAACTTTGAAACCAACGACAAGAACAAAAGTATTTGTTCTGAGAGAATTAATTTTCGAAGAAGAACAAAATGATCTATTCTTACAAGCTACCCAAGAACAACAACACATCAGACAGTATTGCAGTAAAGGATCAACTCATAAAATAAATCTACCCAATCAATTATTTTCTAACAAATTGCACATAAAAAGAGCATGACTAATCTTATATGGAAATTGAAGAATATAACTTCAGGGTTTATCAAAATAATAAAAGAAATCTCTCAAGAACAAAATTAAACATTGAAATCTCTCAAGGAATCAAAGTAAAATAACGAGTAAAACTCATCGATCAAGATCCTCCCTTGCCTTGTTGAAGCTTTAGCCGCTCTTGGACGCCATTCTCCCCTCTTCTCTTCTGTGAAAGACTGAGAAAATAATGCCAAAATAACCTTTGGAATCGTCCCCCTTTTAGGTTAGATTTTTCTTTTTTATTGTGCTATCAGACTCCTCAATCTGCTCAGCCTGGATCCGCTTCTTATCCCCCAATTTTCACCTAGATAGAGATTGATTTAGAGAAAGTTATCAACAGATGAATTGTAGCTCTATCTCTTAGCTGTCCATAGCCTCAAGAATCACCGAATTTCGACATCTGTAAAGAAAGATATGCCCAAAATACTGGACTCTGTTTAGAGTAAAACGGGAAACGAATCAGCACTCATACTTGGGAGTAAATGTCAATAAAAACAAACTAAAGACCGGCCCACTCAACACTCTCCCTCAAGTTGGGAGTAAATGTCACACATTCCCAATTTGCGCAGATCATGCTCCAACTTGTTCTTTACAACACCCTTTGTGAGAACATCAACGAGCTGCAGATCAGAAGCAATGTTCGGAAGACAAACTTCTCCAGAAGTTACCTTTTCTCTGATAAAATGTCTATCCACTTCAATGTGCTTAGTTCGGTCATGCTGGACTGGGTTATGGGCAATGTTAATTGTTGCCTGGTTATCACAGTATAGCATCATGGGTTCTTTTACCTGTACACCAATTTCTTCTAATAGAGAACGGATCTAGAGAAGTTCTGAAACTCCATGCGCCATGGCCTTGTATTCGGCTTCAGCACTTGATCTTGTCACCATTGTTTGTTTCTTACTCTTCCATGGGACTAGGTTACCCCCAACTAGGGTGCACACTCCTGAAGTTGATCTCCTATGATCAAGGCATCCTGCCCAATCGGCATCTATATAGGCCTCTAGTTTCAACTGTCCATGATCAGTAAACAATATACCTCTGCTTGGATGTCTCTTTAGATAAGCAAGGATCCTGTCAACTGCCTCCCAATGCTGGACTCATGGGGTATGCATGTATGGACTTACTACACTCACTGCATAGGAGATGTCTGGTCTTGTCATACACAAGTATAGCAGCCGACCCACAAGTCTCTGATATTTCCCAATGTCCTTTACTGGTTCTGTTGCACTGATTTTATGGTTCTGATCAATAGGGGTGCTAATTGCCTTTGTTCCAAGCTTCCCTGTCTCTTGAAGAAGGTCCAAGAAATACTTCATTTGAGAGATAAAAATTCCATGTTTCGATTTTGCAACTTCGATGCCTAAGAAGTATCTCAGTTTTCCAAGATCCTTAATTTCAAATTCCTTATGTAGGTTCTTCTTCATACTATCTATCTCACTCAGATCATTCCCAGTGACAACAATATCATCCACATAAACAAATTAGGACTGACACCAAAGATCCCCTGTGCTTCACAAACAAAGTGTGATCGGATTGAGTTTGAGTGTAGCCAAAATCAATCAAGGCCTTTTTGAATCTGTCAAACCATGCTCTGGGAGATTGTTTCAAGCCATATAGTGATTTCTTAAGCCTGCATACCTTTCCCTTTTCAGTATCATTGTAGAAACCAGCAGGTGGATCCATATACATTTCTTCTTGCATATCCCCATTTAAGAAAGCATTCTTCACATCCAGTTGGAACAAGGGCCAAGAGTATGAGGAAGCAAGGGAAAGGAGTATCCGAACGGTGGTCATCTTTGCAACTGGCGCAAAGGTCTCTAAATAATCATTACCATAGGTCTGTGTGTATCATTTTGCGACAAGTTTTGCCTTGTACCTCTCTATACTTCCATCTATCTTATATTTTACTTGTAAACCCATCTGCATCCAACTGTCTCCTTGCCTTCTGGTAGGTCCACAATGTCCCATGTCTGATTCTTAATCAAAGCTTCCATCTCTTTCTGCATAGCTGTCTTCCACTCAGGTTTGGAGAGAGCCGCACTAACACCCTTGGGTATAGACACTGAATCAAGAGAAGTGAAAAAAGCACGATAGGAAGGAGAAAGTCCACTGTAGGATAAGTATTGTGAAATACAATGAGCAGTACACTTTCTCTTCCCTTTTCTAAGAGCAATGGGGAGATCAAGGTTATCGGTAACAAAGTTAGTAGGATCAATGGGAACTGAAATAGTAGCGGGATCAAGAGGAATACCTGAATCCATATCAGCCGAATCTGGAGTCTCCAAGGGATCGACAGGAAGTGGTTTGAGTTCTGCTGTAGTGGAATCAACCACCTTGTGAAGTATCCGTCATGAGTAATGCTGAGAAATAGATCGCAAAGGAGGTGGCAAGGTAGGTGGCACCGGGTGGTGGTCAAGCACAGGAGGTGACACAGGGACTGGAATTGGGAGAGGGATAGATTGCTGACTTACTTCCCCAAAACACTCCCCTTGAGAAGGATTCTGTGAGAAGAAGTACGTGGATTCAAAAAAGGTGACTTCCATGGTAACATATCGGTTCCCAGAGACTGGATCATAGCAGCGGTATCCTTTTTGATTCTCTGCATATCCAAGGAAGACACACTTCTTTGCCTTGGGATCAAGTTTCGAGCAGTGAGGACCAAGGATGTGTGCAAAGCAAACATACCCAAACACCCTGAGAGGAACATGAAACATCTCCCACTGAGGAAAAAGAAGGCTGAATGGAGTGCTGAATCCAAATATACGAGAAGGCACCCTGTTAATCAGATATACTGCAGTGAGATCTGCATCACCCCAAAACCGAACTGGAACTGTAGATGTGACCATCATTCTTCTTGCGGTCTCAACAATGTGTCTGTTCTTCCTTTCTGCAACACCATTCTGTTGTGGACTGTAGGAGCAGCTGCCTTGATGAACAACACCATATTCTAACAAGTACGAGACAAGATGTCTTTCAAAATATTCCTTGGCATTGTCAGATCTGAACACCTTTATTCTTGTTCCAAACTGTGTTAGTACCATATGATGAAATTGCCGCACCAAGGATGGTACTCCATCGCGGGTTTCATCAGGTAAATCCAAGAGTATCGATAGAAATCATCCACAAATAGGAGAAAATAGCGATAGCCTCCCATAGAAGGAACATGGTAAGGACCCCACACATCCGAATGAATAACATCAAAAGAAGAACACCTTTTATTACTAGGTTTAGGAGAATGTCTACAGTGCTTTGCAAGTTGACAACCTTCACACTCCAGACTTGACAGACTAACAAACTCAAAAGGTTTTGGAAACAAAGAACTCAAAGAAGAAAAAGACAAATGAGCCAAACGATTATGCCAAAGCATAATCTGACTCAAGATCCTGACTCACTGTCCCCGCTAACATGATGACTCTGGTGAGGGGCAACATCCAGGAGGTAGATTCCATTCACTTCAAGACCACTCTCAATCGTCCTCTTTGAATCCAGATCTTGCAAAGTACAACGTCCAGGAGAAAAAATTACTGAGCAGTTCAAATTCTTAGTTAAACTACTAACAGATAACAAATTTGTGCTCAATCTGGGAACATAAAGGATAGAGGGTAAAACAAATAGAATCATTAATCTTGACAGATCCCTTCCTAGCAATAGGAACATGGGATCCATCAGCTGTGGAGACCCTATCTCTGCCAGAACAGAGCTGGTAAGAGGAAAAAATAGTGGAGCTATGGGTCATGTGCTCTGAGGCTCCAGAATCTATAATCCATGGAGGTCCCTCCTTACTTGAAGTGGAAACATAATTTCTAGTCACGTATGAACCACCTGTGTGAGCAAAGGAGGTAGAATGAGCTCCACCAGTGCCACCTGTACCTTGTTGTTCGCTCGCGGCTGAATTGGAACTAGCTGTATCCTGCTGGTTCAGAAGTAGCCCATACCTCTCAAGTTCGACCCTTACTGCAGTAGTTGTAACAGACTCCAAAGCAGCTATAGTAGGAGGGGCCGGAGTGTCACCGGTAACTGCCATGTGCACATTTCCCTTCTTATTTCTCAATCTAGTCGGGACAAGATGTGGGTGAAGCTTCCAGCAAGTATCTCTTGTATATTTAGGATTCTTACAGTAGTCACAAACTAAGTCTCTTTTGTCTTCCTTCTTGATTTCACCGCCACTTTGTTTAGGTTCAACAACACTTACCATGGTAGATTGATCAGAAATTTGGGTTTTCATTATCACATCCCTCCTGCACTCCTCCCCTGACACAAAGGCATATGCTTGGGAAAGAGTGACACTATCCCTGGAAAGAAGATGCTGTCGTGCAATATCATAGTCGGGGTTAAGGCCAGCAAGGAATTCAAACACCCTATACTTCTCTAAATGTCTCTGATAGGTAGCTGCATCCTTGGTGGTTTCCCAAGCAAAGGTCTCCAGATGGTCAATCTCCTGCCACAGGGTCTTAAGGGCTGAAAATCAGGCTGCAACAGATCTATCTCTTTGGTAATCTGATTTCTCAGTTGATAAGCCCTAGCAACATTCTCCCTTTGTGAATAGGTTTTTGCAACCCCATCCCATATCTCCTTAGCAGTGTTTGCCCATAAGAAATTTTTACTTATATGTGGCAACATGGAATTACACAACCAAGTCATCACCATATTATTTTCCTGCACCCACCGGGAGTTGCTGGTTTCGTGTTTCTCCTCTTCACCAGTGATATACCCTAATTTCCCACGAGCCCTAATGGCCATGTTTGCAGATTGTGACCATTCCAAGTAGTTTGCACCATCCAACCTAACTATAGTAATGGTTCCAGCCCCGAAGGGGTCTCCAACACCCCGTCCGACTGGTCCTATTTCACTCCCGGGCTTATTTTCAATTCTATGGCCCTCCATGCTTCTGAAAAAAGGTAAAGAAAATAACTAAAAATGCAGAAAGATCAAACAAGACACCTTTTTGAACCAACAACACTTTCTTGGTGTCCTGGGCTTTCTTCCCACAAAAGATTCCTTTTCTGTGGGATGAGAGAAGAGAGAGAAAAGAAAACCGCCGTCTCTAGAAGCCTCCAAACAACGTGGGAGTTGAATCGCCCCTTACAAAAAAACTCCAAGGAACCCTAAAAAACTAGGGCGCCACTTCCTAGGTAAAAAATGAAGAGTCCAGCAAAAAATGACTCTTCCCCTTTCTCCAGTTTTTCCTGATTCTGATGAGAAACCCTAGACCAGCTACAGGGAAGATAGATCCATCAAGAAATTCCAAAACTTGGGCTTACCTGAGGGCTTCGATCAGCCTCTTAGATGACCTTGCAGTCGGCCGGTCTAGGGCTTCATGAGAGAACAACTTCAACAACCTTCAACCTGTTCTGATACCAAGTAGAAATCACTGCTTGCTGATTCAGTCAAGCTTCTTGTGAGAGAAAGAGGGGGAAGATGAAGATTTCAGTAGTAGAGGAGGAAGGAGAAGAAGAAAATAGTAGGAGGTCAACTAGAGTTATGAGAAAATTAACCCTAGCTGCCAGCCCCTCTTTATATTTATATTTAACTTAAAGATGAGATATTACAAGGATGCCCTTAGTAGGGCGGCTACTATAACTGAATAGTCACAACTTTAAAAAATAAAAAACTAATGGGCCGAAGGCCCAACAACTTCCTAATTCAATAAAAACAAACTAAAGACATACCGGGTCACTCAACAAAACAAACCGGCCCATTCAACAGATATTTCTTGTCTCCAATCCCACTTGTACATTGATTTCCATTCCTATTGTTGTTGTTGTTGTTATTATTATTATTATTATTATTGTTTTTGGAGTATTTAGTTTGTATGAGGATTGAGAAGTGGAGTCATCTTATGAAGATTATATAATCAGGGACTTTAAAGTCATATCAGATCTATTGGTGGTTTTCTTGTAATTTTGGTTAATTTTAATATTATATAAAGAGTGTCTATTAGAGAGAGAGAGAGACTTTAGTGTGTGTTATTGTTAGATCCAATGTATGTCCTATTTTCTCTTCTCTTCTATCGTCTCCCTTTTTTGCATATTCATTATTCACGACAAGATGGTAGTAAGCAACAAGAAGACGATTTTGATGATGATGATGTTGATAATGATCAAAATTGTTAATTAGCTTTATATACTAGAATCATTTTGTGTTTTCTCTCTCTCTCTCTCTCTCTGTCTCTGTCTCTGTCTCTCTCTCTCTCTCTTTTTGCTATAGTGCAATATTCGTTGTCTTGGTCAGCCTGCATTCAGTTCTTGTTTGGTGTTTTTTGGATTTTTATTAACAACTCTATTTGTTTGATTTCCTTGTTCTTAATCTCAATTTATCCTCTTGTGGTTCATGTTATTAGATTTATTTGTTACTATAAATAATAAATCTAAAATTTACTATAGATAGTAGTTTTATTTTCCTAAAAGTTGTAATTATGTGTTTTGGGTTGTATTATTCTTGAATTGACTTATTTTTAGAGGATTTTTGGAGAATCCTCTAGAAATTTTTAATGCAGTAGAAGGTGTCCTAGAGACTTTGCTTGAAAATCCGCGAAATATTATAGCTTGATTTCAATCTTGGTTGTGGTCATTGGGGATTTTTTCTACGTAGTGCTCATGGATTGTTTAGTTAACTACAAATTTCTAAAGAGGTAATAAGCAATAAAATAAGTTTTGGTGAAATAGGGATCAAACACCCAACCCTTCGCTCTCTCTTGCAGTCCTTTGGTGTGAGTTCCTAGTCTGTTGGCTGATAATTGGTGGAGTATTAAAGAAGCTAATCAAATCATTATAGTTTTATGGGTTTATATGATTTGTGGAGAACTGATTGAAGGTTACTTGGTCTCAAGAAAGGAGCTTTGAAGCTTTTCAAAAAATCAAGAACCAGAGGAGTTTTTTGATCAACATTATTGAGGGGAATGTATTGTAGTGCATAGATATTTCTTATCTTCATGGATTATAATACAGTGTGTAACTTCAGTTTTGAAAAGTTTCTGGGCCTGGAGTGAGCACCCTTTATTTCTCCAGTTTCTAGAAGTCCTTCCTTGTAGAAGTGATCACTTATACTCTATACGTAGGGTTGCAGTTATCTTCTAGTAATTGATCCTTGGGGTTGAGTTTGGTTCTATTTTTGTTTATATGATCATCAGAGTTTGTTATGGATTACTTTGAGGCTGATTACAAGGACAATTTTGTTCCACATGGTACCATGAAGAGTTTGAATGTTTCAGATGGAGAGAGTGATTGTTTGATCATATTGTAGGTACATAGTGCTCGCTCAAACCACCAAGTACAGAAGACACTAAACTGGCACCACATGGACGCTTGCGATGAGTCCATAACTCATTTGTTACCTGTGATGAGCTTATAACTCATCGAACAACTGCGATGAACATACGACTCATCGCATGTCCGCGACAAACTTGCACTTGACACAAGTCAGAGTAAACATTGGCTAATGTGAACCTGCGATGAAGTCTAGACGTATGCGGTTCTGCGATAAACTTTGAATGTGCGCGGTTCTGCGATGAACTTTGGATACACGCGGTTCTGCGATGAGCTCGAAACCATTACAGAACCGCGGGTTATTGTGAAACGGAATTAAATATTAGTCACACGTGCAACTTCAGGATCATGTGCGTGATAATGCGCCATGTAGGTTTAGTAAAACACACCTGTTGGGATGACATCACCAATGCCATGTTGGTTAAGTAGGTCATGAAAGGAAGTAGAACACGTGGATTATGAGAATCCTCGGACGAAGGGAAATTCAATCCTTGAGAGATCCCATAAGACACGTGGTGAAACCCTAGCAGTGTCCCTTAATGACCAAACTGACAATGAATCTAATATTCCCTTTCCTAATGGGAATTAAATTCTTTCAACACCTTCCTTTCGGGACCTCGGGATCCCTCCTTATAAATGAGAGTCCATCCCATGACGAGGGGATTGTTTGAATCATCCGATATTCATACCCTGCTCCCTTATCACTTCCATTTACCCTAATCTCCGAACCCTAAACCTGCACCCAGTCTTCCTTTGTCCTTCAAGGAGACTCCCGAATGTAGCCAGACCACCACACCTACACATCATATTTGTTTTGGTTGAAAATCTTTTGTGATGTGTGTTGGTGAGTTGTCCAATCAACACATTTTCTTCTTTTTCTTTACTAATTTTGTGTTTTTATATACTAATTTCTTCTTCTTCTTCCACCTTTTCTTTTCTTCTTTTCCTATAATGCTGTATTGAACCCTCAAAGACTTCAAAACCTGAACCAATAAGTAAGAAAGAACATAAAATATTGTCCAATCAACACATTTTCTTCTTTTTCTTTACTAATTTTGTGTTTTTATATACTAATTTCTTCTTCTTCTTCCACCTTTTCTTTTCTTCTTTTTCTATAATGCTGTCTTGAACCCTCAAAGACTTCAAAACCTGAACCAATAAGTAAGAAAGAACATAAAATGTTGTCCAATCAACACATTTTCTTCTTTGTCTTTACTAATTTTGTGTTTTTATATACTAATTTCTTCATCTTCTTCCACCTTTTCTTTTCTTCTTTTCCTATAACAGAAATAGGGGTTCAGCCCTTATATTTTTTGAAATTTCTTTTCTTTCTTCTTTTTCTTCTCGCGAATATGTTGGAATATGTTGATTTTCTATACTTTAACATGAAGTTTATACTTTTCTTATGAAAATTATGGATATTTATTAAGGAAATATGATTATGGAACCTAGGGAACTAACCTAGGATACATGTTTTTACTTGCAAAAAATCCATCGCATAGGTGACTAGGCAACCCCCTGTCGCCTAGCCTCTCCTTGGCGCCTTGAAAACTATGTTGGGTACTTTAAAGTAATATCAGATCCATTAGGTCATTCAGTGTTTTCTTTTAATTTTGGATAATTTTGATGTTATATAAAGAGGCTCCTCATTAGAGGGAGAGATTTTAGTGTATGTTATTGTTAGACCCTATGTCTCTCCTATTTTCTCTTCTTCTCTTCTATCTTCTCTCCTTGGCCCCAAAACCAACAAACCCACATCCTTCTTCTACCCTTGAACCTAGCTCTCCTCTACCTTCCATATAATCAAAATCACCATCTCTATTAAAGGGTAATGGAAATTCTAGCCTGGGGTCAAGCAATAGATCCCACTCTTTTGAACATTAAATCAACTTAGAGGTTTTTACCTCCTTGTGACAATGGATTAATCCAACAGAGACCAAGTTAGGCATCTCCTTTTGGGGTTATACATGTTTCCACATAATCTTCTGATGCATGATAGGGATGCCTGCAATTTTATTAAGCACATGGGAATAAAAGGAATGGTTCAGGTTTGAGATTTAGGGATGTGAGAGTAGAGATGAGCTTAGGGAAGGTGGAGGTTCAATAGAGATGTTTAATTTAGCCTAGATTTGTTGGGCAAAATTTCTATTAAATGCAGAAATCCCTAAGGCTGAGACTCTGGGAATTCAAGAACCTAATATCCAATTAGAATCAAGCAAAAGGGTTCACAAGGAATTTTTAGAATGGTATTTGCTGGGGGAAATTTATATAGGAGACTTAGAATGTATTATGGTGATTCCTAGGCTGTGTGATTAGAGGAAGAAGAATTGTATTTAAGGAAATGGTTTGAAACTCAAAGAAACTCAAGGAGAAAGAGGTGATTTATTTGACTTTGATTAGATGGGTGATTTGGGGTAGCATGATGAAAAATAGTTAATGAAATCACTAGATAGCTAGCTCAAACCTGGATTTATTGTCAGCTCAGAACTCTCTTAATTTATACAATTTCTTTCCTGATAAATTTTGCAAACCACAAAATGATCTTATTATGGAAAATAAATCCTTTAGACCTTACCTAGATTGATGACTAAAAATGGTGTATTAAAAGACAAGTATCCCCATGTTTTGACTTTTTTCATAACCAAAGGTGGTTTCTATGTCTTGTATTTGGGGATGTTCCTTGATAGAATTCAGGTATAGTGTTCTTATGTTTCCAAATAATAATAAGAAGAACCTGTAGAAACAGTAGGGAGAAGAGAAGAGGAGAGGAAGAGAAAACTGTTCTAGTTGAACTAGAGAAGAAGTTAATTCTCTAGTTGGCCAGGTTTTATTTGTACCTTTCTAAACAAATCAGAATACTCTTGTGCCCTCACTTAAGTGAGAGACACATCAGCTAACTTAAGACCTACTTGTAATTACATCCAACATATAACTTAATGTAAATTGTTTATACTACCCCTCTACAGCTGACTCTAACACTCCCCCTCAAGCTGGTGAGTAAATGTCATATAGTCCCAGCTTGCTACATATGTATTCCACTCTTCCCCGACTCAACTCTTTGGTAAACAAATCTGCCCATTGATTTCCTGTGTTCACATATGTTGTACTTATCACTCCATTAAGCACCTTCTCACGTACAAAGTGGCAATCAACTTCTATATGCTTTGTTCTTTCATGAAACACTGAATTAGAGGAGATATGAACTACAACTTGATTATCACATTATAGCTTCATAGGAGTGTCAACCGAGTATCCCATTTCCTCTAGGAGATGCTTTAACCACACTAGTTCACATGTTGTGTGTGCCAAGGCTCTATATTCAGCCTCTGCATTGCTTCTTGCTACCATTGTCTGCTTCTTACTCTTCCATGTCACTAGATTGCCACCAGGAAAAGTGCAATACCCTGTAGTGGACCTTCTGTCAGATATGGAACCGGCCCAGTCAGCATCCGTGTATCCTCTATCTCAAGACTTCCTCCACTCTTATATAACAAACCACGACATGGAGCTCCCTTCAAGTATCGTACAATCCATAGAACCGCCTTCCAATGTGGAATTCGAGGATTTTGCATTATATGACTCACTACACTAATTGCAAATGAAATATCAGGCCGAGTGATGGTGCGGTAATTCAACTTACCTACCAACCTTCTATACTTTCCAGGGTCTTCAAACTCCTCACCTGCATCACTACTCAACTTGACATTTGGTTCCGTGGGTGTTTCAACTGGTCTGGCACCTAACAACCCTGTCTCCTCTAGCAGACCAAGAACATATTTCCTCTGGCACAGATTAATACCACTCTTGGACCTCTCCACTTCTATCCCTGGTCTATGACTGCCAGTGATAACAATATCATCTACATATACCACTTCTATCCCTGGTCAACCTGACACTGTTTCATGCCAAATTTCTTGACCACTTCACCGAATCTGCCAAGCCATGCACGGGAAGATTGTTTATGCCCATAAATAACCTTCTGAAGTCTACATACCTTATCACCTTCCCCTGAGCAACAAACCCTGGTGGTTTCTCCATGTACACTTCCTCAAGGTGATCACCATGTAAAAATGCATTCTTGACGTCAAAATGAAACAAGGGCCAATCATACATAGTAGCAAGGGAGATCAGAACACGAATGGAGCCAATTTTGGCAATAGGGGAGGTGTCTGTGTAATCAATACCATACAATTGTGAATAAACTTTGGCAACCAACTGAGCTTTCAACCGCTCAACACTCCTATCAGGTAAATACTTAACATTGCACACCCACTTACAGCCTACAACATGCTTACCAAGCGAAAGAGTGGTGAGGTCCCACGTATGAGTACAAGTTAGGGCCGAGAGTTCTTCCTCCATTGTTTGGCGCCACCCCGGAGAAGTAGGAGCTTCCTAGACATCCTTGGGAATAGAGATGGAGGATAACACAGAAACATGCTGGCGATGGGAAGCCGAAAGGTGAGATACAAAAACATAATTGGAAATGGGGTGAAGAGTGCAACTACGTTTACCTTTATGCAAAGTAAAAGGAAGATCAAGGTCAGAACCAGATGGGTGGTCGTTTAGTAGGAAGTTGCATTGGAGGCGAAGACTTGGTTACAATTGGAACAAGAGGAATGGGGTCCTCAATAGGAACTAGAAGGGGAGGTGATGGAAGAGAAGAAACAATCGACCCAGAGAAAAAAGGAACAAACTCAAACAACGTAACATTGGGACATACAAACACTTATACCCTTTTTGAGTCCTAGAATAGCCAAGGTGGATACACTTAGTGGATCGGGCATCTTACTTATCCATTCCAGGCCCAAGATTATGAACAAAACACACACCCAAAAACCCTAGGAGTAAGAGGAAAAGGAGACAAAGTAGGAAATGAAACCGAGAATGGAGAATGACCTTCAAGGATAGACATGGGCATGCAGTTAATAAGGAAGCAAGATGTAAGTACAACATCACTCCAAAAGTGTTTGGGAACATTCATATGATGTAAGAGGGACCGAGCAGTTTCCAAAAGGTGGCCATTCTTTCTCTCAGCCACCCCATTTTGTTGAGGGGTGTAGGAACACGATGCTTGATGGATAATGCCATGTTGTTCCAAATATTCTTGAAATGGTGTGTAAAAATACTCGCGGCTATTATCAAAACGAAGAATTTTAATGTGTACACCAAATTGATTGCGAATTCAGCATAAAATTTTTGGAAGATAGAAAACAGTTCACTCCTTTCTTTCATAAGGTAAAGCCATGTCATCCTTGAATGATCATCAACAAAAACTACAAAGTACTTGTAACCATTATAAGACACTACTCTATTTGGACCCCAGATGTCCGAATGGACTAAAGAATAAGGACTCGATATACGACTATCAACTCTAGGACTAAAGGGAATATGATGATGTTTTCCAAATTGGCACGACTCACAATTCAAAGTAGAAAGACGACTCAACGACGTAACAAGTAACTTAAGAGCTTTAAGAGACAAATGACCAAGTTTGCAGTGCCATTGAAGAGGAGAAAGAAGTGTCTGAAGGGTTGTTGTCGAACCACCGCCATCAAGATAATACAGTCCCCCAACTTCATGCCCTCCACCAATCTTCATCCCCGTCTTGAGATCCTGAAACACACAAGGGTAAAAAGTGATAGAGCAATTGAGGGACTTGGTCAATTTACTAACAAATACAAGGTTAAAGGGAAGCTTGGGAACATATACAATTGAGGATAGGGATAATGAGTCTATGTCAACATTACCAACACCACGTATGGAAGATGTAAAACCATTGGCAAGAGTAACGGATTGTGATGTGGAGAACGGAGAAAGGAAGGAAAACACACCTAGAGTCCCAGTCATATGATTGAAAGCTCCAGAATCGATAATCCAATGGGAAGGTTTGTATGCCAGACAAGCCATACTTGAGTGTGTAAAGGTAGTCGTGTTCTACTGAGACGTACCCTGAATGAACCACTCATACTCATCACATGGAACACTCATCATCTCATTTCTTGAGGCATCTGTAGATGTAGAATGTATCTGATCAGTTTGCCGAGACTCCTATCTCGAACCACCACCAGTTACCGCTGCATGATTTGCCTATGTCAAAGGTGGGCCATGTAGATCATAATAGAAATTGATAGTATGTCCCTCCATTCCACAATGTTTTCACCTCCTCTGACCATTACTACATCCTCTACCATGGACTCCCCTTGAGTCTCGACCTCCAACACCACCACCACCATGATTGTACATGCCACCACCACCACGATCATACATGGGTCCACCACCACCACCACTACCACCACCACCAGGCTGACCTTCCTGAGCTCCTCCTCTAACTCCACGGCCTCCCCCTCTCGTTATTGCAAATCCAGACCTATCTGATATAGAGAGGGAAGAGCAGACCCACCTAGTATTTGTGCTCTAACCGGTTCATATTCAGACTTCAACCCTACTAAAAATCTAGTCACATCCAACTGCTCTCTCAGTTGTTGCTGAATTTTGACATCAGGTGTAAGAGGATGATACACATTCAACTCATTTCACAGATTTCCCATATTAGCATAATAGTCCTCAAGACTCTGATTCCCCTGTTGCAGATTGAAATACTCTTGGTACAGTTGGTAAACCCTAGTAATGTTGCCTTGTCCAGAATAAAGCTTCTTTGCATGATTCCAGACCTCCTTGGTTGTATCTAAAAACATGAAGTTCACACTGATTTTGGGTTCCATACTATTCCATAGCCATGTCATAATTTGCGCATCCTCTTGCTCCCACTCATCATATCCTTGAGAACATAGTTTTCAAGGCGTCTAGGCGATTCTGGGCGACACTGGGGCGCCTAGTCGATAAAAATTTTATAATATAAAAATATGATTTTTGGCTAGTTTCGTAGTTTTATATACCATTCAGCATGTATGTTAATTCAAAAAATAGCAATTCTCTTTATTAAGAACATTAAATTTCCTCTAAAAATGTGGCAAATCATCACATCTAAAAGATAAAAATCTTTTACATATATTAATTTCATTATTTTCAAAAATAATACTACTATAATAAGTATTTAATTGAGCAAATTCATATTAATTAGCTAGCTGCTAAAGATGGTTATCAACTTTATATGATAAATATTCAAGATGGAAAGTAAAATAGAAAAAAAACAAGGATGGAGTTTCTGTTTTATTTAATTAGAGATAGAGAGAGAATAGAAAAAAATAACTTTATTATTCTATTCTTTATTTCCTCTTTCTTTCTTTCTTTTTCTCTTCTCAAAACCTTTTGATCTTTTAAATTTCAATAGTAAAACATTAAAAAAAAGTATAATTGATATATATAGCATATAAACAAAGTATAATTGTCGCCTAGGCAGGTGCTTATTCGCCTAGGTGGGTGCCTAGTCACCTGGAAGGGCGCCTAGTTGCTAAAAGTCAAGGCGCCTAGTCGCCTAGGCGACGCCTTGACAACTATGCTTGAGAATCAGTTGGGGGTTTATCTTCCCTCACATGCTTCACCTTCTTCTTAACTTTCAGAAAAACTTAAACAGATTTAGCCCAAGACACATAATTCTCACCATTCAGTTTGATAGGTGTCATCTGCACATTCAGATAATCAGAAGGGACCATTACACTAGACTTGCATTCACTGCTGTCTCCCATGACTGCACAAGGAAAGGGAAAGAATTTCTACCACTAGTCTGTCACTCCACTCCACTAATTTGTCACCACACTACACACCAACGTCTGATTATTACTAGGGTACTTGCTATCATAGGTTTCAGCAACGACCCTCACCGTTCACCATTTTCAGCAACAACACCACTGTTGTCTTCCACTTTCAGCACCATAAACCATCACTATACACGTCACGAACAGGGAATTAAATTCTGCAACACATCACAATCTGAACCCCCACCAACCAAACTTGCACGGTCACTCAAATTCACACCTAAAACCAGTCCTCTTCGAACTGCCGAGTAGAGGGTTTTCTACCAACCACACAAAACAGCAACAACTCTACCCATTGAAGGCATGAAAACCTCCAGAACAAGAAAGTGATCAGTACTTTTTGGTCCCTCTGTGAAACTCCTATGTACCAACGAGAAATCTGCAAAACCCTAGGAAAATATGCACTGAATAGAGGGAGAAAAAAAAAGGTTGATCTGAACTGGTTATCGTGGTTCTGATACCATGATAGAATTCAGGTATAGTGTTCTTATATTTCCAAATAATAATAATAAGAAGAACCTGTAGAAACAGTAGGGAGAAGAGAAGAAAAGAGGAGAAGAAGAGAAAACTGTTCTAGTCGAAGTAGAGAAGAAGTCAATTCTCTAGTCGGCCAGGCTTTATTTATACCTTTCTAAACAAATCAGAATTACTCTTGTGCCTTCACTTAAGTGAGAGACACATCAGCTAACTTAAGACCTACTTGTAATTACATCCAACATATAACTTAATGTAAATTGCCTATACTACCCCTCTACAGCTGACTCTAACATTCCCAAATTAATCCCCTAAAGATTTAGGTCATATAATTGTGTTAGGTTTTACTAGTGATTATTAGATTAGTAATGCTGAAAAAAGAAACATGTGAAATAATTTAATGTGCCTTACTCTCTAATCTCTACTTCTATTACTTGTAAGGATAACATAAGGCAAAAATATACCTAGTACAGCACAGTGTAACTTTATGAAGAATAATAAGTACTGGGTACATCATTCAAACTTCCTCTTAAGCTGGTATATAGATTGTAGATGTCATGCATGCCCAGCTTGCCATGAAGATATGCTTCTTATTGGAATTCTGCTCATTTAAAACTCACAATGTAAATAAGTTTTTGCACGATTGCCTTTAAAACTTGCTACAAAAATCTATAAAAGATGTTTATGTTCTCATTTAACTAAAATGCAGATTTTTCTTAACAGGTTCAAGCAGAATCAAGAGGAGATCTCCGCCCAGATCCTCGCTTTGATGCCATCAATTGTATAGCTCTGGTAGCACAGGAGGATAGCAGTCACAATCTTGATATTTTTTTACTTATGCGTTGTGATGATGGGAAATCATGTTTAAGGTCCGATGACTTTATTCGTGCTGCACACTTATTTTTACATGTTATTAATGTTTGGATTGGGTCAGGAACAGAAAAGTAGATTGGAAATGGATTCTGGAATCTGCTACTTTCTGTGTTCTGCTGTTTGGCTCTGAAAAAATGTTATGCATGGAATACAGAAAGTAGCCAACTTCTAGCAGCTTTTTCAGTTGCTTATATGGAAAATAGCATGACTAGAGGGCCTAGTGATTTGATTATCCACTGAATCATGGATTCCACCTCCCTGTCTAGTTCACATACCTATTCCAAAACCAGCTTTGTTCTTGAATGGATGATCAGAAATTCTGTCTAGAGGTCTAGTAACTTTGACACCTACTGTTATCTTATGTTTCCATATGCTTTTTCACTACTCATCCTTAAATGTTTGATATGTATCCATGATGCAGGAGCTGAATGCTGGGAGTAGGGGTGCCAATCGGGCAGGCTGGCCAGGTTTTATTTCAACCCCGGCCAACTCTGGGAATTGGGCCTAAAGCCCAAACCCAAGGTCAAGCCTGGACTATCCAACCCGACCCCAGCCCACAGTAGAATTTGATGCACTCGGGTTGGGCTTGTGCCTGGTCTGGGCTTTGGGTTGGTCAATCAGCCCACACTAAAAATTGATATACATGTATGTGTATATGTGTATGTACGCATATATGTATGGTTTATTTAAAAAATTAATATATGCATGTATGCATGTAAATGTGTCTATATATGCATATATACATGCATATAATTGAGCTGGGCTTGGGTTGGGATAAGGTCGGGTCAATCTTGGTCCGGGTTTGGACTACCTAAGGGCTGGGCTTGAGTCCAGCCCGAAAAATTAAAAAGCCTGAATTTTTGGCCTCAGGCTCAGCCCAAGGACCAAAAATTCAAGCCCAGCACATGGAAAATTGCAGGCTGGGTCAGTCCGGGGCCTGCCCAAGTTGTACCCCTATCTGGGAGAAACATTTCAGTTACTAGTGGAGTTGGATCCCAACAGACCTGCCCTGGATGGGCTGGGCCTCATATCCAGACCCATACCCAAACCCAAATGCAGACTGATGCCCCATATTCATGCTTGGCTGTGATCCAACTGCTAACACATGAAGATTGGAACTATAAACGGAAAAAACGTTGGAACTGAAATTAGGAGCAAAGAGGGAAGATATCTTAAGTCATTCTGAAACTTTTATCTTCATGCTGCAATGGACATAAGACTGCGGCAATGATGATAACTAGTCCATAAAAACTAAAGAAATGAGAAGAAAGATGAACATTTGCAATGACTCTTTAATATTGTTTAAGATCTTGGTTGAACATTCTGCAGTCAATTGGTATTAGGACAATCACAGGATTTACTATGATATAGTCAGTATTTTCTTTTTATATGCTTTAATTATTGGTTAATTATGGGGGACGTAATTGTTTTATGTATTTCTATCTTTTGGTTATTCTCTTACAGAAATCTTGATGGAATATCTGGGTGCAAGGTGGTGGTTGTCTCTGAGGAGAAGCCTATGTTTGACCATTTTGTGCAAATTATTTGCTCACTGGATCCTGATATCTTGATGGGCTGGGAAATTCAGGGTGGTTCCTTGGGTTTTTTAGCTGAAAGAGCTGCACATCTTGGTGTAACTCTACTAAATTCCATATCTCGCACACCTACATCTGAAACAAAAAGTGTAGTCAAAGATTCAGTACATACAGAAGGAGAAATACCAGGTAGTACGCCTCCTGATGCCTTAGCTACTGATTCCATTTTTCTTGAAGATGCAATAGTTGAAGATGAATGGGGCCGTACTCATGCAAGTGGTGTCCATGTTGGTGGAAGAATTGTCCTCAATATTTGGCGACTGATGCGCGGAGAAGTTAAGCTTAACATTTACACAATTGAAGCTGTAGCTGAAGCAGTTCTGAAGAAGAAAGTTCCATCAATTCCAAACAGAATATTGTCTCAGTGGTTTTCAAGTGGTCCAACTGGGGCAAGGTTCCGTTGCATTGAATGTATCATTGAGAGAGCAAATCTAGACCTTGAGATAATGAATAAACTTGATATGGTATTGTAATGAGGCACTTCTTTAGTGGAATTTTCACTTTAACATGTCAAAGCATGGGATAACATAGCTAACTTTGTTAACATGTCAAAGCATTTGTTACTTCACATTTGCGAGGGTGAGTCTAGACAAGAGTCTGGATTTTATAGTGTAAGGGGAGTTATCCTATTTGTGTTTACTTCTGCCACCTAAATATGTATCGAAGAATTTGAATTTTACTGTTAAGTCACTGAGATTTGGTGTCCTCCACTCCATGGGTAGATTTGGGATATCTGCTTTAGTGTAGCTTGTTGTTGTTGTTGTTGGAAAGCGTAATAACCATCAAGAAAACACACTATTATGATTTTTCTTTAACATTATTGATTGCTAGGTTGTACTTTACTTGCAATTTGACATGGCTGGAAGAGTCCTATACAAAATTCACACTAAAAACTGAAATGCTCCACAAGATGTCACCTATATATGAAGTTATCACCTTTTCCTTTGATCGGTAACTGGCTCCTTCTACCTAACCCTAGCCTCTGGTACTTGCTTTCTACATTTAAATTACCCCAAAATAATTGTACCTAGGTTGTACTTTCTTCATTTATGGATTGCCTAGTGTTTGCTTTTATATCTGTAAAAATAGATACTCTGAGCTGATAATATCTTTGTTATGATAATCTTATTATTACATGAATCCTCATCCTGCTTTTCCATTCTATTCTTGTGTGTGTATCATCTGTTGTTTTACATGTATTTTGATCCTTTCCCATGATTACTGTCTGCATTCGTTCCAGCCTTTCTTTAGGCCTTTATCCTGGTCTGTGCCTGCCATTGATGGGTGTTTCATTTTACAAAAACCATTCAAAACAAGTAACTGGTGTGAATCATGTCTCCTTTTAGGAGGGGTAAAAAGCAATTGGTTGATTTTTTTTTTGTCTATCTTAATGTTTGCCTTACAGATTCTAAATCTTTCTTTTCTTTGCTCTCTCTTCATGCATTTCTTTCTGTTCTTTATATGATATTTTGACTTATTTGACCAAAGAACCCTTATCTTAACAATTTGGGATTGGTGCTTTCGATGTAAGGTGCTTTGTCTATTTAAGATAATTAGTTTCCAGTTGATTAAAGAAAAAACCTAAAAAACCTATGTCAGATATGTTTAATATGTAAATTTATCAAATAATTTTTAGTTTGATTGTCTATTTAAGATAATTTTGGCATTCTTTCGGTGTCTGCTTTGCAGGTAAATCGGACATCGGAGCTTGCTCGTGTTTTTGGCATTGACTTCTTTTCAGTTCTTTCTCGGGGTTCACAGTACCGAGTTGAATCTATGCTTCTGAGATTGGCTCATACACAGAACTACCTTGTCACCTCTCCTAGCCGCCAACAGGTTTTCTTCTGACTTCGTCCTTTTTTCTCAAAAAACAAACAAAAAAAATTCCTGTTGCTGTATGGTTGCTTTCTCTTGCCATATTATATTGATTTTTTATTGATACCTATTGGTTTTATTAGAAAAAATAAAGAATATGTATTGTACAACTGTTCCAAGCACCCCAAAATAGGCAGTCATTGCTACCTAGTCCACTCTTCCCAGATTAGAGATTAAGTCTAAAAGTCCCCAAAAGAGCTAATCCCTATTGGTCCCCTGTTTATCTAATATTCTAATAAATCTCCCAATGAATTAGTTGATCTATTAATCCAAGAAAAATCTATTTCCATCTTGCCTATCAATTCCGTTATTTCTTGTTTTTCCAAGGGCCTTTTCTGTTGTCCCTTAACCAGCCAACTACTACTCATGAGTCTCCCTCCACCAGCAATGAGCTAATGTTGATGGAACTAATCAATCTAAATCCTTGAGACACCACAGGAAACTCTGTCCTTGTGGAGTGTCCTTGGCCAAACGGCCCTGAGAAAATTGCCAAAATACAACAATGATAATCTCTAAAGAACCCCCAACACCTAATGGACACCAAAAGCCAAAGCTGCATCCATCAAAATTCAACTTACTTAATTTGGAGGAGGTGGAAACCATCATGAAACTATGAATCTGGCTATAGATAACTAAGGCGATGTTTGGTTCGCTGCTACAGGCCTCATTCTTTCAATTCTTTCTCATTCTGGGCAAGAATGAATAACATGGGAGTGGCTTAAAGTTCAAACCTTTAACTTGAACATACTATACATATAACTTGATGACAGTGTAAGGCTGTAAGCTATTTATTTCTACTTTACCTTGTACTTTTAATTTGTGAAGGATCTTCTTTGATAGATCTCTTGCTAACATGTTGACTGAATGTATTTTAGGCAGTAATTGCTATCATTTGAACTGAAGCTAGGTGGTAAGGTCTCTGGCTGGTTGCAGCCGAGGCTTGGGATCAAATCCTGCTGTCACCAGGGTTGGGGGGTTATGGGT
This sequence comes from Nelumbo lutea, assembly GCF_056320005.1. Lineage (NCBI taxonomy): Eukaryota > Viridiplantae > Streptophyta > Magnoliopsida > Proteales > Nelumbonaceae > Nelumbo > Nelumbo lutea. Next base: position 106,502,553 of record NC_142686.1, read on the forward strand.
GTAGGGATGGACTACCCCCATTCTTTAGCTCCATGAAGTAAGAAGAAAAATAAAATATTAGCTAACATAGTTTGGAAGCCGGACTTACATATCTGTTTTTTCTTGAATTTTTGCATTGGAGCTAATTGTGTTTTACTACATTTATATAGAAAGTTCCTATTTGTATTATTTAAATATATTTACTGATGCTGATCTTTTTCTTGTTTATTATAAATGTATATGCTTATAGATCTTAAGAATTACCAAGTACTTAGCCAATCTCATCTCTTAACCAGGTAGCCTCACAGCCTGCAATGGAATGCCTACCTCTTGTAATGGAACCAGAATCTGGGTTTTATTCAGATCCAGTCGTTGTTTTGGATTTCCAGTCACTTTACCCATCGATGATTATTGCATATAACCTCTGTTTCTGCACGTGCCTTGGGAAAGTCATTCCTTCAAGGTTAAATACACTTGGTGTCAGCTCATATTCACCAGATCCCCAGCTTCTAATGGATCTAAAGCATCAAATACTTCTTACCCCAAATGGTGTTATGTATGTGCCTTCAAAGGTAACCATTCCATAAGCTTGAGTAATTTGTTCATCTGCATGTTACATATGCGTACAGGATATAAAGTATTGTAATCATGCTAATGTTACTGATGGGAGTAAATATATAGCATTTCTATTCCAGCAATTCGCTTTGTGAATGACTTCTGTAGCTATGACTCCAAGACAAAGGATCACAACCAGCATGAGGAAGTTTTATCAATTTATGAATTCCTTTGAACTTGAGGATTTGCCACTTGCCTATCATAATTTTACTTGGTCAAATATCCAACTTAATCCCATTTTCATTAGACTAGATAGATTATTGTTTTTGATAGATTGGGAGGAGCATTGGGGTGGACTAGTATCGAATGCACTACCCAGAGTAACTTTAGACCATTGGCTGATAGCATTATACAAGGAAGATCTGAGAGGTTGGGATCCAACTCCCTTTAGGTTTGAAAACATGTGGTTACACCATATGGGTTTTATTCAAAAAATAAAGGAATGGTGGGAAGAGGAAAGGCCTAGAGCACAATGGAAAGGAATAAGATTTCATAGGAATTTATAAGGGCTGAAAATAAAAATCAAAGAATCGAATGATTTGCATTTGGTAGGCTAGAAGAGAGCAAACAAGAAGTTTAATTGAAGAAAGAGACAGGTTTAATATGGCTATTGAAGAAGAAATTGGAGGATATCTTATTGAAAGAAGAAACTGGTTGGAGGCAAAAATTTAGGAATAGATGGTGAGGTTTTTACTCAAACAAGTGAAATTTCAAGGGCTTTTGTGGACCATTTTAAATCTGTTTTTAGAAAGCCCATTGATGAAAGGATTTGGGTTGAAGGGTTGAAGTGGCCCACTCCTTTAGAGGATCTGGAAAGTATGGATGCAAAAACCCTTTGAAGAAGAGGAGATCAAAGCAGTTGTATTCTCAATGGAGAGGTCCAAAGCTCCAAGGCCAGATGGCTTCACTATGGCATTTTCCAAGATTGTTGGGAGATAATAAAACATGATTTGAAACCAATGAGCTTGGTGAATAGTCTTTACAAAATCATTGCTAAGGTACTTTCTCTAAGGATTAAGAAAGTCCTCCCAGTCATTACATTTGCTAATCAACGGGCTTTTGTGCAAAATAGACAAAATATGGATCAAATTTTGATTGTCAATGAATGCGTTGAGGAAATGCAGAGGTCTAGGTAAAAAGGTTTGATTTGTAAATTGGACCTGGAGAAAGCCTATGACTTGGTTGATTGGACCTTTTTCATTAAGGTCTTGAGGCATTGTGGGTTTGGTGATAGATGGTATAGATGAATTTGGGGTTATTTGAGAACTTGCCATTACTCAGTTTTTTAAATGTTTTGAGTAGAATCATTTCAATGGCAAATTCAAGAGGTTTACTGCTCTGTCAAGGAAAGCGTGTGAGAAATGGATGGGCGCCATGGTTTGGAATGTCCAAGAGGTCAATGTCGTTGAGCCCGTGAGGGTATGAACTCTGTTCTTCTCTGGTGGGCAAGGCCGGGTGAGGAATGGACGGGCGCCAGGGGTTGGGATGTCCAGGAGGTCAATGTGTCACACTTATGGCAGTATGGCACCTATCCCGTGCCTTTGCACCTTTAACGGAACCCTCCAATGATATTTCGGTATTCAGTCACGTGTGGGGCACGGGGTTGGGTGGTTGGTGAACAGCCGTGGGACGACCGCAACGTAGTTGGGACATGTACCATTGATGTCCAATGCGAGGCGTAGCAGGTCCCTTGATCGTAAAATGCATGGCAGAGAGAAACAAAGGTTTTGCAGAACCTTCGTTTTGCTTTGTTGGGCAAGGTCGTGTGAGGAATGGACGGTCATTAGGAAGTGAATCTTGTTAAGCCCATTGGGATATGGTACCCTTTGTGTGCCTCCGCACTATTTTGTCATGTGTGGCGCACATGGTTAGGTTGGTGGGGATCGGCCCCGAGACCACCGCCACATCATAGGGTCATGTCTCCTTGATGTCCTAGTGCAAGGCGGAGCAGGTCCAATCATTGTAAAATGTGTGATATAGAGGAATGAAGATTCGAACCTTCGTTCAGCTCCTTCGGTCAATGCCATATGAGGAATGGATGGGTGCCTAGGGTGGGAATGTCTAGGAGGGCAATATTGTTGTGCCCTTTAGGGTATGGCACCCATCCCTTGCCTTTGCACCATCAATGTGTCATTTTGGTGGAATTTTGGTATTTTGTCACGTGTGGTTTGTAGGGTTGGGTGGTCGGTGATCGGCCATGGTACAACCGCCATGTCGTAGGGATATGTCCCTTTGATGTGTCAAAGCGAGGCGGAGCGGGTTCATTGATCGTAAAATGCGCGATGGAGAGAAATGAAAGTTCTGTAGAACCTTTGTTTTGCACTTTTTGGCAAGGGAGAAATCCAAGTTTACTCAGCTTCTATCACTTTGTTCTGACCTAAGAAAGAAATCTACACAGCTAGTTATAAATTATCAAGAAAGAAAAGAAAGAAGCATCACAATTATGCATCCGACCATTGACCATTTTACCCTTTTGAATAAGATCACAAAGAAATATCTGGCATTTAAGCAGCAATTTAGTTCAAAATAGTACAAAAACATCATGTAATAAACTCGTGCAAAATCAAGTACAAACAATATTCACTAGGTGTGCACCATGGACATGAAAATGATTAATGTGCTAGTGTTTTAGAGAATGGAGTTGATAGCGGGGGAATTGCTCGATGGGGCCTTGTAGGTTCTTTTGTAGTGTTCATTGTTATAGCAACGACTACAATTAACCTCCCTTCTCTTGATTGGATGTGACTCTTTATGTTTCTTCCATGGATGACCTAGTAGTTGTTTGGTCTTTGGTAGTTGTTGAACCGTTCATGCCAACACTCATGGATGATGAGGTAACTGCGGAGGGCAAATCAAAGGTAGACATGGAGTGGATTGGCTCCACATATGCAACCTTCTGCATCTCATTCGTGTAGTATCATCAGGACAAGCAAAGGATTTCCGAGTAATAGGATTGTAGAATTTATACCCTTTCTGGGTCCTAGAGTAGCCAAGGAAGATACATTTAATGGAGCGAGCATCCAACTTGTCTAAACCAGGGCCAAGATTCTCAATAAAGCACACACACCCAAAGATTGTAGGTGTCAAGGGAAATGGAGACAAAGTAGGAAACAAGATAGAGAACGTGGGCCTGCGATTAATGAGAAAACAAGCAGTAAGGACTGCATCACTCCAGAATTGTTTAAGAACATTCATATGATGAAGAAGAGACCGAACTGTTTCAAGTAGATGTCTATTCTTCCTCTCAGCTACCCCATTTTGCTGAGTGTGGGCATAAGAGGTCTGATGAATTATACCATTTTGTTCCAGGTATTCCTGAAAGGAAGAAAGAAAATTGTTGGAAAGTAGAAGATTGACTCTCTGATTGATTCTCCATAATTTTAGGTCCATCAGTTTAGGAAACTTAATTTCCTAGAATCATGGGATATCCTAGAATCATGGGATATTAATTGGATAATCCCACTGATATAGAAATTAGTTTTTTAGGAAAAAATAGTTTCCCATTTTATCACCCTGTAAATTAGCTCTGTAATTCTATATAAAGTTGTGTATATGCTCCTTCCAAGACAATACAATCAATTCATTTTTTCTCTCAAATTTTCACATGGTATCAGAGCTGGTCACGACTTAATCCACACATAATATCTCTTTGGTCATCTCTGCTGCTGGTTCAAGAACTCTCTAACAGTATTTGGGAGGTTCTTGAGTGTCGTTGATTTCTTCTTTGAGATCGGCTACAGATTTGAACTCTACATTTTTGCTTCTTCTGGACTGCTGCGCCATCAGATTCATCCTTTTTTCTTGGATCTTTTTGTAGAGACATCAGATCAGTCTGAAATCTTAGATTTGGTGTTGCCCAGAGCAGATTTACTGAATCCCTTTGGTTTGGTTTGGATCAGTTTTGATTTTGAGTGGTTTCGATCCACTCTTCAGTTTGGTGGAGCATTATAGTTACCTTTTTTTTTTACATTGGCTGAAAGATTCTTTAGGCCTTCATCGCCAACCCTTACTAAGTTTTTCAGACCTTCATTGTCTGTTTTTCTCTCTTTCTTGAAGCCCGCCCAATATGTCAGAAGCCACTGTATCGAATACCACTGCACAATTGGAAGAAGTTTCCTCACATCAAGCATCTGGCGACCTGCAAAACATTCAGGCAACAGATAGGTTGAATGGGAAAAATTATTTCCAGTGGTCTCAGTTTGTTCGAACAAATTTAAAGGGAAAAGGAAAGCTTAGCCATCTCTTAGGGACGGGACCGAAGGAAGGATATCCAAGATTTGATGCATGGGACGAGGCTGACTCCATGATCATGTCATGGTTATGGAATTCAATGAACCCTGAAATCAGCGACACGTGTATGTTTTTATCCATGGCTAAAGAGATCTGGGATGTCGTCCGACAAACATATTCAAAAGCACGTGATGCAGCACAAGTGTACAAAATCAAAGTCAAGACTGGATCAACTAAACAAGGCAGCAAGACAGTTATCGAGTATGCAAATTTACTGCAGAACCTGTGGCAAGAACTCGATCATTATTGGTGCATTGAGACTAAATGTGCAGCGGATGCAGTAATCCTAAAGAGTTTTATCAAAAAAGATTGTGTTTATGACTTTTCGGCAAAGAAGAGGTAGCATCTCTAAATGAGACTATTTCTCTGATTCGTGCTGAAGAAAGCCGTAGGGGGGTTATGCTTGAACCCCAAGTACTAGAAGGTTCAGCCATGACTACAAGGATGGAACAACCGAAAATACTGGAAGGAATGAAGACAGATTTGTCCTTTGCACGGGACAACAAGGAGTCTCTTTGGTGTACCTATTGCAAGAAACCAAGGCACACCAAAGAGAAGTGTTGGAAGCTGAATGGTAAACCATCGAATAGGGAATGGGGCTTCCAAGGAGGACAACAGAAGAGTCGAAGTCAAGCTAACTTCACCACAAATCAGCCGATCCAAGAAAAGCCTTCGGACAAGACTGAGTTCAATAAGGAGGAGATTGAAAAGTTAAGGGGGCTTCTGGGATCGTTGGAGAAACCTAGTGGTACAGGCTCTCTTGCAATCTCAGGTTAGTTTTCAATTCCTCACATAGTAAATGTCTCAGATGAACCTATTAGGTATTTATGGGTTATTGACTCAGGAGCCACAGATCACATGACTCACTCCTCACTACATTTTAGCACTTATACACCTTGCCCAAGAAATCGAAAAATAGCCATTGCAGACGGTCCCTTACTACTGTAGCTGGCCTTGGGGATGTCCATATTAATCCATCACTTACACTAAAAAGTGTCCTTCATGTTCCAAAATTGTCCACTAACCTGATATCCATCCAAAAGCTCACCCATGACATGAGCTGTAATGTGCTTTTCTATCCTTCTTATTGTATATTTCAGGACCAGGATTCGGGGAAGAGGATTGGACTTGCTAAGGAGAAGAATGGACTCTACTATCTTGAAGAATCATGCAAATCAAATATTGTCCAAGATAAGTTATCTCTGTCATTCCTTTCATCATCCAACAAAGACACCATTTGGCTTCATCACTTAAATATGTGTCCTCTCCCACAGTGTGTGCACTTCCTTGTTGTTCTCCCCCTTCCTCTTCCACGATCTCCCCTTGAATCACGACCTTCTCCACTGGTACGACCACCCATAGGATTACTACAGCCTCCCTTAACCATACAGCCACCTCCTCTCTGCCCATAAGAACCACCTCGAGTACTAACCAGTGCTGATCTTTCAGAAGTTCTGTTACTCTCTTAAGAGATATCCTACGGAGTCGGGCAAACACTTCTTTGAGAGTCGGGAGAGCAATCCTTCCAATGTATCTGCCCTGACCAGTTCATACTCTGCTTTCAGTCTCACCAAGAACAGCGTAACGTCACTTTGTTCCCTTTGTTGTTGCCGAATTTTAACGTTTGAGGTCAAGGGATGATAGACGTTATGTTCATTCCGAAGATTTTTCTTGTTGGCATAATATTCTTCAAGAGTCTGATTTCCCTGTTGCAAACTGAAGTATTCTTGATAAAGCTGATAAACCCTTGTAGTGTTGTCTTGTCCCGTTCCCAAATATCCCTTGCTGTATCTAAAAACATGAGGTTAACACTGATTTTTGGCTCCATACTGTTTCATAACCATGCCATGATTTGAGCATCCTCTTGCTCCCAATCACTCTACGAAGCTGGTCACAAAAACAAATTTTAGCTACTGCACTACTATCCTTCTACTTCCACACCAACACATTTAAAAGTCACCACTAGCTTGCCCTAGCATGCATTCAGCCACTGTGAACACCACTAATCTGTGCACCGGAAGATTTAAAAACACCCAGAATTCCTCTTGAAACTGCTCATTTGAGGGCAGACCACAACCACTACACCCACTCGACCATCATAGCTGTCACGTATAGTGACAGCAGTCCACACAGACAAAACCTTGGATTTCTTGTTCACTTGAACTGCTGTAGTTGCCTACTGTCACCCGAACCAGAAATCTGGGTTACTTCACAGTCCTCTAACCCAGAGTTCTCACACCATAAAAAAAAAGTTGCTGCAGAAACTTTACTGTTGTGAAACCTTAGGTATTGCCGCAGAAATAGAAACCCTACCATCACGAACTACTAGATGTTGCCACAGAGACCTGGGTTTCTTTTCTCTAACCCAGATTTCTCATGCCCAGAAAAAAAAAACGAAAATAATGAAAAAGGAGAAGACAAAAGGTTACAGTCGACTTCTAATACTGGCACTCTGATACCATGAAAGTGTTCAGCCGAACAGAGAAGAGAGAGAAAGAAGAAAGAAGAAGAAGACGAAGAGGAAGGAGAGAAAGTGTCGAACTGGTTAGACTCTTCATCTAACCTAGTCGACCATATACTTTGCATTTGAAATTATAAGATACAAAAGATTGAAATGCCCCTACATGTGAGGAGACATACAGCCAACATAATATATAAAGAGAAAAGACAAAAATACCCTTTTCTAATTAACTCTAACAAAATAAACTAAATAAAATTAAATAAAATTTACAATAATTTGAAAAAATGCTATACAACTATTGAGTATACAAAAAATACTGACTTCATCTGTTTTAGGTGAAACATCAGGTGTAGTGTCATGCCCTCTTTTGTCTTGTAATCCATCTTCAGCATCCAACCAATCTTTAAAGCAGATGCACATCTCTAGATTTTGTCATTCATACAACTTCTCTTGTCGTTCAACACCCTAGTACCTGCACTAAAACACGACTCCGATGAAATTGTAGACATCGGAGGGGTTAGTAGATCACGTGCCATAAGGCTATTTATAGGAATTGACAATAATTCAATTGCCAAAATACACTAAAAACTAGCCATTTTTTAGTTGTTGGGATGGGTACTTTGGTCATTGTAAAGTTATTTATCACTTTACCCAAAATGGCCCCCAAACTAGTTATATAGCTGTTGGGGGGCATTTGTGTCATTCTTTCTCCCCCCCAAACCAAAATACATAAATACCCCCTATATAGTTGTTTATAGCTATTGGGGGCATTCCTATAACCCCCCCCCGGGAAAAGAAAGAGCTGAAACTAGTCGTTGGGACCCCCCAATGTCTAGTTCATCAAGCGGGCCGAGTGCGGCCCGCTAGCGGATAGTCGTGACGACCTATGGACCCGGAACCCCAGGCTCAGCACGGCCCAGACCATCATGTCGAGCTTGGCATGGCCTGCGTGCCATCGTGTCGGGCCACAGGCGGCACAACCCAATTTACACCTCTTGCAGGCAAAACGGACAACAGGAGACTGAATAGTGGGTGTGGGAGCAATCTTCCAATCTAGTCGAACTTTGGGCTTTGAGAGGAAGAAACAGATTTGTCTCGATGATGGTCAATAGAAATCAGGGGCAGAATGGGAGTTTTCTTGCTCGCTTTGTTGACGTGGGCGAGCAAGTGGAGTTCAAAATAAATATGAATTTGTTAATTGGCTGCCACGTGAAATCTTTTAAGGCTATTGGGCATTTTGAATTATGCCCTGGAGCTAACCGTTAAAACCTCTATTATTTAATTATGACATCAAGGGCTTACACATTTGACCCAAAAAGGTTGAATTGTTGACTTGCCACCAAATAGGAAAACAACTTCATTGTGTTGGTTTTAAGTTTGTATTTTATTTCTATAATCAATACAATTATTCATTGTCTTACTTATTATGCTTTATTATGGTTAATTAATATACAATGAAAGAATTAGAGTGAATACCCTAAATATAAGACCCAATGAGAGGAAATTGAACGAGGAGAAATGTAGTAGTTCAAATTACATTTTTGTGCACTCAAAATTAGGGAGGAACCAAATTCAAAAATAAGGGTGTTCTAGTCGAGAATAGGATTTGGAATGTTAGTGGGAGTTAATACCTTGAGCAACCAAATTAAAAAATTGGGGTATTTTAGTCAAGCAAAAGTTCCACACTCCCATTTGCACTTTTAATAGTAGTATAGATATTAATGAAGGTTTACAGTTGTTGATATAAAAAGTATTTTGCAAAATGGTGTAGAAACAATAATTGACTTGTTAGGGAAGTTGTCGAATTAATTACGCATACTATCATATCTTGCTTCACACGGATTAATTTGTTGTAAGGGCCATCACCCAACATTTGGTCATGAATTATTTGGGGAGTTGGGAATTTGGACTGGCTACAGACCTAATTTTTGGCATTCTTTGCACAATATATTTGCTTTCAGACTTGAACTTGCATTCTCATGTTAGCCTTAGGTTTTATCGTTGCACCAACGGTGATCCCTAGTTTCTTTGATAGTTTTAAAATATTTTGTTTCATTCTGTTAGAATTCAGGTCTGCCTTAGAGTTCGGCCTGACTGAGTTCAGTTATGTAGAAGAAGAAAGCGTGATAGAGAAAGAGAGAAAGAGATTAAGAGAGAAGAGAGAATTCTGGTTCGAATTGAAAGAGTCAACATGACTTCTCCCATTCGGCCAGTAAGAATTTATATTATTATTAAAACATAACTGAAAAGACCTATGTGCCATTACTTAAGTTAAGAGCACATATATCAACACAACATTACAGATCAGTAGCATCAATCAAGGTATAAAGACAGAAATACCCCTACGCTAACACTCCCCCTCAAGTTGATGAGTATATATCATATACTCCCAGCTTATTACATATGTAGTCCACTCTTCCCCGACTCAAGCCTTTTGTAAATAAGTCAGCCCATTGATTTCCTGTATTAACATGTGTAGTGTCTAGCTCTCCATTCAGCACCTTCTCCCTCACAAAGTGATAGTCAACCTCAATGTGCTTGGTTCCTTCATGAAACACTGGATTAGAGGGGATATGAACTGTAGCCTGATTACCACAATAGAGCTTCATTGGAGTGTTAATGTTGTACCCTACTTCCTGTAGAAGGTTCCTTAGCCACACTAGTTCACAAGCGGTATGCGCCATAGCCTATATTCTGCCTCCCAAAAACGTGCAATAGCCTGTAGTAGACCGCCTATCAGACATAGAACCGGCCCAATCAGCATCAGAATACCCTTCTATTTCAAGTTTTCCCCCACTCTTGTATATCAGACCGCGACCCGGGGCCCCTTTTAGATACTTCACAATTCTCAGAACCGCATTCCAGTGAGGAGTCAGAGGTTTTTGCATGAACTGTCTTACCACACTAACTGCAAATGAGATGTCTGGTCTGGTAATGGTTAGGTAGTTCAGTTTGCCCACAAGTCGTAGGTATTTGCCAGGGTCTTCAAACACTTCACCCATATCACTGCTTAGCTTGGTATTTGTGTCCATGGGTGTATCAGCTGGTTTGGCACCCAACAAGCCTGTTTCGTCCAGCAAATCAAGCACATACTTCCTCTGGCACAGGTTAATCCCATACTTGGATCTCGCTACCTCTATCCCCAAGAAGTATTTTAGTTTACCCAGATCCTTTATCTGAAAGTGATCCTGTAGATAAGTCTTCAGCCTATCAATACCAATGTTATCATTCCCAGTAATAACAATATCATATACATACACCACCAATAGTATTTTTCCTCCCGGAGAGTCATGAGTAAATACAGAATGGTCAACCTTGCATTGTTTCATGCCAAACCTCTTTACCACCTCACTGAACCTACCAAACCATGCTCAAGGAGACTATTTAAGCCCATATATAGCCTTCCTTAGTCTACACACCTTACCATCCTCCCCCTGAGCAACAAACCCTGGAGGTTGCTCCATGTAGACCTCTTCGAGTAAGTCACCATGCAAAAAGCATTCTTGATATCAAGCTGATATAGTGGCCACTCATACATGGCTGCAAGAGATATCACAACATGAATGGACCCTATCTTAGCAACCGGTGAGGAGGTCTCTGTGTAGTCAAGGCCATAGGTTTAGGAGTACCCTTTTGCAACTAATTGCGCATTCAGGCGTTCAACACTACCATCAGGCAGGTACTTAACCGTATAAACCCACTTACAACCACCAACTTGCTTCCTAGGAGGAAGAGCAGCGAGGTCCCAAGTATGATTATGATGAAGGGCTGAGAGTTCTTCTTCCATGGCACGGCACCGCCCTAGAGAGGCAAGGGCTTCCTGGACATCTTTAGGAACAATAACTAATGATAACAAGGTAACAAGCTGGCGATGGGAAGCGGAAAGGTGAGTAAGAGAAACATAATTAGAAATGGGATGAAGGGTGCAAGTACGTTTACCTTTCCGCAAAGCAATGGGTAGATCAATCTCAGATGCCAAGTGGGGTTCTGGTGCTGGATCCGTCGACGGAGATGTACCTGGAGGAGTAGTAGCCGGTGCACGTGGGCAATGTGTATACACATGACGGATAGGTGGGCGTTCCACAGGTGATGAGGAGGAAGAAGCATCACCAGACCCCAAAAAGAACGGAGTAGAATCAAAGAAACTGACATCAGCACACACAAAGGACCATCGAGAACCAGGATGGTAACACCTATACCCTTTCTGGGTCCGAGAATAGCCAAGGAAGATGCACTTGAGAGACCGGGCATCAAACTTGTCGTTCCCAGGACCCAGATGATGGACAAAAATGACACACCCAAAAACTCTCGGTGTAAGAGTGAACGGAGACAAAAAGGGAAACAAGATCTGAAACGGAGACTGACCATCAAGGATGAACGTGGGCATCCAATTAATATGAAAACAAGAGGTAAGCACTGCATCACTCCAAAAAGTTTTGGGAACATGCATGTGATGCATTAGGGATCTTGCTGTTTCAAGGAGATGGCGATTCTTTCTCTCAGCCACCCCGTTTTGTTACGGGGTGTAGGTACACGAGGTCTGATGTATAATGCCGTGTTGGTCCAGGTATTCCTGAAATGATGAGGATAAATATTCATAGCCATTATCAGAATGAAAAACTTTGATGTGGGTACCAAATTGGTTACGAATTTCAGCATAAAATCTTTGGAAAATGGTAAACAATTCACTTCTTTCTTTCATTAAATAGAGCCACGTCATCCTTGAAAAATCATCCACATAAATGACAAAATATTTGTATCCATTATATGACATTACTTTATAAGGACCCCAAACATCTGAATGAACTAAAGAAAAAGGACTCGACACACGGTTATCAACCCTAGTACTAAAGGGAACACGATGGTGTTTCTCAAACCGACGTGACTCATAATCCAAAACAGAAAGCTGACTCAAGGACGGAACCAAGGACTTCAAGACTTTGAGCGACGGATGACCAAATCGGCAGTGCCACTGGAGAGGAGAAAGAGATGACTGGAGAGCTGTTGAAGTTCTACCACCACCATTGTCAAGATAATACAGTCCATCTGCTTCATCTCCACCAATCTTCATCCCCGTCTTGCGATCTTGAAAGACACACATAGAAGGGTAAAAGGTAATGGAACAATTAAGTGATTTGGTCAGCTTACTAACAGACATAAGGTTAAAAGGCAATTTAGGAACATACAGAACTGATGAGAGGGATACAGGATCTAGGTTAACATTACCCACACCACAAATTGAGGATGTGGAACCATTAGCATGGGTGACAGATTGTGATGTTGAGCAATGAGATAAGGAGGAAAACATACCTGAAGTTCCTGTCATGTGATCGGAGGCTCCTGAGTCAATGATCCAGGGATTGGTTGCAGATGCCAGACAAGCCATACCTGAGTGAGCAAAAGTTGCCGTGTTCTGCTGTGATTGGATAAACGTCTCATATTCATCACGAGGAACACTCACCATCTCCTTCATGGGACCATCTGTGGATGTAGGAGGCAACTGGTCAGATGAATGATTCTCCTGTTTAAAGCTGGAACTTGAGTCACCGGTTGCAGCATGATTGGCCCTGGTTGAGGGAGGACCATGTAAATCTTAACAATAGTTGATGGTATGTCCATCCATACCACAATGAGTGCACTTTGTCGGGCCTGATCTACGTCCTCTACCACGGGCTCCCCCTGAATCTCTGCTCCCAGTACGACCACCACCACAATTATAAGTAGATCCACCATTGCCACTTCGGCCATATGCAGAACCACTACCAACACCACGGCCAGACTGAGCTCCCCGAGCTCCACCTCTACCACCATGACCTCTCGATGCAGCAAAGGCCAATCTATCTGAGATATTAGAGTTCTCAGTAGATCCGATAGAAATCCTTCGAAGTTGAGCAAATACCTCTTCTAGGGACGGAAGAGCTGATCCCCCTAATATCTGAGCCTGTACTGGTTCATATTCAGACTTTAGTCCCCCCAAAAATCTAGTCACATCAAACTGCTCTCTCTGTTGTTGTTGAATTTTGACATCAAAAGTGAGAGGATGATAAACATTCAACTCATTACGTATGTTCCTCATGTTGGCATAGTACTCCTCAAGACTTTGATTGCCCTGTTGCAGATTAAAGTACTCTTGATAAAGCTGATAAACTCTGGTTGTATTGTCCTGCCCCAAATACAATTTTTTCGCATGGTCCCACACGTTTTTGGCAGTATCAAGGAACATGAAGTTCACACTAATCCTGGGTTCCATAATGTTCCACAACCATGTGATGATTTGAGCGTCCTCTTGCCAGAGGAGGGTTTCTCCTCTCTGATATGTTTTACCTTCTTCTTTGCCTTTAGAAAGACTTCAACGGATTTAGCCCAAGGCACATAATTTTCTCCATTTAACTTAATGGAGGTCATCTGAACATTCAGGTAGTCTGTAGGCACCATCACATTAGGTTTATAATCATTACTGTCTCCCATTATGTTATCACCAATTCTGCACACTTGCTGAATTCTATTATCACTGAGATCTGCACACTACACACCACTAGGTCACACCTGTCACACTGATTGCAGCACTATTTGGTTTTGAAATGTGTGCTCTTTACACCACAAACCCTGCTCCTACAACTACCTGAAATCTCACCACTATATGATCATATCTCTTCCTTCAACATGCACAAAGAAACCAGCATAAACCCTAGCATTTACTTGCCGAAACACTAGCAAATGATCTGAAACACACCTCCTATTTAATCCATAACTGATATCAAGATCTGAAATCTCTTACCTTATTGCTGAAGTAACACCCATGCGAGCGGGAGAGCAGTCCACACACAACAGCCACACACAGTTCGGCCCTCTATTCTTCCTCTACTAGGAGAGGGTGATCTCAGAAATCACAGCAACCGACCACATACGACCTGATTGGAGGCATAGAGACCCCCTTAGGGAAGGGGGCGATCACTCCTTTTCAGCCCTTTCCCTTATCTCCAATCGAACACAGAAAAAAAAAAGAGGAAAACCCTAGATAGGGTGCGCAGAGAATGAACCCTAGGCAAGCAGAAATCTAGGCAGATTTAACCTGCTCTGGTACCATGTTAGAATTCAGGTCTGCCTTAGAGTTCGGCCTGACTGAGTTCAGTTATGTAGATGAAGAAAGAGTGATAGAGAAAGAGAGAAAGAGAGAAAGAGAGGAGAGAATTCTGGTTTCAACTGAAATAATCAACATGACTTCTCCCATTCGGCCAGTAAGAATTTATATTATTATTAAAACATAACTGAAAAGACCTATGTGCCATTACTTAAGTTAAGAGCACATATTTCAACACAACATTACAGATCAGCAACATCAAACAAGGTATAAAGACAGAAATACCCTTACTCTAACACATTCCTATTTGTAGGCATTTTAATGTTTCTTTGATATTTGTGTCAACCATTTTTTCCTTTAATTGTTGCAAGGTTGAGGCCTTCTGCATAGGAGGCCAAGCCAACTGAACTAAACCCCCTGCAATATTTGACTATTTATATTGTTGAATTAGAGGTTTGTTGCTCCATTAGCATTTGTAGGTATGGGGAGAAAGTTTCTAGGTAAAAAATATCCATTTATGTTGATTTTTCTGTTGGCATTTGAGTCTTTTGGGATAGGGGTGCAAATGGACTGGATCATGATCCAATCTGATGCTATCTTTTCGGGTTTGGATATGCCCTGTTGGATTTTTGGATCAAATAATAAGATCCGATTAAAAATGGATCAAATTCATATCACTCCTATCTGACTCGAAAGAATCCAATCACACACACACACACACACACACACACACACACACACAGAGAGAGAGAGAGAGAGATGGTTTGGATGGATTGGTGGGTGGGACCAAGAATTGTCGAACACATTTTGGGATTTCTTAGTTGCTCATGAAAGTTGAGATAAAGTTGACTTATATTTTCTTTCTTTTTTTTGTAATCATCTTGAAACTTGTAAAGAGTAAATCTCTTTTACATCTCATTGTATGACTAATTTCCATTACTATGGCAGGTTAGGAAAGGTATTCTTCCTCATTTATTGGAGGAAATACTATCAACTAGGATCATGGTGAAACAAGCAATGAAGAAGTTGGAACCTTCGCAACGAGTTTTACATAGGGTGAGAAATCATAGTTTCCAACTTAAGGAAACTTTACTTGTTTGAAATCCTCATAATCAATTTTCTACTTTTATTACCTCCTTTGACGGATTTCCTGCCCTAAAGAATCTAAAATGGATATGAATTTTGTTACATGTTTGGCCAATTTGTCAATTACAAAAATTGCATGTACAAAGTCTCTGAAATATTTGAGCTTTATAGGGAAATATCTGAAATAAAGAAGGGGCTTTATGGGATGAAATTTCAAAACTCCCTCCACTTTTTGATGATTGCATAATTTTTTTGTAAAATATTTGAAAACTCTTGTAAAATGCACATTCTTTATATACTCATCTCTTAAAATATTGTAAGATTGCAAGAATGACCCATTTAAATAACAAAAAATATGCCTTAAGCAATAAAGATAGACTGACTAACATACCTTTCTCTAAATTACTAAGAGCATAAATAACAGTAACTAAAAGCAGATTTTCATGTCCAGCAGTCCCCTTCAAGCTGCTCAAGGCCTTAGAACAAATCTGTAAACTGGTTCTCTGATTTGATACATGGGGTATCTACACTGCCAATATGTTTCATCCTTTCATGAAAAAATGAATTTTGGGCAATATGCATAGTAACTTGGTTATCACAGTGGAGATGTATGTGAACTTGTGAAGTGATAATGGACATACTAACTCTTGAAGTAAACTTGTCAGCCACACGGGTTCACCAGTGGTATGACCCATAGCTTGTAGTTCAACCTCAACTCTGGACTTAGTGATGACATTCTACTTTTTGGGATTTCATGTAACCAAATGTTGGAAAGTAGAAGATTGACTCTCTGATTGATTCTCCATAATTTTAGGTCCATCAGTTTAGGAAACATACATAAGTTAGTTTCCTAGAATCGTGGGATATCCTAGAATCATGGGATATTAATTGGAGAATCCCACTGATATAGAAATTAGTTTTCTAGGAAAAGTTAGTTTCCTATTTTATCGCCCTGTTAGTTAGCTCTGTAATTCTATATAAAGCTGTGTATATGCTCCTTCCATGACAATACAATCAATTCATTTTTTTCTCTAAAATTCTGTCATGGTATCAGAGCTGGTCACGACCTAATCTACACATAGTATCTCTTCGGTCATCTCTGCTGCTGCTGGTTCAAGAACTATCTAACAGTATTTGGGAGGTTCTTGAGTGTCCTTGATTCTTCTTCGAGATCGGCTATAGATCTGAATTCTACATTTTTTTCTTCTTCTGGACTGCTGCGCCATCGGATTCATCCTTTTTCTTGGATCTCTTTGTAGAGACATCGGATCAGTCTGAAATCTTAGATCTGGTGTTTCCTAGAGCAGATTTACTGAATCCCTTTGGTTTGGTTTGGATCAGTTTTGATTTTGAGAGGTTTTGATCCACTCTTCAGTTTGGCGGAGCATTAGAGTTACCTTTTTTTGGACATTGGTTGAAAGATTCTTTAGGCCTTCATCGCCAACCCTTACTAAATTTTTCAGGCCTTCATTGTCTGTTTTTCTCTCTTTCTTGAAGCCCGCCCAATATGTCAGAAGCTTCCGTATCAAATACCACTGCACAATCGGAAGAAGTCTCCTCCCATCAAGCATTTGGCGACCTGCAAAACATTCAGGCTGCATATAGTTTGAACGGGAAAAATTATTTGAAGTGGTCTCAGTTTGTTCGAACATATTTAAAGGGAAAGGGAAAGCTTAGCCATCTCTTAGGGACGAGATCGAAGGAAGCAGATCCAAGATTTGATGCATGGAATGAAGCTGACTCCATGATCATGTCATGGTTATGGAATTCAATGAACCCTGAAATCAGCGACACGTGTATGTTTTTATCCACGGCTAAAGAGATCTGGGATGTCGTCCGACAAACATATTCAAAGGCACGTGATGCAGCACAAGTGTACAAAATTAAAGTCAAGACTGGAGCGACTAAACAAGGCAGCAAGACAGTTACCGAGTACGCAAATTTACTGCAGAACCTGTGGTAAGAACTCGATCATTATTGGTGCATTGAGACTAAATGTGCAGCGGATGCAGCAATTCTAAAGAGTTTTATCGAAAAAGATTGCGTTTATGACTGTCTTGCAGGACTCAACGTAGAGTTTGATCAAGTTAGGGTCCAGATTCTCGGTAAAGAAGAGGTACCATCTCTAAATGAGACTATTCTCTGATTCGTGCTGAAGAAAGCCGTAGGGGGGTTATGCTTGAACCCCAAGTACTAGAAGGTTCAGCCATGGCTACAAGGATGGAACAACCAAAAATACTGGAAGGAATGAAGACAGATTTGTCCTCTGCATCGGACAACAAGGAGTCTCTTTGGTGTACCTATTGCAAGAAACCAAGGCACACCAAAGAGAAGTGTTGGAAGTTGTTGAACAGGAGAAGAGAGAGAGGAGAGGCGAGAGGACTGAAAGCCCCAAAAAGAATACTACAGGCGTGCAGTATGTTAGTATTTTATACTAGGATTGCCGTACAACTTAAAGAAGGAAGAAATTACAAAGTACCCTTGCGGTACTAAACATATGTACAACAACATCTGTCAACACTCCCCCTTAAGTTGGAGCATAGATATCAATCATGCCCAACTTGTCACATAGATCATGATGTCTAGAGTGGTGTAGTTCTTTTGTAAAGATGTCTGTAAGTTGGTTATCAGAGCTGACATAGGGAGTACACACTTCGCCTGTGATGACTTTCTCTTTGATAAAATGCTTGTCAACTTCAATGCGTTTTGTTCTATCATGTAGCACTGGGTTAGCAGCAATGTTTATGGCTGCTTTGTTATCACAGAATAGAGTCATAGGCTTGTCCACTAGGAAACCCGACTCACCCAACAGATTCTTTACCCACATACTTTCAGCTACTCCGTGAGCCATTGCACGATATTCAGCTTCAGCGCTGGATCTAGCCACCGCATTTTGCTTTTTACTTCTCCAAGTAACAAGGTTCCCTCCTATAAAGGTGCAGTAGCCACTAGTAGACTTTCTGTCATTTTGAGATCCAGCCCAATCTGCATCTGTATAAACTTCAACTTTCAAATGCCCGTGTCTTTGAAATAACAAGCGAGCACCAGGAAACCCTTTTAGATATCGAAGGATTCTTTCTGCTGCTTCAAGATGAGTGGACCTAGGTGCATGCATGAACTAACTGGGGACGCCAACAACATAAGCAATATCTGGGCAGGTCATAGAAAGATATAACAATCTCCCTACAAGCCTCTGAAACTGTTTCACATTCTTGAGAGGTTCACCTTGGTTGTCACCTAATTTGTGGTTGGGATCAATGGGAGAGTCAACTGGCTTCACTCCCATCTTTTTAGTGTCTTGAAGTAAATTTAGGACATATTTCCTTTGGGAAATGAAGATAACCCTTTTTGAGTAGGCAACTTCAATTCCAAGGAAGTATCTGGGAGGCCCTAGATCCTTCACTTCAAACTGAGTGGCAAGGAAACTATTCAATCTCTGGATTTCATCCTTCCAGTCACTAGTAACAATTATATCATCAACATATACTATTAAAGCAGCCATTTTACCTTCTCTTTTCACAAAAAGTGTGTGATCTGATTGACATTGCTTGTATTCTTTCTGCTGAATCGCAACATGGAATCTGTTGAACCAAGCTCTTGGTGATTGTTTTAGCCCGTATAAAGACTTCTTCGACTTGCACACCTTCTGTTCATTGCCTTGAGCCAAGAAACCAGGGGGTTGAATCATGTAAACTTCCTCTTCAAGATCACCATTCAAGAATGCATTCTTGATATCAAGCTGATGTAGATCCCAATCTAGATTAGTAGCAAGAGAGAATAGGACTCTAATGGAGTTCATCTTGGCAATCGGGGCAAAAGTTTCTGCATAATCAACTCCGTACACTTGAGTAAACCCCTTTGCCACTAAGTGAGCTTTATACCTCTCCACCGTTCCATCAGCCCTATGTTTGACAGTGAACACCCATTTACATCCAACTGAATCCTTTCCCTTAGGAAGATCTACAAGTTCCCATGTGCCATTTTTATGAAGGGCATTACTTTCTTCCTTCATGGCATCTGTCCATTCTGGTACTGAAAGAGCTTCTGCCACATTCTTGGGGATAGAGACACTGTCAATCGAGGTAAGGAAAGCATGAAAAGTGGGTGAAATGTTCTCATAGGAAACAAAGTTGGAAATGGGGTGCTTAGTGGTGCACAATCTAACACCTTTCCTGTGAGCAATAGGGAGGTCAAGGTCATTAGCAACAGAGGTATCAATTGCAATAGAATCAGGAACATCATTGGGAGCCAAGTTACCTGAGTGAGTATGAATGATCCTCCCCCGAGGAGTTTGATGGCACTAGAGGCACAGTTTCAGGATTCTCCACAGCTCTTGAATTTGGTTGACCTTTGTGACAACGGAAGAAGACACGAAAAGGTGGAGGATCAGAAAGAGGAGGTAGCTGAACTAGTTTCTCCTCATGCCTACACTCCCCCTGAGGAGAAACAGGAAAGAAAAGTTCATCCTCAAAGAAAGAGACATCCATGGAGACATAGAATTTCCGAGAAACTGGATCAAAACAACGGTATCCCTTTTGAGTGAAGGAGTAACCAAGGAATATGCAACGAATAGCACGAGAATCCAATTTCCCACGAGTGGGAGACAGATTTTGGACAAAACACTGACAACCAAATACACGAGGAGGAATGGGAAGAAGGGGGGCCTTAGGGAAGAGAAGCTGATGTGGGGCCTTGCACTCTAACCAACGAGAGGGCATACGGTTAATGAGGTAGGTAGAATAAAGGACAACCTCAAGCCAAAAACGTTTGGGGACATTCATATGGAGCAGTAAACCTCGAGCCACTTCAAGGAGATGGCGGTTCTTTTGTTCAACAACACCATTTTGTTGTGGTGTTCGGGCACATGAGCTACGGTGAAGTGAACCACGCGAAGCAAAGAATTCCGTGAGATCACTATGAAAATACTCTTTTTGCATTATCTGACTGAAAAATTTGGATTTCAGTTTGAAATTGAGTGAAGGCCATCCGCTGAAAATCTTGGATAATTTTTGGTACTTCCTCCCCGGTTCGCATGGGATATACCCAAGTATATTTAGAATAATCATCAATGAGGGTAAGAAAATACTTGTAACCACTCTCAGATGGTAAAGTAACAGGGCCTCATACATCAGAATGAACAATGTGAAAGGGAAATTCATATTTACTACTTTTTTGAAGAAAATGAGTTCTACAATGTTTACTCAACTGACACGTTTGACAAGAAAAATCTGAAACGGACACAGACTTAAACAGTTATGGAAACACAACTTTTAAAGACTCAAAAGACAAATGACCAAGGCGACAATGCCATAAATAAACTTGACTCTTACAGGACTGACTTATAGACTCTGTAACATGAAGACTAGCCTTATTCTCCAGCATGTAAAGTCCATCAACCATATGTCCCCTACCAATCGTCCTCCCCGAGGCTAGATCCTGAATCACACAATGAGAAGGGAAAAAGTCACTGAGCAGTTTAAGGAACTAGTGACACTACTAATAGAGAACAAATTAATGGGAAATTTCGGAACATGTAGGACATCAGAGAGGGTAAGGTCATGGGGAGGAGAAATGGTTCCTTGACCAGCTATGGAAGTGTATGATCCATCAGCTAGTCTCACCTTGTCTCTTCAAGAAAAAAGGTGATAGGTTTGAAAGTAAGAGGACGTACTAGTCATGTGTTTTGATGCTCCAGAATCAATGATCTATGGAGAGTCATGGGTGTGAGAAGCAACATGGAAAGTTGTGGCAGAGTTGCCTAATGTAGATGCAAATGAGGTTGAGGGAGGAGCATCCATCTGACGAATTGCTCTACAATAGAGCTCTAAATGGTCATGGAAGGAATTCATAATATCCTCCCTTGGGTCAGATCCAGAGATATGTGTCTGAGTCACAGTATGGATGGAGGGTTGATTCTCCCGAGTAGCCATGTTGGTCATGGTGTATTTCTTTGTACCTTGCTGTCTGGACCTTTTATTCGCTTATGAATCTTGCTTCTTATTCAGATCTTGAGCCCATTTTGGTTTTCCATGAAGATCTCAGCACGTATCTCTGGTGTGTCGGGGTTTCTAGCAATGAGTGCACCACAATTTGTCTTTATCCTCTGTTTTTTTTCTGGAGATCTCCTTTCCTGGAAGAGATTCCCACACTAGTAGAGACACCTCCTTTTGCTGCCAGCACAACTGCATCCCCACCTGGGTTGTTCATCAAATTCCTTCTGCTCTCTTCAGATTGTACAAGAGCATAAACTTCCTGAACTGATGGAAGATCCTTAGAATTGAGATTCTGGACTCTGATAAATTCATACATAGGATTCAAACCATGTAAGAAGGCAAACACTCTTTGTTGGGAGACAAGTTTCTTGTACAATTTTGTATCCTCGTCACATTTCCAATCCACATTCTGGTAATGGTCCAACTCCTTCCAAACAGAAGTCAAGTCTGAGTAATATACCGATAAACACCTCTCCCCTTATTTACAAGTAGACGATTCTGCCTGTAGTTGATAGATCTTGGCATAGTGTCGCAGTTTTGAATATGTAGATTTTGCTTGTTCATAGTTCTCATATGCTGTTTCAGCCCACGTGAAATTCTTCCTTATTTGAGGTTGCATGGAGATTGAGAGCCAAGACATAACCACGTTGTTCTCCTGATTCCATCTATCATATTCCTCACTCCCAGAGTGTGGTTGTTTAATTCTCCCATTAATATAGCCTATCTTTCCCCTTGCAGTAATGTATAGCTTGATCCATCTTGACCACTCTAGGTAATTTAAACCATCAAGAGGAGCAACAGCCATGGGAAAGGATAGGTCACCACCCCCACTCATTCCATTCAGCATTGAGGAAACTCCAAATGTGACAGAATCTTCACCATTCATGATTTCAGGTTTAAAAAACAACACCCAAAGGAGCCTTACATCAAAGAGATGTTACAGAAGGCATCAGGCACTTCCTGACCTTCAGTCCACAAAAAAGGACTGCTATTGCAGCACACAAACAGGTCCTTATGACCAACGGTTTCATAGGTATCCAAAAACATTGTTGTTACAATACATAAACATGCCTTTATGACCTACGGTTTTACAGGGATCATACGACCCCACAATAGAATGGAAGGAGCAAGGAGAAGTTCACCACACATCTAATCGGCAGACCTGGTACATGGCCAACTTCATGGCAGCCGAACAGTCAATGAGAACAGTAGTCGAACAGTCAATGAAAAAAAGGGGTATGACATTCCATCAACAGGGCAGCCGAACAGTCAATGAGAACAGTAGATGAACAGCAGGTAATACCTTTGTGAACATCAGATGGTAGCCTCTGAAATTTTCGGTCGAGCATCAGATGGAAATCTCTCCATAAACCAGAACTTTCTCTACATTGGAAGATGAAAAGTCAGGCAGACTTCTTCGAACATCAGATGGAAATTTCTCCATAAACCAAAACTTTCTTTACGCTGGAAGATGAAAGGTTTGGCAGACTTCTACTTGCTGGAAGCCGAACAACAGATGGACACAACTAGGAGATGAAGGGACTAATTGCTCGACATCACCCTTTAGGCCTGGACGACCTGATCTGATACCATGTTGAACAGGAGAAGAGAGAGAGGAGAGGCGAGAGGACTGAAAGCCCCAAAAAGAATATTGCAGGCATGCACTATGTTATTATTTATACTAGGATGGCCGTACAACTTAAAGAAGGAAGAAATTACAAAAGTACCCTTGCGGTAGTAAACATATGTACAACAACATCTGTCAACAGAAGTTGAATGGTAAACCATCGAATAGGGAATGGGGCTACCGAGGACAACAGAAGAGTCGAAATCAAGCTAACTTCACCACGAATCAACTGAGCCAAGAAAAGCCTCCAGACAAGACCGAGTTCAATAAGGAGGAAATCGAAAAGTTAAGGGGGCTTCTGGGATCGTTGGAGAAACCTAGTGGTGCAGGCTCTCTTGCAATCTCAGGTAGGTTTTCTATTCCTCACGGACTAAATGTCTCAAATGAACCTATTAGGGATTTATGGTTTATTGACTCAGGAGCCACTGATCACATGACTCACTCCTCACTACTTTTTAGCACTTATACCCCCTGCCCAAGCAATCAAAAAATAGCCATTGCAGACGATCCCTTACTATCGTAGCTGGCATTGGGGATCTTCATATTAATCCATCACTTACACTAAAAAATGTCCTTCATGTTCCCAAATTGTCCACTAACCTGGTATCTATCCAAAAACTCACCCATGACATGAACTGTAATGTGCTTTTCTATCCTTCTTACTGTATATTTCAGGACCAGGATTCGGGGAAGAGGATTGGATTTGCTAAGGAGAAGAATGAACTCTACCATCTTGAAGAATCATGCAAATCAAATATTGTCCAGGTTAAGTTATCTCTATCATTCCTTTCATCATCCAACAAAGACACCATTTGGCTTCATCACTTTAGACTAGGACATCCATCTTTTGGAATTCTAAAAACTATGTTTCCCTCCTTGTTTAAAGGATTGAGTGTTGAATATTTTCATTGTGATGTGTGTGAATTTGCAAAACACAAGCGTGTGCCCTTTCCAATCAGTAACAAGATAGGTTCAGTTCCATTCTTTTTTATCCATAGTGATATATGGGGACCCTCCATAGTTCCAAATGTAAGTAGTGTACTCCCAAATTTATTGATGATTGCACTAGGGTCTCTTGGATCTTTCTTCTTAAATCTAAATTAGATGTAAGTAGTGTACTCCCAAATTTCCATAACACGATTCAAAATCAGTTTGGGGTCAGAATCAAAAGATTTAGATTGGATAATGCACGGGATTATTTCAACCAAACTTTATCCCCATATTTTCAAAAAGAAGAGATTATCCATGAATCCTCCTGCATTAATAGTCCACAACAAAACGGAGTAGCAGAAAGGAAGAATGGTCATCTACTAGCTACAACCCGAGCCTTACTTTTCCACCAGCATGTTCCAAAAGCCTATTGGGGGGAAGCCGTGCTTACAACCGCATACATTATAAATTGATTACCTTCAAGGGTGCTGGGATTTAAAACACCAATGGAAACACTTTCTCCATTTTATCCCGATCTACGTACAACAAATAATCTCACCCAAAGAATCTTTGGATGCATTGCTTTTGTCCATGTCCATAGCCATAATAGAGGGAAGTTAGATCCAAGAGTCGTCAAGTGTATTTTTGTGGGTTATTCGTCCACCCAAAAGGGTTATAAGTGTTACCACCCACCTACCAAAAAATTCTGTCTCTATTGATGTCACTTTTGAAGTAAAAACACCATATTTCACTCAACCTTATCTTCAGGGGGAGTCATTGTCATTCATTGAAGATAAGGACAGAGATTTGTTCCTGCTTGGTCTACCTACAGTTTCTCAACACCGAAACTCAACATCTATACCAGTTCAATCCGTATCTGCACCTATTGAACCACCTGAAACCAAACCAACTTCTTCACCCATTCATACTAGACCCATGACAGAGAATGGTGAACTTTGTGACTCTATGAGATTGCAGGTATATTCAAGAAGAAGAGACCAGGATCCTAATCTTGTGCAGGTTCAAGATTCAACTCCTAATCCTACGAATGAGGTAAATACAATTCCAGAAATTTCTTCTGAATTAGCATCTAACCAAGATCTTCCTATTGCCCTTAGAAAAGGCACAGGAGAATGCACTAAACATCCCTTATATCCCTTAGCAAAATTTGTGTCCTTTAAAATATTCTCACCATCACATAGGGAGAAGCAAATGAAGATCCAACCGTGAATAGGGAAATGTACCAAAGATTAGTAGGAAAACTTATATATCTTGCCCACACAAGGCCAGACATAGCATATGTCGTGAGCGTGGTTAGCCAGTTTATGCACAACCCGAAAGAGGTTCACCTACAGGTGGTCTATAGGATACTACATTATCTAAAGGCTAATCCTGGCAAAGGAATCTTGTTTGAAAGAAATACTGGATTAGCCCTAGAGGCACACCGATGCAGATTATGCAAGCTCTCCTGTGAATAGGCGGTCCACTACAGGTTACTGTACATTCCTTGGAGGAAATCTTGTGACATGGAGGAGTAAGAAGCAGAATGTGGTAGTTAGATCAAGCGCGGAGGCAGAATTCAGGGCAATGGCTCAAGGAGTATGTGAATTACTATGGCTCAAGATAATTTTGGAAGACCTAAATATCAGATGGGAAGGTCCAATGAGATTATTCTGCGACAAGAAGTCAGCTATTAACATTGCTCACAATCCCGTCCAACATGACAAGAGAAAGCACATTGAGATAGATAGGCATTTCATAAAGGAAAAGCTGGATAGCGGATTAATTTGCACTCCATACATCTCAACGAATGGTCAACTGGCAGATGTAATGACAAAAGGGCTTTGCAGTGTAGCATTCCAAGGACTTATCTCCAAGCTGGGAATGAAAGATGCATATTCACCAGCTTGAGGGGGAGTGTTGGAAAGTAGAAGATTGACTCTCTGATTGATTCTCCATAATTTTAGGTCCATCAGTTTAGGAAACATGCATAAGTTAGTTTCCTAGAATCGTGGGATATCCTAGAATCATGGGATATTAATTGGAGAATCCCACTGATATAGAAATTAGTTTTCTTGGAAAAGTTAGCTTTCCTATTTTATTGCCCTGTAAGTTAGCTCTGTAATTCTATATAAAGCTGTGTATATGCTCCTTCCATGACAATACAATCAATTCATTTTTTTCTCTCAAATTCTGTCACCAAATTCTTCCAATAAATGTTCAGTAACTTGTACTTGACTGATGATTTGAGAGTGAGCCAGCTCAATCTGCATTTGTATAACTCAATATAATTATGACCGTTAAATCTGGTTAAAAACCTTGCTTAGATGCCATGAACAGGGTCT
This sequence comes from Nelumbo lutea, assembly GCF_056320005.1. Classification (NCBI taxonomy): domain Eukaryota; kingdom Viridiplantae; phylum Streptophyta; class Magnoliopsida; order Proteales; family Nelumbonaceae; genus Nelumbo; species Nelumbo lutea. The sequence continues at coordinate 106,528,960 of NC_142686.1, forward strand.
TTTTATTCCAGCAGAAAAAGAAGCAGCAGCAAGAGAAGGAATGAAGAAATAGCGGACACACAAGCTAAGAAATGTATCTTCCAATTGGAGAGAATTCATTCTCCCAATGGGCCAGACTTCTTTATATACACACACCTCTTTAAACATTGAAAGATTACAAGAATGCTTGCTTAAATAACAAAACAAAACTGCCTATACCCTTTGGTAATAAAACTAGGGAAAACCTATGCTGCTAAAAAGGTGTGATACTGGAAGAGCTTTGACCAATCAAAACCCTCCTGTGAATTTTGATGAAAACCACCTGATTGGTTACCACTTTTATGTCACTGGTTAATTCGTTGTAAGTTTTTCCAGTGTCATGTTTGGTATCATAGTCAAACCCATAAAACTCAGTTGACTACTGTACCCTTATCTAAACAACTAAAAACATAACAACAATAACTAGAAACAGATTCTTATGTCCAATACAGACCAACATGTATATTATTGGAATTTTTGGTTGGTTAACCTTTTCTATTTACGAATTAGCTGGGTTTTGAACTTTGCAATTTATCCTCATGATTGTTGTTCAATTAAAGATATCTCCTTGTCAAGTTCTGTTTTTGTTTATATGCTGGTTATGGCATAAAAAATGATAACTGGTTCATTTCCTTTCCTCCAGATATTCAATGCAAGACAGCTTGCTTTGAAGCTGATAGCAAATGTCACTTACGGTTACACAGCTGCTGGCTTTAGTGGCCGTATGCCTTGTGCAGAACTTGCTGATAGTATTGTGCAATGTGGCCGAAGAACATTGGAAACTGCTATTGCATTTGTAAATTCACATGACAAGTGGAATGCTAGAGTTATTTATGGCGATACTGATAGGTAAAAACCAACTCTTGTTCACTAGTGGATAAGCTTTCAGGATGCATAGACTAACATAGTTTGTGATCTACAATGTGTTCAGTTAACTACATTAGTCTATGGAAATCCTGTCTTATCAGACGATGGCAACTTTTGATCAGTTACTCTTTTAGAAAGCTGGTGTGGAACATAGGCAGGCTTGGATTCAGCATTAGTTAAGTTTTACAGGGACATGGGCTAATGCAGTTAAAACTCTTCGTTTTGAGTACACAAAATTGCTCTTCCTAAGAGAGGGTGTCCCTTGGTGCAATGGTTGGGTTGCTCCATTGCAACCTCGGTAACCAGGGTCCAAATCTTGTAAACAGCCTCTCTGTATGTGCAGGGAAAGGCTGTGTACATCTATCTCTCCCCAGACCCCATATTGGTGGGAGCTTCATGCACTGGGCTGCCCTTTTTAAAATTTCTCTCCTAAGAGTTGCCAACAATTTGATTCAGTCACTGCAAAGGCCTATATATCTAGTGGTCAGGATCAGGTTGTTGGGTCTTCTGTCTTTGAGAAAATTCTTTGCATGAGATTCATTTAATGATCAGTCCACCATCTAATGTGTATATTGTGGTTATGGCCTGTGAACAATAAATTATCCCTTTTTTATCAGTAAACATGTATTTTATTTAAATTTCATATTGTAAACAGTTTATACAACTTGGTGATGGGACTGATGATCCTTTTAATCACTCTTTTCTATCCCTCATTACAGTGCAGCCCAAAATAATTGCTGTCTCAATGCCCCCTGTTTTTCTAAACAATCAGCTAGCCCATTTGCACTCCTTCGGACCCATTTAAATTCAACCTCAACCTCCTTTGCAATCTTCTCCACTTCCTTAATCACATGCGTAAACGTCCATGGGGTATGGCTGCTGTTTTCTGCCTAGGAAATTACTACTTTTGAGTCCCCTTTCACCTCAACATGCCTGTATCCTAACTGATTGGCTAGCTTTAAACCTTGTAGTAATGCCAAAAGTTCAGCCTTCAATGAGTTTTCGGTGCCAACCGGTCCTGAGAACATACCCAATATCCTCCTTTCAGAATTTCTGAATACTCCTACTCTTGAAAGGACCGGATTTCCAAAGGAGCTCCCATCAAAATTCAGTTTCACTTTAGTGCCTTCTGGTGGTTTCCACTCCAGCCTTACTTTATCTCTTACTCTCGATGATTGTGCTACTTCAGACCAGGTTCTGAGAATGTGACTGAGAAGAAAGCTAACCAAGGATTTTACCCAATGAGCTACTTTCACCTTGATGCTATCAATCACTTCCTCTACTGTTCTGCTTTTTTGCAAGAAAATCCTACTATTCCTCTCTTCTCATACTACCCAACAAATTGCTACTTTTGTTGCTTCCCACATTACCATCCCTCTTTTCTTTCGCTGTCTCAAGAAGTCACAATTCAAGAGTCCCACCACATCTTGAGGGGGATCCCACTTGCAGCCAAAGAGAGTACAGAATAATTCCCAAATTTGAAGCACAAAACAACAGGATATCATTAAATGTGATAGGGTATTACCATTTTCCTTACACAAAGAGCACACATGAGGAGAAAGGCAAATGTATGGCCTTTTTTGTAGCATATCACAAGTGTTTACCCTACCAAGAAATATTTCCCAACAGAAGGCATGAATCTTCGGGGGAATAGGCTTGCACCAAATTTCTTTCACAGGGAAATCCCCACCTAGGGGGTTAGGGGAAACAAGTACTCTAAAGAAAGAAGAGCAAGAAAAGTGACCGTTTGGAGAGCCTACCCAAATTCTAAAATCTTCCAGCGAATGGTCCAAGTGGATTTGCCTTAAAAGGTCCAGCAATAGGATTAAAGACTGACTCATTTTCCCGTAGTCCCCTTCTGAAGCCCAAGTTCCAATTCACACCATTTGGACACGGTGTTCCAAACATGAACTTAGCTTCCCCCTTGAGGTTTGATAGTGCCAAGAGATCAGGAAATTGGTCTTTCAGTGGGGTTTCCACTACCCATAGGTTTTCCCAAAACAGGATTTTATTACCTTGTCCCACATTGAATTGGATGGAATTGAGGAAAGTAGGGTAGGTTTCATGAATTGCTTTCCAAGGAGAAGCTGAAGAATTGTGAGGGGAAATTTTTGCATCCCAGCCATTTCCATCCACCCCATGAATGCTCTCAATCACTTTGTGCCATAGTTTGTCACTTTCAAAGGGAAACCTGCAAAGCCACTTACCTAGTAGAGTTGTGTTCTTTATCAGGATGTTCCCAATTCCTAAACCCCCTTGTTCCTTAGGTTTGCTAACCTGCTCCCTCTTGATCAAATGGTCCTTCCTTTCCTCTCCTGGATTCAGTAGTCGATCAAGACTGCGGTCAGTCTTGAATCCAAAAAGGTTTCGGATGGAGAAAAGAAGAAGAAGAAAAGGAGAAAAGGAAGAGAAGCAGAAGTGCACAAGGGTTTAGAAAGGAGAGGGACAGATAGATTGAATCTGCCGCCCCACTCTTAATATTTATATGTTATGTTCACTAATTGTAGAAAAAGGCAGAAATGCCCTTAATGCTTACATGGCAAATAAAACAATAATAAGCTGAAATAACTACCAACAAACATTGATATAACTAACAAAGATTACATGCGCTGTCATACGAACACAGTGAGGACCACATCCGTGGGGCCCACATCAGTGTTCTTTACACTCCCTCTCAAGTTGGGAATAGATATTTGTCATTCCCAACTTGCATAGGTCTGCCTCTAACTTCTTCCTTGGAACAGCCTTGGTGAGAAAATCTGTGAGCTGCATGTTGGAGGTGATATATGAGAGACACACTTCTTGAAATGAGACCCTTTTCTCTGACAAAATGTCAATCAACTTCGATGTGTTTAGTTCTGTCATGCTACACCGGATTGTGAGCTATATTAATAGCCACCTGATTCTCACAATATAGCATCAAAGGCTTCTCATAATCAATACCCAACTCTTCAAATAGTGACTTCAGCCACTCCATTAGCCATCGATTTGTATTCAGCTTCAGCACTAGAGCGAGAAACAACACTTTGTTTCTTACTCCTCCAAGAGACAAGGTTACCTCCTACAAAGGCACAATATCCAGAGGTAGACCTCCTGTCATCAGCACTGTATAGACCTCTACCTTCATGTGATCATTATTCTTGAACAATATACCTCTACCTGGACATCTCTTCAAGTATGCTAGTATTCTCTCAACTGCAAGGAGATGAGTAGTTCTAGGGGAATGCATGTACTGGCTGACAACACTGGCTGCATAACTGATGTCTGGTCGTGTGAGACAAAAATATAGGAGTTTTCCAACCAACCGTTGGAACATAGCTTTGTCTTCAAGAGGATCTCCACCCTCTGCACTGATCTTGTGATTCTGTTCAATGGGTGTATGTACAGGCTTGACACCTAACTTTCCAGTTTCTGCTAACAGATCTAGAACATACTTCCTTCGAGAAATAAAGATCCTATGTTTAGATCTAGCAACCTCAATACCCAAAAAGTATCGTAGTGCACCAAATCTTTCACCTCAAACTCTTGACGAAGGAGTCGTTTGAGGGACTCAATCTCACTATTATCATTCCCTGTCACTACAATATCGTCCACATATACAGCAAGTAAGGTTAAAGAAGAGTTCACTCTTTTAACAAACAATGTATGGTCTGATTGGGCTTGTACATAGCCGAATTTTCCAAGGGCTAGTTTGAATCTATGAAACCAAGCTCTAGGGGACTGCTTTAGTCCATACAATGCTTTATTCAGTCGGCAAACCTTCTTACCTGTCTCTGCATCATAAAATTCAGGGGGTAATTGCATGTAGACTTCTTCCTGTAAGTCTCCATTCAGAAAGGCATTTTTAATATTCATCTGGAACAAAGGCCAAGAATAACTCACTGCAAGGGCTAACAGAACTCGAATAGTGGTCATCTTTGCTACTGCGACAAAAGTCTCCAAGTAGTCTATACCATAAGTCTGAGTAAATCCTTTTGCAACCAACCGGGCTTTATACCTTTCAATGGAACCATCAGCATTATGTTTCACAGTAAATACCCATCTACATCCAATCGGTTTCTTTCCTTTGGGTTGGTCAACTAGCTCCCAAGTATTATTTCTCAAAAAGGCATCCATTTCAACCTTCAATGCATCTTTCCACTCAGGAACTGAAAAGGCTTCTTGCACTGTTCTGGGGATAGGAATATCAGCAACGGAAGTGAGAAAGGACCTGTTAGAGGGAGACAGGCGATCATAGGATAGAAACTGGGAGGTGCAGTGAGCTGTGGATGTGCTGTAGCGTCGTTTCCCTTTACGGACTGCAATGGGGAGGTCAAGGTCATCCGAAGAAAGGGAAGTAGCAGTAGTGGAAGGTATCTCAGTGAGACTTGGATCTGACAAGGGGACTGCAGTACTTGGATCTGGATCCGCAGAAGGAACTGGGGCTGGCCTGGACTGCTGATGACCGAAATCAACTTGCCTCCATCGCCTGTGATAGACTTTCAACTCCTGACACCTCTGACAACCCTCCTCATTACAACCCTCATCACTCAATGGAATGGGTAAAGGAACCTCAGATGAGTTAACCCCACTCTCACTGCTCTCCCCCTGAGGAAAAAGGCCCAAATTCTCACTACTCTCCCCCTGAGGAGAAACCTTAGGGTAATAGGGTACCTCCTCAAAGAAAGTGACATCCATCGAGACATCTTCTCCCGGAAATAAGTTCATAGCAGCAATAACCCTTTTGAGTTTGTGCATAACCGAGAAAAATGCATTTGGAGGCCTTAGGGTCAAATTTGGAATGATGAGGGCCAAGAATCTGAACAAAGCAGGTGCAACCAAAGGTTTTAAGGGGAACAATAAATAATTCCTCATCTGGGTATAGAAGGGTAAACGAAGGTTTCATGTCAAGAACCCGTGAGGGAACCCGATTAATGAGATACACTGCTGTGAGAATAGCATCACCCCAAAAACGGATAGGCACATTGGAGGTAAACATAATGCTTCTAGCCACCTCCAAAATGTGTCTATTCTTCCTCTCGGCAACCCCATTTTGCTGTGGTGTACAAGGACAAGTGCTCTGGTGAATAACCCCATGATCAAGTAGATGAGAGGCCAGTGGCTTGGCAATGTATTCTTTCGCATTATCAGATTTGAGGATTTTGATTTTGACCCCGAACTGGGTTAAAATCATCTGATGAAAGGTCTGGGTCAGAGCGAGAGCCTCATCTCGAGAACGCATAAGGTAAACCCAAGAAAAACGGGTATAGTCATCAACAAACAACAGGAAATATCTGTACCCTCCCATAGAAGGTATGTGATACGGGCCCCAAACATCGGTGTGCACAACATCAAAAGAATTACTACTTCTTTTATTACTAAGGAATAAGATGTTCTACAATGCTTTGCAAGCTCACAACTCTCACATCTCAAATTTGGCATCTCAACAGACTCAAACAAATTAGGAAACAGACTCTTCAAAGACCGAAATGATAAATGACCTAACCGATTATGCCAAAACATAACCGGACTCACAGACTGAGAAACAAAAGACTTCTTATCCACATGCTCTTTCCAATGAGAATTCTCTCCAAGCAGATAGATCCCATTTGTCTCACGGCAAGTTCCAATCACCTTCCTCGTCTCCAAATCCTGAAAAACACATCGGTCAAGGAAAAAGGTTACTGAACAGTTTTGGTGTTTTGTAATACTACTGACTGAAAGTAAATTAGTATCAAGTTTAGGACCATGCAAGACTAAGGATAAGGAGATAGTATCATACAACTTGATGTCCCCCTTGCCAGAAATGGGAACAAGGGAACCATCAGCAATGGATACTTTATCTCTACCAGAAGATAAGTGATAGGTAGTGTACAGTGATGGCAAGTTAGTTATATGGTCAGATGCACCTGAGTCTATTACCCAACAATGTTCAGTGTTACTTGGAGTTGAAGCATGGTAGGCTGAGGCCCGAGTACCTAAATGAGCAAAGGCTGATGTGGCAGGGGCTGATGATGACTGAGATGACTGAGCTGAATTCCCAACCTCCTTTTCCAACTGTATTAGGGCAGCCCAAACAACAACTAAGTTGTCTAGGGGTGTGCCTTTTGTGCCCGATGAGGATGCAGAAAGGGTATTAACTGCCATATGAGCATTACCCCTTTTGTTCCTTAGTTTTGTTGGGACTAAATGAGGGTGCAGCTTCCAACATGTATCTTAGTATGCTTGGGTTTCTTGCAATGTTCACACACTAGATCCTGCTTATCTTCCTTCTTCATGTCCCTTTCCGTATCACCCCCAGACTTAGGTTTAACTGCTGCTAGGGCTGGGGGGAAGGGCTGATATTGCATCATAACTTTTCTCCTTGTCTCTTCACTATGCACCAAAGAGTAGGCTTGAGATAAGGTCACATTATCTCTTGTCAGTATCTGCTGTTTCACAATGTCAAATCAGAATTCAGACCAACCAGGAATTCAAACACCCTATTGGTCTCAACTTGCTTTCTATGGGTCTGTTCATCTTTCGGACTTTCCCACTCAAGAGTCTCCATATGGTCAATTTCATGCCACAGAGATTTCAAAGTAGAGAAATAAACAGAGACTGGTTTCTCTCATTGTTTGAGGTTATTTACCTCACACTTCAATTCATAGGCTCTAGCAACACTAAGGGGTTGGGAGTAGGTCTCTTTCATGACATCCCAGATCTCCTTGGCTGTTTTTGCCCACAAATAATTTCGGCTGATATGTGGCTGCATAGAGTTGCACAGCCATGTCATAACCAAGTAGTTCTCCTGAACCCACTTGGTATGCATTGGGTCCTCCTTGGAAGGTTCTTTCACATCTCCCAATAGGTAGATAAGTTTTCCTCTTCCCCCATTAACCATCATGGCCGATTGGGCCCATTCTAAGTAATTGGATCCGTCAAATCTCACAGTTCTAATCTGAAACGCAGTCTCAGACATATTACCAGAACTGTTGTTCCCAAAACACCTTCCCCCTGATTCTTGAACTCCATTCTTGGTTAAGAATCAGTAATTAAGAACTATTAGAGCTACTGCAATAGAAAACAACACATAAATAACTGATCACAGTCAGAGTTCTGTATGAGTTCAGTTCGGATCTGATCTGAAACCAATCAGCAGTTCAGAATGTAAGCAGTCCAATAAAGGTTCTCACCCCAAAACAGGCTTTGAATCCAAAACAGAGGTCTAGAAACCATTTAGAAAACAATCTGTAATGCTGAAGCAGATTTAGGGTTTGATCGTAGGGTTAAGGAAACCTTTGTGAGAGCATAAACAGTGCTCAGCCGCACCTTCCAAATAGGTTCACAGTCAAATCTGGTCGTAAGGTTAATGACAAACCCTAAAAAATATCAGAAAAACCTGATCGCCTCTGAGAAAATAAAGGAGAGTTCAGCTGCTCCTCCTAGATAGGTCCAACCTATCTTTGACTGATGACGACCTCAAGGAAAAATAAAAACTTACCCAGAAAACTCTGATCACCACCTTCAATCTCGGCCTGAACCCTAATATTGATCCTTTTAACCTTCTCTGATTCTTCCTGATTACCAACACTCTCCAAGGCTCTACAAGCCTTCGGACAGCTGCTAAACCCTTCTGGTAACCTCCAAGAATCAGCCAACGGACAGTTCTTTGTAAGCTTCCAGCCCTAGACAGTTCTCATGTGGTCGGCTGGACTAGACACACATGAGAAACCCTAGATAGGATCTGATACCAAGTAGTCGATCAAGACTACAATCAGTCTTGAATCCAAAAAGGTTTCGGATGGAGAAAAGAAGAAGAAGAAAAGGAGAAAAGGAGGAGAAGCAGAAGTACACAAGGGTTTAGAAAGGAGAGGGACAGATAGATTGAATCTGCCGCCCCACTCTTAATATTTATATGTTATGTTCACTAATTGTAGAAAAAGGCAGAAATGCCCTTGATGCTTACATGGCAAATAAAACAATAATAAGCTGAAATAACTACCAAACTAACACTGATATAACTAACAAAGATTACATGTGCTGTCATACGAACACAGTGGGGACCACAGCCGTGGGGCCCACATCAGTGTTCTCTACAGATCCCTAAGGAAATCTCTCATGTACTTCTCTAAGCACCTTGCTACCCTAGAAGGGATTCTAAAGGTTGAAAGGAAATAGGTGGGGAGGTTTGCCAGTGTGGCTCTAACCGAGGTTATTCTTCCACCCAACGAAATATAATTCCTCTTCCACAGGGCTAACTTCCTATTGGACCTTTCTAAAACTGGTTTCCAAAACCCAACTGACCTAGGGTTTCCTCCTAAAGGTAGACCTAGGTAACTGATAGTACAGCTTCTGATCTCACACCCCAAGATCTCAGCAAATCTTATTAGTTCTCCTTCCTCCAAATTAACCCCTACAATTCCACTTTTAGTCTAATTTATCCTCAGCCCTGTTGCTCCCACAAAACTATTCAGCAGCACCTTCAGATTTTCCACCACTTCCTCATTGTTTCCTTCCCAGAAAAAGATGGTGTCGTCTGCATTCCTATCATTATCCCTTCCTCTTTGTTTTCTTTTCCTACTTTACCGCAGGTTTAGAATTTTTCATATTTAAATAATTCTATTATGTGCAGCATGTTTGTTCTCCTCAAAGGACGAAGTGTGAAAGAATCTTTCAGAATTGGGCAGGAGATTGCATCTACCATTACTGCTATGAATCCCCATCCAGTCACCTTGAAAATGGAGAAAGTATATCACCCCTGTTTCCTCCTTACTAAGAAGCGCTACGTTGGTTACAGCTATGAGAGTCCAGACCAAACAGAGCCTACATTTGATGCTAAAGGTATCGAGACAGTACGGAGAGATACATGTGGGGCAGTTGCAAAGACATTGGAACAATCATTAAGGCTTTTTTTTCAACACCAGGACATTTTGAAGGTCAGAATGATTGCATTTTACTTGTTTCATATAACATATACTTTCAAAGGTAAAAGATTAGGCTGTACTTGAGAAGCTTTTTGATTTTTGTGTTTGATTTTGAACATAGTTTTCGAGTCTCCAAGGCGAGGCTAGGTGACGATGGAGTGCCCAGGCACCTAGCTCTCGCCTAGGCGATGGAATTTAAAATTAAGAAGCCGATGGATTTCTACCCCTTCCAAACTAGTTTTTTTGGTTTTATGTATTCTGCACTTACTTTTGTGCTTGTGTTTCTTGATGAGAACACTTACTAAAATAAAAGAAGAAAATGAAGAAGAAAAGTTAAGGGGTGGAGCCCCTGTTCTAGACCCAGAAAAGCTGGTGAAAATAAATTAAAATAAAAAAAGAAATATGAAGAAGAAAAGAAGGGGTGGAGCCCCTGTTTTAGACACCAATGATGAGAACAAAAGAACAGCTGAAAAATGCAAGAAGTTAAGAACAAAAGAAGGGGACGGAGCCCCTGTTCTAGACCCAGAAAAGCTGGTGAAAAAATACTAAAATAAAAGAAGAATATGAAGAATAAAATAAGGGGTGGAGCCCCTGTTCGCCCCCTGTTTCAGACATTAATAATGAGGGGAAAAAAAGTTGAAAACATGCAAGAAATTTAAGAACAAAAGTAGGGGGTGGAGCCCCTGTTTTAGTCCCAATAATATGATTCAACAAGGAAAGAAGGATGGGGTGGAGCCCCTGTTTTAGTCCAACAAAAAGGAAGATGAGAAAAATGGGGCGTAACCACTGTTTTAAACCAGTGGAAAAAGAGAACAAAACGAAGGAGGAAACTAATTAACTCACCTTGACTTTGAGGACTGTGTTGGAATGATGGAGGGCTGTTGTTCTCTCCTCTTCCTCAGTTCGATTCTTTTGTCAAAGTGAAACCAAGATTATTTTGTTTTTACTTTCCTCACAACAAAAACATGATAACATGCAACAGGTCCTATTATAAAATCTAAAACCGACCAATAAAATATTATATATTTTATATTTATTTTGTTTAATAAATATTATATATTATATATGTGTTTCAGTCCCTAAGCATGCACTTAAATATTTTTTCTTGGTGTTTGGGCGAGGCGCTCTTTGAAAAGTGCCTAGTTGCCTAGGCACCCAGCTTGACAACTATGATTTTGGAAACTCAGAGATGAATCAGTGTAGATCTGATAATCACGAGGATATGGCACTAAACTGAAAGGAATGGTGAAACAAGATTCACGTAGCTGACCCCATATAGTTGGGACTAAGGATTAAAATTTCGTCATGTATCAGCCGATATGTATCATATCAGTGACCCTCCAATACACCCCTATACTATGTGTTTCGGGGTCTGATTTACTTCACGGGGTAGACAGGCCTTAAACCGACCACCTTGAATTGGTTTGGAAAAAAAAGTAAAAGAATAAAAGTGGCTAAAGATACAGGCCGATATGCCCCATCTGGCATATCATCCTGTATAGATGTTTTGAACCTTGGTTGAGACAAAGCTTAGACAATGATGATGATAATGATAAGAGATGAACCATTGTTACACTTGAATCATACATCAGTTTGAATGACTGGTTAGAGGAGGTTTGGTATCATACAAGCTGAGAATAATGCAGTTAGGTACTTCAGGAGCCAAAAGAATCATCACCAAATTCAGGTTTCCAAGGTGTTTTCTAGATTGAAAGAGGGTTTTTTTGGGTGGGTCCCAACAAAGTGGTGAAAAAAATCCAAGAGATCAACAAAAGGAAGTAAAGAAGACCTCACTTGAGCTTTTCAAGCTGTTATGTAATTCTGTTCTTCTGTATTGGTTGAGGGTTGGTGTGTTTCTTGGTGGTGTTTTAGATGGGGTTTTTCTTGTCTTTTCTGATTTTTTAAGGATTGGAGTAGTGTTGTGTGATGAATTTGGTCAAAGGGTCTAAGTTGTAGCTTAGGGGCGATGCTTGGGGGTAATTTTTGGGTGGAGTCTGCAAGTTTGTCTCTCTCTCTCAGGTGATTGTTTATCACCTATCTTGTTTATTTTAATAAAATTTTTCTTTTTATCTTTAAAAAAATCATTAGGGAAATTAATTTCTATATGTACTTTTATTTTTTGATCAATAACTTCCATATGTACATTATCACTTTGCAGTAAGTATCTCCTCTTTTTAGAGGACAAAATAAGTTCCTTGATGAATCCACAAATTCCCAAATATTGGGGATATAACCAAACTTATTTTCTGATATCTTGAAAGTCCCAAATATTGACATTTGGATGGGGAGTAGTGCAAATCTAGGTTTCAATTTAATGAGGGGGCATTTTTAATCATATGATTGGTTTGTAAAAGGTCGTTACCCAATGTTGGTGGTAGTTATCTAGGGTCTTGGGTTTTTCACGAAGTGGCTGTTGGCAGACTCAAACCAACATGTTCTCACACTTGTTGGCCCAAGATTTTACCATTAATCCTAGCAATGGTCCCTAAGCATTTGATTGGTGTGTAACCTACACGAATACAAGGTGGGGTATGGAATATTATGGAATCCAGTCATGTTTTCACTAGTCATAGGATTTGCTTATGTAGAGAAGATGGGGGTAGTTATGTAATTTTATCTTTCATTGTATTTTAGTAGGCGTTTACATTTGTGTATAGCTGCTTTAATTCTTTTGTAAGGACAGATTTGTCCATTCATATTTCTTTAATATAAATACTCTCTTTTTTGGGTTGGTTCGATCAAATTGATCAACCCTAACATATCTGGACTATTGTTCTTCCTCTTGTTTCTTCACTTTCTCACAAACTAACATGGTACCAGAGCAAGCTGTTCTCTGATCCATTACTTGTTCTTCTAATCTGTTTGAGAGCTATCTTCATCGTTGATTGGTTCTGGACTGTTCTGATCATTCTAGGAACCAGTTTTCTGTGTTTTGCACATCTAGCAAGAGAGATTTCATTGGATCTCTCTCGGAAGACATCCGTTTGCAGTGAAAATTAAAAGGAAGTGTCATCTAGTCCTCTTCTACATCCCCTAAAAGTTTCATTGAGATCAGAGAAGTATGGAGAGAGATCTATTCATCTCTTCTGGCCGGCAGCAACTGTGGAGACTCTGTAACTTGATGTATCTTATTAGTATAGTCCTTGTTGTATATTACTTATACATTTTATTCTTCTTTTCTCTTTCAGCCCTATATGGGCATTCTTATAATTGTACATATCTTTTAATATATAAGAGACTCTTTAAGGTGGGGGTTGATGATTCTTGACATCTCTAAGATTATTCTTGTTCTTTTCTCTATTCAGCCAAGAGTGTTGACATGGTATCAGAGCAGGTTGCTCTCTGATCTATTTTCTCTCTCTTGAACCTCACTAGAAGCAGTAACCCTGTCGTATTATGGCTGTTTTCATCAACCCTTTTTTGTTCAGTCTTCTTTGTGCAACCAGCAGGAGAGATTTCATTAGATCTCTCTTGGGAGACATTGGTTCGAGGCCAAACTTCAGATCTGGTGTCGCCTAGACCTGATCTATTCTCCCTACAAATAGCATCTGATTTGGTGAAGTTTTCAAAGGGGTTCTGATCTTCTTGGGACGGCAACACTGTACAGTTTCCTTTTTGGACTGCAACAGCTTTGGACTTCAGATTCGGTGTCGCCTAGACCTGATCTATTCTACCTACAAATATCATATGATTTGGTGAAGTTTTTTAAGGAGTTCTGATCTTCTTGGGGCGGCAATACTGTATGTTTCCTTTTTTGGACTGCCACATCTTTGGACTTCAGGCTTTCTACATCAGCTTGCAATTTGGGATTTCCTCTCCAGATTGAAGGGTTCTCTCAAGCTTTCTTAACCCTACACTCAGTTTCTGGTTTGGAGATTTTTAAGGACTATTTCGATCAGCATGAGATACCTCATTGTTCTTGGAAAAGACGCCTGATGTGTTGGTAAATCACAGTTTTCTCTCAATCGACTGACTCAATCAACTTATAACCCTAGATCTAGTATCGTCCTAGGGCTTTCTTGCTTCCCATTTGTTTGATTCAGACTTCAGATTCATATTTGAAAGATTTTAGACTCGACAGTCTTAAAACTTGTCTTTTTGGACTGTCAACTTGAGTTCTTGATTGCCGAATTTGGTTTTCTCTGATATCCTTGTGCCTGGACTGCTGTTTTCTTGCTGAAGTGGCCTCTGATAGAGACGATATTCCTATAAAACTGGAAGGATCAACCTATGGAATCGACACTGCTGTTGTAGCACATGGGAGTAAGAAATCTACTACTGGTGTTGATTCTTTTGTTAAAGGTGATTCTCTGGCATCTATGGTTGAGGAAAACATTTGACAACTGGGAGTGTAGTTATGTAATTTATCTTTATTTCTTGTATTTAGTAGGCTTGTACATTAGTGTACAGATTCTTTAATTCTTTTGTAAGGACAAATTTGTCCATTCATATTTCTTTAATATAAATATTCTCTTTTTGGGTTGGTTTAATTAGATTGATCAACCCTAACAGATTTGGACTATTGTTGTTCCTCTTGTCTCTTCACTTTCTCACAAACTAACAATTTATATACAAAATTCTTGTACTTCTCAGATTAATTCCCTTTGGTCGTGTTAACAATAAAAAAGAGGGAAAAAAATACAAGGTCAGGTATTGGTGTTCATGGAATCTAATTGAACAGAAAAGGAAAAAAAAAAAAAACTCATGTTAGAGGACCCTTATTGAATCAAGATTTATAGTTTTCCTTGAATTTGGCAATACTGAAAATGTTGTTATTGTCTGGATTTTCTCTTGCCTATTGATTTTTCTTTAATCTATTTCTTTTAATCCTTCCACCAAGCTGCATCCTATATTCCTATGTCTTCTTTTTATTCTGGTGTTATAATAGTAGGGGTGCAAATGGATCAGATCATGATCTGATCTGATCTGAGATCTGATCCTATTTGGTCAAATTCGGATCACCTCTTGTCGGATCTTCGGATTGGATCCTATGATCCGATAAGAAATTTGATTGGATTCGGATCATCCCCTATCCGATCCAAGAAGATCCGACCCGATGCGTTATATATTTATAAATATAAATATATATTATACATATATTTGTTATTTATTTATTTATAAATATACTATTTTTATTGTATTTTTCTAAATTTGTTATATTATTTATTTTTTTATAAAAAACATGTATATATATATGATGAAAATAATTAAAAAATACTTTATTTTTTGTTTTTTTTTATTTAAATTGGTATATTTTTTTTTCTTTTAATAATTTATTATTTTTTAAAGAAAACAAGTCGGATCAAATCAGATCCAAAGATCTGAATATCCGATAGCATTTTTATTCAGATTGAGGCCTATCAGATCCAATCGAATCGGATTCAAATATACCCTGATTCGAATCCGATTTGATCCATTTGCATCCCTATATAATAGTGGGTTAGACATTTATAAGAAGAATTTAGGGGTTGATGCTGTTGCTGCTGCCTTTAATATTTCAGCATTCTTTAAGACTTTCAACACATGTGCATAGTACATTCCTTTCTCTAGAATATGTGTGCCACTTAATGAGTTCTTACCTAATAACTCTTTCACTTGGGTTATTAAAAGAGATAAGAGACAATTTGAGGGATCAGATAATAGAATCCAATCTGGGCATTTCTGACATGGATCTCCATTCAGATTCTATGACTTCCTCTTTATTATTCCATAATCTTTTTTATTCTACAATAATCTAAGATAGAGCCATAGATTATATGCATCTATTGCATTCCAATGCAACTCCACAAAATGTTAACTAGTATTTGCATTTTTTTTGTCCCATTTATTCACAGGTTAAAGCATATTTGCAGCGGCAATGGACAAGAATTCTATGTGGGAAAGTGTCTCTTCAGGATTTTGTATTTGCAAAGGAGGTTCGCCTAGGTACTTACAGTGCTAGGGCTTCTTCACTTCCACCGGCAGCAATTGTTGCCACCAAAGCAATGAAAGTTGATCCCAGGGCTGAACCCCGCTATGCAGAAAGAATACCATATGTTGTAATCCATGGTGAACCTGGAGCACGCCTTGTTGATATGGTTGTAGATCCAATGGATATTCTAGCAATTGATTCTCCATTCAGATTGAATGATTTATATTACATAAACAAACAGATAATCCCAGCACTGCAGAGAGTATTTGGACTTGTAAAGGCTGACTTGAACCGCTGGTTTTCAGAGATGCCCCGTCCTTACGGGTTAATTTTGGCTAAAAACCATTCATATGTACCAAATCCACAACGAGCCAGAATAGATTATTATTATCTTTCAAAACGCTGTATCCTATGTGGAGAGTTGGTCCAAGCTTCAAACAATTTGTGCGAGCCTTGTTCTAAGAAGGGCCCCACTGTTGCAACAGCAATAGTTGGTAGAACATCAAAATTGGAGAGGGAAATCCAACACCTTGCTGCTGTAAGTTTGTTATATATTCTCATAATCTACTTGGCATTTTATGTTTGTAGTGGTATAGATTCGTTCTTAGGAAATTATTCCAATGCAATGTGTTTTAAAACCTAGCTGGAGCACTGTGACTCTGAGTGACAATGTACAGTCTTGCATTTTTATCAAGTGGTCATAAGAGACTTGCCTCACATCTAACAGATGAAATGTCAATAAGACGAGGATCTAGAGATTATCTTCATTTTCCTTTTCTACTTTATGCATGTGGAGTGAAAATATTGGTTTTTATAATTATCCTGTGGTGATGGGTTTTACGTGCCCTCTTAGATATGTCAGCATTGCGGAGGTGGGGATTGGATCGTAGAAAGTGGGGTGAAGTGCACATCACTAGTATGTCCAGTGTTCTACGAGCGGCAGAAAGTTCAGAAAGAACTAAAGGTTCTTTCTGCTGTTGCAAACGAGGCTGGGTTCTACCCAAAATGCATGGTAGAATGGTTCTGAAGCGTCTGTGTGATAATGCCTATTTCATTTTAAAGTAAAAAAGCATAAATTGCCTTGTCTATATTCCAGGTTCTTTTTTTCCCACTTGATCCAGTCTTTGTTCAGTGGTCATATTGCTATCTAATCCTTACCCATTGCCTGTTGTATATGTAAACATGGTAATAGTTCATAATAGTACATTATGTATATAAGCCATGTATATATATATATGTACTGTATAAGAGGGAATGACAAAATAACATGATTTTCTCGTCTTTCTACTCGGGATTTTGCATATCTCAAAAGCCCTTTTGGGTGGGCTGTCACGGCTTTCCATGATTGTTGATTTTTTAAGTAAGCCATTAAACGCTGCTTAATTGATATTTGGGTGTTGGGGTGATGAAATTTAAAGCAGGACTCTTGTTTATTATTTTGTTTTCCATCCTTTTGGTGGGGAGCATGCAATTAAAATGAAATTGATAGACTTTATGCATAGAATAGTATCTCTAGTCTCAGTAGTATGATGGTATGTTTTGTTAGTGGAAAATCTTATGGATTTATAAGTTGTAAAAAATGTCTAAAGATCACCTGATTATCTCCTGTACTCAAATTTCTCTTTTCTTTGCTTACCATCAAGTGCCTTCAGTTCAGGGTCCCAAATAGATACGATTCCCAAGTTTATTATAAATTTATAATGGGGCATGGGTCCACTTAAAAAGGAAAATACTATTTTCTTTTTCAGCTCTAAATCCCAGGACATCCAGGAAAAGGTCAACATCAGATAAGCAGCCCACAGGATGGCGGATAGGCCACCCTTTCAGTGCCACAAACTTTGTCATCTCTAAATCCCATCGTGCATAAAGACTCCTCTCTTAGTAACACTAAATTGTCCAAGCTTGAATTCCCAATTGAAAAATGCAGAAAAAGAGGGCTCTTGCAGAGCGGCAGGGACCAGAAAAAGAGTGATGCGGTGCACACACAAAGCCTAATAATGACTGTTTCTTTTCTCTCCGAACAAGTACGATAAAAGCTGAGCTGAAATATTAGCAACGCCACATGTTTCAGCAATCACCACCTAAGCTGCTACGAATAGTGTACCTAGATCCTGTACTGTATCTCAAATGACAATGTTGTGTTTATGATACGTTTCCCACTTTGGTCTGATCAAAATTCACATGAGCCTACACCCTACTTGCCTACATCTAAAAAATCCATTTGAAAAAAGTGGCCGGGCTCGTGAATGATCTAAAATCTTCTGCTGGATGCTAAGAAATCCAAAATCATACTCTTTCTTGGTTAGAACTTTATAGTGGGTATGCCCCAGTATTATTCTCAACCGGCCCTAGGGTTTCAATGACTGGAAAACATTTTTGATTTTTCCAAACAGGGTTCTCGGTTTGTGAGACTGACTATGGTAAATGAAAGTTTACTGTTTTACTATAACTATGTTGTTCAGAACTGATCAGCAGATGATCCGAACAGATAATCAGGTGCATATCTTCCTGAGCTACTGGTATGGCTATTTAATCATATTGTGGGAGGTAGGGGAAGGGATTGAAGTCACATATTTGTTGGCCTTGAGAATGACAACAGTGGAAACTGTGAGACGTGAAGAATGATGGCAACCAAAAACGTGAAGTTTCGAACCCTTAGAACCATTCCATCTAGGTGCTTTCCTGTTGATTATCGATGCTTAACAAAGGAGATCTTGGTTTACAAATGTGGGTCATGATGATCCGGACCTTTCCTCTGTTAATCACCTTTTTCGTTTGATTTGTTCCAACGAATAAGGCTGCAACTTGGGCCGGGTTGGCCCGAACCAACCCTAACCCAACCCAAAAATGTTGGGTTGGGTCAGGTTGATATTCGGGTTAGGGCTGAAATTCATGAACCTGACTTTACTTCGGATTGGGTTAGGGTTGACCCCTTAGGCAACCCGATCCAAGTCGAACTCGATTCTACAGTACATGCCATATATAAATATATGTTATATGTATATAACATACATTGACTTGTTTAGATGCATGATATTTGTATAGCCTTCACCACATAGTATCATGTATTTCTTTTAAGATAATCACTTCACTTAATCCTAATTAGAAAGACTAAAACTTTAATAACATTAATTTATGTTTTTTGAAAATTTTATTCTTCATCTCCTCTATGTTGTTTGCCGCCCAAGAAAGATCTATCGTAAGTCATAACACTTGTTTTTTTTTGAAATTTGTGCCAAAAGAACAAAAAAAAATTGTCAACAAACAAGTACTAATGAAAGTTGAGTTAAGATCTAAAATCAAAAAATTCTGAGGTTTTAAGGGATGGGAAGAAGGTTGGGTTGGGCCCAACTCGTGCCGAACCCAACCCGAAATTGACTTTGGATTAGGTCAGGTTGGGTTAGGGTTGAAGGAATTTAGTTAGGGTTAGAGTTGGGTTGGTCGGGTTGAAGGCCGGGTTGGGTTAGGGTTAGGGTTAGGGTTGGGGGTTTAGAACTTAGGGTTGGGCTAGGGTTGGTCTCAACCCAACCTAACCCGGTCCGACTTGCAGCCCTACCAACGATGCTTGGGGTAGGGTTACCCCAGGCTTGTGTAGGAATGGCAATGGGGCGGGGATCATATTCCCATCCTTGACCTTGGTTCCTACTCGGAATAAAAATCAACCTCCATCCTCGATCCCTGAGGGTTCAAATCTCCAAAATTTTTAAATTAAAAGCTTTATGCTTTTTAAAAAATAGATTTACTTAAAATAAAGAATTTTTAAAATATGTGTATTTTGATATATAATACAAATAATATTGCAAATGTATATATTTAATATACAGAATCGAGGTCGGGGCAGGGCAAGGAATTCAATCCCCATCCCCAATTAGATATCACTATCAATCCCCACCCCTGCCCTGGTCCCACCAAGGCAATCTCCATTCCCAGGGAGGACAGGAAAATTGCCATCCTTATAGCTTGTATAGCCTGCAATGGGATTCCCTGAAAGCAAAAACGCTATACAAATTCTGAAAGCATGGTAATCTAACCACGTATTGAGAACATCTCTCTATCAATTTAACATTCATGAAAATATTTCCAATATGCAACTGGATGCTATGTGTGCAGAGCTCGCTTGCAGGAGATCCGGGTTCGTATAGCCCAGTTCTGTTATTTCCTTTGTATAAAAAAAAAAAAGTTCCGACACGTGAATATATGAGGCTGAGTGTTTTGGACTTTACCATTTATGAACTGGAAGCGCGATATACCTCCCCAAGGACCAATAATCCAGTGTTTGTAATGATAAAGTTCAATAAATCAATATAGGGTTTTTTTTACCTTTTAAAACATGTATCCATGCTAGGGTCTGCTCTTTATCAAAATGAGGATCTGCCCAAATCATGTTCATACGCCTCAGATCAGACTAATAGCATATCAAACGGCCTGAAAATAGCTATAGATCTGCTTGGCTGGGGTAGCGTCGGAGGTAATTGGAAAAATAACTGGAAAATGTGCCCCACTTTACCAAGGGCCCAGACACAACCAAACAAGGAAAACTCAGTTTGAGAAACCCACATTTCCCTATAAACCTTGTTTTCATCTCCCAACTTACTGTTGCAGGTCTGTCAACAGGCCTTTTCCATCAAAACGTCAGATTTACAGAAGATGAAATTGCCCCTTCACACCAATCCCCTCTGCTTTCCAGCACAACCCAGAAATAAGAGAACCATTCGGAAAAGCAGACAAGATAGATAAATGGTCAAGGGAGAAGAGAACAAATGAACAGCTCAATAAGAAACTTCACCCTGCTTTCCTTCATGCTATAAAATCAAGAAGATCTAGAATTGGAAACTGGGTTTCGATTGAATTTACTCTATGATGTCTTGTTGGTTGTCATGACACCACTTGTGAAAGGGACCCCTTCATACAGAAATGGCAAGTCACCCTTACCATACAGATGAACAAAAGGTAAAAGGGTGGACCCTGCAGACTCTGAGAGGAAAAGACTTGATTTTTTTTTCTTGTTTATTTGAATTTTGAAGAACAGAAAATATTTGAAATTGAGAGGCTCACTAGTAGCATTTATTTGTTTATTTGCTATTGATCCCTTTCAATAATGATGCCTCAGAAAGTTAAAATAAGAGTACATTTAAAGTCACTTTTCTCCCTGTCCATGCCACAGCCACAAGGTAAAATCAGGCATCACCTCACATGGGCTGGGTGATATTATGTTCTTTTCAGTCTGGAATTTTGGATAAACGATACCATAGAGTGGTGGTAGTAGCCTCGGTCCATTCTGCACGTCCAAAAGCATCCAAATGTACTGGGTACGAGTAATACTTAAACAAGGTTTCTTGTTCTGTTATCACCAATCAAATAATCATCTTAGGGTTCCAGTAATCTGGTCCAATCATTATGTAATCGTCTTTAGGGAACCGATTTGGAAAGTAAAATATGGTTAGATCAAAACTGGTGATGGTCAGAGAATGCATGACATAATGTTAAGAGATAATTGAACTTGGATGCTTTTAACTTTTTAGGAACCGGCCCCTCCAACCCCAAAGTCCCCAACAAAGTTTATATGTTGCTTGTCATTTTCCATATATTTCCTGAAGAGTGCGATGTTTTTCCAAGAGGGGATGATTCTCTGGCATCATATTGGAGGAAATGCTGGAAATGGGACAGTAAAGTGGGGTATTTGCAAAGTTCAGTGTGTTGTCTTCTAATTTCCTTAAGTTTTATTTGGCCGTAAAAGTAGTGCCCAAGTCAAGTCTTGAGTGTTGCAACGTAAAGCCCACATACCACATGAGGTGGTAGGACTATTGATCATGTTTGCCCAGGGACACTGCTACTGGTATGAAAAATGGAACTCCAGTTTTTCTACAGGTCTTTTCTCAATGTATCATCACCATAATTGCTTTGTGCCAACCCATTTGATTTTACTTCTTTGGCTCATTTACTGTGCAGGTTCCATGTTTGAGTCTGTGGAAAGAGACGTAAAGCTCCTGCCAGATGTCCAGGCCATATGGAGCCATGGTTGCTTGTGCTACAGGGGGGATTGCATTTTTTGTGACAGTTACTTGTTTCATATGGTTCTGTAGGTCACAATGTAAGAAGCACCGGAACAGGAATTCTGAGACAAGCTCTTCAGACCCGTCTGCAGTAGGTAAGACTGTTTTGTGTAAGTCAATGGAGACTCTACTATGCATGTGTCAAGTAATATTTGCTTCTCTCTATTGGAATCAGCAGTGGAATCAAATAGAAGACATGGGTTTAGTTCTGAAGGAGCTACTTCAATACCTGAGGTGCAGGGAGTGAAGCAATTCACTTTGGAAGAGTTGGAGCAAGCAACTAAGCACTTCAGTAAAGGCAATCTTATCGGAAAGGGTAGTTTTGGTCTGGTGTACAAAGGCTTACTTAGTGATGGGACAATAGTGGCAATCAAAAGGCGCCAGAGTGCCCCTCGACAAGAGTTTGTAAATGAGGTATACCCACTCTCTTGCATGTAAAATGTAATTCATCAGATGCTATGTGCATTTAACATTTTGTGGACATTCCTTGTTGAATAAACTAAAAACTTCTCCTTGCTTTTTTTCATTCTTCTTTTAAGTTCAGAAATTTTAACTCTTATTCTCAACTCTCTCGAGCATGATCCTAGACCCATAACAGAACTCTAGATAAATGTATTAAGATCAAGGTTCTTCTGGGCACACAGACTCTGTCAACTTGTGGATCCTTTGTTGTGTGAACAAACTCTGGACATTTTTTAGTTTGCTTTTTCACAGTCAAGGGCCACTGTTCCTACATGCATTACTAAAATAATTAAGAATGGGCATCTCTGAATTGAGTGTTTCACATCAAATTTATAAAATCTCTGAATGTTTGAAAAGTGGAGCTAAAAATTGTAAATTGTTCATTGAGATATACTCACCTGAATACAAAGATTTGGCATGGGAAGTGATATGATCTATGTGACCAAACAGGTACTTCATCTTTCAGAGGTCAAGCACCGAAATATAGTCACTCTTCTAGGTTTCTGCCAAGAAGATGGTTCTCAAATGCTAGTTTCTGAATATGTACCAAATGGCAGTCTGAGCAGCCATATATATGGTAAGTCTCAATTTGTAAAACCTATTGATACTGTTAGGACACATTAATACATGTATGCTAGTATTTTCTTGTTTGTCAGATAATGGAGAAGAATCAATAACAACACTGGAGTTCAAACAAAGACTATCCATAGCCCTAGGGGCAGCTAAAGGTAGATCCTAATAAAATATGACCAAGATTCTTCTTACCTTGCCAAGAAAATGATGAATTGGAGAAAGAATAAGTTTATGGAAAGAACCTTAAAATGTGCAGGTTTATGCCACTTGCATAGTCTCATACCTCCTTTTGTACACAAGAACTTCAGAATGTCCAACGTCTTAGTCGATGAAAACTTCATTGCTAAAGTTGCAGATGCAGGGATCTCAAAACTACTTGAAAGAATTGAAGATCCCAGTTCTTCATCTCAAACTGGTGGCAATGTTTTCCAAGATCCCGAGTATCTTCATTTCCCCTATCCGTATTATATAGTTGATGTGAGTCTTTTCCTTTGTTTGATCAACTAACTATGGGTTTATTTGTTAGGGTAAGAGAATCAAGAACATTCTCTGAAATGAGTGATGTGTACAGCTTTGGGATATTTCTTTTGGAGCTCATAACAGGACAAGAGACGTTAAAGATCAATTCCTTGGGATCCCATGAAAGCTTGATGCAGTGGGTAAAGAAGCATCCCCTATGTACTTTTTCAGTTTTTTCCTTAAACAAAATTGCTCAGTATTTGGTGGTAGAAATCTAGAATAAACACTATAGTTACGTAGAGAGCATATTAAAATTTAAAACTCCAAGCAAACAAGACTACCAGAAATCTACACATTGAATTACCTCTTACAGCACTGTCTTTGACATCTAAATGCCCTCCCAAGTAATACATGCTTGGAAATTGGAGCTTGGAAAACGATTTGCTTCATTGGTATGTTTAAATCGTTTTGTTCCAGAATAAAGGCAATTGTTGCTAGTCTTTGCAAAGTGGTTTTCCATCACCATTTAAGAATTGATCCTAATAAAAAAAAAAAAAACATAATTTCACATTGCTATTATTCAGCAGCCAAAGTCAAGTTAGGTTCTATTTTTGGTCAGCTAAAAAGTTTGTATATTCATTTATAGCATATTTGCATGTAACCTCTTTATTCTTATAAAATATTCATATACAGCCTTTTATTCTCTGCTTCCTTACTATTTAAGTCCCCTCTTTGTGAAGGTAAAATCATGTCTGCATTCAAACAATTTTGTGGACCATCGGCTAGCTAGTTGTTTCACTTTAGAGGGAATGAAGAATTTGACAAGGTTGATGTTTCAATGCATGAACATAGTTGGAAAAGGGCGACCCAAGATGGACATGGTTATGTTGGAGCTTGAACGAATACTAGAAAATGAGATGACATTGACAACAGTCATGGGTGATGGAACTGCTACAGTTACTCTAGGGAGCCAATTATTTACTTCAGGGTGAAATTAAAATGAACAGTTCCAAGTGTTTGTTTTTTACAGGCCTAAATCCTAAGAATGTAATGTAGTCATTTACTTATAGGCTAGCTCTGGTTTAATTTCCCCCTGGAGTGTATAAAAGCAATCACTCATTGCTTCTCTTGAGGGTAAGAATGCAAATTACTATTTGATTATTTTTCAACGATGTGGAAGCTTTTTTACATATGACTTTTTAGCTTCATGATTGATGGCTAATATAGTTCAGTTAGTATCAAAGTTATGAAATCAGAGATAATTCACTGCAACCAAAAATGTAGTAATAAATGCGCATCAATGTTTTATATTTTTTTCCACAAAAATTGTAGCATATTTCAACATCAAGAATTTTACACCCCTTTTGAAACTGAAAGTAGCAATTTTACATCAAACTAATAGCAAGAAATAAAATGGATGTCAAAGCTAAGGACTTGATTCAAGTATAAGTGAATTGATAAAACAAGTAAAAGGAATCTTGAAAGACCTACACGATAGGGATCTATAAAGAAATCTTATAAAGGTTCTAAAGACACTCACATTCTTAAATGTCCAGCATAAATGTTCTAGAAATCTTAATATTTACAATATGATTCATCATTCACAATTCAAATTATAAATCTCAATGGTTCCAATTCAAATTTTAAGATTAAGTTGTTTTCGGAAAAAAAAAATCTTATCATTAGTGTGAATCTTATAATTTGATTTATGAAGTTTACAAGCCATCCAATTCAAATAAATTTAGCTAGGACTATTTCTTTACTTTGTCATTTACCCTCTCTTTTTGGTTTTAATTTTCCCCAATGAACTTTTAAGATTTTAGTGGTGTGTGTGTGTGTGTGTGTGTGTTGTTTTGATGATTTTTTTAAGAAACAGAAATTATCTTGCAATTTATGATATAATTCATAATTAATTTGATTTAACCTTTTCTACAGTTTAAAAGCTTTTCAGAACATTGCCTATTGACTATTGTCCTGAATCAGGTACATGTGCTACCAAATATCAGTGTATAGACCAAAAAGAAAAACAAGAAAAGCACATGAGCAACTATTTATGCATACGTTGTTGTCTTTCTTTCTTTCTTTATTTATTTTTATTTTTTTCTTTTTCTTTTTTTTTTTTTGTTTGAAGAGCAGAAAAGACTTGAAATTGAGAGGTTGTCTTTTATTGTAAAAGGTTTGTATTGGGGTGAGATGGCAGGGGCTATTCTCACAAAATACATTATTTAAAACAACCATGTGTTTTACTTTTTTGATTAATTAATGAATCTATTGCATTCTGTTACTGATCCAAAACACACACACATATACACATTGTTGTCTTTCAATAATGGTTAAAATGTGGTAATCGTAGTGAAGAAACTTTTGATTAGAGATCCAAACCAACGATTACTCCAAAAAAGCAAGGTTCTGAATGGAAGATTAGTTTCCAACAGTTGCTAATTCTGTTTATCAACTATTAAAGCTGAGCATTCAGAGCCCTAAGATTTTATTCTTTTCTTTTTGAAGACTGTGATAGTGACTAGAAAAAATAAAACATCTCCCACCGTTCAGAACAGGGAATGTAAAATCGGTTAATGTTACACTTGATGAAAAATCTGCAATATAAATGAGAAATGACATTTTTTCCCTTTTTTTTTTGCTTTTGATATATGATAGCACCACTAGACTGTAGCATAGAATCGTTCTACCATCATTCTCTTTGTTGGATTCTTTCAAGGGCATTTATGTCATTTAAATATTTTTAGTAAAGTCCATAACTCTTCAGGGTGGGGATTGATTTTTTTCTTGACATCCCAAACTTTTCTTAAGGAAACAAAGATGTTATATTTTTTACATGAACAGCTTTTATTGAGTAATTCCAGAAAAAAAAAAAAAGAACTAATAATTATTTGTCATATACGAATATAATCTTCCAAGATGTGGCTCCTCTTCTCTAGGATTGCATTCCTCCTCCAATTATCAACAGCTCTATCAACTGTTGCCTTTGCATTGAATACTTCTTCAGCAGAGAACTTGTGTTCTATGATACCCAAAGGCCCTGGTTGCAGTACCTTTACTACAGTCTCCATGTCTTGTTCCAGCTGCCTGTAAATCAACCGAAAGAAGGAAACCATGTGAGATTCTGACAAAAAACATGGCCTCGTTTGATAGGGAAGCCATATAGGAAATAACAAGTTATATTGATCCAGAGGGAGGAGAAACAAAGAAAAAGTACACACTGGTTATGTTGATTCAAATTCTCTGCAACCGTGTTTCTAATTTTCTTTTTTTGTCAAGAATCAAGGATATGGATCAAACCTTGCAAAATTTCCTATTTCTGAAAGATTTACATTTTCCTTGAAATCAACATTCTAAACCTTGCAAGAGACCAGAAGTACCCAACAATACACAACTATTACAAGGGAACCTTCAAAACTTTTTTAATCCATGATTTTATCCCCAATCATATACCCCTGTCCTGACAAACAGTTGCACACATAGACAACTAGCTTTTGTTGGTCTCTTACATATAACAAATAACGTAGTTAGACGTTTATACCCAAAAGCTAGCAATCTATGGACATCAGAAATACAAGATAGCTTCTAAGAGACTAAGGCATCTTATAAATGCATGCTTAAAGGGCTGAAACAACAAATTGTACTTCTAAATTCCTCTTAAACCCTTCAATGACCTGTAAAGACACAGATATTTCCCTCCTTCACCTTATTCCAGAAAACTGAATTTTAGCTGCTCTTCTCTGGCATCAATTCTTCTAGTTTAAAAGCCAACAGATCTAATCAGTGTTACACGGGCTCTCCTATTCCAGCACCACTGAATCTTGAGGGGACGTTTATGTGTACATATTCCAATATACTTAATGAATTCCATCTTCATTCCTAGCTAGCAAGGATAAATCTTCAGATTTACTGATGCAAATTATAATAGATAATATGGTGATGTAATTCACAAGATATGGAAATATTTTTTTAACTGTAAATACTGATTTTGGTTGTGTCTCCTAGTCTATGTTTATTTCCCCCTCTTTTCTTCATCTTACCAAGACAAATTCCAGTATGATAGCTGTTAAGAGCTAGAGGCAGTAGTGCAGTACTCTAATTTGGTCGATTCAAGATTAGGCACTTCGAAGTTCGAAGAGTCCACTCATTTGGTTCGGAGAAAACCCCCTAGAATTAACGAAATACGTAGAACTCAAACCTCCATTTCCAAAGTGGGTTTTCCACCAAAGTCCAAACAAAACGGTTTTCAATCTTTCAAAAGCCCTAACAGATTGAGAATCAAAAGATTCGATATTTATCGGACACCGGTTTTATCTGACTACGGTACACGGGAATGAGCGTGACAAGAATGGAAGATCTTCCTAGATAGCAGTCGTGATCATCACTTCCAGAAAAAATAATGAAACTAACGGCAAAGCAAACAAACAAAGAAAAAGAAGAACAGATTTCAGAAAGAAATGGTAAATGCACCTGAAGAGCCTGGAGAATGGCAGGGAATTACCAATCCGTGCGAAAGACATCGCATCGACACTCCTGGGAAAGCAAGAAAATGGTCGGAGACTCGGAGTTGCTCAAAAGGAGTACGAGGAGACTTTTCTGTAATTTAGGGCGTCGGATATTCTAGTTACCTATCGGCCGGATCCCCAGTGATACGTCGGCAGCTGTCCAGCCGCATGTGAAGCTGCCAAAACTACTAACTAGGGTGTTCAATAAAAAATCGAACCAAATCTTTTTTTTTTCTTTTTTGGGTAAACTATCGAACCAATTATAAGGTTGCGTTTGTTTGGGTGTAGAAGTATATGGATGGACTTGAACACCGGATAATTTAAAATTTGTGAACCTTTACGCGTGTTTGTCCATGTAAATTAGGCTCCGTTTGGTTTCTGGGATGGGGATGAGAGAAATAGAGGGATGGAATGAGAAAAATGTAAGATGTCAGATCTCAAAATCTTGGATTTGGAGTTGTACCAAAACCGTGCGACCCCGGTGGAAAATTACAGAAGTAGTGTAGAGTAGTCGCAGCGGCTTTCGAACCCAGATCTACTACCTCCTTTCGAACCTAGAAGTAGAGCAGCGGCAGCGGCTTTTGAACCCAGATCTGCTACCTCCGTTCGAACTCAAAAGCAGAGCAGCAACAGTGGCTCTCCTGAACCCAGGTCTGCTACCTCCCCTTTTTGAACCCAGATCTTTCTTCTTCTACCTCCCCTTTCAAACCCAAATTTATTTTATCGATATTGTATTTATATGATCTCTATTGTGAGTGAAGTTTTACATTGATTCACGGTTTTCATCCCAACGTAGTAAAATTTTACATTGATCATCATTTACATATAAATCGTCATTTACATTGATTGGGAGTGAAATTTTACACTATCTATATAAATGCAGCCTAAAAATCTGAACCGAATTCACTTGCAAAAACCAAATCAATTGTAAACAATACAAAGATGATCCCATCACTACCCACCCAACCTTATCTTGGCCATACTCTCCAACAAATATTAAACTGTGACTAACTCCACATTCGTTTTTGAATCCTTTTTTTTTATCATTATGTTGTGTTTGGTTTGAAAGAGAAGGTAGGGAAACCTATATAAGCACAATCTTTCCCTATCATTCCCTTTAAACCAAACATATCCTTAGTTGACAAAAACTTATTCCATAGTTTGAAAAATAACTAAAAGATTCTTAGGCTTCGTTTATTTGAGGTGTAAATACAAAACTACTCCAATGTAAAAGAAAAATGGCCAGACATGTTAGCGCAAAAGATGAACCGGTCAGAAGTTACTTTATATTGTTGTGCATTTGGAAGAATAGTGTAAATCATGAGAGTATTTTTTACATGCGTTTGAAATTAACATGGGTGTTCATGAGGGGTAATTTGGTCTTCCAATAATATCACAACATGTGTCATTGCAGAACAACGGAGTGACAACTCGGCATCATGTAAACAAACCCCAGGAGCACCTCGGATACTTCACAACTGCATCAATGACCTCGGTACCACCCTAATAAGTCGAATTGCAAATAATTAGGCAAGACCTCAGGTCAGCATAAAAGTTGTCCTCCAATAGGGAGTCAATAGACCATACACCATCAATTGGCATCGTCTGTGGAAAACACTACACAAAAGTCGTACTCTCACACTTCCTTTCCAAATACGTCATCAATGACATCTTCCAACAACACTCTAGTCAACAACCCTATTAACAACAACAACTCGATTACATGGGGGCAGGACCAACCCGCTATGCACCCAGAGATCCCCTCTGTGACTATTGGGCAGTTTACCATGCCCCTGGCCCTATTAGGCGTCCCCGTCAGGTAGAATCCCAACTTTTCTCTCCCCAATATGAACTTGCCTCTCCCGTCATGTAGAATTCAAATTCAAAATCTGAGTTTGTCAAACCAAGTTAATACAATTCATGCTAAGCTTAGGCAAGTTTCTAAGTGGGTTTGGTTTTCTTTTTCACTTGTTTTAGTTGTATCTTTCATTTGGGATTTATAATCCCATCTAATATACATTTTATTCATTTTTATATGGTTAGAGAAAAATGGCACACACAAAAGGGATGCAACTTCGGTTAGGTTAGCCTGAAACCCAGCCCAAAAACGTTTGGTCGATGTTTGGATTAGAGGTAGGTAGGGTTGACTTTCCCAACTCAACTTTGGCAACTTGATCCAACCCAAACCCAACTTACATATGAACTATGGCCTTGCTACATAAGTCTCCAGTTATTTGAAACAATCATTTTTTTCACCTTTTATATTAAAAGAATCAGTAAAAACATCAAACAAGAAAATATCTAGACATATACATAGCATGCATAATACGTGTGTTTTTCATATAGGTTTTGCTCTTTAAATTAGATAAGCATGGCTTTCTATAAATCAGGATTATATAAAGTTGGCCGAATTGTGTTTATCATCTTTTAATGAAGTAATTTTCCTTTTGCAGCAAGAAACAAAAGGATTATATAAAAGTTGGAGTTTGATGGGTATTTTCATAGGAATACCTAGCTCATTTGGAATATGGGATGTTTCCATGTAAACATTTGGGTCCTCCAAACAGACTGACCTGGTTAGTTTAATAAAGGAAAAAGAAAACAAAATGTATATAGATTAATGGGGTGTTCCTCAAATGTAAGGTTCAAAATATCAAAACACATCCATCCAAATGTAGCAGTTTTCATAATGGGCCAGTACGACTAGCCAATTATAGTGACAAGTTGTGTCAGGCATGACATGACCCCTAAGGTCGAGTTCGGCTTCAGTCAGGGCAAAGCCCGTTAGAGCAACCTTTACTGTCTTGAGTTGAGAATATCTCCGTACTTGTGTGCTTTATTTCATGAGAAGATATTCTTAATGCAAGGTTGCAAAAGGCTATTAGAACGGTATAGGCATAGATTTGTCTTGATAGAAGTTGATCTCCCTAAGGCCAGGTTAGACCGAGGGTTTTTGGCCCACAGTCCAGCCTGACTTGCAAATTTCAATAGTTATTTGGAGGTTATAATTGTAAAAATATCCCCCAACAACTATAAACAACTATTTAGGGGGGTATTTGTGTATTTTATCAAAGGGGGTGCAAAGATGAATAAAATGCCCCTAGTGGTTATTAATATCTAGCTTAAGGGGTATTTCAAGTGACAAATAAACTTTATAAATGACCAAAAACCCCTTTCATCAATTATAAATGGCTAGTTTATGAGGGTATTTTGGTCAATTCAATTACTTTTAACCTCTATAACTAACCCTTGTCCATTTCTATCACAATAGCAATCATTTAATCAAATACAATCTCTCATTGATTTTCGTACACTCATATTACTCTATAGTCTACTCACATCCAGTCATAATTTCAAATTATTTTATTTTTTTTAATTTCAACAAGAAGGAGACTTGATCGAGTGTCTCAAGTTGAAGTTGGCCATTTTTTAAATTAAAAAGCTTTGCATTCAAGTTGAAATATTGAATTGGTAGATCAGACTCTAAGGACCGAAGTGCAATTACAGGGTTAGTTGGATTTTTTTATAAATTTTATATTTTAATATTTATTAACTTTCAAGCCCAATCTTTTGTTGGCCCTAATAATTCTAAGGCAATGTCTAAAGTATCGGAAATGTAAGGTGTATTGGAAAGATAATTTTAAGAGACGTATCAAGATATGCTTTGGAAACGTATAGATATAGACGAAAAATCAAGATACGCATGGATACACTAGAAAATCCAAAAAAAACCTTAAAAATATGAACAATAATAAAAATGAGTTTTATGTGAGTATAACTAATTTATCTAAACATAAAAACCATTCTTTAATAATTTATATAAAGTATCGGGATATAATCAGTAACCATTGAAAAATAATAGAAGAACTAAAATGTGTGTATATATACTAATATTTATTAGTTAATATTTTTTTTTTGAAATCATTTATTAGTTAATATTTATTATACATATATTTAGATAATATTTATTATATATACAAGTTAATATATACCTTAATTTTAATAAATAAATATAACTTGTATTCATCTTATTATTATGTAAATATTAATAATCAAATTTATAGCATTTGTTGGGAAACATCCACCAAGGCAAAAAAGATTACTTTAAGTATAAAAAAACATGTCATTCTAATAAGTAATTAAGTTTGGTGTAATGGTTAATTAATTATTGTTATAAGCAAATTACTTGGGTTCGAAACTTATTACCTTTGGTTTGTGATTTTTAACATGTTATTTCATTTAAATAACATTTAATGACATCTATCAAAATGTTAGATTTCCAACATAGGAAAGTTTGATATTTTATCTTGGTAGAAAGCATATGAAAATAATTATTCTATGTTTGCCGCTATGTCCATAGTAGAATCGAAATCTTGTCTAAACGATTGGTTGGATGCAAAAGACAAACTACACATCTATATATATATAATAAAATTGGACGGTCCATTTTTTGCATTTATCTATTTTATCCATTTTTTGCATTTTTTTCTTATTTTCTTTTGTTTTAAAAATATAAAATAGTATTCATTACTTATCTTGATTAGATTAATAAAACTGCACAGTATTATAGAGAGACATTTGGGTTTTCGAAGCCCTCTTATATATATATATAATAAAAATTGGACACTCCATGTCAGCATACTTCTAAGTTTCTCTTTTTAGAGAAGTTATTTATCTATTTTCTCCATTTCTTTTGCATTTTTTCTTAATTTCTTTTGTTTTAAAAGTATAAAACAGTAATCATTGCTTATCTTGATTAGATTAATAAAGTTGCACACTATTAAAGAGAGACCTTTGGGTTTTACAAGGCTTCTTATTTTAATGCATGTTATTACTACATTTGAAAAAGACATTAGAGAGAGAGAGACCTTTGGGTTTCTAAGGCCTCTTATTTTAATGCATGCTATTATTATATTTAAAATAGAAAGAATATAATAATAATAATAATAATAATAAAATTGGATGGTCCATGTTAGCATGTCTCTCCTTTGAGAGAAGCTATTTATCTATTTTCTCCATTTTGCATTTTTTTTCTTATTTTCTTTTGTTTTAAAAAATATAAAATGGTAATCATTGCTTATCTTGAGATCTCTCTCTCTCTCTCTCTCTCTCTCTCTCTCTCTCTCTATATATATATATATATATATATATATATATATATATATATATTAGAGAAGCTATTTATCTATTTTCTTCATTTTTTTACATTTTTTTTTCTGTTATTTTAAAAATATAAAATAGTAATCATTACTTATCTTGACTAGATTAATAAAGTTGCACACTATTAGAGAAAGACCTTTGGGTTTTCTAAGGCCTCTTATTTTGAATTGGGATCTACTCCTCACGAAGCATGACTTGCACCCACCTCACAGCCACATCCCACCCTGTATTAGGAACATCTCCCATGAACAATAAATACAAGTACGTGAGATGTTCTCAATGTGCAGCCAAGACATGTTATGAGGTCGATGTAAGGTGTGCGGTGTGAGGAGTTGATCCGAGCTCTCTTATTTTAATGCATGTTATTATTATAGTGAAAAAAGACATTTAAGAAAGAGAGAGAGAGAGAGAGAGAGAGAGAGAGAGAGAGAGAGAGAGAGAGAGAGACCTTTGAGTTTTCCAAGGCCTCTTATTTTAATGCATGTTATTATTATATTTAAAAGAGAGAATAATAATAATAATAATAATAATAATAATAATAATAATAATAATAATAATAATAATAGGTTGAGGTTAAACAATAAAAATTTAAAAATCCACTAAACTTTCACTAAAAATAAATATTAACAAAACTTAGTAAATATTAAAAATGTGTTTCAATTCCACTTAAAAATCAAACTTAATAAACACTATTAAAATAAAAAATTTAAATATAAAAATATTAATTGATAATTTTAATAATATTATTAGATAACTTATGGGTTGAGACCTTTATTGTGCATAATGAACTCATTAAAAATGATAAAAATTAATGAAATTTTAAAATACAAAACCCATTTTATTAACAATATTTTATTGCAATAGTTACTAAATAATAATGAAAAATACCAACAATTAATTAAAAATAATAAATTTAAATATAAAAATATTAATTGGCAGTTTTAATAAGATTATTAAATAACTTTATATTAATGCATTTTTAATTAATTAATAGTTTATATGAGTTGAGACCTTTATTGTTCATAATGAACTCATTAGAAATGATTAAAAAATAATGAAAAGTTAAAATGCAAAACCTATTTTATTAATAGTATTTTATTGCAAAAATTACTAAATAATAATGAAAAATACCAACAATTAATTAAAAATCCAAAAAATTCTGAAAAACCTAAACATAATTAAAAAGTATTGAAAATAATTAATAACATTTTATATTAATAAAGGTATTTACTGAAAATAACTAAAAATTACAATTAATAGTATTTTATTATTAAAAAAATACCCAAGCCAAGAATTAATAAAATTATTGAAAATTAGATGTGTTTTTATTAAGTATGGCATTTATTTAGTTATTTAATTTATTTTACTAAAATCGAATGCAAATTAATTTTGTAGTGACTAATATACAAAAATAAATGCAAAAAATACTAAAGTTATTGAAAAATACTTATATGCAAAACTTATTGAATAATAATGAAAAAACACCAAACTTTAATTAAAAATATGAAAATTCTAAAAATCTAAAGCTTAAATAAATTACTAAAAATAACTGAAAAATTAAATTAATTGTATTTTATTGTAAAAAATACTGAATAATAATGAAAAAACAATATATTTTAATTATTAATAGTAATATAATTAACAATAATTATTTTAAACTGTAATTTACACTAATTATAATTTAATCTATAAAAAGTAAAAAATTACATTTAATTACCAAAAAGTTATATTTAATTACTAGAAAATTACACTTAATTAGGTTTATCCAAGAAATTAGCAATATTTCTGAAAATATGATAATTTCTAGAAATTATAGTATTTTAAATAAATATATAATTCAATAATTAAAATATTTTAATATCTAAAAATATTTTATTAATTAATAATAAAAAGTAACAAATTGTTTCTAACTTAACCCGATTAGGTCTATAAATCTGTAGGCTTAAGCAACTATTTTCTTTTGAGTTAGGTCTAGCTGAGATATGCACCATGGCCACACATTATCCTAGATAATCAGATTCGAAGTTTAATTGGATATCAAACTTTTGGAGTCCAATGATGGCTTTAGCAGATAGGGCCCAAGCTAAATAACCCCTAATAAGCTCAACTTGGAGGTTATATGCATATATGGTAAATATTATTATATAATATTTAAATAACAAATTTTATATTAAAATATAAAGAAATGTCATATATTTTTTATACAATACTAGAATTAAATAAAAAATTTAATTTGTAAAAACTCATAGTTTTATAATTAACACGGCCTCTTTATCAATAGAAAATGTGCGAGCTCGAGCCCGAGCCCGAGTCTGGCCTGGCCATTAGGCCTAGATCTTGAGCCCGAGCCCAACCCTCATATAATGCCCAAGGCTTGAGCCCAAACCCGAAGCCTGATCTGTACACAAAATGACTTATTTTCAGTATACTTTTATAAACTAATATTATATTAATTTAGTAATAATTTAATTTAAGAAGCATATATATTATATTTATTATATATAATATAAGTACCCTTTTATATATGTAATAGTATCAAGCCGAACTTATTTGAGAAAGCTCGAGCTCGAGCCCACAAGTCTGAAATTTTGTACAAGCCTAAAATTAATAGGTCAAGTCGGGTTGGGCTGTCGAGCTACACATCCCATACATAGGTCTAATTGTATATATAAACAATTGTATACATAAAAAAACATATGAAATAAACATTTAAACATCTTTATCAAATTTTTTTAAATGAACCTCTCATAACTTGGCTCGATCCATGGCCTGGCTTGGCCTAAGGCTCGGCCCATGGACCAGCCCATCCTACAGCATGACATGGATCCGCACGGGCTTGGGCCATGGACCATGCCGAATCGACCCTGCAAATTATCCTAGGGGAGGGAGTTCGACTTGGGACACCTTGTGGGCCAACATGAAACGGCCTACACTTTGTGCGGGCTGCATACAGGTTGTGTCATGTTGGCCCAGCACGACTCAATTTACACCTCTACTTGAACCCACCCAATACTAGGGACGAGACGAGAAAATTCGAGGATCCCCCATCCTTGATGAGGAGTGGGGTGCCTTGCCTCTAAACTCGCCTGACATTAAGGAGTGGTTGTCTTGCCTTGAACCCGCTTGACACTAACAGAGTGGGGAAGGGATAGAGTGTCTTGACTATGGGGTAGGGAGAGGGATGGGTGCCCTACCTTGCATCCCATGGGTCCATGCTAAAGCAAGAAAAAGAAGGACATGTCACGTCATC
The DNA here is from genome assembly GCF_056320005.1 of Nelumbo lutea. Taxonomy (NCBI): domain Eukaryota; kingdom Viridiplantae; phylum Streptophyta; class Magnoliopsida; order Proteales; family Nelumbonaceae; genus Nelumbo; species Nelumbo lutea. The sequence goes on from NC_142686.1 coordinate 106,565,103, forward strand.
CAATGTATCACCAAAAGAAGAGGAAAGTGGGACTAAGAATATTATTGGGCAAATTTCTTAAATTACCCCTACTGTTTAATTAATCGACAAACTTAACCTTTATTGTTCATATATTTTATTAAAGTACCCCTACTGTTTTTGACAATTAATTAATTACTCCCCTAATGTTAGGGTTTCGTCACAAGCTGTCATAATCCGCTCATATACCATAGGGTCCACAACACATGAATGTTATATTTTGAGAAAATGACAATAATACCCTTCTCTTCTTTCTGACGCTGGTGCTTGTAATCAGAAAATTGGGGGTGCCGGTGTTTGCCATTTGAATTTAAGGAATATGTGCTTACTTTTATTCACCCCCGGCATTGATGTTTGCAAAGCTACGCTTCTTCTCAATATCTTCGGTTTGGGGAGAGAAATGGTAGTTTTCGTCTGAACGAAGAAGGTTACCAATCCACTCAAAGCGGGTTACTAGAAATTACATTTAATTAGTTTTAGGGACAAAAAGCCCGACCTGCAATAAATTCGAGCTAGGCTCGGGTTTTGTCAAAATAGCCGGCCTAGCCTGACCTAATATTAAACTTAAAATTAGTTATATGATTATGTCCATTTGAATAAATTTTTTGATTTAAGAATGTAAAATTGTGTTTTAAAATATAAAAGAAAGGGAAAAATACCATCTTGTAGCCCATTGTTCATTTAAATAGAAAAAAAATACTATATGAATTTTTAATTATAATTTGAATAGAAAAATTTATTTTTTTTTCAATTAGATCGGGCTTCAGGCTCGGGCTCGGGTTTCGAGCTTTTTACTAGGGCCGGGCTCGGACCTAATATATTTTCATTAGTGACAAGTGAAAGCCCGACCCATGAACATGTCTATTTATAATGACATGCTTTTTGCCAACTAAAGCTTCCATTGATTTGGGAAATGATACCATATCCCCGGCTTGGGTTTTCCAGGCTTGAGTGAAGCTATGTTTCATGAAAAACTCAAAAGTTAAAAAATACAAAATCAACCATATACAAGGTAACATATTTATATTTAAATTCTTCACAAATAAATCTAAAAGTACAAAAATGTATAATTTGGATATAGATATAGATACACTTTAGAAATACATGGATACAAACGAAAAATATAAAAATGCATATAAATTCAATAATTATATTAGTAACTTCAAGTTTGTTGTTAAAATAACTATAAATAATGTATAAATATATATGAATTGTATATTTTAATCATATATCTAAAGAAATATATTATTATTGATATAATGTGATGTATAGATATTATACAATTTTATTGATAATATATCAATTTTTATTAAAATCTAAGGTACAAAAAATATACAACCACTATAATTGAATTATTATATCAATTATTTTTTATTTTACTATTTTTAAATTTTAACATTAACAAAAAATAACTTTAAAAATAAACCACAAAACAAGTAGGTATTATCATAGATGACATGTTTTTTCCCAATTAAAACTTTCCTCAATCTGGGCAATGAGTGAATAACACCATATCCCACATCGGAAACGCGAAAGAGATCGAACTTCCTTATTAATCCTAGGAATACAACATTGAGTGCTGAGCTCGGTAGCGGGAGCTTGTAACCCGAGCGGGGGCAACAAGATGGTCGTACATTGATTTGCTTCCTACGGTAGGGTCTGTAGAGGTTTGATCCGGTTCGCCCATTCCAAGTAGGGAGTTGGGCCACGCGATTCGGACGGAGGCTCGGGTTTCATGGTCCTTGGAGCGGAGGGCACCGCGTCAGGCTGGTTTCACAGAGCAGCGACAACCTCCCGCTCCCGTCGGTGGAAGGATAACGAATCGGTGCTTTGCTGTCCCACTAATGCCGTAGTATCCGACATCAATCGGACGGCCATCTTTTTCTTCTTCTTCCGTTCATATTTTTAGGGTTTTTTTTTTTTCCTCAGGTTCACAAGTCTTGATCAGGTCGAATTCGCGTTTTTCGTTTCAAAAAGGAAAGTGGTAAAAGGGTTGGAAGGTCTTACAGACGACGATCGACGGGCGCTGAGGGGAAGCAAATTTGCGCCTTGGCCATTACCGCCGCCTCCCTCGCGAACTCAGCCCAGGTTCGTTTTTTGATTAGGTTTTTTCTGTGCTCTTATAATTTGGTCGACTAGGGCTTCTTCTTCCCTGCATCGTACAATGATTAATTACTATCCTGTAACAAAGCCCCATTTAAGGAGTTCTGGAGCTTTGGATGCTGAAACGATTTTGACTTTACAATGATTAATTACTTGCCAAATGGATAAACTAAAGATATAAATGGAAAAAAAAATGACTATTGTTATTTAATTGGAATAAAGGGTATTTACCAAAAAAAATTGGAAGAAAGGGTGAAGCAAATAACCTAGATGATGATCGTTGTGAAATAATCATCTTAGTTGAAACAAATGATTATGTTTAATGCCTGACTCTGAGAATATGGAGACTGTTGAGAGTCGTGAGGTTTTTACTTAGACACTTATTCCATTTTTACATGTTAACACAATACTTTATTCTTACCAATCAAAGAAGCTCAAAGGAGTATTAGGACTAACAATTACAATGCCTGTAATTTGATCTCCAACAACTTAAATATCCTGGCATTGTTTTTTGATAAGTGAATAATTTATTAAAATCATAATTGATAAAAACAGTACAAGGAACCATTACAACAAGCAAGCATATTTCAATTGAGCCCAAATGCAATTGATCCCTATTAATTTCCCATTACATTAGCCTCTCTTCCCACCCATTATATTCTAACTTCTTAGGTTCATATTCCTTGTTAAAATATTATTTTGGGCAGTTGGCTCATCTTCGTGACCCCTTTCTCTCAGAAATTCTTCACCAGACACATCTCAACCTGAAGCCCCCATTGAATTCATAGTTCAGCGCCTCAACTCAGCCCAACAAGTGGCTGCCCCACAGCACATCCCCGCCATGTATTGGGAACATTTCCCTATAATAGTACCAGTCTCAATGATGTCATTATCGGGAAATGTTTCCAATACATGATGGGAATGTGCTGTGGGGTGTTGTGGGGAAGAGATGTGGTCTCTTCTTTAACTTAAGGATTGCATTTCTAAAATTGGAAAATTGTGAACCATCTTATCTACATAGACTCCCCTAACTAATCAACACTGTTAGCTTAAAATAGTAATCATTATCTCCCTACAAGTTTTGAGTCTTTTGACTTTCACTCTACTATTTTCTTGGGAAATGAGGATTAAATGGTTTGGAAGACCATAAGAGCCTATAGGGCATTTATCTTAGGGCTCAGTTTGGAAGGAGTACAAATACACATATCTAGAGTGCAAAACCTTACATTTTGTATTATTTGTATGTATTTGTATTGTACATTTTTGTATTTCTACTCCTTCCAAACTGTGTCTAAGGGGCATAATTTTGGTTTCAGCTCCTCAAAGAACAAGTAGAAAGATGATTGTCTTCAGTCAAGTAGTTGAACTTGGCATATTTGTTCACAATTGGCATGTTGAGTTCGTGTTTATTATTTCCCAACTATTGTGATGGTTGTTTATCTCTCTCATTATGCTTTAATTTGTTTCAAATGGTTATTACTGTTGTTTGAGAGAAATAGGAAAATTTTCCCAAAAGAGTTAAGGGCATAAAAAAGGGAGTAAATTCAACATCATTCCGAAAACAATCCAATAGATGCTTATTTCAGTTGAGCTACGAAGCTTAGCATATTTTCATTTTGAGTTGGCATGGTTAATTTAGTATAGATTGCTTATTTTCCAACTAATCTAATATATGTCCTCTCATCATCTGATTTTCATATTTATTTTCTATATACTTACATATTTTGATGATATGGAATAAGAAAAGGATGCCATATTCTAAGAAAGGCATCTATGAAAGGGGGAGTTTAAGTTTCCAAAAAGCCAAATGCTTGATATGTACAACCAATGGTTGCATTTGCCAGTTGATGTTTCACGTTTCTCATCAGGTTCCCTTCAACATTGATAAAACCTGCATTGCATCTGAAAAGAGGATGGCATTTTGATACCCAAAAGATAGAAGCTTTCTCAAACCCTTGATGATTGCCCAGGCTGTTGTTGTGGCCTTGCAAAGTCTCCTTTTGCAATTATATTGGAAGTTATATGTGAAGAAAGTAAAAGGCCTGTCCAAGCAGTATGTGATGTGCTATGCCATGAACCATTCACCAGAACAAATGTATAGGAGCTGTTGTAGAACCAGGAAGAGATTGCCTCATCGCTTGGAGATGAATTCTGAGTGGGAGCGTCGGTATAGAGAGGATAGTACAGATCTGCTCAAGAGCGTACTAGTTGTGGATCTGGAGCAGCTCTTCTAAAAAGCACTTCATTTCTGACTTCCCATAAGCTTCTTAGGATAGCCAATATTCTGCACGGATGTTTTCTTTTTAAATGGTTGGGACAATCTTTGTTTTGGTTAGTCCACCATTGGAACCAGTCTGGGGAATACATTGCCAGAAAAAGAGTTGGGTTAAAGCCAACTTGAGACTGCGACTGGACTTCTCTAGAGAAATCACAATCAAGAAAGTGATGCTCCTAAGACCGAGTTTGGAAGGAGTATAAATGCAAATATGTAGAGTGCAAAACCTTATATTTTGTATTATTTTGTATGTATTTACGCTGTACATATTTGCATTTGTACTTTTTCCAAGGCTCAGTTTGGAAAGAGTACAAATACAAATGTGTAGAATACAAAACCATACAATTTATATTATTTTGTATATATTTGTACTGTACATATTTATATTTGTACCCTTCCAAACAGAGCTTAAGTTTCAAGTGCAAATTTGCAGAAGTATCTCTTTCTCCCTTGTCATCTTCAGCTATGATTGTTTCCAACTATTAAGCCATATTCTTCAAATTACCTTCTCATCATCTACTATTTATTCTTATTATGTGAAGTTTGGTGAGATTCTTATTTACCACTCTACTCCCTTTTTGTTAATGATAAAAGGGGAGAGAAATTATGGATTGAATGAAAAATGATTGTTGCAAGGAACATGGGAAAATATACCGGTGAAGTGAATGCATCTTCTTAAATTGAAAGGGGGAGTTTTATCTCCCAAGTGAAAATGGACGAGCTTTTGCTTTACCTTCTATACGTGCAACAACCCACTATTTATGTATCTCGGGTGAAGATAAACACAAAAATGTTCACACATATGATTCAATGGGAATTTTGATCCAAACATGGATTCGAAACAAGGGAACTGAATAAGAAATAGAGTATTCCCCAAACAAAAAATATGTTTAAGGGGAGAATATTCATGAAATCCTCTCTATGATTTAGGGGGAGCTAAATGGTTTATGTGCTGAAATTGTAATATGCTATATTTGAAATCATTTAGTTATTTGAGCTTTAATTGTTATATTTTTTGAATACAATGCTCTCATGACCAAGGTCCAAAATATCGATACGCCTCATATGTTGGTATGGGTGTATAGGGCAAATCGATACCCTTTTTTTATATGTTATTTTTATTTTTTTTGCAACCGGTTCAGGGGGGCCAGTTTAGATCTCCTCCATCCCCTGGACTAGTCAGACCCCCGATACATCCATTGTAGGGACGTATTGGAAAAGGTACCGGAACGATACATGCCGATACTTTTGAATAGTTATTGACTGTGAATTATGGCTAATTATGTGTCTATCAAATATTGTCAAATCATGAAAGACATCCATTTGTCTTGTTGTTTGAGCAAATAATTCTTGTGTACTATTGAACTTTATTATTTATGTAGCATGATCCAAGAGAGTGGTACTCTCTAGCTAAGCTTAGTTGTTTTTATTACCTTTTTTATCAATGGTTTATCATCACAAAAAATGGGGAGATCGTTTACATCATGTTTTTTGATGATAACAAACTCTTAAGAGTACTGATCATGTAACTAAGTGTGCAACAAATCTTTAGTAGGTTTCCTTGGGCCAAAAGATTATTAAAGCTAGAATGTTATCAAACATAAAGTATACGTTTTGCTGAGATAGTTGCCTATGCTTCAAAGATTTTAACACCATCATCATCTCTCCTAGTTAAGGAAGCTCAAAGCAATTCAAGCATTGAGGTTATTGAAGGACTTAATGATTTTGGAGCTGCTCAAAGAACATCTATTACATCATCTCACTAAGGAGAAGACTACATTGAGTATTGCTTGAATTGTATTTATCTATATAGGATCTTGGTGTAATCACTTGCATGATGAGCTTCATAGATGCTCAACAAGGCTAAACTCAATGTAATAAATCTTAGAAATCATAAATTTTAACGGGTTTGGTTCCTAGGCTTTCTTGAGCTTAAAAAAGTGATAAAAATTTAAAAAATACTTGTTGAAAGCCAATAAAAGAATTTTCAAACCTTTGAACAAAAATCTCCAAGTTTTTTAAGTAATGAATCATCTACGGGCAAGTTTATTTTGGCTGTAAGACATGGTTGACTACTAAACAACTTAGTCGACTAATTTTGACATCCAAGGCATGAAATGCCATGTCTTTAAAGAGTAGTTAGCTACCCTAAAAAGTATAGCCAACTAAATTGAGACATGCAACATGCCTTGTTTGAGATGATTAGTTGATTCCTAGAAAAGCATAGTCGATAAACTAGATAGATTGAGTTCATGTGTTATCAATCGATTGATATGAAGGAACTAGTTGACCATGAGAGAAAAAAAATCCTTCATTCATCAAGTGGTCAACTAGAAAAATAAAAATAAAAAACAACCAAAGGGACGATCCATTGCAACTTTAAAAAATTAAAAAATAATTAAAATAAAAAAAACCAAAGCCGTTGTTCGAGTCGAATAGGTTAACGGTTCGACCACCCCGGTTAATGAGTTGTTGACCAAGTCAACCATTTTTGGCCCAGGATCAGGTTAAGGGTGAAACGGAACCGATTGCCTAGACGGTTCCCAAGCTGAATGATCCGACCATATGGGTCGACAACGGTTCAAAAACATTTGTATATAGTTGTTTTTCAAAGAGAGAAAGTTGAGCTAAATTCATTTTGTTGAAGAGATACACGAGCTTCAATGGTGTTAGAGGTGAGTAAGGTTAAGAAGTCATTAAACTTGTAAGATCTCACCCATCTATTGGGATCCTCTTCATTGAGCTAAGCATCCATTGGGAATTTTAACAATTGATATAGTTTGTTTTTATATTGTTTCATATTTACCTATAGAAAGAGACTTATCTTTCTTGTAAACTTACTCTTGTGCCAAAAGAAAGAAAAATCTTTAAGTAGGTAGGTGTTCAACTTGTTGCGCACTATTAAGGTTTTATTGGCACCACTATTAAGCCTGCCTATAAGGTCTTGCAGGCACCTTCAGATGCCTTAATAGTTTAGGTTGGGTTGGCATCCGTAAATTCCAACCGATTTCAAGTACTATAGACACTTGTGGGGTCTTGTTGGTTGTAAAGGCTTGGGTGGTGCTTGGAAAGTCCAATTGATTAGTGGAAATTAGGGGTGCTCATTTCAGCCCGGCCCGCACAAGCCTGACTCGGAAATTCCACACTTGGCCCTAGGTTTTGTGTTCAGGCTTGGCCTGGGCCCGGGTCCACATCAGGCCAACAAATTTTTAGGGTCGGGCTTGGGCTTAATACTTTAAGCCTGGCCTGGACCCACATATATTTAAACTTACAGATTTTATGCATAATGTATACATGTTATTCTACATTATATTATATATTTTATATATAAATATTATAACATGACATGTATAATTTATATTATATGTAATATTTTATATTATATAATGTATAAAATAAGTTTATATGCATATGTCATTTCATATATATATATATATATATATGTAATGTTTTATATATGAGTGACATTGGCCCGAAATCAAGCCCAGCCCGGCCTAGGCCCATATAGACCTAGGCTAGGACTTATGTTTCAAGCCTAGAACCCCGGGCCCTAAGCTATAGACCTTATCATAAGTGCAAAGCTCGGCCCGACCCATGATCACCCCTAATGGAAATCCTTAGTGGTGGTTTGAGGTAGAAGACATAGACAAAGTTGGCCGAACCTCTATAAAATTCTTGTGTGTCTTGTGTTTGTTTTTTTTTTTTCTGTTTTATAATTTATTTTTCACCTCTATATTTCTCATATAACTATAATACTTAAGCCCTTGAGATCTTTGAAATCTTGTTTTAATTTGTCTTTATTTATATTCATTTGCAAGATACAAATGCCTTTAGTATAGTTGTCGAGCCACTAACTCACTAACATTACTGATTGCACTAAATATCTAGTTTAGCAGTTCTAAGGCTTTACTGCATATTAACATTTTTCCACTGTTAGCCATTATTCTAATTGTTTTACTTTTATTGTTATAGTTGCTTTACTTATTGTTCAATTGTATTTATATTTTTACTATTAAATTTGTCCTTAAGGCTATGTTTGGTTGCAATGTAAATAAATTTGCATTGATGCAAAACTATGGTAGTGTAAATGATTTGAGTGTAAATTCTGACCTATTTTTGTTTCAAATTTTAGCTTATTTTGTTTGATTGCAATATAAATGAAGTAAATTAAGACATGAAGATGAATAAAGTAAAACCCAAAACAAAATTAACTAAGAATTTGCATTGTTTTCATTTGCACTCCTATGCATTTGTACTAGTGCAAATAAAATTGCACTACAACCAAACACAGCCTAGGATTTTGATAGCAGTTAACTATTGCTTGAATCACAAGTTGATTATACTTGGATATTTGGCCCTTATCTCAGCTATCACATTGTAGTAGATTCATTTCTTTGTTACTACTAGTGGCTTGTCCTCTCTCTTTAGCTATTTAGGCACACACCACCAGGTGCAACTACCATTTACATTTATTTTTCATTTACCTTCACTTCATTTGATTTCTATAGTTATTTGCATTCAATGTTTACATTTATTTGTTTAACTATAAAACCACTAACCAGATAGTAGGTTGTAGATTTAGGGGATGTTGGGAACCGTGGCCGTTTTTCAAAAAAAAATGGTGCCACATCAGATCCACATAGGCATTTCAACAAACGCCCATGTATTTCATTGTTTGGTTCAACCAATTATTAAAAAATCAGACATGCCTCAAAAATCGTTGACTGATGTATGTCCTATGTGGTGCTTACCTATCAGCAAATAAATGAAAAATGGTGATGAAAATCATCTTACCAAACAGCATAGTGTTGCTCACTGCCTACGTGGCAGAAGCATTTTTTTTTTTGTGAAAAATGGTCTTGGAAGCATGGGCATTCTTGAAAATCGGTCATAGAAAGCGCCCACGCTTCCAAACACCATGTTATTTGTTCAATCTATTCTTATTGCTATCATCTTGTTAGTAGCAATTATTATTATTGTTCTTATTTATTGACTGCTAACCCCTACAAACTCATGCTTTCATATTATTTATTTGTTTTGCAGGTGTGGTTTCTTTTGTTTAATTGTTAGGTTTATCAAAGAGATATTTTGATTAATTGTTGAACTAAACTAATTAATCCTCCACTCCATTACATCTTGATTTGACTATTAAGATGGTTTAGCTTTAGTTTGAGGGGAGGGGACTTGAGTATGATTTGTTAAGAGTCAAAGAATTCAAGTTTGAATTCAAAGATAGATTTTTTTTTTTAAAGTTCAACCTAATGCACCCCCTCTTGGATAAGGTCATCGATCCCAGATAGACTTGTTCATGGGTTAGGCTTTGCCTCTTTATAATTAGAAAATTACCAGGCTTGAACTCGATCCTGACCCTATATAAAGCTCAAAGCCTGATTTTGATAGATATTTTATATTATATTAATTATAAGCTAGTAATAATAATAATATATATTATCAGGATGGATTTGGGCTCAAACTAGGCTTATTTGGTAAAGCTTGAGCTTG